>NC_060270.1:18966644-19584241 GCF_021613505.1 Equus quagga | reverse complement strand
TCTGTTGGTTGTCTTTTTTCTGTTTTTACTGCCTTTCGATGCACAAAATTTTAAATTTTCATGAAGTACAATTTGGCTATTTTTTTTTGTTGCCTGTGTCTTTGATGTCATATCCAAGAAATCATTGCTAAATCCAATATCATGAAGCTTTTGTCCTATGTTTTCTTCTAAGAGTTTTATAGCTTTAGTTCATACATCTAGGTCTGTGATTGAATTTAGTTAATTTTTGTATTCTGTGTTAAGTAAGAGTACAACTTCATCCTTTTGCGTGTAGAGATCCAATTTTCCCAGCACCAATTATTATTTTTTTTAAAGATTATATTTTTTCCTTTTTGTCCCAAATCCCCCCAGTACATAGTTGTATATTTCAGTTGTGGATCCTTCTAGTTGTGGGTCACCAATTATTAAAATGATTATTTTTCCCCATTGAATGGCTTGGTAAACTTGTCAAAAATCAATTGACCATATATGTGAAAGTTCATTTCTGGGCTCTCTATTCTCTTGCATTGGTCTGCATGTGTCTTTATGCCAGTGTGACACTGTCTTGATTATTGTAGTTTTGTAGGAAGTTTTGAAATCAGGACAGTGATTCCTCTAGCTCTATTCTTTTTAATGATTGTTTTGTTTATTTGTAGTCCCTTGAGATTCTATATAAATTTTAGGATGAGTTTTTCTATTTTTGCAAAAAAAATCAATGGGATTTTGCTAGGGATTGCACTGTATCTGTTTCACATGACTTTTTAAGGCAAAAATTATAACTCTGTGTTGTGGAATTTATAATATATGTATATGTAATACATATAAAATAGCTCAGTGGGCAGGGGAAGTAAAAGGAAATATTTAATATCAAATTTTTAACATTATATATGATGGTATTATATTAATTGTGATAAGATAATGATGCCTAGAGCAACCACTCTAAAAACATAATAAACAATATAGCTAAAAAACCAATAAAGACATTAAAAAGAATTATAAAAACTATACAATATTTACAAGAGAATGCAGGATAGAAGGAACAGAGGAGCAACAAAATATGTATTTAAACATACAGGACAAATAGAAAACAATTAGCAAAAATGGTATACTAATTTCAATCACATGAATAATTACATTAGAGGTAAATGAACTAAAATTACCATTTAAAAGGTGGAGATTATCAAAAAGGATAGAAAAACATGTTCCAAATATAAACTATCTGCAAGAAAGAAAGTCATAGATATGTTGACAGTTAAAAGTTAAAAAAAAATAGATTTAGTATAGAAACACTAATAAAAAAAAGCTAAATTATATTTAAAGACCAGTAATAGAGATATAGAGACAAATCATATTAATAAGAATATATTATCTGAGATAAAGAAGGATACTTTATGATAAAATAATATTATAAAGAATAGATATAATGTTACGTTGTCAAGAAGACATAAAATCAGAAATATATGTACACCTGATAACTAAGCCATAAGAGAAACATGAAGTAAAAATTATACTATGTACAGGGTTCTAGCTTCTCGAAATCTTTCCAACACTTGGTATTTTCAGTCTTT
This sequence comes from Equus quagga, assembly GCF_021613505.1. Lineage (NCBI taxonomy): Eukaryota > Metazoa > Chordata > Mammalia > Perissodactyla > Equidae > Equus > Equus quagga. Next base: position 19,582,694 of record NC_060270.1, on the reverse strand, counting down.
AATTAATTGCTCATTATGATAATATCCTGTTAGGTTTCTTTTCTTTGTCTTTTTTATGAATTTTTTAAAAATTAAGACTATTTTTTCAGGGCAGTTTTAGGTTCACAGCAAAATTGAGAGGAATGTACAGAGATTTCCCATATATGCCCTGTCCCCACCACATGCGTGGCCTCCCACATCATCACCATCCTCTACCAGACTGGTACATTTGTTACAGCTGATTAACCTACATTGACATATCATAATCACTCAAAGTCCATAGCTTACCTTACAGTTCAGTCTTGATGTTGTACATTCTAAGGGTTTAGACAAATATACAAGGACATGTATCCATCATTATGGTATCATACAGAGTATTTTCAATGTCTTAAAAATCCTTTGTGCTCCATCTATTTATCCCTCCCCCATCCCCAAACCCTGGCAACCACTATCTTTATACTGTCTCCATAGTTTTGCCTTTTCCAGAATGTTATATAGCTGGGATCGTACAGTATGTAGTCTTTTTAGATTGGCTTCTTTCACTTAGTAATATGCATGTAAGTTCCCTCCATGTCTTTTCATGGCTTGATAGCTCATTTCATTTTATCACTGAATAATCTTCCATTGTCTACATGTATCACAGTTTATCTGCTCATCTACTGAAAGATATCTTGGTTGCCTCTAAGTTTCGACAATTATGAATAAAGCTGCTATAAAAATATGTGAGCAGGTTTTTGTGTGGACGTAAGTATTCAACTCTTGGGTAAATACCAAGGAGCGCAATTGCTGGATCGTATGGGAAGAGTATGTTAGTTTTGTAAGAAACTGTTAAACTGTCTTCCTAAGTGGCTGTATCATTTTGCATTCCCACCAGCAATGTGTAAGAATTTCTCTTGCTCCACATCCTCACCAGCATTTAGTGTTTTCAGTGTTCTGGATTTTGGCCATTCTTATAGGTGCATAGTGATATATTTTGTTGTTTTAACTTGCAATCTCCTAATGACATATGATATTAGGTGCATACACCTTAGTTAATAACTGTGTCTTCTTGTTGATATAAAAATTGACCCTTTATCATTATGTAATGCCCTTCTTTATTCCTGATAAATTTCCTTACTCTTAAGTCTGTTCTGTCTGAAATTAATGTAACTACTCCTGCTTTCTCTGGCTACTATTAACGTGGTGTATTTTTCTCCATCCATTTACTTTTAATATATATGTGTCTTTATATTTAAAATGGCTTCCTTGTAGACAATCTATAGTTGGGTCCTGTTTTTTGATCCACTCTGATAATCTCTGTGTTTTAATTGGTGCATTTAGACCATTGACATTCAAAGTGATTAATGTTAATAGTTGGATTAATATCTGCAATACTTGTTGCTGTTTTCTATTTGTTGCCCTTGTTCTGTGTTTCTTTTTTTGTCTTCCACTCTTTTCTGCCTTTCGTCACTTTAAGTGAGCATTTTATATAATTCTATTTTCTCTCCTTTCTTGGTATATCAGTTATACTTCTATTTTTTTAAACTTTTTTTAGCTGTTGCATTAGTATTTGCAATATACATTTACAACTTATATAAGTCCATTTTCAAATAACACTGTACCACCTCATCGCTAGTATGAGTTCCTGATAATAACAAAATAATTCTAACTCCTTCCTTTTGTCCTTTATATCTTTGCTGTCATTCATTTCTCTTCTATATACGCACACATAAGCATAGGTAGATAAAGATGTACAAAAACATACATAATCGAATACATTGTTTCTATTATCTTTTTAAATAAATTTTATCTGTTAGATTAAGAATGAGAAAAATAAAAGTTTTATTTCATGTTCAATTATTCCTTCTTCGATGCTCTTTCTTTATGTAGTTCTGGGTTTCTGACCCATATTGTTTTCTTTTTCTCTAAAAACTAGTTTTCACATCTTTTGAAAGACAGGTCTGCTGGAAACAAATTCCCTCAATTTATGTTTGTCTCAGAAAAGTCTTTCTTTCTTCTTCGCATTTGAAGGATAATTTTGAAGGGTACAGAATTCTGAGCTGGTGGTTTTTTCCTCTCAACACTTTAAATATTTTCCTCCACTCTATTCTTGCTTGCATGGTTTCTGAGGAGAAGTCAGATTTAATTCTTATCTTTGTTCCTCTATGTGAAGGACTTCTTCTCCTCTGCATTCTTTCAGAATTTTTTTCTGTATCTTTGATTTTTTGTAATTTGAAAGTAATATGCCAATGTTTAGATTTTTTGGCATTTATCCTGCTGGATGTTCTCCGAGCTTCTTGGATCTACAGTTTGGTGTCTGACATTAATTTGGGGAAATTATCAGTCATTATTCTTTCAAATATTTCTTCTATTCCTTTCTCTCTTTCTTCTCCTTTTGGTATTCCACTTGTGTGTATATTACACCTTTTGTAGTTTTCCACAGTCCTTGGATAGTCTCCTCTGGTTTGTTTCAGTCTGTATTCTCTTTGTTCTTTGGTTTTCTGGGATTTTATTGATATATCCTCTAGCTCAACATTTCTTTCTTCAACTGTGTCCAGTCTACTAATAAGCCCATCAAAGACATTCTTCATTTCTCTTATAGTATTGTTTATCTCTAGCATTTCTTTTTGGTGCTTTCTTGGGATTACCATCTCTCTGCTTATATTATCCATCTGTTTTTGCATGCTATCTACTTGATCCACTAGAGCCCTTAGCATAATAATCATAGTTGTTTCAAAATTTCAGTCTGATATTTGCAACACCCCTGCCATGTCTAGTTCTGATGTTTGCTCTATTTCTTCAAGCTGTACTTTCTGCCTTTTGGTATGCCTTGGAATTTTTTCTTGATAGCCAAACACAAGGTATTGGGTAAAAGGAGCTGCTGTAACTAGGGCTTTAGTAATACAGTGGTGAGGTTTGGTGGGAGGGAGGCATTTTATAATCCTATAATTGGATCTCAGTCTTTTAATGAGCTTATGCCTCTGGACCCTCAACTTCACAAGTGTTTTTCAGTTCCCTCTGCTTAAGTGGGACAGGTTGCCTAGAATGGGCTGGACTTGGGTATTTCTCTTCCTCAGGTCAGTTAGGCTCTGATAACAGCCCCCCAGGTTAGCCTCTGGGTAACTCGTTTCTCTTAAGGGCAGGCCTTGTAAGAACAGAGTGCTCTGGAGTATTTAAAAATGGTTCCTTTTTTCCTCCCTCTGCTGGAAGCAGGAGAGGATTTTTCTCTGATATTTACTGTGAGGACCTAGTGGAGCTGCTGGAGGTAAATCTCACAATAACATGTCCCCCACTGCCCCCTGACTGGGTCCCTTGGAGTTTTTAACTCTCAGAGTCCTTGGCACTGAGCCTCCAGCAATTTGTCAATTACAGTTAAGGTTTTCCTAACCCGGCACTGGTTCCTGTGGTGAACTCCGCTAGGGAGTCTCTGCTCTGGTAAGCTGTGCCCCCTGTATTCACCTGTCTGTCTCTCCAATCTTGGGGACAGCAGTTTGCCCTGTGCCCTCCTCTATCTTAAGGATCCAACAAGAGCTCTCAATGTTTTAATCTGTTCAGCTTTTTATTTGTTGTTAGGACAGAGCAGCAACTTCCAAGCTTCTTATACGTGAAACCAGAAACCTGAAGTCTTAATATGCTACTTTTTAGCTAATATTATGTTCACTGAACTATTTTCTCCTGAGGGCAAGCCTTGTTAAGAAGAACAGAGCGCTCTGGAATATTTCAAAATGTTTACTTTTCCTTCTTTCCCTGCCAGAAGCAGAAGCAGGTTTTTCTCTGATATTTAATACTGTAGAAATTTGGTTGAGCTCCTGGAGGTAAATCTCGCATTGTGGGAGCTTCTTATGGCTGGATCTCCCTGATGTTTTTAACTCTCAGAGTTGTCCACACTGAACCTCCAGCAATTCATTAATTATAGTTCAGGTTTTCCTACCTGTCTGTGGTTCCAGAAGCAGTTTCTTCTAGTAGGTCTCTGCTCCAGTAATCTGGTAACCTGTGACTCTGTGTACAGTCATGTATGGCTTAACCACAGGGATGCATTCTGAGAAAGGTGTCATTAGGTGAATCCATCGTTGTGCAAACATCAGAGAGTGTACTTATACAAAACTAGATGATACAGCCTACTACACACATAGGCTATATGGTACTAATCTTATGGGATCAACCTCATATATGTGGTTTGTCATTGACTATGATGTCGTATGTGGTGCATGACTGTATTTGCCTGTCTGTCTCTCCAATCTTGGTTTGCCCTGTGTCCTGCCTTGTCTTCTGGATTCAAGAAGAATTGTTGAGCTTCAGTTTGTTCAGCTTTTTACTTGCTAAAGCAGAGTGGTGACTTCCAAGCTCCTTACACATGGAACTGGAAACTGGAAGGGTTTTAATTTGCATTTTGCTCGTGACTAATGATGTTGAACACTTTTTCATGTACTTATTTGCCATTCACATTGTTCTATTTTGAAATGTCTGTTCAAATCTTTTGCTATTTTTTATTGCATTATGTATCCTTTTACTGTGCTATAATATATATTAGATATATATCCGTATCTATATATATGTCTATAGATATATTAGACATATATAGAGAGAGATGAGTCAGGTATTTATATCTATATCTTGGGTATATATGTATATTTCTTGGGAAAACATTCTTATATATTTTTAAAATATTTTCTCTTAGTTCGTGGTTTGCCTGTTTGTTTTCTTAATGGTGATGTTTGACAGCAAACATTTTAGATTTTGATAATGTTTAATTTTCTATAATATTTTGTCTATAATTTTTTAATTTGTATATAATTTTTGCAATAATTTCTTTCTGTGTCACTTAAGTTTCTTATAAAATAACATACATAGCTACCCTATGATCCAACAATTGCACCCCTAAGTTTTTGTCCAAAAGAAATGAAAACATATGGGCACAAAAATATTCATAGCTGCTCTTTCATAGCAGCCAAAAACGGGAAACAATCCAAAAATATATCAACAAGAGAATAGATGAGCAAACTGTGGTGTATTTATACAATGGGCGACCTAGGTGCCATAAAAGAAACATAAATACTGACACAGCCAACAACTTCAATGAACCTTAAAAATTAAGTGAAAGAAGCTTTACACATTAGAGTATTTACCATATGGTTCAATTTAAATAAACTTCTATAACATGCAAAGATTAATATATGGTGAAAAAATAAAGTATTTTCCTCTAAAGTGTTGGAAATGAAAACTGACTGTAAAGAGATATGAGGGAACTTTCTGGGGTGGTGGAAATGCTTTATATCGTAATATGTGTTTGGGTAACAGACGTATGCATTTGTTAAAACTCATTGATGGGACCTGCCCCATGGCTGTGTGGTTAAGTTCGTGTGCGCCACTCTGGCGGCAGAGGGCTTCACTGATTCGGTTCCTGGGCACGGATGTGGCACCGCACATTAGGCCATGCTAAGGTGGTGTCCCACATGCCACAACCAGAAGGAACCACAACTAAAAATATATATAGATATACAACTATGTACTGGGGGGGTTGAGGAGAAAAAGCAGAAAAAAAAACCCCACCTCATTGATGGTTTGAACATTTCACTGTAGGCTATTTTACCTCAAATAAAGCCAAAAAAAAAACAAAACAAAACAAATATTGAATTCTAGTTAATGATGTAAATGCTGAACTCTTTAGTGCTGATGTGTCCTGATGTCTGAAACTTACTTTGAAACACTTCAAAAAGTAAGACAAATTTATGGGTGAATAGATGAATTGGTAAATAGATCAACTGACAAATTGAATTTTTGGATAAATAGATAAATGGCTACGTATGTGGTAAAGCTTATATAGCAAAATGTTGAGGATAACAAAATGTTAATGGGTATGTGAATGTTTACTGTACAACTTTTCTGTACATTCAATAATGTATAATAATACGTTGGAGAAAGCAAAAATGCTTTTCCTATTGCAAATTATAAGAAATAAAAAGAAAACCACTTTGTTCAAAGTTTCTAGACAAAAGGGGAAATGAAAACCATAATTGCAAAATTTCAAAAAAAGTGATAATGCAATCCTTAAATATCAGAATCTAATGCTTATATTTATAGCATTTTCAGAGGAATATTCAAAACCTTAAATTTCTATATCAATAAAAGTCTAAAATTAAAATGTTTCTTAATTTCCCACTCAAAACTCTAAAAATGTACAATGTCTTAAAAAAAGAACTTAATAAAATAAAAATTAATGAGGCAGAAATAATAAACGTTTAAAAATAGTATTAAATCCAAATACTGATTCTATCAAAAAGTTATCAGAAGTAGACATTTAGTGTTTCAGCTTAATAAAGAAGCAATAAATCACAAATATTCAAAAAATTAACTATGAGAAAAAATTACTATTGAGACAGAAAAATAATAAAAATCATAACAGAATACTTTGTGTAACTCTATGCAGATACATTGTAAACCTAGGTAAGAGATAAATTTTCCTAGGAATGTGCAATTAAGTAAAAATAATCTTGTTGGACACAGAGATGAAATAGACTAGTTTCCCAAGAGAATAATGAAAATTAAAAAAAAAATCCTCTCAACAAAAAAGCACCAGAACTAGATGCTAACAAGGAGTATTATATGAAAGGGTTAACATCTAGATGATCCTAATGCTAAATAAATTGTTCCAGAGCTTCAAAATCAAAGGAAAACTTCCAAATTACTTCTTATGAGACGAATATAACACTAATTGCTGAATCTAATGGTAACAGAAAACAAAACAAAACAAAAACCAAATATTACTTGTGAACAGTGATGCACATATCCTAAATAAAATATTGGCAAATGTAATTGAACAATCCGACAGGAAGATAATACTTCACAACAAAGTGAGGTTTATTCTTGAAAGATAAGAATGGCTCAATATTTGGAACTCTTTTCACATATCTCAATATTAATGAAGAGAATTTCTTCATATTAATTTCTGGGAAGAAAAGTCATAGTTACCCAGAAGGCCTTTGACATAATTTATACCCATTTCTTTCTTTGTTTTTTCTTTTTGAGGAAGATTAGCCCTGAGCTAACATCAGCCGCCAATCCTCTTTTTGCTGAGGAAGACTGGCCCTGAGCTAACATCCTTGCCCATCTTCCTCTACTTTATATGTGGGATGCCTACCACAGTATGGCTTGCCAAGCGGTACCGTGTCTGCACCCGGGATCTGAACGGGTAAACCCTGGGCCGCCAAAGTGGAACGTCCGAACTTAACCACTGCACTGCTGGGCTGGCCCCTATACCCATTTCTTCTGATAACATTTAATGGAATAAGAATGCACACACACACGTACATGATGGAGGCATTCATTCTGAGATCAACAACAAGGCAAAACTGTGAATATTGTCTTATTTTGTATTATGGTTATATAGGAGAATACCCCAAGTTTTAGGAGCCAAATGCTTAATTATTTAGAGGGGATAAAGTGTTAAACATTGGTGAATGTCAGTGAAGGATATAGAATTGTTTGTTGTTCCCTTTTAGCAATTTTTCTAAAATAAAAATTTGGAGAAAAAGAACACTATGAAGGCCAAACAAATTTATGGAATGAACAATCTTTGTTTTGAAAGTTCGGTGAAAAATGTTTCTGCCTTTGAAATTTAGAAAAGTGAATTATTTTCCTATAACGCACCGGTCCTTTGGTATTCCTGAGACCAGGATAAAGATAAAATGTAGATATGACGTGAGCAAGCCTAAGCAATGATTGGTGCTTGGAGCTAGCATTCTCTAAGCTGCAAATCCTACATTCAGAATATAGTTTGGAGGAGAGCCTTCTCTGTTTCCGGAAGTGAATCCCCTTCCTGTGAGAAGATGGGCACCAATATATCAAGAACCAAATGAGACAGATCATCAAGGACAGAATGTGCTTCTATGGTGCTTGGCAGTGGCGAACTTGATGGGAGAAAATGAAGTGATAAAAATACTCCCCTTCTTTTTCTTTTGAGTTCTTTTCCCAGCCAGTGGATTAGTAAGATGGAGAAGGCCTTCTATTTATGAGATTCCTTCAGTTCTGGAGAGCTAAGTAAAATACTGAGGCAGGAGCTTTAAGCCTAGACCTTATGTGAAAGGGGTAAAGGAGAGTGAGGCAGACATTGGAGATCGGCTCCGTCAACATCCTGTTAGGGTTGGCCCCGTGACAGACTTCTGGCTAATGAGACACAAGTGGTCGTCTGCTAATGCTTCTGCTTCTTTATTTTTCTTGGCTAGTTATGATATGATGGCAACAGCCTTGGCAACCCTCTTGCAACCATGTTGGGAAGGCTAAGGGACGTCTTCCCTGATTGCTGAGGTATTAAATCAACCCTGCAATCGACTACTTCCAGACTTCGTACGTAACGAAAATAAACTTATTTGCTTAAGCTGCTCTGTTTGGTTTGTGATACAGTCCATCTCACTGAGGTAGGAACGGGAATTTGTGGCAAAAACCTAACATAGAATATGCAGAATTTAATTTAGCTTGAAAGTCCCCTGTGTCACCTCCTCCAGGAACCTGTGTGACCAAATATACTACACTGCCAACAGAGAGAAATCATACCTTTAACAGGTAAAATAAAAATTGCCCCAGGGAGAGATAATTGAGCTATGTCAGAGGGCAGAAGCAGCAAAGGAGATAGTGTGGAATTGAACTCGGACCAGAGTCTCTCATATCATTCACCTGGAATCATTAAAGGCCGGGAGCTGTGGTGTGAGGCAGTGTGACGGCCAGGAAGTGGCCTCTTATGAGTGAAGCTGAAGAGAGGAGACAGTATAGTCACGTATCCACAAAGGGAGAGATCAAGGAATTATCCCCAAATTAGGCTCTTTTTAGTTGAGAATTTGAAGGAAGTGGGTTTTCTTAAGACTAGTTAATGAAATATTTAAAAGTAATTATATGATAACTTGAAAAAAATAATAAATCCTGATGGGGACAGTTGATCCTGAGACCCAGCCAATATTCAAGTTCTTGCCAAAACAGCCCTGGCATTTGGCTTCATCACAAAGACAATCTCGTAGCTGCAGAAGCATCTGCTCTCCTACTTACTGCTTATGTTAAAATGAAAGCTATTCAATAAAATATTTATAAGTATCGCTTCCACTGGTGGCTGGATGGAAATAAATTGGCGAGAAACCAAATTTCTAATAAATATATGAATAGCCATTCAGCCGACCACTCTTTGACATGACCATCATTCATAATTCCCAATTCTTTTTCAACGTGTGCTTTCTTGTCAGAAAATTAAAATAAAAATATTCTAGGTCTCTTCAGTGTCCAAAATAAATAAATTCTGTCAATATAGAAAACATCAACCAACTGGTGTGTTTTCCTCTTTAAAAATTAGATTATTAACTCAATCATTCATTAGTTAATCCATTAAACATGCATTTTATGCCAGATATTGTCAGAGGTTCTGTGGATGGATGAGCAAATTTTATCCTCCTACAGCTTACCTGTAGGTGATAAAAGAGAACAAAAAAGACAATTTAAAAAGAAAACGTAAAACATGCCAGTTTCTTTTAAACATGCGTAAAGTCAGGCTAGTTGCCTCTTGCTTTGAAGCTAGTTTTAGCAGAGAGTCGCTTTTAAAACAAGTAATTAAAAACAATTTGGCCATTTAATATAATCTCTTTCAAAAATGTCAACAGATAGATCTCAATTCTCACATATCACAAAATTTCTAAAATTCTACTTTCTTTGGTTCTCTCTGTCAAACCTTTCATGAATATTTCCTTTCACTCTCTAAACTCTTAAAACACAAACTCTCCCTTCACCTTGTATATACCAGTTCTTTCCCTCCCTACTGCCTCTGTTATTTATGGCGTGGATCACCTCAGCCACTCTTGCTTCCCCGTTTGTTGGATGGTGTATCAAATGGTGAGGTAGTACACGTATTTTTGTCAGCATTTTATAGGCCTCTACAAAGAGGGGCAACATATGTATTTATAATACCTTTTGTTCTTTACCAGCCAATCTCTTTAATTTTCCTTCTTGTTTGAGTAGGATTCATGTAGGATAATTCCATGAATCTTTTCTAATTCGTCTTTGTGTTGCTCACCCCATTTCCATCTAGAAACTCTATGAACTTAGAGAATTTGTATTTCTCATGGGATGGAGGCCAGGCAAGACCAGTTGGCTCGCTCTTACTTTGACCATGGCCTCAGCAAAGAATTACAGTTGAAACAAACAAACAAATGAAGAACTAGCATTTGGCAACAAAAATTTAATTACAAGCAGTTTGAATCTTGACTGTAATCTTTCTCAGGAATTTTCAGAAAGAGTATTCCAATTACAATGCTTCCCAAACTTCTAGAAAGCCTCTTTTCCAATTGTTTGCTAATTATTTCACATGTTTGGCAACTGTTCACTCTCCAGTCCTTCCAAGTGTCAACCCCTCATTTCCCAATTTGGTGAAAAAAACCCCAAAACTCCATAAACTCCTTTAGGCTCTCCTCATCCTCCAGTGCCTTGGCCTTTACTACGTAGATAATATTAGTCATTTTGTCAATGTTTTTTCCCCCACTTTATTCATTACTTGTTTTTTTCTCAATAAAGGAGGGGCTGACCTGGCCCTAGAGGATACTAGGAGGAGGGTAGATAGCTAACACTTACAACTTACTAGCATTCTTTTAGCTCTGTCACAGCTGAGAAAATAATAAGGGTAAACAAAGGAGAAATAACATTTCTGAATACCTACTGTGTGTTAAGAATCATATTAGATGAGTTTTATAAATTATGTCTCAGTGGAAGTTTGGCCTTTAGAAATGCTAAGTGCAGAATTTTCCATATTTATGGGCCAAGAATTTTGAGGGGGTTGTGGGTTTATTTTAAGGTGTCCTCATATCAATATTCATACCAAACAGGAAGTCAAGGAATCACTAGTTTGAAGAAAAGATTCTCCACCTTTTATTTATTTATTTTTCTTATCAGGATACACTTGATGGATGATTATATGACCCTTCTAATAGGTAGACTTTGGTAAAGATGAGCAGGCTTAATAAATAAGATTCTATTTTCAGTGTGCTTCCATGAACCCCATCCTTTTCTCTCTACTCAATAAGGTATATAAGGATGTGAAGGAGATCCAAACACAAAAAGTTTCTTAAATCCCTTCTTATGTCTATAAAATAAATTAAACATTAACTCTGTCACATTATTAGTGATAAATTACTTTCTTCAAAACTCAAAACGGGTCACCCCCGTGGCTGAGTGGTTAAGTTTGCACGCTCCGCTTCAGCGGCCTAGGGTTTTGTCACTTCGGATCCTGGGTGAGGACATGGCACCACTCATCAAGCCATGTTGAGGCGGTGACCCACATGGCACAACCAGAGGGACCTATACCCAAGAACATACAACTATGTACTAGGGGACTTTGGGTGGAAAAGAAGAAGAAGAAGAAAAGAAGAAGAAGGAGTAGGAGGAGGAGGAGGAGGAGGAGGAGAAGAGGAAGAAGATTGGCAACAGATGTTAGCTCAGGTGCCAATCTTTAAAAAACACCCAACAAACTCAAAACAAATATAGTGGTTCAAAGTATGTAAGTAGCAAATGATCAATACAGATACTCCTAAAATGGTCTGTGCCACCTCAGAAGAAACAGTACACCTTATCCTGCCATTTCCCAAATATTTGTTGAGCAACTGCTAAGTGCTGAGAGTTTTTATCAGTGGGCCAATAGAAAAAACACCTGCCCCTGTGAAGCAAGAAGTTTCAGAGATTAAACAAATAAGCAGATAATAAAAAGTTGGTTTAGGGAAAAAAAAAGGCAGAGGAAAAAAGAGTGAAAGTGGGGGTTGTTGGAGAAGGTCATCTAAAGGACGAACATCTCAGAGAGGGGAGCAGTCTGAGGAAGGGCCCTGAGGCAAGCACATGCTCAGAGTGTCAGGGATGAGTGTGAACAAATCAGGTCCGAGAGGTAAGGAGGGACCAGATCAGGTAAAGGGCTTTGATCTTTCTACTAATGCGATGGAAAGTCATTACAGTGCTTTCAGCAGGGGTGTAACATGATCATATTAATGTTTTAAAAGGATCACTCTGGCTACTGTGCAGAAAATAGCAGTGGGGGCAGGAGTACAGGAGTTCAGGAAGCTATTGCAGTAATCCACAAGGGAGATGTTGTGACCAAGAGGCCTTAGAAATAACTTTTATAAAGTACATTCGAAGATGCTGCTGTGAAAAATAGGAACATCTTCATCTCAGGGAGGGGTCTACTGGTATTAGGTATAGGGTACACCATAAGCTGGTCCTTGATTTATTTGAGAACAGCTGACAACTGTGGAATGGTCTTCTGAGAATGAGGGCAGTGGTTTGGTCAAATGCACCTTAATGCAACTATAAATGATCACATATTTAGGGATATGTATAACTTTACTGGAATAAACATAAATTCATTGTAAGAGGTCAGCAGGTATAGCAGAGAGCAAGGATAAAGCAAAGGTAGCCCCCGTAAGACCAATTTTGCAATTTCCAATACTCATCTCTGGAATCCCTCTATTCCTTTGGTTATTTTGGACATGTCCTATTGCTTCTTATTTGCCCACCCTTTCACACTTGGATCCTTGGTGTTTGCACTGTATCTCCCTACAAAGGATTGGGATTCAGCAAACTCATGATTACTGTTACAGCACTGCAGGACATATTCTCTGAGAGCAGGCAGATATATAGATGGATATGCTGGAAGATTAAGACATACAAATCTCTGGTCAATCATTGCAAAGAAAAGCCACACATTCTGCAAAGAATGCTGTTGGCTCAGGCCTCACATGAGTCCGAGCATTTCAGAAGTGTAAAAACTCCACAAGAATGTCCCAAAAGCTAATTACTATCTTAAATCACATTATTTTGTATGCAAGTGTTGACACCTGCATGACACTGAGGTTATCAGACCCTTAATATAGGTGAAGTAAACTATAGTGTCAGATATACTGGCAACCTGGATTCTTGTCTTGAATCCAGAACCATCTTCCTGGGTGATTATACACAAACACACATTACATGACTTTTCTAAGTCTCAATTCCCTCATCTAAAAATAATCTGAACCAAATGATCCTGAAAGTCCTTTCCTGTTCTATCTTTCAGTATTTTGGTTGAATAGAATCTTATGGTAGGCTTAAATCTCAAATATTCATTTTTTTCCTCTGTATATTTCTACCCTCTTCATTTATTCCATTTTTTTTTTCTAAAGAGTGGCACCTGGGCTAACAACTGTTGCCAATTTTTTTTTTTCTGCTTTATCTCCCCAAACCCCCTGTACAGAGTTGTATATCTTAGTTGCATGTCCTTCTAGTTGTGGGATGTTGGATGCCGCCTCAAAGTGGCCTGACCAGCAGTGCCGTGTCCATGCCCAGGATCCAAACCCTGGGCCGCCTCAGCTGAGCGCGCGAACTTACCCACTCAGCCACGGAGCCGGCCCCTTCATTTATTCTTAACAGTCATTTTCTCTCTCTCAGCCTACACCAAATTTGAAACAAAGAGCTACAAGAGAAATTTCTTGGAGGTTTCCAGACTGGACTTTCCTCTCCAAGAAATCAGGTAAGACTAAGTGTTATGGTCTGACTGTTTGTGTTGCTCAAAACTCCTATGTTGAAATCCCAGTTCCCCATGTTATAGTATGAGAAGGCAGGGCTTTGAGAGGTGATTTGGTCATGAGGGTGGAGCACTCCTGAATGAATTCATGGCCATATATAAGAGGCCAAGAGTGCCTTTGCCTTTTCCACCACTTAAGGACAGGAGGAGAAGTCAGAAGTCTGTGACCCGAAGAGTTTCCTGACCCAACCCTACCTAACCAAGAACTCTGATCTAGGACTTTCAGCCTCCAGACTGTGAGAAATACATTTCTGTTGTTTTTAAGCTGTCCAGTGTGTGGTATTTTGTTATAACAGCCCAAACGGACTAGGAAACTGAGTTTGGGTAAAGGAAAAGAAGCAAAAAAGAGTTGCAAATTGTTTGGGAGAAAGACTGATGGGAGGAATGAGAGGAACTCAACATGGAGTGTATGGGATTCGAGGGAAAAGGAGAATTTTTCATGTTGGACCCAGAAGTGGAGTGGTAGGACTCTAAGTTTGAGATGTCTTCTAAAGTGGGCTCGTTCTCCTTCCATTGAATTCATCCATCTACTCTAGACAGTCTGCCACTCAACTTTTCTGAACACTGTAATTTTCCCTTCCGATCTGGTCTTGATCATCTTGTCTGAAGAGAGGAGCATCAGGGAGAACAGTGTCTTCTCATTAAGGTGAAACTGAACAGAACAGTTGGGAATTTCTATCTGGTCAAGGCAGCAGTGGACACAATGTATGTTATAATCCCTTCTTTGGGAAAGATAAAAAGAATATTAGAAAGACTAGGAAGAGAACAACTCAAAATAAGACATTCATATTAGTCAAAAACAATTTGAAGATTGTTTTCATATACAAAGATAGAGTAAATTGGTGGCACTGGGCTGCTTTGAAAATGATGTGATTCTAAGTTAGCCACTCAATGATTATATGACCTCTGCAAGCAACTTCACTTCTTTGGACGTCAGTCTCCTCATATATAAAAAAAAGGAGTTGGTTGGGGCCGGCTCCATGGCCGAGTGATTAAGTTTGCACGCTCCGCTGCTGCAGCCCAGGGTTCAGATCCTGGGCGCAGACACGGCACTGCTCGTCAGGCCACGTTGAGGTGGTGTCCCACATCCCACAACTAGAAGGACGTGCAACTAAGATATACAACTGTATACAGGGGGGTTTGAGGAGATAAAACAGAAAAAAAAGAAAAAAGATTGGCAACAGTTGTTAGCCCAGGTGCCAATCTTAAAAAAAAAACGGGAGCAGGAATTGACAATCTGTGGACCCCCTTTAGTTGCAACAATCTCTAGTGCTATGAATGGAATCTGATAAGGTAAGGTCTATAAAGATGGAGGATGATTTAAACGTATTGTACCTGGACTCAAGTTTTTCATCTGGGTATTTCTTTTCTTCCACATTGAATTAAGGGCTGAGCCAAATCCTTAGTAATGTAAAATGTTGTTGCTTAAACATATTCAGAGGGTTAAAAGGGAAAGATAAAATATAACAAAATGGCATAAATGTTTTATTTGAGAGGTGGATCTATGGGATAAGTTTTTCCTTCTTTTTATTTCTCAGTACTTTCCAGTTTTATTTTTATTAATCTTGTAATTCTTTAAAAAATATTTTTAACTAAAAATTTTTATAACCAAGAGAAAGCTACTGATATTCTCTGTGTGCATGTTTGTGTGTGTGTCTCTCTCTCTGCAGTGAAGAATAGCTGAAATATTTTCTATAACGATCCAGCGTTTACATTTAGAGGTCAGGAAACCTGCTGTGAAGGTTTTGGATCTCTTTCACTTAGCCTTGAGCTTAATGATGTTCATGTTGAATTCTCCTGCCTCCAATGTGAAGGAACACATTCTTTAATTTTTTATATAGTTGGTCTTAGATGAATTTCAAAAAAAAATCTGATAATAGATTAGCCTTCTTTTTGATCTGCTCATAGTTTATTTCTGGGAAGAAGGTAAGTGACTGGAATACATATTTCACAAGACTCCTTTGTGCAATACATATTTCACAAGACTCCTTTGTGCAATAGCAGAGTACTAAATCCTTATGTGGATGCCTTTAATTCCACGATCACTTCCTTTTTACATCAGAGTATGCCAAAATGTCGGCCTTAGCAATTAGCGACTTCCCTTTTCAGGGACTAAATATTATTGGATAGCTTTCTGCAATTCCTTGTCTTACTTTCTTCAGGTATATAAGACCACTTTAGGTGGTCACTCTTGGTGCCAAGACCTCTACAAGGTTTAATGTAAACTCGAGGATATTGTTTCCATAGCAGCATGCCTTTCTAGTGCACTCATATCAACAATTGCAGCCACTCGTGGCAATGTAAGCTTCATACCTTTAGATGAGAACAGATGGCTAAGTAGTCTACTTCAACTATCAGAGTGATTCAGTCAAATCATCTTTCTTTTCTCCTTCAAAACTATCCTTGAATTCCAACTCTGCTAAGGCATTTTTTGATTAAGTGTAAGTGAGATGTGTTTAAAGAGCTGGTCCTTAACGCAACCATACAGATACTTTTCTGACCCTTATCCTTGCCACAGATATAAATAAACACTAGAAAATAAACAAAGCAGAAAGAGATGTGACATTAATAAACACTCTAAAAACAATCCCCATCTCACATCCTCTCTTCTAATGCTGCTGTGACCTCCTTGAGAGCAAAATATGACCAGTTATGCATAATATATGGAAATGTCTAAAAAATGCTAACTTAGAGAAATGCTTTTCAAGTCAAATTACTTATCTGCTTTGTATTTGAGTATCATAACTCCCACTTACATTGACAATGTACCTCCATTGTCTTCTGTAACTGTGGGGATAAACTCGATGCCAAAATTTAGATAACTAATGCCACCAGCTTTTACAATTTGCAGCCTATTTTCTTATGGGGGGCATTTAATTCATATTTATTCATTATTATGACCAACTGCTTGTTTTAGGCAACATCCCCTTAAAGGGCCCAGGCCTGGATAACAGTGTGGAAATGGCCAGCCATGACGTCACAACTGTCTTGTACTGTTATGACAAGTTGGCCCATGATGTGTGCATGGATTATAGAAAGGAAGCTTTAGCCTAGCAATAAGCTACAGGTTTTCTGACAAAAGGCAACGTTTTACCATTTTAAAATAACTTTTCCTCAGTCCTGTAGTCCTATTCAATTCCTCTTTAGCAATTTTTGGAATTTTATTGGAATTGACTCAGATTCAAACATGTATTGCCCTAGAACTGATTTCTATCAAAAGGACAAAGCATCAGGCTCCCTGGGTTTGAAGGAAGATTTATACAGGGAATGGTGATAGCTCCCTAAACCTTAGCTGTCATACACTTGCTGGTGATTTTCCAAGAAATATAAGAATGGGTCTAGTTTAGGTTAAGGATAATCTGTAATAATTGGGAAATAGTTTTTAAAATGTCTGCTATATTAGGAGCTGGCCCAGTGGCATAGTGCTTCATGGGTTCAGATCCTGGGTGTGGACCTATACCACTCATCAAGCTGTGCTGTGGTGGTGACCCACATATTAAATAGAGGAAGATTGGCACAGATGTTAGGTCAGGGACAATCTTCCTCACACACACACACACACACACACACAAACGTCTTTGCTATTTTAGCTGCTTCTCTATGTGCTGGTCTAATAGCAGTTCAGTGATGATGGTTTACAAAAGGTTTGTAATTTTGCAATGAGAGAGTAACAGAGAGGACCTCTCAACAACAGCTTACAGGCAAGTGAAATAGGATAAGATATTTATGGCTCTTTTTTGTCTCTCTAGTTATCCATTTAGCATTTTGTTAACTGACTGTCCCAAAAAAAGGGAAATTCAAAGCCAGTGGCAACTGGCAGAGTAACTGAAAACTGGCTCTTGAGCAGACAATTTGGTTTATTATTATTGTTGTTAAAAATAATAAATAATAAAATAATAACACCTTTAAATTTCTAGAGAACAGGTATTCTCAGTGTGAGGTCCTAGACCCATTGGGAGTTCATGAAGTTAGTAATTGTGAATTGTTTACAATATTTTAAAATAACTTCATCAGGATAATATTGTAGCTCTTGATTATTTTACTGCATGGTAAATTATGTATTTCCCTGATTAATAAAAGAAAGGAAATAGCTTACTTATTATTGAATATATACAGTTCGATTTGGTAGAGAAGCTTTTCAAATGATGAAGGTGAGTGATAGTAAGGGGCATTTTCAGATGTGTAGAAGTCATTAGAATATTTTATAGTTAAATAATTCATTTGATTCTCATGCAGCCCTGTGAAGTTGGCAGATAGATATAGTTAGCTCCATTTATTAGACCAGGGAACTGAAATTTGTTACTCCTATCTGTGTTATCTGTCCTTTCAGGTTTCATATACTATAGATCTCTTTCACAGTTTTTCATTCCATAAGTACTTTATTGAAGTCAGAACTTGTTCATAAATATCACAATGCCAAATCACTATAAGGTTATTATATGTAATTCTTAATTTTTCTCATCATGGCGCTTATGGTCGAGACAGTGATAAAAGGTAACCCACATGCAAAATCACAAAAAAGGAGGGGCAAAGTATGACTTTCCCATTTCTCTTTCTCGTTATAGCTTCAGTGGTATCAGATCAATAACTTGAGAGATTCTACTCAAATGCCAAAAATGAAGGAAATGCAAAGAATATATTATAACAAAAAGGATCGTGTAAGGCAATATATGGTTATGAGACAAATGAATGATGCAGACAATATGAATTGGCAGGAAGGAGGGGTCACGACAAGTTTAGTTAAAGGAAACAATTTTATGGATGCAAGCTTGGTCTTGAATGATTGGTCTCCAGTGAAGGAAAAGAATAAAGTAAAAGACCATTTGGGGCAGGATAGCAACTCTATCACATGGCATGGCCTTTCTATGTAAGACATTACATTTAAATATGTTCTAATGTCATTTTTTAAAACTTTTATTATTGCTATTTTTAAAAATTATTTTGTGAGGGGGCTGGCCCCGTGGCCGAGTGGTTAAGTTTGCGCGCTCCGCTGCAGGCGGCCCAGTGTTTCGTTGGTTCGAATCCTGGGCGCGGACATGGCACTGCTCATCGAACCACACTGAGGCAGCGTCCCACATACCACAACTAGAAGGACCCACAACGAAGAATATACAACTATGTACCGGGGGGCTTTGGGGAGAAAACGGAAAAAATAAAATCTTTAAAAAAAAAAAAAATTATTTTGTGAGGAAGATTTGCCCTGAGGTAACGTTCATTACCAAACTTCCTCTTTTTGCTTGAGGAAGATTGTCACTGAGCTAACATCTGTGGCAATCTTCCCTCTGTTTTATGTGGGGTGCCACCACAGCATGGCTTGATAAGCAAAGCTAGGTCCATGCTCGGGATCCAAACCTGGGAACTGGGCCGGCCCTGTGGCACAGCGGTTATGTTCACACGTTCCCCTTCTTGGTGGCCCAGGGTTCGCCGGTTAGGATCCCAGGTGCGGACATGGCACCGCTTGGCAAAAGCCATGCTGTGGTAGGTGTCATGCTGTGGTAGGCGTCCCACATATAAAGTAGAGGAAGATGGGCATGGATGTGAGCTCAGGGCCAGTCTTCCTCAGCAAAAAGAGGAGGATTGGCAGTAGTCAGCTCATGGCTAACCTTCCTCAAAAAAACAAAACAAAACAAAACAAACCTGGGAACCCTGGGCCACCAAAGCAGAGCACACAAACTTAACCACTATGCCACTAGGCTGGCCTCTATCCATATTTTTAACTAGTGAAAACAGGATGCAAAAGGAAAAGTAAATTAGAGAGAAATAAGTAAATCTATGGGGAATGAAACTTTAAAATAGATAAAGACGATTAAGTCTTATTATCGTAACCTCTTTCCTCACCTACCAAAGGACAGCAAAGGAAGAATTGTACCATCTGCGCCACACACAGAAGAAATGGTGTTCAGGTCTTTAGACATCACACGCCCATACACACTAGAAACAGCAAAGGGAGTGAATACAAGCCAGAAGAGAGTTGTTAAACAAGGGATAATGAAGAATGTGAGGATGGGACAGAGGAGATAGAAATCTAGTGAAATGGACCAGAAAAATAATCATGGCTCTGAAACAAAATTTAGAAGAAAAAGTCTGCTATGCAAAGTTCAGGAGCCAAAATAGGAATGGGATCTGCCAGTCACCAGGTAACAGAGAAACAAGGAATCTGAATCGAGTTTGCTCAGTCTATCAGCCTGGCCAGGTGTGAGAACATTCATCAAGCTCTTGATAGACTATGGCACCCATCCATGAGAAATCTCATTTCTGGACATTCGGCAGTCCTTGACCTTGAAAGCAGTTCTGGACTGATAGTCAGTCTAACTTGATAAACGATGATTTCTCAAAGAGAAATGCAATTCTCCCACTCCACTATGACCACAAATACACACACACACAGGGCATAAAAATGTATAGCTATGTGCGTGGAAAGACCCATGAATGTGTGACATACTCATTCCACCAGCAAGTCACTGATAACTGTGGTGCACTTGATGCATTCAACATAATTACAGATACCAAGGCCTGTGCCTGCCCTGCTCTAAAACCTCCCAGAGAAATCTTGTCTGTCTGACAGCAAGGTATATAAGGGAGTCCTTGCCAAAGAGTAATAATACAAATGTTTGTTACAAATAACGCCTGAGGTTATGGTTGTGTTCTGCGCAGAACTACAGTGGCCTGACCAGAGCACCAGGCCAAGGAAAAACAAAATGTGCTGGGATTTTATTTAATTGTGTATTTTTAAAAATCTAAACAAGCATGATAATGATATTTTCTGTCTCCTATCATGTTGTTACTGTTAATGACTTACTATACTCCTGTTCCTCCCTCTAAAGCATAAGTCCCTATGACGACTGGCCACATGTCACCTTTGCATGTTTCTTATGCATCTATCACAATTCTTTCTCTCTCTCTCTATGAATGGTATGTGATCAACGACTGTTTGTGTCATGATTTAGCCATAATCTTTCCTCATTCCTGAAATAATAAGAGTAAAGTGAATACGTCTGACGCTTAATGTTAGTAGAACTAATTATTTCTACCATCAACAGTAAGCTTAGGTATTTTATACGTGGGTAAACATAGGCACCTGTTTGTTAACAAAATATCAAATTTGGGAATACATCTGAGGCCCATACATGGATTCCCTTTTTGTTGTTATAAACATTCTTTGTTCTGAGATATCAAGATTCTTTATGCATTTGGTATCATAGATATAGAGTGATGACTATCTCTAGATTTGTGTTACAGGAAGAGATCTCTTACCCAACTGTGTTTACCCAACTCATCACTTAACGATGACTGTGTTCTCTATTCTGACTGAGGCCCGCTAATTAGTAGGCCCCCTTAGCACACCATGCTCTTCTCCCATCAGTAAATTATATGTTTATCAAGTGTCAAGTGTTTTTCCAAACATATTTGTGCCAGATTTATATGCTATTGTAATTACATAATTTAACTAATTACTATTTAAAACAAACAAAGAACGGGAGCAAAAAGAAAAAGTTGGTGTTTTAATGAAAACTATGTTGAACACTTTTGACGTATTTATTAAAGGTAAGCTGAAAAAAATGCTGTCAAATTAGGAGGGAGACAACTCAAAAAGACTTAGGGAAAACTGTAAAAACCTGGAAAAAAATTCCATACTCAGATTTTTCACAGATATCATTGAGTTTTTAGAAGAAAGGTAATATAACTGTTCAAAATAGGGACCTTGGGCTTACACCAAAATCTTGGTAAATAAATGTACATTTGTTAAAAACAAAGTGTTGAAGGTATGCATCTATTTTTCTGAAAATAATGATCTTCCTTAACAGACTTTTGAAAATTGACCTACTCTAAGATGGCTAGATATAGGACTTCCACTCTTTATTGGCCCTTGAATTTGTTCAGTTTCAAATAGTATTTATATCTTATTCATGTAGTTCAAGAGATCCTCATGAAACCTCAACTTTATGTCATTCATTTTATTGGACTAAATGCTTAAAAAATTTTTTTAATGATGCAGTAGCTACATTCAGTGGCATAGTCTCTGCCCTCGGTGAGCTTGCAGTTGAACAGACAAAGAATGCTACCTATATACACAGCTACAGGCAATTACCTATCTGTTGTACAAAGGAAAACATGGTCTCTCTTCCAGAAGCATAGATGAAAGACTCCTTTCTTTGTTCAACAGATATTTTTAGATGTACTTGTTAGGCACCAGGAACTATGCTTAGTTCCAAGGACAGAGTGGTGAACAAGACAGACAAGTCCTTGCCTCATGTTGTATCTGAGAAAATGCTTCTTGAATGTAAGGTAGGATTTGCATAGGTAGATACAGGGTTTGAAGAAAACAAATGATGAGGTCGGTTGGTGGCTTGAGCAAAAGCATGCAAAATCTCAAGATTTGTTAAGGGATGAGTGCATAATTTGGCTAGAGGATAGGGTATCTGTGGAAGTGTAGTGAGAGATAAGGATGAAAATGTGTGCAATCTCCTTTTTTCATGTAAGGGTAATTCTTTGAAAGCCGTCACTGTGCCTTTCCGAGCCTGTTTCCTCAGCAGTGAAGTGCAGGCAATGGTCAGGCTCCATGATGGTCAAGGTCCTTTTACAGGTCCTAGTGTTTTTCTATTCTGAATTCAAATCCTCCTTTGTGGTCTTTGGAACACCATACAGCCAGAAACCTTCCTTTCAAGTCTGATTTGTTCTTAGGCCCTCATCTTGGGCTGGAATTAATGCAGGGAGTGAGGATGAAGAAATGGAATTTCTAATCCACATTACTCAATGTGGGTTGACAGATCCTGCTACAGCACTCCATTAATTGCTAAAAGTACAATATAATGGGAAGGAACAAGAGAACAGAAACCAGAACCTTTCTAACTCCATTTGGTTCCTATAATTTCCTGTTTTTAAGAGTGTGTTTTGCCCCCCTGAGCCTTACATACAAAAGTGTCATCTAGATTTAGAATTTATAGCTTCTTCTCCTTTCATGTTATTTCCTTTTATAGTTTAGGCTTTACAAATTCTAAGACTATGTCTATACAATGCCCCAAAAGATTTATTGGGCAACAAATTTGCTTGGCCATTTGCATCCTAATGGCAAAAGCAATTTCTTCAGCCAGAATAGTTTATTTTCTTTTCAGTTGCAAATGGGGATATTTTAAGGGAAAAGAAGTTATTTTGGTTCAAAGGGGGATATTATACCTCCTTATTTCTGACACCTGTCAACCTCCCCCTTCAGCAAAAGTCCTTCATTGGTCAGGAATTAAAGTCTTGACTTAAATGACCGCAGGCTATATTATCTAGGCCTTATCTAAAATAAAGTAAATTTGGAGTTTTTCTCTAGGTTTACGTAAATAGTTTAAACATTATACTATCTAAAGGAGAGAAAGTGTTATTTTATGAGAGAGCATTGGTGGAAACCTTACCTGTAGGTGTGTACTAAGATAGAGAACTATATTAGGAATCTGAAGGACTAAGTTCTATGTTTTTTTGTTTAGCCATATGACTTTGGACACATTGCTTGAATTTTGGGAGCCTCTGTCTTTTTCATAAAATTGGAAGAGGGCAGTGAGTTTAGGGAAGGGCAGAGGGTAGGTGATGGTGTTTGAGGTAGTGACATGGATCAGCCTTTGCTGAGCACTTAAGGTATGTCAGGAACTTTATGTATCTTATTTCAGTAGATACTCATAAGACCCTTAAAGAAAGAACTAGAGTTCAAAGAAGTTGAGTTCATTTATCCAGATGTTGGAAGAGGTCATAGTGGGGTGTGGCCACTGGTTGACCTGTGAGCTGGACCCCAGTAATGGGAGACTCCTCACCCCCTCCTTTGTTTTTTTTTTTTAAAGATCAAACTTTTTTTTTTTAAAGATTTTATTTTTTTCCTTTTTCTCCCCAAAGCCCCTGGTACATAGTTGTATATTCTTCATTGTGGGTCCTTCTAGTTGTGGCATGTGGGACGCTGCCTCAGCGTGGTTTGATGAGCAGTGCCATGGCCACGCCCAGGATTCTAACCAACGAAACACTGGGCCGCCTGCAGTGGAGCGCGCGAACTTAACCACTGGGCCCCGGAGCCAGCCCCCACCTCCTTTGTTTTGAAATGTACATTCTGCCTACCATTCCCACAGTAGGAGTCATTTTCAAGGATGTAGCCTTGAGACAGCAAGGTGTCGTTGAGACCATCTGGCTTAAATATGTGACTGAATACAGGTAAGGCCTCTATATAAACTTTCAAGATTCTGGCCCGTGACTGCAGAGACCTACTGGTCTTTCAGCTGCCCAAGACAAGCCTTGTATATAAGTTCTTGCCGCCTACCAATCTGGAGTCACCTGCCTTTTTCTTTAGTCTCTCCTTGCCCTCCAAGTATGGGGGCCAGTTTTTGAAGCCATGCCAGGGTCACAGAGCCAGTAAGTGGAAAGCCCCATTTATGGTTTCAGTTACAGCTAGATTCTTCTTCTGTACCACACTCCACTGCCTCAACTAAGGCCCCCTCAAGCACTGAAGTTCTTTCTCTTGAAGCGCTACTGTCGGGTTTCTTGACACATCAAGTTCCAGCCTTTCCTTCTTTAGTTGTAAACTTCTAGGGCAAAGTAAGTCAAAGGTCAGAAGACAAACTCCCACCTTCTCAAATTTTCTCCATTGCTGTATTAATGTGCTCATGCATGTGAAGCAGCTTCACGACCATAAGGTATTATTATTGTTAGATGAGCACAATTACCCACTCTAGGCTTCTTGGACCGGAGTTGGACATTTTTCATTTCAGATGCCCACAAAAATCTGTATTCTTGTTCTTCATTGTCTGATTCCACATAAATTATGTAGCCATTTCCAAGATCTGTGAAAACTGCTCTGGCAGGCATTGGGACAATCAAAAGAAACCCGCAGGCCAGATTGCAAGGTCTATTGTGGAAGATATTGTGCATATCACCTTCTCTAGCCTGAAGTCAAGTAGTGGGAGCATAATATAGGCAGGAATGAATGGCAGTTGTATACCGCTACAGGGTGATAGCTCTCTAGTGTAAAGCTGGGGTAAACAGCTCCAATGTAGGAAAGGTAAAAATAGGCAATCCATCTGTTTAAAATAAAAACTTTCTTCTGTTGGCTCATTGTCTCAAGATAGCATCCTAAGGGGTCTCTGGACAAAATGCACTTCTACATATATAAACCTAATTGTACTTGCAAGGGAAGGTTTTTTTTTTTCTTTTTTAAAGAATTTACTAACATTTCACGGAAACCTTTGAAAGTATACTATTTAGAAATAGTTTTGCTGACTCAGTATGTCATGCATTTGGTATTCCTTCTCTTGAATTTCATTTCTAGGATGTTAGTATAACAGCTGTTTTTCTTGTTTTTAAATCTTTCGTACAATTATTTTTATAGTTTTGGAGGAATATTCCATAGTAAGAGTAGTTCAGACACAGATATTGTAACCAAATACTCTTCCTACCCATTGGGGGAGGTAGTTGAGGTCTATTGAAATAAAAAATGAAAAGCCAGCTTGGGTATCTCCCGGGTTCTTTTGAATGAGAGAGAACTCTTTTTCTTTTCCGTCAAGCGAATTTGGAGTCTGAATGAAAGGAAAAGAATTGATAAAGGCATTTTTTTACCTGCTTTTTTTTTTTTTCCTACTCACAAGGAGGGAATCCAACTGAAAGGGGGGCAAAACACAGCTTCCAGGAATTCCTGGACTCATCAGA
This sequence comes from Equus quagga, assembly GCF_021613505.1. Classification (NCBI taxonomy): domain Eukaryota; kingdom Metazoa; phylum Chordata; class Mammalia; order Perissodactyla; family Equidae; genus Equus; species Equus quagga. The sequence goes on along the minus strand of NC_060270.1, from coordinate 19,557,496 downwards.
ACACAAATCTTTTGATAGAATGCAAATGACTTAGCAGTAATACCAGGAAGCTTCTCAGCGCAAATTACGATGCTGTCACTGAGAATTAGCACTGGAAGTTGACAGGCTTTATCAACTTGGAGATTTTGTTGGGCTGGAAAGGCAGCTGCAGGGAAGGGAATAAAATGCCCCTAGGTAAAAATCGAGGAAGGGCTTCTGCGCCTATGATTAATTTTTTTAATGCTATGTATGGCTTTCTCTCCAAAATCAGCTTTTTAGAACTATTATGATGACACAGAGTCACCTCATTTCTACCTATTTACACAAATCTGTGCCTGTATGTAGGGGGTTCTTCCACCACGGTATTCAGAAGGCCATCATCCACACTGTTACATAAGCTGAACTTCACAAAAAGGGGGGAGATTTTTCATTCAGAAAATTCCAGCAAAACACACACATGCACAAGTCTTCAAATTCAGTGTTTCTGAACTCTGGCAACATATCAGACTGTCCCGGGGCCCTATCCACACCTGAATTAAAGCATGTGGGGTTAGGGCCTGAATATCTGATGTTTATAAAATTTCTCCAAATGACTTTACCCAGCCAATCTGAGAACCACTTTTCTGTGTTGCAAATGGTGTCCCTGAACTAAAGTGAAGGGTATGGGCAGAAATAGAATGGGATGCTTCCTTTCCCCTAGACAAGATTGCTTGTGAGGAAAAAAACCAAGTCTCTAAGCATATATTGCAATTTAAGAAATATGATAAAAATATTTGGACAATTGATATATGAACACATAAATGCTCTCTGGCCTCACACAAACAAGTAATTATTCAATTGCTAGCTACATTCAAGAAATGTCTGCCCCCCATCACATCTCTCATTCTGCTAGGCTCTGTAAGGGATATAAGATAATTAGAAGGTGTGTTTACACTCAATTTGGAAAAATGATACTAACATAGACATTAGAGATTGATTCTTTAAAGCAATATAGAAACAAATAGAAAACAAACAGTTATGTTTCAGGCAAACATCTAATTTAGGCATCAAGAAAAATTATGAGATAACTTCTAAAGAATTGTTGGAAGCCATTCTAAGCCTAGTGTGGGGAGATCACAAAGTCTGATGTAACACAATTCTTGGTCCTGGAAAATCCAGATCTAGATTGTGAGACCTTACCAAGTCATGTGACTTCTCTAGGACAGTTTTCTTATCCAATAAAGGTGCTTGGACTAGGTAAGTGGTCTCCACAGGGGTGGCAGAGTGGGAGATGGGGGGGGTATTTCCCCAGGGGACACACGGAATGTCTGGAGATAGTTTTGGTTGTCACAGCTTGGAAGGGGGGTACCAATGGTATCTAATGGGTAGAAGTTAGGGATGCTGCTGCAACAAAGAATTATCTGGCTCAAAATGCCAATAGGACTGACATTGAGCTGAAGGATTTCTCATAGCTCTTAACACTTTGTGGTTCTTAAATAATATTTCTCAATCATTAGACAGCATAAGAGTCACCTAGAGAAATTAGTTTAATGCAGATTACTAGACCTGGACACCCAAATATGTTAATATACTAGGTCTGGTGTGTGACTGAGTAATCTGGATTTTTAGCCTGCAAATGGAGTGATTCTGTTGCATCTGAGTCCTCAGATTACATTTTGAGAAACCTTACTAAGATATACATTGACGTTGAAGAAATCTAGGTTGATTCTTGGAAAATAATACTTGTAGACGTTGTTTATTAAGTATACCATGAGGTACTCACAACAGCCCTTGGAGACTTACACAAGGTCTCATAGCTCTCTAGAGGCAAGGTAAGATCTTAATCCACCTGGTTCTAGTCCAAAGTCATGCTCTGGCCACTATGTAAACTGCATCCTGAGAGTGGTAGAGTCTTGGCAAGACAAACAAGCAGCAGATGAAGGAAGGACACAGACTAAAAGAAGATTGGGCAGTCTGGAAGAAAGGATCTCCATTGGTGATGGAAAAAGAGGATGTGAATTGGTAAAGGTAAGATGAGAGTTTCAGAAGACCTTGAATTAGACAATGAGGAATCTGAGTTTGATCTGGTATGCCAGTGTTTCTCAACTCCAGCTACAGATTAGAATCTCCTGGGATCTTTTTACAACTATTGATGCCAAGGCCCCACCCTGAAGATTCTGATCTAATTGGTTGGGGCAGGGTCATACATCAATATGTTTTAAAAGGCCCCAGGTGGTTCTAATCTGTACCCAGGAGATCATAGATTGTAACTCATAAGCAGGTAAGAGTCTTAAAGAAAGTGTTAAAGAGGATTAATCTCATGGTAATGTACAGACTGGATTGGAACATGGAGGATGAAGGAAGGAGATGAGCTGGGAGGCTATTGTAGGAACGTGTATGTGTGGAGATAAAGACCCACACTAAGGAGATGGGTTGGAAACAGCACTGAAGTCAGCAGACCTCCCTCGGCTCTGCTGTGGTTGCTGTCACTGGCCTGTTATGTGCCACAGGAAAGTCACTTAACTTTCCTGTGTCTCCATTTCTCACTAGCACAAAAGAGCTAGTATTGTCCCTGAATATACCACAGCATTCTTATGAGATTCAAATTAGATAATTGAAACTATGTTGGAAAGTATAAATGCACAATGCATGTTCAACATATTATGAAAATAGTGGCAGTGGAGCCAGGAAAGGATAGAGACATCTTAGACTTGTTCACATTGGTGAGATTAATGACCAACTGAAATTGGAGAAGGGAGGAGGAAAGATACTTCTAAAAGTATAAGCCTGTGGAACTGGGTGATCCTTCTAACAGACATGAGGAAGTTGGCATTGGGGAATAATTCCTGAAGGAAAATGGCGGTCAGTGTAGATCAGAGGTTCTCAAGTGGGGGCAATTTTGCTTCTTAGGGGGCATTTGGCAATGCCTGGAGTTTTGGTTGTCATGACTTATGTGGGGAGATGCTACTGTTATCTAGTGGGTAGAGGCCAAGGATGCTGCTAAACATCATATAGCACACAAGACAGCCTCCCACAGCAAAGAATTATCTGGTACAATACGTCAATAGTACCAAAATTGAGAAACCTGATATAGACATTAAAAACAGAGTTGGAAGGGGCTGAAGACATCATATGATCATGTAACTCAATTCTTTTTTTTTTTTTAAAGATTTTATTTTTTCCTTTTTCTCCCCAAAGCCCCCCGGTACATAGTTGTGTATTCTTCGTTGTGGGTTCTTCTAGTTGTGGCATGTGGGACGCTGCCTCAGCGTGGTCTGATGAGCAGTGCCATGTCCGCGCCCAGGATTCGAACTAACGAAACACTGCAACGCCTGCAGCGGAGCGCGCGAACTTAACCACTCGGCCACGGGGCCAGCCCCGTAACTCAATTCTTTAATTTCACTGATGATTAAAATGAAGTTCAGAGAGTAAATGACTTGGTTAAGGTGCCAATGAATGGAGGCCATAGTGACATAATGGAAATCCAGCTCTCCCCACTGCCTGGCATCGCTCTTTAGCGGGAACCCCTCTGACCCCTGATGCAGTTTGGACCAGCTGCATTCAATTGGCAATGCTTGGCGCCCACTCCAGCTGGGAAGTCTGCTTTGAGGGCTAAGTAGGAGGTTAGTGGTGGAGGTCTTCATCTTGGAGTAACCAGCATGGATGTGTTTGATTTCCAAATAATTTAGATTTAGGGAAAAAACAAGAAAATACAACAGAAAATATAAACAAAGAAAAGCAGAGGACCCAAAGAGCTCTTGGAGAGAAAGTCAGAAACACCATAACTGTTCTGACTCAGTGACTTTGCAATCAAGTAAAAAAGAATGGCCAACACTGTGAAATGCAGCAAAAAAGTCAAGTAGGATGAAGCTTCAAACAGCCATTGGACTTCGGCGGTTGAGGTCATGGTGACATTTGGAGGAGCATGTCCACTGAGTTGTTGGGGAAAGAAGGGAAATTCATTTCCAAGAAGAGAGAAGAAGCAATGAGATAATGAATAAACGTGGGTAGTCAAGTTCAAGCGTCTCGTCGTGTAAAAGAGATAATCAAGACCTAGGGGATAACAAGGTCAAGTCAAGGACTCAGAAGGGCAGGAGCTTCACCTGTGTTTGCTGAGCGCAAAGGGGACTTGGAGGCATGGGATGGACCTCGCACACACAAAAGCAAACGCAGAGTTGCGGCGATGCCGGGATGTGCGCACTAGATGGCAGTAGCGGGGCCCTTTCGGCTAGGCTCGCGGTCCTATAAGACGCTGCTTGTTTAAGTACAGTCGCATTTAGTTGGAGCTGCAGGGGAGTGAGGGAGAGGAGGGTAGGAAGGACGAGAGCGGGAGAGCTTGAGGGAGAAGGGGGCTCGCTGTGTTTACACGAGGCACAGGCTCGAGCGTCCATCCCGGGCCCTGGCTCGCGCTCTTGCGGAGGGAGCGAAGCTGTTCTGGCTCCGGCCGTCTTGTGGCAGGAGCTGATCTGTCCGGGTTGCCGGAGCTGGGAGAGCTCAGAGGGAAACCGAGGGACACGAGCGGCGTGGTGCACTAGAGAGAGCGCGAGCGGCAGAGGCGAGAGCGGAGCGCGCGAGGGAGCATCGAGTGCGGCGGAGACATGAGGACCTACTGGCTGCACAGCGTCTGGGTGCTGGGCTTCTTCCTGTCCCTCTTCTCGCTGCAAGGTAAGCGTAGGATTCCCTGCCCCTCGCGCTCCCTCCTCCTCGCCCCGTGCTTTGGGGTGGTCGGTGGAGTAAGGAGCGCTCAGAATAGTAACGGCTCATTGACAAGTCCTGCGGTGCGCTCCCTGCCCTCCCTCAGGCTGAGTCCAGGCTGGGTCCTGAGGCGTGCAGGAGTGTGCGCACAGACTTGCTGCATTATCGCGGTTGGTGGGAGATCTGGAACCAGTGTGTGTGTGTGGGGGGGGGGGGGGGGGGTTACGGGGCGCGATGTGCGTGTATGTGTGTGTGTTGGCGGGAGTGGGGGCTGCTGCGAGAGGTGGTGGCGGCGGAGTGGGGTTGCTCCTCTCTAAACTCCAAGCGCTGCCGTGGTGTTCGCTGTCCCCGCATCCCCGGTGCTGATACCACTGCATTCCTCCTCTTTGAAGAGGGAATTGCCATTAAGTTTAGGAAGAAGCTGGGTATCCGCTGGGCACCTGGTACTTGTATCTCTACGCAAAATAACCCCTACAGATTCTGCCGTGAGGTGGAGGAGGGAAGCTAGTGGAGGGGAGAGGGAGACAGAAAGGGAGAAAGAGGATGAGAAAGAGAGAGAGAGGAGATGGGGGAGGGAAGGAGGGGGAGAGGGAGAGAGAGGAAATGAATTCACGGGTTAATAGCTATGCTGACTCCGAATGGTCAATATGTTTCATGCTTGGAGGACCAAATAGCTAGTGCTGGGTGTTTACTTTGAAGAGGTTTTAGGTCTCTATGTTTTGGGGAGGTTGTGAAATGAATTTGTGAAGGTTAAAATGAAAACATACACACAGTGTGTGCATTTCACTTCCAAGCTGGCATTCAGAGCCCATATATATGTTGAACACACCTACAATACGCGAAGTAATTCTAACATAAAAATATATTATCTTTTTAATCCACCTGTCTCACACTCTTCCCACTCTTGAGAGGAGCCTCGCACAATTAGCCAGAGAGTCTGTGCTGTATGGCTCTCCCACTGACGGTTCTAGTACCTCTTCATGTTCAGGGCATTCTGCCATCGGTAGGACCTGCACCCACTCACACTTCTCATGATACTGCACACAAGAGTCTATTCACTTAAACACACGTGTGCATGCACTCACACACTCATACATGCACAGTCCCTCTCATGAACAAACTGGCATGAAATGACCAGACTGGCAATCCTACTCCTGATTTTCTTCTGACAGCTGGTTGCTAATGTTACATTTGTGGGTTTCATTTTTCATTGCTGGGAGATATTTTGTGTAGCCATGGAACCCTCTTGCCAAATGAAAAGAGAATAGACTCCCCGGTTGTTTACTAGTTGAAGCATTGCAAATGAATAAATACTTGATTGAAATTATGTTTTGAAATAAGCTTAGGGGAGCTGCTGGGACTCACCCATAGCACAAGTTACAGGTCCTAAAACTTCCTCATCTTAGAACTCACTGACCCATTCCTTCGCCATCTAAATTGTGGGGTCTTGTAATACATCATTCCTCTACTAAGCATGCCTGCATGAAAAATAGAATCCAAAACCAGCTTTGGCTTTTAATATTTTATTTCTTTTGCATTTTTTTTCCTCCAAAGCTCTCAGGACTTTCTCTGTGATTTCAGATATTGCTGCAATTCAGCTTTTCCACACACAGACATTAGCATCGTGACTGTACTATGCCAGCAGCAGAGGTTAATCCCTTTCCTTCCTATTCCGTTTAACTCTAGGAACTTAGCTCTTCAGATAAAATACTAAGAATGAAGTCACTAATACATGGTTCTCTTAAGTTTGAATAAAACTGTGGAATATTCGTTACACAGTCATGGGGTCACATGAGTGAAGGGCATATCAGAGTGCTCGGCTGATGTCACATGGCGCTTCTAAAGGATAAGGAAGGTCTAATGGAGCACCAAACCAGATAATTATATTCCACATCTTCCACTTAGAAAAAATAAAGCCCTACAGTCTTTTTAGTAATACCAAAGTTAGCTATAGTGGCAGCTCTCTGAAATAAAGTATGTGGTGTTATTTGGGCAAAGTAGATAGGTTTTCTTCCAGTGAATATTGTTCTTCTCAAAGAGGAGTTTTCATGGGTTTTCTCAATAGAATTCAGTGAAATTGTAGGAAATGGTTCTAGTTCTTAAGCTTTGGGGCCCCCGGATGTGTGACACAGACCAGGTGGAGTGACTTTGAGTAATGGAGTAGGAGGAGAAGGCAGTGTGCCCAGATGAGGCTAGGAAACATGGAGGTCACTCATACTTGCCACATACCCTTTCCTTCTGCCTTCATCCTGGCAAGTCTGGGACTGGCTGCCTCACAGCATGCTCCCTCTCCCTTGCACGCACGCACACACACACACACACACACACACACACACACACACACACACACGTTACTCAGAGTTTGTGGCCCTTTGGAATCAGCCCCATCCCTTGACTATCATCTCCCTCCTGCGGCGCAGTTGCTAATGCTGTTTCTCATGGGTATGTTCATGGACCCACAGATGAGTTTAGTTCCTGGTGTATATTTTTAAGTAGACTTCACTTGTTTAAAAATGTTTAATACGACTCTTTGGGGCTATGTGGATGGATATTCACTGCATCACTTGGCCTGGCCTTGTGAGACAGAGGTTGTGCTGTCTGCCATTACTTTGTGGCCATGGGCAAGTCAGACATATATTGTGTGCTTTCAGTAATAATTGTGTTTGTTTCTTGAGGATGATGTAAGGATCATTAACACTATTTTGAAACATGATACAAGATATATTAGTTAAGGTATTCACGTATGAATAAAAACCTACACTTTTTCTTGTGCTTTTTATTCAGATATCCTAGAGTACTTTTGCTGTAGTTGATTATATACATTCACAGTGGGAAGGTTACATAGTGGTGCAGTTGGGTTTTTTCCTTGATATCCTGGTCAATGCATTTTATGTTAATGACAGCTCTGTTGGTAAAGGCTATATGGTTCTCAGAAGAAAGTTTCTAGTTCATGATTGCACTGTTATCATAACATTTACTTTTAACCCTCAGCAAGCAAAGGAAAAAGAGTTCAATTGGAATCTTTTGAAGGTAAAGGGAAGCAAGCAAACAGACAACTCCCCCGAACTCTCCATTTTGTGCTTGGTGTAGTTTGAGGCCCCTGTGCCGTTGGCTCAGATCTGGCTGGGTCTCCTTGTCGTCTGGAATCTGTCCCTTCTTTCTCATGCTCCAGAGTCAGAGTGCAGCTACTGTTTTCCACTGAGGTTGGCACTGTTTTCCTCCTTGGCATCAGGGACAGCAATAGCTCTGTGCCCTTTGGGGATTGCAGAAGAGATGAACTCCACTTGGCCCACCCCACCCCCATCTCTGGCTCATCTGGGCATGAAGGTTGCCTTGGCTTCTGCTTGCAGCCAGATTTGGGCTGCTGAGTGACCAGGAGAAGAGTGTAGTTATACTGCTTCAGAGGCAGCATGGTGAAATCCTGAGGGAGCCCTGCATCAGCGGCTCCCTGAGGGAGCTGCAGAAATGCCCAGTAGGTGAACCTTCTCTCCTGTTCTTAGGAGGTTCCCTTTAAAGAACATCTTCCAAGAGCTCTGCCTAAACTGCTCACAGGGGCACTCTCCACCCCCTCCCCAAACAGTTCCAATGTAAAAGTGTTGGTGAAACCTCTCCAGCGGTATTTGACAGTTTCCTCTGACAAGAACTGAAAGCAAGACTCTTCAAGAAATATCTTTTTTGAGTCCAAGTTACATGTTGTTTTAATATTAGGTAGTAGCAAGTAATTAGGAAATGAAAATATCAAGTTTCTAATTTTACCAAAGTAACTTAAAAAGAGTTAAAGCTCTGTCCGTAAATTCTGGTCTTCTGCTAGGAAGGTTGATGTTACGTTCAACATCTCTGCCATCAGCAACCTAGCCCAGATTTCAACAAGCATTGACTGCAGTGCACTCCTGTTTGAGATGCAGGAGAAACATTTTTCCCTTTTTTCTAAGACACTTGCATTCCAAGGAATTTTTCTGACATCACTTATTTAAAAATACTATCATTAACATTCTGAGGGGTCTAGACTCTATGTTGCATGTTGTCTTCTCTCTAGATTTTATAGGAGGTTGAACAGACCTTGTCACAAGCTTCCAGTGATAATTATTAATTATAATACAAACAAGCTCAAATTACCATGAGGACTGCTGAAAAATGTGTATAATATCTCTTTGTGAGAGTTTTTTTATAAGGAGCTTATTAATCTAGAAAAGAACAGTACAGCCTAGAAGTAAAGCAATTTCCCAGAAAGCCTTAGGATTTCTTTTCTCATTTCATTTGATAACTCTCTACAGGTCAACCCCAAAAGACTATAATTCATTTAACACAATCGCGTTCAGATCCTGAAGCCAACCATGTCTTCTAGCACATAACAACATTTATACTGTGAAGATCTCATTTATCACATTTTCCTACATACTGCATTTTCTTTACTGTATACCTTTCTACCCTACCTAACATATTGAAATAAATAAAACATGTTTTCCTTACATGGTCCCTCCCTTCATATGATTACCCCTCCACCACCCATGATTTCCTTGTATTGTCTGTCATTCTTTACTATTTAGAAACATCACTGCTGCCAACAGAAGCAGTGCTAGTCTGGACATTAAGTAGGGAAGGTGGTCAGATAAAAAGAACACTGAGATACACATCAGAAAATCTGGGTACTGATTTTGAATCTGCTAATAATTCCCTGATAAAATGTAGACCATAATCTCAAAAAGTCTCAGGTTCCTCATGTGCTGGATTGGGATAACGGTGCCTATTAGATGTCATTTGCATGCTTTGAGAGTTATAAAACTTTAAGCAAATGCATTATTTGTTTCTGCCAGAGAAGATAAAGAGTTAAATTAAAGGGAATTATCTGGCTGCTTGCCACTGGCTGAACAGAATTTGCCAGTGTTCATAGCTCTCTCTTCTCCCTGCTTCCATCCTTTCTTTCTTTCTCTGGACTTGGGTGAGAGCCATACTGAGCTCCCAGTGCTAATTTAATGCTAAGGGGAGATACCAGTATTGATATGGGATTGCATAAACTGCTTCTGCCGTCTTCTCACTTTGTTCAAAAGGCTTAAGCCAAAACACACAACAAAGTAAAACAAAAATTGAAAGAAGACATGTGTCCACTTTTAATTCCATGTTAACCACCCTTTGTTTATTTCCATTTTCGTAAGCTTACAACAATCTCACTAAATATTTTAGCTTGCAGTGCTGAGGAATTGCTGAAGGAAGGAAGAAATGTTAGGGGATCTAGATTCCAATTAACTTTGCTACTGTGGCTGTGTAACTCTGTGTGAATCACTGTAGTTTAGTAAATGAGAGAGAGAATCTCCAAGATTAATGAATCTTGCTGAGGGTGTCAGCCGACCAGAACTCTGCTTCTCAGATAACCTCCATCTCTTCTCTTCTTCTGTGTTCATCCTCTCTTATTTCAGTCTGAAACACATTAGAGAAAAAGGAAGTTATGCAGGGACATATGCTGGCATTGTTGATATGCGTAATTAGTATTTGTCTTCCATTGAAATATCAATGATGGTAAGGGATTCTCTGTAGGCACCAGTGATAGGGCAGTTTATTTCACCTTATTTCAAGTCCCAGGATTAGATACTTTTAAACCAACGATACAGCTTAGTTTTTAAACTGAATGAATGCCAAGTGTTTCATGAGGAAGCAAGAGGAATTTATGTAAATGTCTTCCCTGATTCAGAAACTTGCCTACTTTTTCTCTCCTTGAGACTTCAGTTGTGTACTCCAGGGTGGGCAGGAAGAGAGATTTACCTCTCCCCCCTTCGGTCTTCTCTCCTTCCTCCAACCTGGCAGCCCCAGAAGCTGTGTTCTCCTCCCAGGAGCGGAGACAGGTGACTCTGTCTCCTAAGGAGAGGGTGTCAAACTGCTGAGAGGAAACCAAGATTAGCTGTCCCTAAGGAATTCTCAGGGGGATTCTGGCTGGGTCCAGGAAGCCTGCAGCCTGGCTTGCTTTCCACTGGGGACCCTCTGTCTCAACAGAAATGGAAAGAAACTGTGATTTCTGCCTCATGTAGCAGAGATAAGACTAATCCACTGACCTCACCTAGACCTGTGCTGGCGTATCAGATGCAGCCTTGAAACTGCTCCGAGTAACAACTATGGTTTTGTTACTGAAATTTTAATTTCCTATCTTTCCCATTAGGCAATAATGTGGTTTGAGCTGAGGAGGAAGGAGAAGAGTGGGCATTCTGTGGGTTTAAAGTTATTTTTGTTTGTATGATGTGTGTGGCATGAGGAACGGGTAGTTATGTCAGCTAGTTTGGGTATATACAAGGTACACAGTATAAGAAAGTGAGTGGATGTGCAAGAAACAGCTGAACTCCCTGCCTGCTGTTTTCCTTCCTTCCTTCCTACCTTCCATAAATATTTATTAAGCCTAAGCAAACACTCTTATAGAGCTTATAACAAAGGAGTCCGGCACTTAAAAGATGCATTAATTACCATTGCAGCAATAGAATGAAGGAGAATTTCGGGTACCAAGAGAATGTATTTTGGGGAGACTCAGCTTAGTCTGGGGAGTTAGGAAGGGCTTTCCATAAGGAATTGACATCTAAGTGGATTTGAATGGTGAAGAGGAGTTAGCTATGTGGAGAGAGGGGTAGAGAGAGCTTTCACAGCAAAGAGGAGTCTTGGCAAGGTTTGAGGTCCGAAGGAGATGAACATATTCCTGGAACTGAAGAAATAGAAGGGACGCAAAGACCCAAGAGGACCATGACAGAAGGTAGACCCAGAGGGGTGAAATATTCCCAACACTGCAGGGCCTTGAGGAGACTTGCATGGATGTGGGATCTAGTCTAAGAGGCAACAATGAGGGAAGGCATTGAAAGGTTCTAAAGTTGGAAGGTGCCACCTGAGATGTGAGTTTTTAAAAGGACTCTGGCTGCAGTATGGGAAAGGGAAAAGAGTGCTGGGGAGAAGCTGGGTCAGATTAGATACGAATAGAGATAATGGCGGTTTGGCCCAAGGTTGTGGCACTGGGGAGAGGGTGAATGCATTGATGAGCCATGCAGGGGCAGAATCCTCAGGGCTTGGTTAAGCGAGGTTCTCTGGCACATGAGTGTGTAAACAACCATTGCAGTTTAGGCCAAGGTTACAAAGTTGACGATTTAAAATGGCCGTGCTTATGTATTACCTATTGTCTATTACTGACAACTTTGTGAGGTCATTGCTGTATTTCCACTCTACAGCTGGGGAAAGAGGCTTAAAGCAGGTAAAACTGAACTTGACTGAGAAGCCTGGGCTTCTGTCTGCACATCCAGGTCCTTTTCCTTACACTGCGGTACCCTAAGTGGTGGTATAAAGGGGAATGACTTACAGAATTAAAAAAAATCATTTTGACTAACCACCTATGTGGCCTTGGGCAAGTTACTCTCTGATTCTGGAAATAATCTCCAAGGTCTCTTTGAGTGCAAAAAATTAGACAAGTCTATGATTTTATTCTGATGGGGGAGAAGTCTAGTCTTAATTAGCAAAACGGCAGAATTAAATACTATTTTTAAAGAATGCAGTTTTATTACATTCAAGCACATACAGAAAAAATGAATTCCCAACTAAGCCTTTCCAAGGAGATGGTCCTGCTGACCTAATTTTATGGCCAGATTGAAAAACAACCAAACTTTTTTGTAATTGGCAGTAGTACCCTTTATTTACAAGTAAGTCATTAAAATCATAACACCAGCTCTTTTTTTTTTTGATACTTATTATACTGCATTTCTATAAAATTTTCTACCACTGGACATTTGAGCTTAATTCAATATGTATTTGTTGGGAATCTAATATTCTTAGGAAATAATTTCCTAAAGAGTAATAGACAAAATATGATAAAATGTAAAACAGAATGGTTTAGAAAATGTCAGAAAAACCACAGGATGGGGATGGATCATTGACGTGCCTTAAGCCTGATATTGAAGGATAGGAGGGTTTATAGGGGTAAGGAAAAAGATGAAGGATGCTTCCCCTTGGGAAAATAACACAAAGGAACAGAGAAAAGAATGTTCCTTATGCGTTTGAGTTGTAGTATGAACTCTAGTCTGAGTGGAGTTAAGGGTTCGTGTTGGAAAGTACTGACAAAGAAGCCTGGAGACTCAGGGTGAACCTTGGATGCCAGGCTGAGCCATTTGTACTTGATCCTGAAAGAAAGAAAGGGCCATTGATTAGTCCAGGAAGGAAATGACATAAAGGAAATGTTACTTCTGGAAGATTCATTTGATGCCAAGATGCCATTTGCATACTTAATACAGAATCAAATTCAAGCCTTGCCTTTATTTACTGCAAATTCCAAGCTATTTAGTTTTTCTGTATAAAATCTACAAATATGTGAGGCAAAGAGGTACTTCTTAAAGTCAGTAGTGTTATATGATAAGTGTGAATGTCTATGTCATGTCATATTCTGAAGATGCACACATGCACAGAGATGTGTGTGTGTCCTGTAGGCTGACTTTGATGTACAGAATCTGTGTAAGACTTAGGCATGTATGTTATTAATAAGGTGATAAGGAGTTGTGAGTTAATACGTAGTATATATTATATGATGAGTAGGTAGAATAAGGATAGCTTTTCCTAGATTGCTGGGTTTCCGATGTAGACCATCTGTTTAGTTCTGTTCTTGTATAATATATGGTGAGAAAATATTGTTAAATAAACCTTGGCAACACTGAAGGAACTTTGAAGTACTTCCCATTGCATTCCAAAGTGAAGCTTGTTTATAGTCTTAGAGTGAGTGAAGCTACAGTTTTCCCTGATATGGCTTAAAGGATCATTTGTATTTTTAAAAGTTTCTCATTACAGATTAATGTGTTCATTGTAGACAAATGTGAAAACACAAAAAAGCACAGGAAGAAAATGAAAAATTAATCATACACTCAATACCAGAGAAACCTCTATTAACTTTTTTTGTTGTAGATCATTCCAGACTCCCTCCCACCCCCAGACATATATAGTCATAAGTTACAAAATTAGGACCACAGTTTATATATACCTTGTGATTTACTCTTTTAACAGTGTGTGGTGAAATGTTTTTCTCTATTAAATATTCACCTACGGCATCTTTATCAATGGTTGCAAAGTGCCTATTCCCATAATTTAATCATCAGTGCCCTCTTGGATATAATTTTTGATGAGTTCCTTTATTTTTAAAATAGGAAGATATTACACGATGCCATCCACAATTAATTTGCTCTTGCTTCATGACCATAGTGGATTTTAGCACCCTTAGGGAACTGACTATCAAATTAATCCACTTTTATTGCATCTTTCAGAAACCATGTTGGTTTTCCTCCAATACCATATGTTTGGTTGCTTGTTTGGTGATACATCCTTGTTAATGGATCCCATGATCTCTTTATAAGTATCTATGTGCTCACAGTGATTTCCACTTTATGAAGCACTTTCACATCCATGAACTTGTTTGGGCCCCAAGAATACTCAGTGGGGAAGAAAGCGAGCTAAGAGTATTGAGCACCTGCAGTATGAGGATTGCAGTAAAACATCTAGTCCGGTGCCTGGCAATGTAGTGAGAGCTCTAAAGATATTAGTTGCTGCTGTTATTTGACAGTCATGGTCATGTTATCTCCTTGAATCTTGACCTGTTTTGTGGTTAGGGATTATTACACCCCTTTCAAAGATGAGGAAACTGAGGCTTTAGAAGGTTCAATAATTTAGGCGAGATAAAATCCTAGTCAATAGTGTAGCAAGCCATGATCTTCTCCCTGCTGGTCCAGTGCTCTTTCCTCTGCACTGTGTGCCCTTTGGCAGGGATGGAGCATCAATCCTTTCATGCTTTTCCCTGGGATTTGACTTCATTATGAAAGGAAGTTTCACCTGTCTCCTCTTCGATGCCTGGATGTGGGGAAATCTCTCTGGAAAATCTCAAATTGTCTAGAATGTGGCAGTTTAAAGGCACATCTACATTGATCCACAATCTCAAGTTCCCACCTTTGAGTTACTTTTAGAATTTGTAGAGGGATGCCATCCAGCAAGGATGACTCATCTCCATTTGGTTTGTCAATTTGTTTTCAAAGATCCTATTTTTCTAGCATCCTTTGATCTGATTGTCCCTTTCAAATATGAAACAGGTAATGACCTTGAGATAGACTGAAGCAAAAGATCTAGTTTCCTGGCTTTTCCCTTATTTCCCTAGATATGCTTTCTCGTTCCTGTGGTCAGGTGGTTGTGTAATTCTCCCCCTGATCTCCTCCCTTTGCTACACTTACAGAACTTATAATAGGCTCTCTAGACTGTCTTGCATGCTATTCCTCAGTTTCTTTTTTTGGACTCCTATAATTCCTAAGTTGTACTTGAAGTACAACATTTTGTGGCCTTCCTTGCTTTCTATAGTCTATTTATATTTTGTCTATATTTATTTTTATGTTTTCCCTCTGCCTTTTAATATCTCTTGTACTTTACCAGTTGGTAATAAAGGACTTTTTAAAGCTCATTCTTTTCTTTACTTTTGTGTGTTTGTTTCTTTATTTTCTTCTCTGAACCTACATTTACTCCAGGCTTTAAAATGTTTCTAAAGAGCTTTAAGACGTCTTGAGGATTATTTATTTTTATTTGTAGTTTTTCTTTACTAATGATGTCATTTTGTCCCTGTTTCCTTTTCTAAAATTAAATAACGGTGTAATTGATTTCTTTAGATTTTCCTCCACCAGTAGGATGTGGGGTTGAGTTTTGTTATACAGGGCTTTACCTCAGCTGATTTCTGCAGCTACTTTGTATAAAGAGTTCTGTTCCTCCCCCACCCCCCTCCTTCCTATTCATTCTAGAACTGGCTCTCATAGAGAGTAGTTATGTGGCCTGTCAGACTCACACACACAGACACATATGAATTTTTTAATCCTGTTTTTTTCTTCTAGTCTGCATTAAATAATCAAAAAGCCTCATTGTTAATATCTGCTTTTGGTTTTAGTTTTCCAAATTGATTTCATTGTCATAATAAGGTAGATTATTGTATCTCCCGATTGCAATATATTAATTATCTAGGAATAGAATTCCCAGCTACGAGCATACAATAAAATTAATCTGTGCGTGTTTTCAACACTAGTTTTTATCTTGTTTCTTATTTCAAATGCTACATCTTCTGTCTATTACTTCTTCCCCTTCCTCAAGCGCTCATGAATATTTTTAGACTTCTAATTCTCTAACTCTCTACATTCCCATTGTCACTATTCCTACTCGAGCTGCTATTATCTCCTCTTCTAAGTGATTACTGCAGACCTCTACCTGGGCTCATAGCAATTGGTTCCCTACCTTCGGACCCTTAGGGTCGTTTCACTAGCTCATAGTTCAGTATGGTGTCAGGAAGAAACTTGATATCGAGGTTCCAGCTTCTGCTCTGCCACACATGGTATTTAGGAAAGTCAGTTAACATCACCTGGACTCAATTTCATCATGTGAGGGGATCAGAGGAGATTATAACCAATGTTTTCCAATGCTCAGTTTTTTGTTTGTTTTTTTAGTGCATTTCAAATATAGCCAAGATTTTGCCTATGTTCTTTCTATAATGCTTATATACATTGAGAACAAGACAGATTTTAACTTATAACACATAGTAGGGTGATTTCAAAGAATGACCCATCGGTAAGGTGGACTTAATCATATCACTAAACATTGGCATCTAAATCACATGAGGGAAATACACTTATCTACAAGAAAACCTATTTCCATTGTCACTGATTCCTACACCAATTTGAGTCAAATATCTTGCAATGTGTACAGTTGTCCGCAAAAGGAGCAAACAGGTAGGAAAATGAATGTTTTATGAAATCTATCACCCCTTTATGGCTTTCTCAAGAGGTAGCTATAACAGTAATAAACAGTAATTTCTCTGCTTCTAGCCCCAGATTTAGGATATCTCTAATTTTGCTCAAATTCGTTTCCTGTAGAATAGGAGGTTCCTGGAGCAGATATAGCTTGTAGATTTCATCTTATATTATATTCCAGAGTGATCATTGTGACTCAAGGAGAACTATAGATGTAAGGATTCTGTGGCTTAGCTTTGGCTCAACAAGAAAGAGTTCAGTGAGCATGGTGGAAGGAAGAAGTCACTGAGCCTGTTCTGTACATGCTCCCTACTGTAGTCCTCTTCCTTGTCATACATTATCTTACCCTTTGTTCCTGTCAGTGGTCTCAAAGTCACTCCTGTTCAGGCCTCTTCAGTTCCTTCTGATTCATCTTTAACCCATTTGTGTTCCAATAATTGATCACCTTGTTGAAACAGGCAAAATATCTTCTAGTCCCATTTTGAGCTATTTTGGTTTTGTGATTAGACCAAATGCTGTCTTGGCCTTTCAATGTCCTGTGTTCAGTTTGCCAAAAAAGTTCACACCTTGTTAAAGTGTTCCCTTTCTAAATGGGGAATTGCTCTTCAATGGGTATAAAGTTTCAGTTATGTAAGATGAGTAAGTTCTAGAGATCTCCTATACAACATAGTGCCTATAGTTAACAATAATGTATTGTGTTCTTAAAAAGTGTATCAAGAGGATAGATCATGTTAAGTGTTCTTACCACTAAAGGAAATGAAACAAGAAAAACCAAAGAGGCATGCGGAAACTTTTGGAGGTGATGGGTGTGTTTATTATCTTGACTATGCTGATACATAGGTGTATGCATATGTCCAAACTCATCACAGTGTATACATTAAATAAGTGCAGGGTTTTGCATGTCAGTTATACTTTAATAAAGATTTTTTTTTTGAGCGCCCCTTCCCCAAAGTGCCAACAACTTCCAAGCACCCAGAAAACTTAAGTATGAGTTTATGGAGCTGGGTCAGAGAGCATTTCATTATCCAAATCAGGTTTTCCCCCTAACAGTGCTGCCCTTCCAATCCTCATCCTTATATTCAGTTTTTTTCAGTTTTCGCAACCTGAATCTTTCTTCTTTTAGTGGTAAATTTCTTCCTATATAACTTTTCAGTTATTCACGAAAATAGGCCCCTCTAGAAGTCCCATTACAGAACATCAGGCTTCCGTTCTAGAACACGGTAATACAGTGAGATATTTCAAAAATGATGTCTGATGCAAAATGAGAGCTCAGAATTTGTCCTTTCATAGATGAAAGGATATACTGCCATTTAAAAAAAATCATCCTTGATTTCTATTTAGAAATTCATATTTCATCCCCGTGTGAGAAAAGGGTTAGGAATAGTCTCACTGCATTGGCCTCTTAAAACCAGCACAGAATTCTAATAGGACAAGACCAGGCTGCTTGGAATACAGTTGCTGGGAGTGGAAGAACAGATGGTGGACAGAGGCTTCATGATATTTGAAAGTCATGAAGGTTGAGCTCCAGCGAAGGACTCTGCAAAGGGGGCTGCACCATTTTATGGTAATAATCATAAATATTTACATAATGGCTTAAATTTATTAACTCTTAATTATGATAGTAATACTATTACTATTATTTGCATATTACAGGTGAAGAAAGGTGAGGTATAGAGAAGTTTAAGTAAGTTGTCTAATGACACACAGCTAAAAAGTAGCAGAGCTGGGTTTTGAAGCTAGGCAGTCTGGCTGCAGAGTCACTTTCTTCACCATTATGCTACACTGCTTCAGAATAAAGAATGATATTCAAATTGGAATAATTTTGTAAAGAAATAAGGATTACTATCCATTTTCCCAAGAATTCCCACACATGTAATCATTATCTACTAATGAGGGTGTCATGAGGTCTTCAGACTTCCTGGATTTTCCTTCATGGCTCTAAATGGCTTTTGTGGACTGTGTTAGCCCAACGTAACTGCTCTGGTGTGGGCTCTGGTTTGAAGGAGCTCCATTAGCTGTAAAGCCATTTCCAAAGACGAGTGGGAGAGAATGATGGTGGTAATGACCACGATGATAATGATGGCTATCATGCTGCTGAGGCTGATGCAGTATCGTTGCGTAGCCTCCATGAGGCAGGGCAGGCAACATTTACAGAGCAAAGCTCTGGAGAGGTAGCTTTTAATACGAGGGCTCAGCTTGCAATACCAACTGCTATAGCAAAGAGAATATTTGACATTCTGAGAGAGAGAGAGAAAAAATACATCTTTTGAGTAAATAGGGTTAGTCTTCCAGGCAGCATTCAGCCCAACAGATATTCTTTTTCTGATAGAGTCAAGGAATTGTCTAAAATTTTCCATCCATGATAAGCAGGCATTTCAGACGATATTGTGAAAAAGTCATCTTTTTTAATATATGTTGTTTTGCAGAAGGCAATAGCAAAATACACTTCTTGGACAATGTTTAGTTCAGATTAAATTAGATATATTATTTGGATTAGAATGTAAAGATTTCAGAAGTGCAAACAGGTAAGAGAAGATGGAAACTTTGGATGTCAGTGTCAGAACTTCTCATATAAAGCGGGTCTAATATTGCCTACCTCACAGGGTTGTTATAAATACTAACGTTATGATACTAGTTATAATACTAAATGAGAGAACATACCATTTGAAAGACTGCAGAGCACCACATAAATTTAGGCTCTCGTTATCATTAAATATATGCATCATTTTGGTACAACATCCGTTTAGCAGTATTTTTCTTTTTAAATTTACAATTTGTGGTCCTTTACTTTGAAGATCATTGCTAACAAGAGTTCCTCTCCATTAATTCAACTAGAGAGAGTGATGTGTAACCTTTTCTTGCTTTCCCAAATAAAGATGCGCTTAGTTGTTTACAGCCCTGTCAATGTTTATTCAACTCTGCTTCTTAGATTCCATGTCTCCCCAAGCCTCTGCTTTAAAAGGCTTCTCTTTCCTGGATCCTTGTAAACGAGATTTGCGTTTCTGTCAGTGTTATTTCCCCGGCAACCCACAGCTCTGCTCTGTATTTGAAGTTTGGCTTCAGTGCATCTTTGAAGGCTGACTCCATCCTCCTGGCTTGTGTAGGTCCCACTTTACCTCATCACATAGCTGCTGCACAGGAATCTCACTGTCATTCTCTACACGTGCCCTGTCTGAAAGAGCCGTGTGGCATCACTTCTAGGCTGGTACTACTGCCTTGCAGACAAAGTACCAACAAATTGGAGGGGTCTGAAGGTTGCCACCACATGGAGTAAGTGAGCTCCACGATACTTGGAAGGCAAACTTGTGTTGATAGTAGAGCGATGCTTTTCCCTTTTGGCTGATGTTCATTTATTTGTAACAACTTTTGATGGATTTTCTCCTACGGACTTGGCTGGCTGCTTCCTCCCATGCCAGGGTGAGATTCTATTTATCCCTCTGGTAAATCTTTAATAATAATGCCTTATTCTCTAGCCAGCCTCCCAGGCCTGCGGCCTACAAATATTTTTTCCCCTCAACATCTCATCTTTCCTTCTCATCTTCAAGTGAGTTTTCACCTTACCTTTCATTCCACAAAGAGGACTTGGTTTTCCTGTCATTTAGTTTTCCACCTCCAGACAGATTATTGGAACACAAATGCTATTTTTTACTATTTCGTCAGTGAGAAGCACCCACTTGTTAGCAAAACAGCTGCTATTAGAGACTACTGTATTCGTTTCAGTGTTGCATCAGACATACTGCCACACGGATAATACAAGTTGTAGAGGGCACTAGTTGGTTCTATATGACCAGTGTGTGAAAAATAGAGGGTAAAATACGTTTAGGAGTAATCTAGAAGCCCTATTGCTGTAGTTCTCAAAGTGAGGGCCCTGGACAGTTTGCAAAGGGATCAACTGGGAAACTGTTGCAAATGTGAATTATTAGGCTCCACTCAAGACCATAAAATCACAAACTCTGGAGGAAAGGCCCAATAGTTCCACTTACCTGGCTTAACAAGCCTTAAAGCTGATTCTGATGAAGACTAAAGTTTGGGAACTATTGCCCTGGAGGATGAGGCACAGTGAGACCTCAACTAGCTCATGGTGGTGATGCTAAATGAAGACTGCGCAACACTAGATTTTTATATATCTACTAGAAAATGTGAAAGGTGGCCAGTGTGGAACAGTCTTCTCCTTTTTTCCCTGCATAGTCAAGATGTTAAAAGTTTTCTAGCTGATAGGAATGATGTATTTTCTTCCATCACAGAAATTTGAGATAAAAGTAACACTAGTTGTTGTAACAACCCGCCCTCCTCCCAACAAAATATTCCATGAGTTGAACACAGTAGGATTCTGTGTCTCATAGTCCAAGGGACTTTCAGGTCAACAAGCAGCCTCCAATCCCCAAAGTTATTCAGGACCCAAGCTGCTGATATTTCTCGTAGCCTTAACACATGAGTTACAAGTTTGCCATAGGGGTTATATCTGTCCCTGAAAAATAGGAATGGACAATTTTATGGTAAATCTTGGAGGTGCTGTGTATCACTTCTGATCACATTCCATCGAGTAGAACTAAATCCCAGTGGTTATGCCTCAATGCAATGAACACTGGGAAATATGGTCCATCTGTGTTCCAGGAAGAGGAGGAAACACACTTTAGTAAGTAACAGTCTCTGTCACAAGTATCTGTTTTCCGCATATCTTCTTTGATGTTCTCACTAGAGAATTTTACTTTCAAGTTATATTCATATTATATAGGAAGTCTTGGAAAAATAGTTCTTATTCTGTTACCTCCTTAATTTTGCAAGTGATTTAGAGGCTATGGTGTTCTCCTACAGAAAGACAGTGGTGACTATCAAAAGCAGGACATGTGCCACTGAGTTGGTAGTCAACTCTCTATGCCTCTGTAATGTGGACATCTGTTACCTGGTCCCTGATACCTGAACATTAAATTGAATTGATATTTATCATATCTAGAAACTAATTTCCATGTATCATGGGTAGAATACTCAGAAATCTTAAATCTTTTAAACTGTAAATGTTGGATTCGGAGTCAGGAGTCCTGGGAAGCTTGGTGCTCCTCAAAAAGGTGCCTGGCTTTTCTGAGCAGGAATTCTTTTCTCTGTAAAGTGGTGGAGTTCGACAAGATAATTGCGATGGTCCCTTTTGCTGTTAAAATGTTATAAAATAATGAGAGCAATTGCAGTTTTCTCTGCCTGAAATTATTTGTCAACAAACATTTACTGTGTGCCAACTTGGTCCAAGACATTTTACTAAGAGCTAGACAAAGCACTGGACCAACCTCTGTACTCAAGGAGATCACCGTCTATTTGTGAAGGAGATAAATACATTAGCAGATAATTAGTAAGCAGCGTATGACCTAAATCGATTTATGAATTTTAAAACACTGATTCAGTAAAATAAAACAAAACTCAGGATATTTATGATGTCCATTAATGAAAATCTTTGGGGTACTTTTGTTTTTGTCCATATTTCAAATATCCTTTTCTTACTAAAAGTGATTCATTCACATGAGTCACTAGTGTGTGTGAGACAGAAATCCAACGTTCTTTACTTTAAGACACCAGCATATTAAATAATAATTCTTGAACAAATTCTACAATCCCATTTAACAAAAATCAGCCCTAAGCTAACTTAAATGGAGCTCAGCTACTCCATTTGGGTTAATTTTAACTGATACATGAGAAAAGAAAATTTGGAAGACGCCCAAATAGGATTTATAGAGATTCATATTGTGTCAGATTTTTCTGCTTTATATGGATGTTGATATGTTCTCAGCAAAAATTTATAACTGCAATAGTAAACTGAATGACTATTGATTATTTTTTAGTTACTAAAACTAATTGACATATAAAGCTTTGTAAATCCTTTTAGATGAGGATGGGTATAAATTAAAAGCTAATTAAAGCGGAGGTTTATAAAGACACCATCTCCAATTCAATGCATTATACATTTTTGTTTATTAGGAAGATAACCCTTGGTCTCCTCACCCAAAACTCCAGCCAAACAAACAAATCCTAAACATGAAAATTATTTTAGTTGCTAAAGCCAGTTTATATATATTATCTTTTTTGAAAGGTAAATGCAATTATTTTTAACAACGTAAGATTAAAAATAGTTAGCTAAAAAAAAATGCCATGCAGTGACAACAGGACAGATCAGTCCGTTATCTGTAACCTCCATACTTACTGTTAACGAGCCTTTTATCTATAAAGACACTAAACATCTAGGATCTGAGCACTGACATCTATTAGTTACAGTGGTTTCCTTTTACCTTTCTAAACAATCTGACAGATAAACCTCCCACAATACTACAAAATTGGGCCCTTAATTGACCAAATGAATGGCTGTCTCTCTTTCAATCTAAATTGAAAAAGTGCTCCTGTGAAATGAGACAATGTACATTGGAAAAGATATCCAGCTGCAGCTGCACTGTCGCCATCAGTGTGATCTTATAATCTCTCCCCAGTTCATTCCCCAAACAGCTACCAAAGTCATTTTTCTAAAACTCACATCCATTTCACCTTCTCTTAAATTCCTGAATGGACGGGAAGATAAAGTCAACTCTTTCAGGTTTGACATGCAGGGCCCCTTCTCCTCTTCTAGCCTTTTTCCTCCCTAGTCTTTCATATATTTCTTATACCATAGCAATACTGAAGATTTCCCATTCCAATGACATCTCCTGCTCCATCATTTCAGTCTCGAATTCCTTATATTTCCCCATCCTGTGGCAAATTTACTTAGTCTTCAAGACTTACCACAGAAATACAACTGGCTTCCAGGCGGCCCCAAAGGCCAATCAATAGCTTCATACATTAATTCAGCAAACATTCATTGAGCTATTGCAATATGCCAGGAAATGTTCTATATTTTGGGTATTTGGTAGTGAAAGAGGCTCCTGTTTTCTGTGCAGCTCACCATAAAAGGTAGAGAGAGAGATGACCATAAACAAGAAAACAAATGAGTAACATAATTTCAGATAGAAATTGACAGAATGAAGAAAATCAAACAGGGTGATGAGAGTTTCCACAGGACTCTGGCTATAGTTCTGCTCGACTTGCCACATTGAGCTCTCCTGGAATTCAAGTCTCATGCTATTCATCTCAGCTCCATCCTGCCTGTCCCCAATTCCAACATGATGTCCAACTCATTGACCACACTGAACGTATCTGGATGAATGAATGAATGAATCGTCAATATCTTTATTTATGACACTGTTTCTTCATCCAAAATATGAAGGGATTGAAGAAATGAGCACTAAGTCCCCACCACCTCTGGGATTTTAGGAGTACATTGTCTGATGTTTTATTATTTTCTAATATTTAAAGGAGCTGGTTATTTTGACATTTATTGCACAGAGTGCTAAGTCACAACTAAAGTTTATGTGATCTTAAAAATACTTTTTTCTTTCAAATGAGATGGCAACCGAAAAAATATCAGAAGATAATATTTTATGGAATTTTACTGAGCTGCTTCTCCAGATTCACTGGGAGAAACTATAATCTTTTGAAACCTACTTGTGAAATGTTTTTGAATGCTCTGTCACTCTTTTTTTTCAAATACTAAATAAACTAGCTATTTCAATTCACATTCAATGGCAATATTGGAAGTTTAACATATTTTAAATTAAAATGATTTATATTCACTTTAAAAACAAATTCAATTAAAATCAAATAAGTGGGTAATGTTACTTTTATAAAAATGCATTAAATCATATTCTTTTGTTAAAATATTTTATACATTTTGAATACAGAGTGAAAAACAGAAGGACAGAGATAAAATGAGAGCAGGAGTTAATTAACTGAAAACAGAAAAATAATGTAGAATATCTTCAGATAAAGTCAACATAATAGGTAAATTCTGGAAATTTTAGTAAAGTAGAAAACAAAATATGCAACATTATGAATGATAAAGGGGCCATCAGTATTGATAAGGAGGAGATTGAAAACTAAGTAAAATTTATTTTGTAAAGCCCATTTTAGTACATTTGAAATTATAATAAATTGGATGAGTTTCTTAGGAGATTCTAATTATCAAAATTGACTTAAAGATTAAATTAATAAATACTTAAAAAATTAGAATACCAAAGAATTATCTCTTAGAAAGTTCTTGCTCTACATGGTTTTATAGGCACCCTGTTTGAAAATGCTAACATAAAGTTATCATTAACTTTTTAAAAACCCAGAAAAATTAACTTATGGGTAAAACAAATACTTCTACCTACGGTTATCGCGATACATAATCATGATGCCAAAACTTTACAAAATAGCCAAAAAAAACCCCTACAAAGATACAAAAATATGTGAATACAATATATCAGTAGAAGAGTTTATTCTAGGCATGCATAATTTAATATGGAAATTCTTTTCTTAATCTTATTTTTGGCTAGGGGATAAAAACAGTATGTTCACCTCACCAGATCTCAAAATGATATTTGATGACATTTAAAACATATTGTTAAACTCTTTAAATTTGCCTGCAAGTTAAGGAAAATCGATGAATAACATAACTTTTAACAGTGAAATCATAGAAGCATTTTTATTAAGTGAGAAATAAAGTGAAGATATTTGCAGTGAGAAATATTGTTTGATGTATTCTAGGAAATTTTAGCTAATAGACTAAGATATGAAAGTTAGAGCTATTGGAAAGGAAGAGACAAAATGATCTCTATTTACATAAAAGTTGAGCATCTACAAGGAAAACCTAAGAGAGTCAACAACTACAAAAAAAAATCATTTAGAACTAATAATAAAAACTTTTACGTATTTGGCTACTGATATAAAATGAATATTTTAAAATCAGTACTTTCCACACTTAGCAAACAGGTAAAAAGTATAAAGAAAAATAAAATAGATTTTAGACTGGCAACAGACTTTAATGAGGATTATCATTATTTTCATCAAAGAATTAGAAACTGTAGTGTAAGATGTAAGTCTCTTTGTTTTCACAATTGGAGGCATGTCATTGTTCCATGAATATTGTAAATGTGTCAGTTCTTTCCAATTGAATTTGCAAGTCTTATGCCTTTTCTAACCAAATTCACAAACAATAATTTCTCAAGCTTTCCACAATTATTCTAAAGTTAATTAAATAGCTAGTTGAAAATAATAAAAGATAACGATAGCTAACACTCACATAATACTTAACATGTCACAGGCGATCTTCTAAGCTTTATGTGGCTTAGCTCCTCAGAGAAGCTCTTTGAGATAGAACTTTCATTAATCCCCATTTGCAGTTGAAGAAACTCAACATTCTATGACTTGTTCAAGGTTACATAACTGGCGTTACAAATCAATGAGAAAAGTAAAGATCATTCAAATTGAGCACATCATTCAAAGACTGTTGGGTAACAGTTTGAAAAAAATGAAGTTAGCCCCCCATTTTATAGCAAATAAATTTAAAATGAAGTAGGAATTTAAACATTAAAAAATAAATTTTGGGAAAAATATTGGCTTTCATGACATAGAAAAAATTCTAAATCATTAAAAATAGGGGAAAGAGGTAAAGTAGAAAAAAATAATTTATTATGGTCATAAAATATTAAATTATTCAGAATTAAAAAAAGTATAAAATACTTGAATATTGTACATGTATATATTCAAATCCCATAACAAAAATCAAGAAAAGATGAATAGACAAACAATATGAAACATAGACAATAATAGCGATCTTAAAAATTTTTAATTTTGCTACTAAAGAAAGTTAAATAAATGAATTTACCAAATTGGTAAGTATTAAAGTAAATGTTTAATTTAGCGCTCATAGCATAGTGTAGTATGTAATGATTCAAGCATGGAGTTTGGAGCCATCTGCCACCGGTTTATTCACTGGGTAAATTTAGGCAAATTCCTTAATTTTTCTGTTGCATTGTCCTCCTAACTTGGACAATATAGAGTCAAGAGCATCTCCCTGCTCCACTTCTCAGTGCTGCCACTCATCCCTACCAGACACATCATCTAGCTATGCTTGGTTCTAATCGTCCTTTTAATTTGAGGTGTAGAAAAAGCATTGTGCTAATAATTGGGCTATTTGAAGGTGAATCCTAGTCCTCTGTTTACTAGCTGAGCATATGAGCAGATAGTCCCAATTTCTAGATTAGGTTGGATTGCATCTGATTGGCTTAGATTAGCAATGTTTTTCAAACACATTTCTGAAGTTCCAAGGTATTTATTGGTGGTGACTGCTGGCTGTAAGAGGGTGGGATTAGGGGTAAGGAGGAAACCTGGAAAAAGAGTTCCAGACTTCAGTGCTTGCTTTGCCTGCCAGTGATGAATGACGAGAATTGTTGCTATGAGCAGTGCTATCAAGAGGAAGTATGGCATGGTAGGAGGAGGGCACCATGTATAAGAGTTGATTTCAATATCCATGTCCTTTGACACCCTGTTCTCGATACACTGTTCTTGGTGCATAGTCTTTCACCAAATTACGTAAACTGTAAGATGCTCTGTTTCAGAAGAAGGCCCTGCTAACACCTTCCCTGCAGCGCCTTCCTGCAGTGTTGCTGTGTGGATGAAGGGATGTGAAAGTAGCTGGCAAAGAAGACGAGCACCAAATGTATGTTCATTTGTCCTCGCTTCATTTTTCTTTCACACCGTACATCCTGCCTTTGCCCGACAAATAAGCAAACAAGCAAAAAGCCTACCAGAATTCGCTGTATCTAAAAGAGTTAATCTTAGTTACTTTTATTCTTCAAGAACCATGTTACACGGTAGCTTCATCCTTGCTTTGCATATTGTCCCTCTGCTCTTTGCTAATGTTTGCTCCATCCTGCCACACGTAACACACAAACCAAGGGACAACTGCTTGCGGGTTTCCCTCTGTCCTTTCTTTGGATGCTGAGTTGAAGTTCAAGTATAAGAGCTTTGATGTTTTTGGAATTTCTATGCTGGGAACTTATTAATATTGATCTCAGTTCTCTGAGAAACGATGCTGATAAATATGTTCTAGAAGCAGGCTGTGTTCTACTTGCTATAGAGTTACAGAAGCATCATTATGAGGTAAATTGTAAACTGTTGCTAAACTGCCTATTTGTAAGTTAATGATCCATAGTGCCCTGTTGCATCCTAAAAAGTGTGTGTACTTTCTTTATTCAGTTTTCTAATATAATGCTTACTGTTCTTAGACTGAAGCCGAATTCACGATTGTTTTCAATATGTGCTCCTCACAAAGTTTGTCTTTTGCTAGATTTCCTACAGATCCAAGTGCCTCTAGGCTGACTGTCAGTCCTGATGATTGTGCCGGCTGAGTTGAGGCCCATGATCTCCTGCATATCTTAGCAATGTGGTTGCTCCTATGGCAGGATGATTGGCATATAGCAATTCCTGAGTGACTGCGATGAGGACCTCTGAACACATTTACCATCTGTTGAACAGGGATAGTATTTCAGGACACCAGAATGCATTTAATAACTTCTTCAAGGTTCTTTCTTGATTTCCCAGGATGATCGCTGAAAATATTGAATACAATGGGTCCCTCGATAGGGCTTCATCAAATCCACTACAACAAGCCATATTATCCATAGAAACGGACATCTTGTAGAAATCTATGGTGCTTCTTTAGGAATGGATGAATCTGGTTTTGATATGAAGACCAGGGTCTTTTCTTACTGGTTTCTACCAATAAGGAAACAAGGTATACTTTGTTGTCTCAGAGGGGTTAACTGATGACTTTTTACAATATTTTGTTAAAAATATATTAGCCACAACTGCATATATGTTGGTTTTAGCAAGGAGCTTGGGAATTTACTGAGGTTAATTTTCTCTTTTTTCCTTTTGGAAAGATTAAATCGTAAAGGAAAAAATATGGAAATACTGATACGAGTAGGTGCCACATTTTCTTTTTGAAGCATCCCAGCAGATAGAGCAATTTCACCCATCTTTTTGACTCTGATCTCAACAGTGACTTCTGAAAATTTGAGGCCCTGGACAAGTTATTTGCTTTAAAGCCATGTCTCATCATTGCCTGGACCTCATAAGGTTAATTCCTGTAGACAGTTTCTTTAAGCATTATTAATGTCTCTCCTAGGTATCAGATCAATCTGAAGATTGTAAAAATATGTCAATCTAAAGCAAATTTGTGGGCTTTGTATTAAAATTCCGAGTATAATATTACCAAAGAGAAAGTGCTTTGGTGGATTTCTGTACACATTAACATTGGGTTTTAACACACTTGTTTGCAGAAATGAATTGTATAGGCATTTTTGTGACATTTTGGAAAATTTTAAGCAGCTGCTTTTCAATTTTATTTAGCCTTAAGGATATACTTGCATTGCAGGCAACTCAGACATAACTGCCTGGAGCTAGTGCAGAAAGTTCCTGGGATCATCAAATGAAGAACAAGGTAGAGAAGTGTGAATTAACAGAGCTTCTCAAACAACGCTGGCAGGTGTATGGATGGCTTTTGGATATGGGGGTCCCCTTCAAATATTTAGATCGACCTGGTATTTGTATGAGCGCATAATCATGGTTATGTGACTGGCCGAACGTAAAACAAAAACACTCGAAACAGAGATTGGCATCCATTTAGCTAGTGATAGTGAGGAAGTTTTTAATATGACGCGTGGAACGGAATGGCTACGTTGAATTTTATGTAGCATTTTATTTTAACCTCTCTTGGGGTGATGGCCCTCCCCTAATAATGTGACTATTAGGACTCCCTCTCTAGAATAATGCACATTTACTATGTGAGAGACTGAGACCCGTATAGGTTCATGGGACAACAGATATGAAACAAGTGGACTCATACTCATGGTGTTAGCAAGGTTTTACTTATTATCGGTTCATGTATGGCAAAGGATTCCTCAGGAGGCAAAGAAGAGTCCTCAATTTCTACTGTGTCTCATTCAGAGAAATGTTCTATGTTGGTGGTTTTAGGAGGCTGGTTTAGGTTGAAAGTCCTGTTAACATGAAGCATGAATTCTCTTCACTCTTGGCTTTTATTCATTATTAACTTATGGACCACATAATCCACATCTTAATCCCAAACCCTGCATTCTAATTCCCATGTCACCAGACGCAATATCTGGAATCTAAATGTAGAATTTCTAACTAAGACACAGAGTCTAGGAACATTGCAACCTAGGACTTGCAAATAGTATCAAGGTTCTGTGTAGAGAATGGAGCTTTCTAGCCCAGAGACTTTCGGAACAGCAGGAGGCTGACTGTGACATGTCACGTATGGATTCACATACCTCACTTTACATTCAGTTTAAGGGAGATCGTTGAACCTCTTCAAGTTTAGTGTAATTTATTTTTCTCCCCTGATCTTCAGGCATCTGTGTGCTATTTTACTGACATGGCTGGATCCAACATTGAGATTATAGACTAGAACTTTGGAATTTACACTTCCTGTTTCATATGTATTAAACACAAGGAAGCACAATTTCTGGAAATAAAAGAGAGTTTATCTTATGGAGGTTCTATTGAAACAGAAGGATTTTTATTTTTATTCTTGAATATTTTCAAAAACACATTCATGTCCTGGAATTCCAGTTAAGTTAAAGGTTTTCTGAGACCCATATCATGTGTAACTCAAAACCACTGTTTTAAAGTCAACTGTGTAGCTTCTGTCCAAGTTTAGAAAGTATGATAGCAATTTCATGTCTCATAGGATTAATTTTTGAAGCAAAGATTTGCAGCCTTTCAAAAGAAGTAAGTCAAGGTTCTAATTCTTGTTTTCCTGACATATTAGGAGAAGAGAAATGTGATCAACTGACTAATGAAAGGAGGATAGTGACAGCAAAGGGGGTACAGGAAATGGCCTCTCCCATGCCAATTAGCCCATGTGTCAGATAAGTCATAGCTAATCAAATCTTTCTTGAAATAGTCTTTCCAACCCAGAACCAGATAAGGATGCATTTCCTTTTGGTTCTGTTAAAAATGAAATAAAACTAGAAAAAAAAAAAAGGGAAGAAAAGCTATTAGGTGAGACCCTAAGAGTTTGCTCTCCTCCCAGTTCTTCTGAATTATTCCACAGTTAGGAAGGAGATATGTTAGACAGGCTTTCAGTTGCCTGTGCTTTCCCCTTGCCTCTACCCTAAGTGGGTGAGAGATTGCACAAGGGGGAGATAACTGGCCTCAAGGACTAGATGGTTTCCTTTCATGTAAACACTTCTTATACAGAAGCCTTGTGGTATTTGATTAGAGTCACCTCCTGTATATTTGTAGTTTATGAGACAAATCCTCTTCAGTGAATTTTCTCTACCGCATTGCATTATGAGAATAGGAATTAGCCTCATGTTCTCTCTCTCAACACCGAATTGTCCCCACAATGGTAGTTATGAAACCAGCGCTACTTAATATTTTCTTTGATCAAGTGATCCAAGGGGAGCCCTGGGTGTGTATTGCTTGACTTTGTTATTTCAAACCCTTAGGCAAGAAGCAGTTTGCTTCAACATTTAGGCAAGACTATGCTAAATGTGGAGTACTGAGTAGAAATCCCAATTTGTCAACTCAGATGGCATTCACCTCGAGAAAATATTGGAATACTTTAATCTATCTGGCGGCGTTTAAGCAAGATACATACACTCCAGTGATACCTTATATTTCTTCCTCCTCAGGAGAAATTTGGGGTCCATTAAATAGATCCTAAGCAGAGATCTGAATCCTTTTTAAAGGAAAATGCACTTAGGGAGGTGGAGGAATTACACATGGGAGAATGGAGGGCATAGAAAAGCTACTTCTTCCCACGTGTTTTGTCCTTATTCTTCAACCTGGTTTAACTCCTTTCTTCTCTTGTACATGTGCTTGTATTTATTTGTACATGCTCTTCCCTCTGCTTAGAGTGTACCCTCACTCCTCTTCATTTGATGACTAGTACATGTCTTGTAGGTCTTTCTCTTTGGTTCGAGAAACCTTCCCCATCCGTATGCCATTCAAATATGTCCTCCTCTGCTATTCTCTTTCAATTCATGGCCTTCTTTTCCTGTGTAACACTTAGGACTGTTTGTGCTTTTACATTTATCTGTGTGCTTATTGGCCTGACGCCTGTTTTTTAAACCAGGCTGTTGGCATTGTGAAGATAGGCACCATCCTCCACTTTGTCCCCCACCCCCCAAATGCCTGACTCTCTACTGCATTGCACAGGCTCATCTCCTTTTTAATAATAATATTCAATATTATTTATAGCAATATACAATACCGTTTATGACAAATAATGTATTATTTATAACTAATATATAATATACCTTTGTTATTCTGAATTGAAATTAATATATAGTATAACCTACCCATAGACACATAATTTTTTAAAAGTTCATGTAATGATTAACTATAATAGAAAGAAGACAGAAAGGAAAAATGATTGCAATAAAATACCATGCATTTCAATATATAAATTCTCAGGCATGACTTCATGAGAAGATGTAATAAAGTAGGCAGGTACACACGCATACGCATGGCATCACTTGGCCATGGCTGTGGCACATGCAGAAGATCACAGTATTGTTGTTTGGTTGACTCAAGTGTCGTGGCCGAGCCATTGATGATATGATTTTCCAAAATAGTGACCACATATTGGTACATTCTCAACCAAATAGTGTAAAATATTTCATTGATTAATATGATATTTGCACTCAGCACATTGCACTCAGTCTCTATTAAAATTGAGTAAATCATTCTTTGTACAATGTAAACAATATGGAGTTAGGTTCTAATCTCAAATAATTACAAACAAGCTTCTCACCCACATGAACGTGCAGTGGGATATTTGAAAGTTATGCAGGATTAGGGCAATTATTCCTTGATGAGACTGTCCTAAATCTCGCAGTATGCTTCGTGCCTCTGGATACTGCCCAATAAAAATCAGGAGCTTCCTCAGTTATTGTGGCAATCAAAACCCACCCCAGCTTAATTCCAAAGTTACCCATGGTGCCTCCAAAGCATGATTATTTTTAAGAACTTCTGGCCATGCCTATCATAGATGCTCCAAGTGTATTAAAGGAATGAATATATTTATACCTCTCTTATTGTTTCTCTCTGGCTTAATTGTTTGTCTTTCCTTTTTGAGGACTTCTGCCTCTACCCCTAGTATTGCACCTTGATTCTGGAAAATGCTCAATAATTATTTATTTAAGGGGACACAAAAGTGAATAATCAAGTTTTCCAAGTGTTGAGGATGATTGTCAGAATCCTTCTTTGCTGTTCCCTCCCACAGAACTAGGCTTTTCTGGCTGCTTCAAGACATTCTAATTTTTAATTACCTTGGCCTCTGACAGGGCCACCGGTGAGGGGAAAAGTTCCCAAATCCTCGTCTGACCCAGCATTGTTGTTCCTATTCTAATCTGCTATTTGCTCATGAGTTACTACCTTCAAAAAGAAGCTGGAGGACAAATTTTCATGAAGAAGTCTACTACCTTCCTCAAGGTGTCTGAGACCTTCCTCATGTTTGCTTTCATCCTATCATTGAACATGTTTTCACTTTCATTTGAACATTATTCTCTTCAATATAATGGTTTTCATGTCAGTGGATCCAGACATACAGAAAAAACTTTGCCAGGGCTGGGAAAAGACTGAATGACAATAATAAAAAAGATAGAGTCACATAATAAAGGATTTTCTGGATTATTTGTGTGTATCTATCCTGATGACGTTATAATGTGTTGTGAGAGTATGTCAGTTGGTATTTGAAAGCAAAATTTTAAAAGGAATTCAAGTAGTTTTTGCTTTTGCCAAGTCAGTGGGCTAGGAGTGAGCAAGCCTTTACTTTGTACTGACTTTAGGAACTATGCTATCTCAAACTAGACAGTTAACCTATTTCTTGTAAATTATCTTTCTGTTGTGAGGCTAAATTAATGCTTGTAAACAGTGCTGAGAATGAGCTATTTCAATAGAAGATGTTTTGGAAATGCAAAGTGTTATTGTTACAATTTGTGCTTACGTAGATACATCTCTGCTCTCAGCGCTGGGCCATGATCGTTCAGGGATGGCTAAACCTCAGACTGAAAGTTTAGATAATGAGACCAGGTATTTTCACAGTTTGCTGCATCTGAGAATCTCAAAATATTCAACCCCAGTGCAATTACAAATCAGGGAGAAAATATATAGTCACATACACTCACATACATAGTCTCATGTATACACGTGTGTGTGTGTGTGTGTATAGTCATACAGTCACATATATAGTCTCATATGTGTATGAATATACGTACATATATATATATATATATGTATGTATTTAGTCATTTGATTTGCAGCAGGGGTCATTGGCAGATGGCAGGGACAGAACTGCCTGTTCTAGTCTCTCTTTGGCTACCTTGTGAGAAAAGTCCCAATTCTATAGAGCCTTAAACTTGCAAAATCAAAATGACAAGTTAAATCCACGTAAATCAGGTTGATTTTATAATTTAGGATGTTTTATATCCAGGAAAATAGTGAAACTTGATTTCTTCTCCTCTAATCCTCTTATAGCACCTGCTGCCTTTATCTCTCGTCATTTATCACGGCCCTTAATCATATCTCCCCTGTGTTGTTACCTGTTTTATGGGCATATATCTTGTCTTTCTAATTAGATTACAAACTCCCATGAGACAATGATAATCGTTTCTTTTGAAAAAAAGAAAAAAGTTCTCACTATCCAATTTGCTTTTTGGCCCATAGTAAATAGTCCATATATAATTATTACATAACAAAATAATAAAATAAAAATCTTAGGTTGAGCAGAATTATAGCTGATTTTACATTCCAAAATTTACTTAGCAATTCTCATTTGAATAAAACCTTCATATATATCATTTTCCTTTACCATACTGTACTCTGAAAAATATCTGATGAAGCATAAATTCAAAGAATCATTGAAGTCACAGCCAATAACTTCTGATTATGCTAAAATTTCCAGCTTGATTTTCTTTATTCATTTGAGAAGTTGTTATATTTCGGAAGAAACGTGTTGTTTTGGGAAATTGTTTTTCACTACCTTTCTCTTTCACATTGGCCTCTGAAACACCAAAGCCATATGTTCTATTCTTCCATCAACAGAATTCCTTGAAGAGAGAAGGTTCTCAAAAAGGTTTGAACTAATATAGTCTGGACTGTTTTCTGTACCCTTAAGTTATTTATGTATATTTATAAACACATGTATGTTAACATTTTCCCCCAAAGTAATATAGTAAAGTCAATAGAGTGTACAAATCTAGGGCTGAGAAAACATCTCAACATCAGTCTCTTTGCCTTTAGTCTGGTTGCATGCGAACCATCTATCTCGGGTTAATTATCCATCTGACTGCATGGACAGACGGAATGGACAGCAGAATATATTTCACATTACTCTGCTTTTATAGGTATCACTATAATTATATTATATGGCCACCACACTCTATCCCAGAGATCAGCAATTTCTGAAATGTGTTTCAAACAACGCTCTTTGTGTAGGAGGTTAATAGGTATTACTAGGAGAACAGCTTTCATGGTCAAAGACATTTGGAACAATTTTGAGCTTTGGGCTAAACTAAATGTTAAATAGTTCCCTTAGAGATGAGGCTTCTTAGAGCCTATAATATATTAATGTGTTATTTAAATCTCCAATAGGGCCGTAAATTATACATTATTTCCCAAACTTATTTAATCACAAGAAATTTTTCCGAAGGATACTGAAGGACTGATGTTTCTTATAAGACACTTTAAGAAATATTTTTATAGATTCACTACTGATTAGCTCTTTCCAATTATATTTTGGTAAATCTAAATAAATGAATAAACAAAGAAATTCTACAAACGGTTCTTAATTGCAAAGCAACCAGAAAATACATACTTTTATTTTAAATAACCAGAAGAACTACCAACCTTAAATAACTGTAGAATTTGTCCTTTTGCAATGTGAATGATCATCCTTCTCCTCTTTGAAAAAGAAATCCATATTATCATCCTTAAAAGAATCTTAGTTAACAGTGATTCTTATGGAGTTCTAGATAGCAAAGAGTTACCCACTGCTGTTGAAATTTTTCCTTATATTTCCTATGTTGGTAAGTACAATAGAATGAACCTTGTTTAATCCTCTGGGCCTGGATCTTGCAGAATCTCATGGTCCTTCTTGATGAACATCAGTTTTCAGTTTCTGGGGCTGTAGCCCTAGAAAGTTTAAGGGCTGAGTTGAATCACTGTTGTCCCCACAGCACAGCCTGAAATATATAGTTCAGATTTTAAGAAGTCCTACATCAGCTGATTTTCTTGTCATTTTCCTCTTTGCCATAAAAAACAGTGAAGAAAGTGAAATTGTATTGTCTCCTGTCTCCTGGGAGGTAGAGCAATGCTGCTTTTTTCACAAAAGTTAACAATTTTGAATGGAAGAGGAGAGCCAACATGTATTGATGGGCTGCTGTGTGATCATCACACACAGTCTTCAGAACAAGCCTATGAGACTCTTATGATTATATTTAAATTATACCTGAGCAAACCAGGCTCCTCTCCCCACCCCAATGGCTAAAAATGGCAGAAATGAAATGTTAATCCAGATATGTGAGATTCCAAAGGTCAGCCTCTTTTCATATAATCATGTTGCTTTCCAACCACAGGCTACAGTCTTCTAAAAAGATAATCTACCTCCTTCATTCAAATATTTTAATCTCTTTTTAAAGGAATTTATTGGAATTCAACTTTAAAAATACCTTTACCATATCTGCATTTTTTAACGTCATTTATCTGTGGTTAGGGATGTCTTCAAGTATTGAAACAATATAGTAGCTCAAACAAAGAGGAACTCTGTATTTTTAAGTCCCATATCAAGAAGCTTGTGAGAATGTTGAGGAGAATTTTGAGGGTAACATCTCTGCAATTCCCCTAGCCTGTCCTTCATGCTATTCATCTTCAAGTTTACAAAAATGGCTATGGTATTTCCAGGTACCATATTCACATTCAAATTGGATAAAGGTGGTGGTGGAGGATGCGGGTAGAGTGGGAGATGGTAGTGCGAATGATTTCTATGCCTTCTATCAGCAAAAACAAAAGCCTTTCTAGAGTCCACAGTAAATATCTGTTTACTTCTCTGTGCCTATAACTATGCCTTATGGTCACACAAGAGGGCTGGAAAGTGAGACCTTACGTTGTCAGGCAAATAGCTGCCCTGAGCATAATCAAGTTTTCTGTAGAAAGAAGAGGGAATAGCTATTGGGAGGGTTACTTAATAGCATCTGCTACAATATGCCACCTACTGCCTTATCAGCTTCAATGCACATTTATGTCTCACTTTTATTAAGTTTATTGATTGGTTGTGATGAATCAGCCTTCACCACTTCAAGGTTTGTGGAGATAGGTTATTTCTAAATACAATAGGAGGGTGAGATTTTTCCTTTAATATTCGCTTTAAACAGAATTCTAGACAAAGATAACATTTAAGTTGAATTATGTTTTTTGTTAGAAGAAGGTGAACTGTCCTGGACATATTTTCAGGGTGTGTCAACACTTTGTTATAAAATAATGTAGGAAATAACATTTTGTTCTGGGTGAAATCTATGGTATAATAGCGGATAGGGCTAAAGCTTCAGAGGTTTTAAAAGACAATTTGAAAATACCTATCAAAACTTAAAATGCAAGTTTCAGTCTTCAAAAGTTAAAGGGATCTTGTTACAACCTTAGGGCAGAGCTATACTGGATAAAGCTGATGGGTTTAAGGTATGCTGGTACTTAGTGTTTATATGAAAGCCAAAAATATTGGAGTGATTTGGATTTCTTTGAATCGAATTGGAATGTATGGATCACCCACATCAGAAAGTATCTCTGAATTCCACACCAGTATGGTGCAACAGCATTTCTTTCATATATCTGGGTTAGATTTAGACAGCTTCTTTCTGGAACAATAGAGCCCTTGATGCCACTTTGTAAACTTAGAAGCAACTGTGTCCGCTCTCTGAGACAAAGGCAGGTGGAATCTAGGGCCCTTATTCTGTGCCACAATCAAAACCCCTATATCAGAAGTGAGGATATGTTTTTTTTTTTGCCAGACTAAAACCTGTTTTTAACCCCGTAAAGCCTAGTCACAGAAACCTTTCTCGTTTCACATCCCCTCCCCTTTCCCTTTGCCTTTACGTGGCTCTCTCCCCTGCCTCACTACAGCCCCTTCCAAATTTTTTGCTTGGGCCCCCTGGAAACCTTGTGCTCTTGTAAAGTGAATCTCCCATATTGTCAATCTTTTAACAGAATTGTTTGTATCCCTGCATCTCTATGCTTGAATCTAGGCACTCCTTTGAGTATAAAACTTACCCTGCATCTCCTTACCTAGGAGTCCAAAAATCATGGATAGGATGGGGATGGATGATCTGTCTCAGGCTGTTGTCTCCATCCTCCCTTCTGAGGTCTTCCTTTGAGGTTCTTGCCATCTGACAATGTTACTTTCTACCCTCCTCAGCACTGCCATTCGTGGATCTCCTGATGGCTCTCATCTAGTTTTGATGACCTTGGGACCAAACTCACTGTTTTTTCTCTACTCCACTGAGGGGATAAATGCATTTTTGGACAATCCTTGCAATGTACTAGTTTGCAAGATCTTGATTTCCTCAATCCTACATCCTTCACGTTGACTTCAATACAGCCACCCACTCCTAGGTCTCTTACTCAGAAATAATCTCATCTCCACCATTTCACTCTGACCACAACCTTCTTCCATCTCTTTTACATTCTCACTCTCATTATTGCTCATATTTGATATCATAGACAATTAAAGGTCCTTGCTGTGCTCACTTTCTCATTTTATCAGCTCCCTCCTGACATTTTTTGTTTCCCTTTCTAGCTCAACCCCTTTGAATATCTGAACTATGCTCCCTCTGGCTGTGCTGGTACCCTTGGACCTTCTACTGCATCTGTCTATAAAACCTGACTCCTTTAAAAATGCTACACTCCGCTTCGAAATACATCATGTCTCTTCATCCTCACAGCCTCTGCAAGAGAGACAAGGCAGAGTATATTTTC
The DNA here is from genome assembly GCF_021613505.1 of Equus quagga. NCBI lineage: Eukaryota > Metazoa > Chordata > Mammalia > Perissodactyla > Equidae > Equus > Equus quagga. The sequence continues at coordinate 19,519,184 of NC_060270.1, read as the reverse complement.
CCTGCTCCACAGTTTAGGAACCAGAATATCAGCAAGGTTAGGTCTCCTGTGTAAACATACTGGTGGTACAGAGAAGAGTATAGATTAAAGCACAAATCTTGGGGTGCTTATTCCAAATCTTTTTCTCTGGATTAGTGGTTTTAAAAGTATAATTTTCTCTTACCTGCAAATTGATATCTTGACATATAAAATACATAAAAACATTTTTTTAAAAATTGAACTTGAAGGGTCCAGAGTCCTATCAGTTCAGCTTCCTCATTGCTACTCAAGTTGCTTGTCCCCTGAGAGTTTTATGGAAGAAACACATTTTAGATGACTTTGTATCACCAAACCTCAAGTAGCTCTAGTATCCAAAAGAAACATGTACCTGTATCAATATAGAATGATCATATAAAGCTTATTTTAATAAGGAGAAAGAAAAACATCATCTAGAGACAGATGAGAGCTCCTCTGAATGGAGAAGTAAAAACAGTTTGATTTCTTAGGGATTGGCCCTGGAACCTGTCTTATTTAACATTTTCATAAATGATTTGGAAGAGGGAATGCATGGTGAATTATCCAAGTTTGCAGATGACACTAAGCTCTTCCAGGTAGTGAAATGCCAAGCAGATGGAGATAAACTGCAGGCAGAACTTGCCAGCCTGCATGAGTGGGCAGAAAAGTGGTAGATGATATTCAGTGTGGGCAATGAAAGGTAATTCTCTTAGGAAAAAATAATAAAAGCTATGCTTATAGAAAAATAAATCGAGTTATCAGTTAGTCTCATAAAAGAAACAGACATTTTTATAGACCATTCTTTAAGGTAACGCTTGAGTATATTGACAAATCAAGAAGGGAATTGAAAATAACTACAGAAACATTAATCATGAATTAAGTGATGTATCATAATGTGAGATATTTAGTCCATTTGTCAAACAATGATAATTGGGTGCCTAGTGTGTGTCAAGCTCTCTCCTGGGCATTTAAGTCTGTTTGACTGTTGCATCTAAAAAGAAAAACAAAGACAAAAATCTATAAAACATTTAGAGAAGGCCAGTGAGGATAGACTACAAATTAGGTAGCAACTATCAAAGCTTAAAAGAAACACAAATATGTTTATAAAATTTTTTGAATGTTCTAAGAATTTTCCATCGTCTTATTTGATATTATAATTACCTATGAGTTAGAAGTGCAGGAATTTTGTTTTTGTAGTTGATTTTCAGATGAGGATGCAGAGAGTAAGGTAATTTGAATGGCTTTCCTAAGTTCATAAAATAGTGGAAGATTCAAGCAGGGATTTTCTGACTCCAGTTCTGCTCCTTTTCTGTAGCACAACAGAGCTTTCTTTACTTATCAAGAAGTGAATTAAGGAACTGATTGCATCCAAAGGTAGAAAGATTGAGAATGTAAACAGGTTCTGAATTAATGGATAATGGATTGGTATGTAAACCATGGATGGGGCTAATGTTAATAAAGATACACGTAATCCTAAAGGATCTCTTTCAATGTGTATCCTTTGTTTTTAACCAATATGTGGCTTTGGAGACTGATGGATATCTTCTAGGCTGTCACCAACCACGTGAAGGTCAAATAGTACTTTAGAACTCCATCATAATGGCAGAAGCAAAGAAACAAGAAACATCCAGCTCAGGATACCCAGTAAAGGTAGAACACCTGCCTGTTTCATAGGCCTAACATTCTGCATGAATGTTACATGGTGGAACTATTGAAGCTATGCATTTTTGCCATAAATGAGTGAAGGATCTGCAGATCAGAGAAGAATGAGGTCAGATCATCTCAACAGATAAGGTAGATGGTGGTTAAGAATCTGGAGTTCAAAGAGAAACTTGGAGGTGAACCAAGAAATAACCCAAAGAGACAAAAGCTGATGAGACTGAAAGGAGTAAAAGGAGGTTTGTAAAGAATTGATGGGGGAGATTATGATAGCAATAAAGTGAATGAATAGCAACTAATAAAAAATAAAGTAGGACTGAGATAGTCAATCACAGGCATATTTTTCATGCTATGTCATTCTGGATACTCTTATCCTTAAACTTGTGAAACTATTACCCTGGAATAATTTAATTATTACTATAATAATGTACATTTGTACTCAGGGTTTCTTTTTTAGAGACTATACAAATAATTATCAGAAATGTATGTGTGCTCTTCATGCCCTTCAATCTTTCCCTCCATCTGAGCTTGTCTCTATTATGTTGGCCACTTGTAAGTCTTCTCCACTCCTGCCATGGCTCTGTTCTGGTCAGTTCTTAAACATGCAATACACTCCTCTATTAGCTCTCATTCATCAGAGCCTGTTCACCCTTCAAGACTGAGGCCAGTCACCATAATCTGCTCATTTATTTGTTCTTTCATCCATTTTACGCATATTTAGTAAAAATCTAATAAATTAGTGGGACTGTGCTTATCTATTCTCATACATCTATGGTATGTATAGTTCGTACAGTTTTACAGTGAGTTATTTGTGCATTGATTTGTCACAATAAAAGTTTGTTGACTGTATTGTAAATTACTGGAGGGGAGGAACCAGGCTTTTGAATTTTGTCTGCTTATTTTGTCCATAGTACTGGAATGTAGTAAAACCTTTTTCTTGGCTGATTGCCTCATAGTTTGAAATTGTCATTTGAAAGAGAGCACACATATATTATCTACTTTGAGATAGAGAATAACTACGCATTTTGTTTCTTTGAAGAATCATCTCTTTTACTTTGCAAATGAGATTTCCCAAATTCAAAGGACAATCAAACAAAAGAAACCAAAAATGTCTTCAAAGAGCCTGATGACACTGTTTCTGGTTCTAGAAGAGTTTTGTACCTGTCAGACTACTATTCAATAATTTTTCCCACTTAAAATTATGTTTCAGTTTTAGGTGTTTTTCCTAACTTAGTCATGCAAAACTTCCTTCTTAAATATTCACTTTCCGTCTTGTTCATCTCTCATATTCAGAGCTTCTTTTGGTGATTTATAAATAGACTTGGACTTTTTCCTAGAAATATCCTGTTGTGACAAGTGGGTGTCCCAAAACCTGGTGTTGGTCATTTAAAATGTGTAACCAAGAAACTTGAATGATTGTGATTACTCTGTTACCCAGGATCATAACATAATTACAGATGATTAAAAAAAAAAAAAGGCCAACAGTGGGAGTGCAGTGCAAAGACCAGCAAGTAATGGAGCATTTAGGGAGGTCTGTGAAAGACAAAGAGTAGGAAAAGAATAATAGTTGGAATCTGAGATGTGAGTGTAAGCATCCTGCCAAAAAAACCCAGAAAACAAAACAGCTCACTAGGCCAGACTATAAAAAGTAGCCATTTGGAGGAAAGTGTCAGTAATCTGTAACAAATACCTTGGAGTATGACAGAGGAGGTAAAACTGCTTTCTTGGTGGCCTGTGCTAAGGGTGAGCCTATCCCTGGCCAGCTGTGTAATGCCGAGGTCACTGTGCTTCTGTCGCATACAGCTCTGCATCCTCCACACTGCCTGACATGGAGTAGCCATTAAACTGAAAATATTGAATTAAACTAGGTTAACCTTCATGGATTAGTTTAACAACAGACCTAGCTATTACCTTAGAAAACAGAGGTCTGGGAACAGAACAATAAGCCTAGATGGGAAGTTACCTCTGCTAGCCTAGTCAGCCAGCACAGCTGAAAAGCACCTGTCAGGGCTCTAGGTCAGGACGAAGGGGCAGTGGACAAAGGATGACCGTGGAAAGAAGTTGTAGGGCATCCTAGAAACATTTTGGGCTACTTAATAATTTTGCATAGGACCAGCACTTATCCGCTATTTCTTTGGTAGACTGGCTCAGTAATTCTGTTTCAAAAATGTTATAACAGTCTGCTTTCCTTTTTCCCTCAAATTTCACTTGCAAAAATCTATCCAATTATTCCCCCTGGTTTGTCCCATTGGGCTGTGTGTGATAATTCTAGCAAGGGACTCCTTATTTGTAAATCTTCAGTTCCAAATGTTTTCTTACCAGCCTTTCATCGATAGCTATTTTAGCAGTGTCTTCATTACTTCCTAATTGTCCAATGTTCCTTGGTTTACTGCTAAACAAAATGAATTCAGTATTTTAGCCATTGTTGAGTAGTCATTGATTTCCAGCCTGCCCTATTTATTTAGAGAGTCTATTTTCTCTTACTATCTTTTTGATTCAAAATTTTACATATAGTTAGTTTTCTTATTATTTTTAATCCCTTTGGCTAGTACTAACGCTTCTATTTTTCGTGGCCATTATCTGCATTCAGCTGTGAGAAACTGATTCATATTCTTCTACAATAAACTATTGTTTCTCATTAAATGCTAAATAATAATACATAATGATGGTAGTGCAAGAAAATAGAAGATAGTTTCCTGCCCTTGTGGTGATCACAGTCTAAAAGAGGAAAGAGAGGACAGATTCGCATGACTAAAATATGCCTATCATCAATTAATTGCTGCTAAGCAGAAAACACTAAGTATTCCAGGAGCTGGGGACAAAGGGTTGGCAGCTCTCTTAGCAGAGTGATATCTGTGAATCGAGGCAGGGAGATTGACTTGGAAATAACTTCATGGAACAAATGAGTCTTGATGAAAGTAATTGTGCAGAAGGTTAAGACAGGGAATTAGAGTGATAAGCTTTGCATATTTGAAAGGGCCTAAGTATCTGAGTCCTCCTCTGGATACTTGATCTTGAGAAGTAAGAGAAAAGGAAGTGAGAGATTTGAGTCCAGATTCAGGACACATCTTTCCAAAGAAATCTTCGGAAATATTTTAATCATAAATTAATGCACAGCTTATTGGACTACATATTTTTTTGTTCACTACAGCTGTTCTTCAGGACTGAAAGAAACAAGAGACTGGATATTTTTCCTATTAGCGCATTTCATTGTGTTGTCATAGTCTGACATTTCAGTGTAGGAAAACCTTTAGTAAAATGGAGATGGCAGACACTGGATGATTTTTAATAAAAGGATGCCATATTCATGTCAAGTCCATAAACTCCTACCTAAATTTTCTGAAGTATCTGGAACAGAGCTCCACCATGTCTATTCAACTACATTTTTTATTTCCTTTCACAACAAACCTGATTTTAGCCACTGACCTTTGCACATATGTTCATTCCCATAATTATTTTTCCCCTTCTGCTGTCCCCTCCATCTATTGGAGCCTTCTGCATCCTTAAGCTTAAGTTCAAGCATTAATTTACAATAGTCCTTTTCTCAATTTTCTGTTTCTTTAAAATTACTTGTAAGAGTTACTGTGACATAGTGTTACACTTAGTTATCATGTGATTGTTTGGGCTTGAATTGCCACTTAAGTTATGAACTATTTAAAGGCAAGTACCATAGCTGCTGCTTTGTCCATAATGACAATCAGGGGGCTAAAATATCAAGATTTCTAATAACAGTTGGCAGATTGAACAATTGAATAATAATAATTCCTAAATGTTGTGGAGGTAAAAGGAATCAGGCCAGAGACATGAGTCTTTCATTGCCTTATGGATTCTGTAGATATGGATTTTACTTACTATTTAAGTATCAAACCAAAGCCACAGTATTGCCAGGGAGTCTGGACAATCAACTGTGTCTTAGTGAACATAAAATGCTACTCACTTCTAAAATCCTCTCCCCACATAGAGGTTCTATTCACCCTCTTGAAGGCTTATAGCATTGCTTTTTATTGATTTCTGTCTGGAACAGCCCAGTGCCGCTTGCTCGGTATTAAATAATATCAATGACAACAACAGATAACAAAGTGATCCATTCCTTTTAATGTCAGAATACTCTGAAGGGACTTCAGTCGTTTGTCTGATGGCTTACTGGTAGGGTGACCACATAATTTATTGTTCAAGCTGAGGCACTTCTGAGAATGAAAGGGAACATTATCAATAATTACACTGGGACCATAAACTAGGTATCAGCTAGAACTGTCCAAGAAAAACTAAGACATATGATCATTTTATATATTAGAATCCCAGAATTTCCTTATATTGTAGTGAGGAAGGTGATTAGGCTGGATTAGAGTCCATTTGGCTACTTAGTTCCTCTTCCCTCTTATCTCATAATCCATCCTTACTGGCCTTATGATTGTCATCAGGAATTCTAGACATTAGCAATTCGACCCAGTAGAATGGCAGCACAGGCATTTATTCCATCTTTTCCCAGCTTATCAAAAATAATGTTTTCCAGGGGACCAGCCCCATGGCTGAGTGGTTAAAGTTCTGCACACTCCGCTTTGGTGGCCCAGGTTCATGGGTTTGGATCCCTGGTGTGGACATACTCCGCTCATCAGCCATACTGTGGAGGCATCCCACATACAAATAGAGGAAGATTGGCACAGATTTTAGCTCAGGGAAATCTGGCTCACAAAAAAAAAGCAGTACTTTCCAAATATGTACAAGATCACTTTCCTCTTTCCCATTATAAACTTTATATACACAACACATTTTTGTTAAACTTTCCAATGAGAGAAGTCTTTCTATTCAACTCAGGACCTTAGCACTTTGTTTTTGCATCTACCTGATGTTGACGCCCAAGATACGTTACTCCCAGTGGTTGCTTAGACCAATGGTCTAATGGCAGTTTTTACAGAGTTGTAAGTGTCCCAGATTATTAATTATTACAATTAGGGTTATTGCCATAAATGTATTTATACCAGAATCATTTTGCAGAATCAAGCATTATTGAACACATTAAACTTTTTGGAGAAGTCATATTTAGAAGGCAGTTTTAACCAGGAGCAGTCTTGTCAAGTATAGAAGGCATGATTTTTATGAATAGTTAGGCCTAATACCTCATAACAGTAGTTTAAGTGTATCTCTTTACTATTATTAGAATTATAGCAAACCCAATGGTTTCTATAATAACAGTGGTGTAAGTCTACCCCTGCATATTATTAGAATTATAGAAAATCCAAGGGGCCTGTGAATTTACAAATAAGAAGTATTATTTGAAAAGCTTCCAGAATTAGCAAATTTTATTGAGATTAAATCATATTTTGTGGATATAATTTTACAAAAATATTGTTTTAAGGGGATATGTGAGGAGTGCTATAATTTGGAGTCTTGTGCTTATTAAATATGCAAGGGCATTTTGGAGCCATGAATTAGATGAGACACACATCCCAGGAGTGAGGCAGAGTATTCCGAAGTTAAGTTCAGTGTCAAGTGAACATCAACTTTTAGAAGCCACTCTACAACTGCAAAGAGACATTGAGATACCTTTTATCTCAGTGGCCTGTCACATGGCAGGCAAAACTGTACTTGGTGCACAGGGAGAGCTCAATTAGACTTCTCTTTCCTCCACAAAATACCTTCTTTCCTCTACTGTCAGAGGAAGAGGTATAAGTCATTTGACCTAACCCAGTCCCTCAACCCGTGTACTAGATACTTCCTCTCCCATTTCTCTGGGGGCCTTCCTGGCACCCTCTTATCTGCACTCCTTCTCCCACTACACTACTCTCAACCTCAGCTCTTTTATGTTCTTTCAAATTAAAGTATAATATTGCATTATATAGTTTTTCATGAACATCCACATCGTTTTCAAGAACTCATCATTGTCGTCACCTAGTTTGCTTAATTAACTAATTTGTTGACATAAACAGGATCTTTGGCCCAGCAGAAGATGTAACAGATGGCATCTAAAACCAAAAATCATCATTAACCTGTCCCATGGAAGGTGTGAAGCAGCATGTTTAGAAACAAGTGTTCTGTAAGATGGCTCTTTATAAATGTCTGAAGAATGAATTCTTCAGACATTTATAGAATAAGGAGATGGAAGGAATGAATAGTGGGACAAAAAGACAACTAGACCTTTACAGTATGAGTGAAGGGCTATGAGTTCTCAAGGTATTAAATGTAGTTAACTCAATATATTATAATATAACAGTATATCATGAACATAGGACATATATTTGAATGATTAATGTTATTTCTAATATAAGTACTGCATATTTTATATTTATATCATTTAATGTAGTATAATATAAAATCCTTATTAAATATAAGTGTACAAATGTAAATATTTGTAGGCATGAAGACAGCGCTTACAAAACCAAATGTGAATTGATTTTTGGTTATCTATCATAGTGTTTATTTCCTTAGGGGTGGTTATCCAGGTTTTTCACTATTCTATTTTGCTTCTTATTTTGATATGTAAAACTCTTTCTTTGATCTTCTTCTAACAGAGTCTGCAAAAGGTAACCACATTTTTCTAATCTTAGGTTAATATTTATATAAACAAGAAAGAAATTTTAAAAAATTAACTCTAGGTCAAACTTTATTGTGGCTACTAAACTGTGTTACCACAAGTTTTTTTATGTTTGATTTTGTCATTTTGTACCAACGTTAAACTGTTAACAGTAATATTTTCTCTCTTAGGTGTTAAATATGCATAATTTGTTAGATCTCCCTTTCCCCCCTGAAAAAAAAATCTTCCAGGAAAGAGGCTGCTCAGCTTTCTTTTAAAGATAGCACATTGGTACCTTCCAAGCACTAAGCATCATGGCTACTCATGGAGGCACCTGGATCAACACTGGCACACTTTTCCTAGGCTGCTTCGTCATTGATGGAGATCCCAGTTTTATGGTGCAAAGTCAAACCCTCACTTTTAAAAACAGCCTACCCTAAATTAAGAAAATTTAGGCAATAAATTCAAACTTATATATTGATCAACTGCATCTTCTCAGATGCGCTCTCAGGTCAAGCTTTCACAATGTAGAATAAGAATAAATGTTACTGCAGGTCTTTATTGAATGCCTTTCATATTGTAGGGATTTTTCCTATTATTTATTCCTCACATAATGCAGCAAAATAGACATGATTATTTCCTGTGTTATTTCACATGAAGCAATTTGGTTCAGATTAGTTGTGTGACTTACCCAACATTACCCAACCAATAAGTGGTGGAGCCAGGATTTGATTTTCGTTGTGTCTTACTCCCAGCCTATGCTGCTTTGGAAGTGAGAAACATTTAATTGGAGCTGTTTTTCAGTTAAAGTGATGTAAAGCTCTATCATTTTTGAGATAGTGGTCCCTGCATGAATGACTCCCCTTTTAAGCATTTCAAATAACATTGCATCATTTGGTTGAATTTTGTGCATGTGTGATTTGTGGGACTTTCAGTTTTGTTTTGCCAAGACATACCTCCCCTTATTGGTGGTGAAGTGATAGTTTCCCTGCAGGTGAGGCATGGTCTTGGGATGTGATATCCCAGACTATCAAGGCAGGATTGCACATAGTGAAGAGTCTGGATACATGTGTAGGTACACTACGAACAGCCTGCAGCCTCAGTTCATCTCTCTTACTCTTTGATACTTCACTCCAACAACATGAAACTGAGGCTTTCATAGCCCCTAGATTTAATTGACTTTCTTGAACCTTCTTCTTCTTTTTTTCGCATTATTTATTTTTTATTGCAGTAACATTGGATTATAACTCTAAATAACTTTCAGATGTACATCGTAATATATTTCAAATTCTGTATAGATTACATCACGTTCACCTCCAAAAGACTAATTACAATCCATTACCACACGTTTGTGCTTAATCACCCCTTTTGCCCTCCTCCCTCCCCGCTTCTCCTCTGGTAACCACCAATCCAATCTCTGCTGCTATGTGTTTGTCGTCATTTTCATCTTCTACTGATGAGTGAGATCATATGGTATTTGACTTTCTCCCCCTGGCTTATTTCACTTAGCATAATACCCTCAAGTTCCATCCATGTTGTCACAAATGGCCAGATTTCATCATTTCTTACGGCTGAGTAGTATTCCATTATGTATATATATACAACATCTTCTTTATCCATTCGTCCCTTGATGGGCACCTACGTTGCTTCTAAGTTTGGCTATTGTGAATAAGGCTGCGATGAACATAGGGGTGTGTGTATCTTTATGGATTTGTGTTTTCCAGTTCTTTGGATAAATACCCAGCAGTGGAATAGCTGGGTTATATGGTAGATCTATTCTTAATTTTCTGAGGAAACTTCATACTGTTTTCCACAGTGGCTGCACCAGTTTGTACTCCCACCAGCAGTGTACGAGGGTTCCCTTCTCTCCACATCCTCTCCAACACTTGTTGTTTCCTATCTTGTTAATTATAGCCGTTCTGACTGGGGTGAATTGATATCTCATTGTAGTTTTGATTTGCATTTCCCTCATAGTTAATGATGTCGAACATCTTTGCATGTGCCTGTTGGCCATCTGTATGTCTTCTTTGGAGAAAACTCTTGAACCTTCTTCTTGAATGACTTTTGAGCTCAGAACGTATCTGTTTTTGATGCTGTTCCAAAGGGATAGCATAGGTACTCAGTTACAAATGTGGAAAATAAAACCTACACACTAACTGTTGCCATCTCTCCTAAGTTCAGGCAGAGGACACAATCCTACCACAGCTTGCTGATCATATTTGTTGGACTATTGTACATCTGTAATACTTGCTAAGCCTTTCCTTAAAAATCTCAGCTGATCTCCCCAACTCCCCTGCAATAACGTCCTCATGTTTGTACATGGAGAAACTGAGGCTTAGAAATAATACGTAATATTCCCCACTGACTGCCAAGGATAGAAATTGGCATTCAAATCCCTGGGTTCAAGAACACCATGGTGCATGTTTACTCCATTTCCCCATGCCACCCAAATTATTTTAGTTTAAAATACTGGAATTTCATGTGTGTGAATGTCAGGGACTTGTTGCAAGCATTTCCAGCACAGAAGGACACACAGCATATTAACTACATCCCTAAATCTAGGTGTGATCTGGGAGTAGCACAGACAGAAGAAGGAACTTTTATATTCATACTTAAGGACATAGGTGACAATGATTTTTATGCAAGACTGAGCTCAGCAACTTTTTTTTATTAAAGACTCTAAAATGATAACTCGGTTATCATTGGGAATAAGGAGATGAGTGAAGAGAGGCTGCCTCCATCCTCCATTTATCCATCCACTGATTATTTTTATAATGAATATTACTTGCCAGGCATTTTTCCAGGGGCCTTGGATAAAGTGGTGAACAAACAGAGCTGTAGTCACACTACTAATCAATGACAATATTATAAGTGCAGTGAAGGAAGCGGGATATGAGGATGGGATTCCTCAACTTGGTGTGATAAAAGCTTTAAATATCAAAGTATATAAAGTGATGCTGGATGTAGACCAGGTGGCCAATGACTAGTTCTACTTATTTGCCAAAACCACTTCTACTTGAAAATGGGATATTCCTCAGGCTTCAGGAAGGTAAACTTCAACATTACTATGTAATTCTACAGACCATTCTAATGCTAGAAACCTTTCATTCATCTCAAAGGCAGAAAATCTATTTCAGCATACCTTCCTGCCTGAGTCACAGTCAAGATTCTGTAACATTTAGGGTGAAGGACGTGCTCAAGTTCAATCCAAGTGCAAGAGGAGGAGTCTTTTCTTCTTTATAATCTTACTCCTGGTGTATTGATTAACCCAGAAGATCCAGAGTGGCAGCACCTTCCCAAAATTCCTGAAAAAAAATTACTCATCTCCGTACTTTTGATGGACACTCCCAGGGTAAATCTAGGAGTGAGAGCAGACTTGCATATCTGCATGAGCACTTGAGTCTTTGAGAGAGGCAGAACTTTAAAAATATCAATCGTGCCTAGTGGCCTGGGAAACTGCTAAAATAAAAGATTGGCCCATCTGTTAGCTTTACGATTGTCTCTTTACCTTGTTAAGATGATTCACATTGAGTCAAATGTTGCCATGTTTGATAATTTTGTTCAACTAACTATGCTTCCTTTACCTTGTCACATAAAGAGATTTCCTAATGACCTTAAAATTTTTTGAATTGCATTTATCAGCTCTGATTAAGAAAGTGTTTTGATTTGTATGAGTATTACTATTTATTATTTGTCAAGTTCCTTGACAATGGTCCTTATTTGTGAATTTTCTTGGAACAAAGATCCACAGTTCACACCAGACTCTCTCTTCCCAGGGATCATTTCCTCTTTAGTTACTGTTTACATGCTAGGTTTTCCAAGAATTGTAATTAAAGTTTATAGGGAGTGGTTTGGGTCAGCTTGTATTCTCTTTCTTTGTGGATGCAAGTAAAAGTGCTCAGAAATCTAAACATTTTTGTTGACTGTACATAGTTTATTTCTGCTGGTGCTTCTTGTGTTGATGTTCTCCTGAAGTACATGCCTAAAGAAGAAAATGTAGAGTTGTTCTGGTAGTCTACTTTTGTGCCAACAGACTGAGGGTATCTTCCAAAAGGGAGCCCTCATGGTCAGACAGCTGGACAGTGTTAAGGTCCTGTTCATCATTTGTCTTGCCCAGTTGACCAGCCATGATGATGGGTCCCTGCTCTCTGAACTGTATAGTCAGCCCAGCAGAAGAAGAGTGGGGCTCAGATGCTGCACTTGTGTCATAAAGTCTTTGAATTTTTCATTCTTATTAGGAATTTTTTAAAACTTTAGATTCCTCTGGAAACTTTGGTAAAGCCCTGAAATTGCCTTACTCAATCCTGATTCCCACTGTAAAGTATGCTTTAATCCATTTCATGCACTTCCTGCCCATTCCTAGACACAGGGATAGCAAATGGCAAGAGCTGAAGAAGTGAGGGAAGTAAAGGCTCAGACCTTGAGGGAATCTTGAGGAGAAGAAAGGAAGTCAAGGCGTCACATGTTATCTCCCTCAGTCTGCCTCTCAGACTTTCTCCTTGTTCCCCCAGACTCATGTCCCTAGAGCACATAGTGCTCATGAAAGGAACTACTTGACTTCTGACTCAAGGTTTCTGGGTGGCAGCAAGATAGTAAACAGTAGTTGATGGATTTCCAACAATTATAGGAAAGACAGCAGGACTCCTGTTCCTCAATTTTTTTCCTGCCTAAGAACATTATTTAGTGTCAAATCATCTCCAAGATTTATTTTAGACAGACGCTTGACTACCTAGAAGACTTCCATAGCTTGAACCAATTTCCTGCATTGTCAAAGAAAGAATATACTGCTGAGGATGATGAACAGTATACAAAGAAAGTTCCTTTGCCCCAAATTGTCCCCTCTACCTCGCTTCCCTGGAAACTGATATTTATCTTATCATTCATGAATTTATCTGATCAATAATAATCAAATACTTTATGTGCTGCTAGACTAGGTGCTGAGATTGAGTTGTGGACAAAGCAAACCTCTCTATACCCCCCGCTCCCCGCTTCTTGGAGCTTACATCTTGATCAGGGAGGACAGAAAATACACACACACAAAAGTAAATTAAACAGTACTTTAGAAGTTGACTGTGTTGAAGAAAACTAGGTAGGAAATGCTAGGGCAGGGGTGGGGAGGATGTTTCATTTTTTTAAGGGAAGTTAAGGGAAGGTGACATTTAGGCAAAATCTTGAAGGAGATGTGGGTGTGAGCCATGTATGTGTCTGAGGGAAAAGTGGTCCATGGAGAAAGGAAAGCCTTTCTAAAAATGCTGAGGTCAGACCATGCCTGGAATATTCAAGGAACAAGAAGCCAGAGTGGCAGGCACAGATTGAGCAAGTGGTAGAACAGAAGATGAAGTTAGAGACATGGATGCACTGTGTAGGGTCTTATAGAACATTGTCAGGACTTAATATTTTTTATAGTGATATGTAGAGCCATTGGAAGGTTTTAAGCATAAAAGTGGCATATTCGTGTTTAGTCTTTAAAAGGATAATTTTGGTTGTGGAGATGAGAATAACCTGGGGGTGAAGATGAGAGGGGCAAAGTAGAGGCAGTGATGCCCTCCGGGAGATGTAGTTAGGAAGCTATTGCAGTGATGCAAGTGAGATATGATGGTAACTTGTACCCAAGTGGCAGCAGTGAAAGTGATGAGAAATGGTCAAATTCTGGACACATGGCAAAGGTAGAGCTTGGCGGTATTTCTTGATGATTTGGATGTGGGGCATAAAGGCAAGAAAGGAGTCAAATGGCTCCAAAGATTTGGGCATAACACAGTTGAATAAAATAATCAAAATGAATCCAAAGATTTTGTTCTGAGCAACTTAAAGATTGGAGTTGCTATTAACTGAGTTAGGACAAACCTACAGGAAGGAAGTGTTATGGGAGAGGGCAGGAGGAGGAGGGAAAAGATCAGAAGATACTCCCCTAACACCATGTTATGAATACATCTATCAGGCTCATCCTTTCTTAGTTGTATTTCGTAAGTAAAATGGGGAATAAAAAAATTGGTATGAGGAGGAGAAAGGGAGGGCCATTTAGGTGTAAGGCTAAAAACTTACAAATGTCTTTGTTAGCTTAGCAGGAGGTTTGGCACAGTGGAGAGCACACGGGTCCTGTGCCCATGAGACTGAGGCTGCTGCTGACCTAGAAAACTCACTCATTCTCTCTGGATCTCATTTATTTTTTTAACTGCAAAATGAAGGCTAGTAATGTCTATGATGCATTCCTCTGGCATTTCATGCCAGGAGATGCTATAGGGGAGAGCGCAATAGGAGCTAAAAAGGAAACTATTTCACAATTTTGCCCTTATTCATATCCTACCACTCCAGGACTTTACTAGTGAAGATGAGTTAGAGCCATTGTCTAGTTAACTAAATCAAGGCAGACAACCAAACTGGGTAATTCAATTTTTAAAATCTACTTTGGTATCTATATATCAAGTTTGGCCATCTGTCTTGATCAAATTAAAATGATGGTTGTAGATCTCCTCTCCTTTTTGTGTTGAGTACACACAACTAGTGTTGCTTTTCAGAGAATATCTGTGCTTGAAAATATGCCACTATGCATAAAGAAATGGAGCCTCTTTACATTTTGAAAAATACATTTTGTAGTGATATAATTGTCTTTTGACGCCCTAAGAGTTGCAATGAAATATTTTGGGGCAAGAACTCAGAGGATTCATGCCAGATATTGTGGCACTACCATCCTGTGGTACTAAGCACATAGAACGCTACACTATCGGCTCATCTGTTAGTATATATGAGATATGTTAATCATAGGACAGTTGGAACTTCTGGCATCCAGCCACATATACTCGGGGCCTGTGAGTGGTGCTACATATTTGTGGTTGCTGCTGTTGTTTTTTGGAAGGTTCCAATGTGTTATACCTTTCGAGTTAAGAACTTTCCTTTGAAGCTACTTGTTGAGCTGTATGAGCTTGTGGGGGCAGATATGAAATCATTGTGAATTCTGCAATACTATTAAACTCCACATTTGTCCAGTGCTCTAATGCTGACATTCCAAGCATACAAGCAGTTATGCAAGAATCGATTTTTGCCGTAGATGGGGTGGGGGTTTGAGCAAGCACCTTGGTCAACAACCAGCTCTGGAGGGGATGTGAAACCCATTATTGATCCAGGGCTGAGAAATCAGTGACTGTTGTATTATATAATTATTGATGGAGCCAGAAAATGCCACGGGCAAAGCACAACTTACTATTTGTTATGCTGGATTGTCTCTCTCGTCTGTGTCAGGCCGCCGTGTTCCGCTTTCGTGTTCCCATACCATGTTTATTTATACTATGTACGGTTAGCTTTCATATTTCTCTTGTGATTCCATCTTGGAAAATGAATACTGGTTTTGCTCAGGGGCTATAAAAGAAATAAATTTTTCCAGACACTTCAATGGGCCCAAGTTGAATACCAATGTCTGGACAGAGGGAAGATGGGGCTCCAAGAAAGATGATCAGAGGAATGAAGAAAGTAAGAGCCTCTCCTGTGTGTACTGCTTGTCCACATTCCGTTTTCTCACCATATCTCCCAAGCAAGAAAGATACAGGTGGTTAGCGTGGCAAGATGGTGGAGAATACTGACTGAGCACCTATTATCTGTAAGCTCAGGTGGTCGGCCACTAAGGAGGGGTTAGAGGGGTTTGAGAATGAATATATAAGATGATTGTGGCCCAGGTGAGTAAATTGCTCCGATATAGTCCTCCAGAATACTTTGTTCAGTTCTAGCCACTGCTAGCTCGCCATCTTTCTTCCTTCTCTTCTGTTGGATACTGTTCTTTTCTTGGTACTTACCAGCGAACTTACAGCTCCTAGATAAAACACTAGCTTCTTTTATGATGAATGTGCCCCTTTGATTCCATGGCTATATATCAAGTTCGTGAACACAGAACAAATGCCCACTATAGACAGGAAGGCTTGTGAAGAAATCTTGACCACCATCTAGCTATTTCAGTTGATATAGCTCTGGGCTACAGGGATATGGGGAGGCTATGGACAGTGAAAGGCTACCAGCACTAGTAAATGTTACAGTTGACATTCATCAACTGGCTTCTGTTCACAGATAGTTAGGGAAAAGTATTAAATTGCATTGAAGTCTTAATCAAATAGTTTATTTACCTGTTAACTGCCAGTGAAATTAGGGACTCTTCATATGCCATAAGGATCTTTTAAAGAGTTAAAGACGAGTTAGCTTTGGTATGAAAATCGATTATTGAATAATCAAACAGCCTATGCTAAAAGAAGGGAATCTAAATTAGATATCGGGGAAATGTCTTTTCTTTGGGATAATGGTGCTGGAGTCATAATAAAAATGTCCTTTCATGGGCACGAGCACTGGAAACCTTCACTCATGAAATGCACATAGAGATTCACATTATTTATTCTATAGTAGCTTTTTTGAAATTCCTTTGAAATGAAACTTAGTGAAAAATGAGACCTCCTCAAATGCCAAGTTCAATGCGTTAATGTTCAGCTGTTACAGTGAATTCTTTAGGACGAAAACAAGTTACAGCTGCTGCCCATGTTGCTTATGTATGGATAGCACACCAGCACTATGCAGTTCCTGAAAAAAATATTCTTCATTAAAATATGAGCCCCACGTATATCTATGAATACTTCTGGGTTTTTATAGGAACTCTTTCACTTCAGAAACCATAGAGATATCTTCAACTTTTATTATGTGCATTTAGCTATTTGCATGAATGCTGTCTTATAAAGACCTGAGTATTAATCTTATCTTTAATTCCTTGATCTGTTTTCTGTTATTCTGTCCTGAATTAACTATCATGGGGATATTGATTTTAAAAACTCCAAGATTAATTTTGTTCCTAGAGAGTAATTTTTTAATACTGATATTAGAAATGAGTATACAACAGAATGTTAACAAATCACAAAAGCTGTGTCTAAATGAAGCCAGATATTTTTTTCTTTCTCATTATAGATTGTCTGTAAGAAGCTGGGTGGAGAAAAAGGAAGAGGCAAATCAAATTGAATGATAACAAAATCAAGAGATTTGCTAGGGAAAGCTTCTCTTAATATAGTGGACACAAATGTTTATAACTGAAGATACAGACCAAATTCCATTGTATATACTCACCTTCAAAACTTAAACTCATACTCACAGGCATGAGTTATTTCATTTCTAAGACATCTCTCCCTTCTGATTATAATCTCAATCACCAAAATCTTAAATATGTGGAAGCTTAATTCAGTCAAACATTGGTTAATTATTTTTCTCCCTTTTCTGAGCATTCCATAAGCTCATTGTTTTGTGTATGTGTATGTGTTTTAATTTGGGTATCGTGCAGGGTCTACCTATCCCCAAGGATGAATTAACTTGAAATGTTTAAAACTCCTCTCATTGACTCATTATTAAAACTAACATAACACTATTCCAAGAAAGGTATTTTTCCCTTATTTCTAAGCTTTTTTAAATGCAAAAGAAAGAATAATCAACATCTTGCCAAAGCAATTGGTCAAAGTTATTAATAAGGCAACTCTTCTTGCATAAGCCATCATAGAAAAACTAATGAGAGAAAATGTGACAATAAATTGCAGGCTACTTGAGTTTTTGTGACATTCTTATCAATAAAAGAGTCAACTTCAGTGGAAGAGATCGACTTTCTGTGCATGCAAATATAGATTTCATACTTTATGCATTATGCACCATCATGCTTTTTTATCTTAAACCAGGGGCAGAATCACTTTTTGTGAACCCTGAGACCTTTATAATTTTGGGGTCTGTTCCTAAGAAATAGAATACAAAAAATTGCTTTTGAAAAATTTACGAAACCTGAACTTGTTACTAGGGCCTCTCCCAGGATCTTGGAATGAAGCTGTGCTAGTGAAAGGCCCTGAAATGTAAACCTCATTGGCTTCATGATAAATCTTCATGATTGGCTTCATGCTTCTGTCTTCATTCTTTTACTTAAATGATCAGAAGTCAATTTTATATATGATATTAATATTCATTCATCTACCAATCAGCCAGTTAATTAATTCATTGGATTATGTATTTGTTGTATTAGCTAGGGTTACTGTAGCTGCTGTAGCAAATAGACACTCACATTTCAATGGGTTAACACAATAGAAGTTTATTGGGGATATACTTGATGTTGTAGTTCCTGAATAGACAGCCACTCCCTAATGACATTTCTGTACTGTGAAAGGGTAAACACGAATCTCATGGACACTATCTGCTATATTCATCTTTTTTTCTTTGGAACCTACTATATATCAGACACTGCACTAGGTACTGGGGGAAAAATACTAAATCTGACAGGACTATATACTCAAAGAGCTAACAGTCTAATAAAAGAGATATATTTACAAACAGCTCTAGTGCACAGTAAAAGAATTCGTATATTCGTACAAGAATTACTATATCTGAAGGAGAATGAAAAATTCAATTTATTAATCTTTTAGGAAATATATGTATTCCACGTTTGAAATTTTCTTAATTCATTTATACTATAGGGATTTATAAATCAATGATCCAAATTTAGAGCTTTCTTCTAATATGAGCAGACAGAATTGACAGCCAAGAATAGGTGATTCTTTCTTATTTTTTGATTATATTACTTTTGCTATATACTTTAAGGATAGGAAAGAGAGTTAGACTGATGGGAAGAAAGGAGGGAGAGAATTCCCTTCATCTTCTTCCTTCACAGTGCTTCGGCAATTTCCAACATCTCCTTTGCATCCTTCCTGTGGGATTTTAGAAGCATTTATGATAAGCTGCAGCAAATTATGCCAAGTCATAAAGGAACATCCTAGAATGAAGTATGGAAATATGCTTTGTAGAGGAAACTTGCAAATTTTTTAAGCAACAATTTTTTTTTATATACCATTTAAGTTTAGCCAGAGAAAACAGACCTTTTGACAAATAACAGAGCACTTATATAAAATCACAATCTGTTAAAGGTCCAAACTCAGCAGTCCTTCCTTTCCTTGATTCTCGATTCTTTCTCCAGTCAGATGCATTCAGCAGCCTGGGCCTGCAGTCCCATGGGAGTGTGACTTTGGAACCCTGACCAAATGTGCTGAAGCTCCTTGGCGAAGGCATACTTATGCACATCGCTTGGGTTACCAAGCTCTCAAGCATCATTTCTTGTTCACAACACCTGGCTCTGACAGATCACTCCAGACCTTGAGCAGACACTGGAGAGAGCCATGTGGGGGAAGTGAGCGGCATGGCCAGGGAGAAAGAGAGTTAGGCAGTGGGATGATAGCTCACTGAGTCTGACTCTCTAGTCTTTAACAGGCACGCTGGATTTAAATCTTAAGATGGACACAGTTCGTATAGATGCTGCCCTCTGAGCGTGCAATCTGATAGATGGAGGAGGCTCTGGCAGCAGCTCATCCATGTGGATGGCATCTCTGCTTTTGGGCATTGTCTTAGTTATGGCCAGACTCCACCAAAGCACTCAGATATTGATATGTGTCCCATGCTTTGTTTTGATGAATAGCAGGAACTAAGTAGATTATATAGACTCAGCTGAGTGGGCTGAGAGCAGAGAAAAGCTCAAAAGAAATTAGGAAGCTGAGTTGGTTGTCCAGCCCTCATCCCTGGACAAAAACAGATGGCAGGCAAGGAGTAGTGGGATTAGGGCCTCAGAACATAGCCTTTCACATCTTATGGGGGCAAATGATTCCTACATGGTGAGTCTGAGGTGCCCCATACCCCTGCACCCCATTTAGCCTTACAGCCCGGCAACTACAGTAGAACTTGCTAGACAGAGAACCATGAACCTGTCAGTTGAAGACAATGTGGATTTGAGAAAGGGCGTAGGCTTTGGATTCAGAAAGGCCTGCAGTCAAATGTCTATTACATCATGTAATAGCTGTGTAACAATTGACAAGTCCCTTAACTTCTCTGGCCTTTGTTTTTCTTCTCTATAGAATGGAATTAATGATTCTGACCTTAACAAAGATCTTTTGAGGATTAAATGAACAAATATATTTGCACCTGGTTACTAATGATGACTCAAAAGACAGCTACAGATATTTAATATGGCTGCATACAGTTGTAAGAGATTTGAATATTCTTTTTTTAATTTTTTTTTTCCTGAGGAAGATTTGCCCTGAGCTGACATCTGTTGCAAATCTTCCTCTTTTTTTTTTGCTTGAGGAAGATTGCACTAAGCTAACATCTTTGCCGTTCTTCCTCTACTTTGTATGTGGGTCGCCACCTGAGCATGACTGACAAGTGGTGTAAGTGTGCTCCTGGGATCTGAACCCATGAACCTGGACCACCGAAGTGGAATGCGACCAACTTAACCACTATGCCATGGGACCAAGCCATTGGATACTCTTTTAAAGGAGACATTTTCAGCCCCAGTAAATTGATTACAATTGAGGTTCAGAGGATTTAAATAACTCACTAATTTCATACCAAAAGGAAATGACAGAATCAAGATTCTGAATCAAGAGTGATTGACCCCAAATTCCACTTTTATTCCACTTCATCCTGTTGGCTCCATGAGGACCTGCAATGGGGGATGCTTTAAGGCTACATGAGGCTCCCAGTCAGCTCCATAAAAAAATTCTATAATTAACAATTATTTGGAGATTTGGTTCTTGGATATCCTTGCCAGGCACTTGAATTTTCCAGAGGAAATACTTTCTAGAGTCTGAGTATGGCAGGGAGCAGAAAGATTGTTGAGGAAGTGAATTTTGACATGGCTCTGTGCAAGAATAGCCAGGTGAGTCCTTGGATGGCAGAGAAATGTAGCATTCAGATAAGGCTGCACGGGGCCTCTCCTGCTGTGGCTCTGAGAGGTCTTCACACGGATAGTGAGGTTTTGTGAGAAGTGAGATTGGATAATAGGGGACACGTATGAGTTTCCTTCCCTTGCATCACCTGAGTTTTGAGGCATTTATGTAATTTCAGAGTCTGTGGCAATTCTGCCTACTAATTTGGATATAGATTTTCACCTTCAGCATAAACTGTGCTCCTCAAGAAGGCAGGAGTTATATGTGTTGTGCTGCTCCTGTCTTAGATGCTCTTTCTCTTTTTTTCCTACTTTTATAGACATTCAACTTTTTTCTCTTCTCTCCCTCATCTAGTATCAGTCTTTTGACTCCTTATCCTTTCTTAGAAGGGAGAGGACGTCTTCTTGACTCTGGCACTGGGAAACTGGCCAGTTTTGAAGAGAGTTTAGCCCCCTTCACCAACCCTACCAATGATCAGCAAAGTCTCTGGACAATGCCCCTGTTAATTGCTGTCACATGTATTGAAGTTATAGTGAAGGACCAGTACATCAAAACGCCAGAATGACAGTAAAAGGACAATGATCTTGATCTTGATTTTTACAGTCATTCTGATCTCACTCATAAGTAGAAGATAAAAACGACAAAAAAAAAAAACACATAGCATTGGAGATTGAACTGGTGGTTACCTTTGGGGAAGTGGGGAGGGGGGAGGGCAAAAGGGGTGATTAGGCTCACATGTGAGGGGATGCACTATAATTAGTGTTCGGGTGGTGAACATGATGTAATGTATACAGAATTCAAAATATGTAAATCCGAAAAAAATAATTAAACAAAACAAAACAAAATGAAACAAATAAATAAATAAATAAAAGGACAATGAAATAATCATCCTAGAAGGCAGGTTACTCAGCACAGCCTTGGGCAGAAGATGAGTGAAAATCTGCCCTATGAAATTGGTATAATCCATTAAAGTATAGACTTTGGTTTAACAATGATACCAAGGTGCTCTCTTTTGTCAGAACCACTGTCAATGGCATAGAGCAGGGGTCAGCAAACTTCTTATGTACAGGACTAGATAATAAATATTTTAGGCTTTGTGGGCCATCCAGTCTCTGTTGCAATTATCCAACTGCTTTTGTAGCGGGAGAGCAGCTATAGATAGTATGTAAATGAATGAGCATGGCTGGTTCCAATCAAACTTGATTACAAAAACAGTCTGCAATTTGGCCCATCATCCATAGTTTGCTGACCTCTGGCTTAAAGTCATAGAGGGGTGAGACTGGAAACTCATTCTGTCAATCATCTCATTTTACAGATTAGGTAACTAAAGTCCAGAAAGATGGTGAATTGTCCCATGTAATCCAGTTGTTTTGTGCCAAATGAAAAATTAGAACCTAGTTTTGTGACTCCCAGTACAACAGGGTCTCCACTGAACCAAACTGTATCTTGCTTTTTGGTTCATCTTTTCCCAGGCCTGTCTCCTCAGACTCTGATGCACAGTCATTTGGGTTCCTGATGCCGGCACAAAAAGTTCCAAATCTATTTATTTTTAAAATCAGAGAGAAACATCTTAGTTTTGAAAAATATTTTTCTATTGAAACTTTGCGCCGGCAAACCACTCTAAATTTGAGTTGTAGAATTTTTCCTTTAAAACATGAAATCTTGCAGCAAAGTTTTTGGAGGGATTGCTTGAAAGGCCCTTTCCCCTGATGCTTCCCATCCATGACCAAACATCCTAAGTGTGATGTTTATCTTATGTTCACAACTGAGACCTACACGGTTTTTAGAATGAAGTCAAGAATGACCCCGATTTACTGAGGCTTTTGGTACGAGGCCTTTATAATCTTTTCATCTTACAACTTGAGCCTAATTATGGTTGATTCATTTGGAGGAATAATAGGCTTGATGAAACAAAGGATCTGGACAGAAGCAGCGTGATTGCTTTCCTCAGAGAAATTCTATAACGTGTGTGCATTTAGTTCCTACAGCATTTGTAGTTGACTTACCAATATATAAGAGAGATTTGGGGTAACTTTCAAATCTGCTTCATTGGTAGAAGATGCATCTGTTTGGATTTGTACTTTATAGTTCCCTCAGTGGTGCGGGTGTTTCTATTAATCACAAAAGCACAATGAAGTGCTTCTCAGGCCACGGGTGCACAACACAATGTAGAGTATAATTTTGGCTATTATCCAGTTTATTTGGTCAATGTAGACAGTTAATCTAGGTAATTGAGGACTTAAATTGGATTTTCTGGCCATAATTATCCCTGTTTGTCCATACGCATCCATCAGATTTATCAGATAATTGCCATATAGCTTCATTTTGTGCTGTCCTGACTCAGGCTGGCTAAAGAGGAAAGAGGATTGGCCTGAGAATGAGGAGCCTTGGGTCTAGTTTTGGTTTTGTCATTAAGTGTTTGTATGACCTTTGGGCAAATTGCTTAACATCTCTGGATTTTTATTTCTTTCTGGGTCTAGACCTGTAAGGGCCTTGTCATGTCTGAGGTTGCCTTCAACTTTAATGATCTAGGACTGGAATAAGCCTATATTTTGTAATTATTTTTCTTATTTTTATGTGTATCTACATTTAATTGAACTTTATATTTAAAATGGTTATGATGGTAAGTTTTATGTTATACGGTTTTTACTATTTGTTTTTAAATTGATTTAGGGAATCACAAAGACCATTCATCACTTCTAGAATGAATGATCTGATTTTGTGGTCTTAGTGCCTAAAAGGAGTAAATGCTCCTTTTTCTAGTCCTCCTTGTTAAGATAACCAGAGAAGATTGCCCATTTGATATCTGATCTATTGCCTGTCATTTGACTATAGTATTTTGACTGAGGACTGAGCAGAGTTATGCTTGATGGCCTGGACTTCTCCCATGGTGTCTGGGATGTGTAGAGGAAGGAAGGACAGACCATGCCATTAAGATTCCTCACTTTTGCAACTCATAACCTGGTAAAAATAAAGCAGTGTGGCTTTCCCTACAGACCAAAAGTTGCGATCTGACTTCTTGTATTTGCTTCACCAATAGAAGGAAGGAGAGAGGTGATCTAATGAAAACAAGTTACTTCAAGATAAACACCAGTGTTCTAAAGGTCAAGGGTATAAAGTAGCCAAGTACTGCGTACCAGGTGGTACATTGAACCATAAAGCTTAGTACATGAATTAAAGTATGTATTCGCTAACTTCCCAGTGTCTTGTAAATGACCTCAACTTAGAATCTTGAGAATAGAGCTTGCAATGGGATTTAAAGGAAGTGGCATAGTTTTCTCTCTCCCTAATCAATCTTTGTCCTTCCCATTTTTCATTTCCCTTAGCTCCTGACCTCACCAACCCTGACTACCTTGTTATTGCCTGCCTATTTCTCTACTTTCTTCACTCCAAAAGCTTACTAGCTTGTCCCTGATTGTCTCATCCCTGCTGTCAGCCTCTGAATGAGCCCTTTTCATCCTGCAGTTTCCACCTTCTGCAATTTTCTACTCCCGCCCTGAAATTCAGAACACAGTTATCTATGACTTGGAAATCATTCATTCTTGGTGGGAGTGGAATTTCTTTTATGCCCCAGCAGTTATTCATTTGGCCAAGGACAATTAGAAGAGAAAGATAGGAGGGAAAGTGAAAGTGTCAAGAGGTCTTTATTCTAGTTTTCAGCTGCTTAAAAGAATTAAAACCCCCAAGAGAAGTGAGAATATTATTCTGCCTTGCCGTTCTCCACCTCAACTCCACTAGAGACTTATAAAAACAATGGCTCCTTATTTTATTCTCAAGTCACACCAGACTCTCACTATTCCTGGATAGTTAATATGATATTGCAAAATCTTGAAATTATCTTTTATTGTTTTCTTTGGTACAAAACCTGATATATATGTGAAAACCAAGTTATGCTGGCTATGACTTAGCTACATAGAAACATTGAAGCACCTGCCTTATATTCTTGCTATTTAAAATATTTTGCTATCATTGTAATCACAATTCAAACCACTGACTCCAAATCATCTGATGTTCTAAATATTAATAAAAGATTCTAAATATTGTAGTAGTGAAAATAACTACAATATGTTAATCAACAGGTATGATCAAGGACTAGAATATTATAGTTAGTTTAATTTTCCAGTGAATTTCAGGTTAAATTAATTTCTATGTGAAAGTAGCCTGGAATAAATATGCCTCTGAATAGATTTAGGGACATAATTTCCCCTGCAATGCTCCTCATTTAAGTGCATGTTCCTAGGCTCCTTCCCTGGTGTTTTTGACTAAATAAAAATGAGGTAGAGTCCAAGAATTTTCATTTTTAACAAGTTTCCATGTGATGCTATGTTGTTGGTTCAAGGACCACACTCACAGAGCCACTGTTCTTCAGCTGTACAGGTACTTGATTCTAGTAGGCATTATTTTAATATAACAGTATATTTATAGAGCCATTCACAAATCTTTGTCGTAATTTATTTATAGGATTGTATTCCTTTTCTAATCGTAATCTCTGTTAAGGTAACATGACTCTCAGGGAGTTAAGATTTTATTAACTTTGGAATGTGAATGACCTGACCTACAGATGGTAAGGTCTAACTCTTATTTCCTAAGTTTAACCAATCGTGATTAAGTTTACAGGTTAACTCTGGTGATGAATTAAGTTTCCGAAAGGCAACTTACACACAGATCAGCTGACTATCTTCTGTGGTCCAGATTGCTCTATTTTCTGCCTCTTGAACTTGATTTGTGCCTGTTTTCATCACTCCTGTTGCCTGGGTACCAGTTAACCAGGAATCCTGTGTGCTTATAGTGCCTTTATTCTCAATTTGAGTGGCTATGGAACACAAATAAGCTGATTAGAAGAACTTTTGTGGATTGAATTAATTGGAAATATACACAGGGCCTGAAATTGCTTAGAGGAAGATGACACTAACCTGAACAGGAACAGCAATAAATGATTAAAAAAAACATGCTCTACACAATCATTTCTTACTTGGACAGGCTTTTACAAGTAATTAACATTAAGAAACAGTATTTATTTCATGTTGTTCTGGCAACATATAAGTTTTCATGAAGTTAGCTCTGATGCAATACAGTAAGAACAGATGCTTTAGCAAACTTGGGGTCATGGGCATTCTGGATCCTCTGGGACAAGTGAAGATTTGAAAAGGCTGCTTAGACCTTAAGGATGCCTCGGGTGAAGGCTCAGACTTCCAGGGTGACCCAGAGATGCCTCCTGTACTCCCAACATCTGTGCATGTCATTACATAGTCACCTATCACCCTGGAAAACTTCTGAAAAGTTCACACTGCATGGATTATTTTCTGATTGAAATCAACCGGGATACTGAAGCTAAGACTTCCCAATCTAATTTTGTAAATTCTTTCTTCTTATCGGATGTTATTCCATTCTTAACAAATCTATTAGGACTAGGATAATGAATGATGAGAGTTATTGATGGTAACTTTGCCCATAGGAAAAGCTGGTAGTCTGTTAGGAACAGGCTTGTTTAAAACAAATTAAATTGATCAAGTTAATCAAATGAGAAATTCAGAAGGTTATGCTATTCAGACTCCTATTTATTCATAGACTAGAAAAGAAGCATGAAAGCTTTCCTGTTTTTTCAATTCCCAAACTGTTATCCCTTAACTTAGAAAAAATTAATCCAAAGGAAAAAGAACTTTCTATGCCTACTGAAGATGGCATCGTGATTTAAAACTGTATCATCACTTCAGTAGTCTCTTATGAATCTATTTGCTTAAGTGACTTCCATCAGTTCACTGATGTAATTTCTTTAAAACCTCATCAGCAAACATATGTTTCTTGAATAGCTCATGTCTTAACCTTAAAATGTATTATACTTTTCAGTTTTGGAGGAGAAATTGCTTTACATTTATGTCAAAACCAAATCCTTTGTTGCAGTAAAGGACTGACCTAGTTATTGAAAATGATGACAAAAGGAGGAGCTAATGATGCACACACCATGGATATCTCGCAACATCTCCCAGCCAGTAAGTTGCAGAGTCTAAATTCCAAGACTTCTATCTTTAAATCCTGGTCGCTTTACAGTCTGTCATATAGCTGCTTTATTGCTGTCTGCAAGGAGCTTACACAACCAAATGGCACAGAGAAAAAAAACATGCACACACAAGTCAAAAGAATGGTGCTAAAGAGCCACTATAGTATAAATAATGTACATATCTGTAAACCAACAACTGTATATGTATATGATGATGAGCATTTGTATGTGGATTTATGACACCCCATGGGACTTATTTTTGTTCCTGAAAGAAGTTCTTTATTTTAGTTCTTGTTAGAAGTTTATGTTCCTTCCCTTTGAAAGTTTATTGGGTACATTTTGCTTATTTTCTGAAAATCCAAAACAGTTTCATTATTTTTGTGTTCCGTTTTCCAGACTCTTGTCCTTCCTGCATTACTCAAGGACTTTGCCAAGTCTTTCAGTTTACTGATAAACAGACACTATATCCATACCCCAAATCTGTAACAGATAACTGAAATATTTAGTAAGTTATTAGTATGTACTAAACCACTTTGCACAAAATTGATGATGGGAATTAATATTTATTATTTACACATGCAGAAAGATATACATATTTATTTCTCTTTAATCCTATCACTGTTTTATAAATATTGTACTTAATCTTTCAATAATACAACATGATTTCATTAATCCCACGAAATAATTAGAAAACATTTATGATAATGATAATATTACTTTGTACAAATATTATACAAACCCATTAAACCCTTAGGGAAAATCACAGCTGGGAAGAATGTCAGATGCCCTGTGTGCTCTGAAATAGATAGTAGGTTGCTGATTTGATATTTAATGGAAAATTAAGCTAATTAAAGAATATTAAAAAAATAGACATTAACACTTTGACCTTATATCTTAGCTGAGACAGAATGTCTTTAACATTGAATTCTACCTTATAAATTGTCCATGTTGTTCTGATTCCTATAATAAATTCGAGTTTCATATCCTTTTAAAAGTTGTGTTCTGTGACATTTAGCTGTTGACAATGGTTTTCAGCGATGGTCAAGATTTTTCATTGAGACTTTGCCACTTGCCTTTGTTGTTGGTCCATGGATGCTGCCATACCAAACTACTTGTTATGATATATATTAGAACACGAGTGACCTTGATTCATGTCACGCTAATCTTAGAACATGTTCTCAAGTAGCCATTTCATGGTGGTGCAAATACCTACATGCGTTAACATAAGGCTGACAGCTGGAAGGTGCTCACAGCAGTACATTCAAAGATTTATAATCTATACAGTAAGTTTTTGCATAGTTACAAGTAGTGGTATGATTGGACCTACCATCAAGATGCCAGATTTTATATTAAAAATATGCTTTTGACCTCATGCTGTATTGACGTTGACAACTTGGGAGAATTACTTACCTTTAAGATTGTCAATTTTAACATCTGGAAAAATAATACTACCCCAAAAAGTAGTTGGAAAGTTTAAACTAGATACATGGAAGCATCTAGTATCCTGATGGAAATATACCAGTCCCTCTATAGATGAAAGTCTTTTTCTTCTGTTCTTTTCCTCTATCTTCCCTTCTTTTTATCAAGCTGATATCGACCTTTCTTACTGTTTGTTTATATCTCTTTTAAAGTGCCATCGCTATTTATGCTAGGGTTACTCATGTACATATCTCTCTATCTCTTGAGGGCAAAGGACTGGGCTTGTTTCCTTGTACTGCTCTATGGCTAGCACAGAGCTTTCCAGAAGAAGCTGCATCATAAATATTTGTTTTAATTAAATTAAATTTTTGAATTGAACCAAATTAGTGAATATTTCAGAATCCACTTCCTGGAGAAGATAATCTCTCCTCTCCCACAGTACCCAATTAATTATTATACTCTCCCTACCTTTGCATGTGTTTGCGAGAGAGAGAAAGACACACACACACACAGACCGGGGAGTAGGGAGAAGCAGCATCAAGGGCTGTCACTTCACAGGGTGCGAAGCATGATTGGGGAATCCTTTCTACTGTAGAAAGCATATTCTCTCTGCTGAGAGTGAAATGGAAGGAGAAATATCAATGTGAGAAAGGTGGAATCAAAAGCTAGCAACTGAGATAAGCCAAAAGACAGAGAAACAGCAGGTGCAGGTGGAAGAATAGAGAAGCAGGTGGAGATATTGGGCCTCTGAGGGGAGGCACTGCTAGACTGGGACTTGGGAAAAATTTCCATGGTGAGGGCACAAAGAAGGCGGTGCTGACCTGACTGCTCAAAGGAGCTGTGGTGGCACTCTGCGCCGGCAGCAGCCCTGCCCAGTGCAGTGGAGGCCTCACTTGATTACTTTCTAACCAAGTAGCTTCATACCATGCTTTGTGTTTGCAGTGGGCTTAGCAATCATGTTTTATTAATTAATCCTCACAGCTTTGCTCTGAGCTACATTTATATTATTAACCTCATCTCATAGACAAGAAGGCTGATGCACAGCGATGGTTACTATCTATATACAGGCAAAAAATTTAAAGGCCTTAGACAAAGAAACAGGAATCCCCTATATTTTGGTGGCTTAAAAAAATGAAGCCGATTTAGGCTATTCTGCCTTGCCCCTTCTCAAAACATGTTTCACTTTATTTTGTCAACTTGACTATCTCTTCAGATCCAGCATGATACGAATGGGTAATCCCATCTTTATTGAAATGAAAGAAGAAAAGGAAGAAACATTCTACGAGACTGTCAGAATCCCATGAATCATCCAAGCAATCAAATTGTGGGGCACTGAAATTAGTATTAGTGACTGATGTCCGAAACTATCCACTTAGGCCTGTCATGGGTGACATCTCAGCCATCCTTTCTGTCACTCAGGGAACATGCAGGCAGTTCTGTCCAGAGTGGAGGAGGTGGAGTGGGAGGGAGGAGTCAATGACAGCTCTGCCTGAATGCTCTGGTGGAGAGGACTATGCAATGAATCTAATCTCTAGGGAAGAGTGGTGAGATTTTGGGAAACTTAAAAAAAAGCAAACCTGTGTAAAATTTCCAGCTTAGTTTGCAAATGGCCTCGAACATGGCTGTTTGGATTCTCTTCACTAAATTCAACCCACCTGAAATGCCCTTTACCACTTCCCTGCTCAGTCTATCCTTACCTCTTGCTGAAAGTCCAGCTCCGTGCCATAAGCCTTCAGGGTACTTCACTGTCCCCTGAATGGCCACCACATGCTTCCACCATTTGTGTGTGGAAGTACATGTGTGCAGTGCTTTCTTACCTTGGTATTGAAATGTTGCATGACTCTTCATTTTTGTAAATATTTTTATTTTGTCTTCTTAGTTAAAAATATCTTCTTTGAGCTAAAAGGTGTCATGTATTTATTTATATTCTCATTTACATCTAGCACAGTAGGTGGTCTTGTACAATTTCAAGGCTGGCTATGAGGATTAGAAAAGAAACCCCAATACCTTTTTCTCCTGAGTCTTTGAATTATGGGTGTGAGAAAAAAGGAGAAGCCCCTGTTCCCATCCTGCTTGAGTTTTAATGAAGCCTTTTAGTCTTAGGGCTGGTGATGGGTAAACAGATTGAAAAGGGGAGCAAGAGTTTGAACCTGTAGAGGGGGCATTCTGCAATATTCATTCCATTCATTTCTTTGACAAATGGGAGAACTTTGGATTAATAAAAATTGCAGGTAAAAATCAGAGTGTTATGAAAGTGTGTTCTCATGGTGTTACTGGAGTCTCTGTCATCTCCTTCAACATGCACACAGAACACATCTTGGAAGGCTGCCAGAGCCTCTCAGGAGTGCTGTTTGTCACACCCAAAGAGCAAAGAACTGCCAAGATGACCAGAGATGCGATGGTAGTCAGACTGCTCTTTGAGCCTGTCCATTCTTGGTCCTTTGGCCTCAATGCAGATCAGTGCAGGTTGATGCAAGATGTGCACAGGAATTTAAATAGGACCCACAAGCTGAGCTGCTTTTTGCTAGAGTTCATCCCAGCTCCCTCCTCTGTCTTGACAGGTGGCTGGTCAGTGTTCCAGAGTCAGCCTCCCACAGTATTTTAAATAAGACTTTATTTTGTCTTTCTGTGTCAAGGTTTCTGGTTGCCAGATTTCAAAGTTAATTAAAAGGAGCACAGACAGGTCTTGCATTTTTTCTTCCTTAGTGAGTTATTGGCAGGATTTCCAGTCTTTTAGGTCAGAGTTTGTGGAAACAAGTCAGAAAACACTCTGACTGACTGGCAGTTCAGATCACTACTATGGCAGTCAGAAAGCCACGGGGGTAGCCCTGAAGGAGCTTCCTTTACTCAGGTGGCCCTGCCTCCCACAACGGGGGCGACAGGCCACTTGCTTCCGGTCTGACAATCTGTATGTCAGTAAGTATGAAGGGATCCTCTACACTTTAGTGGTGGAGATTGTGACCTATTCATTGCTCTGTCCTCTGCCTGATGTAGTGTTTGTCACAGAGCAAATTCTTCAAAAATGCTTGAATTGAGTTGGTTTCTTTTAATAAGCTATCTCCAGGACATGTCAATTGCATAAGGAATTTCTAACTGAACACTCCAGAAATGAAGGGTGGCCACCTGAAATTTACTGTTTACTTTCCATCTTGGTGTCAGTACTGCCCCACACCATTTGATTTCGCTGGACTGGTTTCCCCTTCGGTGCTTTCTTTTCTGCTATGCTTGGCTGTTAGTAATATCCCCGGCCATCTGTCTGCTCGGGCTGGTCATGTGTAGAGGCATCAGAGATTTTCCTGTGCATGGCGGTCACAGTCACAGAAAGAATAAGGTCAGCTTTGGAGGACAAGCTCTCAGGAACTGTGGGATGTAAATAGTGTGGAATAGTTTCCAGAATACAGGCATTGAGTGTGAGAAGCTGGACAAAGACATTGAGCAAAGTGGAGATGAAGACACATAGCTATACCTACATCATAAAGGAATCACAGGAGATGGCCAGGTGGCATATGGTTAAGTTCGTGCTCTGCTTCTGTGGCCTGGGGTGTTCAGGTTCAGATCCTGGGCACCGACCTACACACTGCTCATCAAGTTGTGCTGTGATGGCATCCTACATACAAAACAGAGGAGGATTGGCACAGATGTTAGCTTAGGGACAATCTTCTTCAAGCAAAAGGAGGAAGATTGCAACAGATGCTAGCTCAGGCAAAATCTTCCTCACCAAAAAAAAAAAAAAAGAATCACAGCATTCTGTTCACAGAAATGGGCAGAAACCACTTTGTTTGACTTTTTTAAGGCTCTATCCTTGTTTAAATATTTGGTGTTTTATTTAATGAAAAGCTTCTCTTCGTCTATACTTCTGACTTTTAGCCAGAATCGTACAGTCTAGTTTGACTGTAGGCTGCTTTTGTGAGGAGACCCTTTTAAAAAATTATTTTAAGCAAATTTCCATCACCATATCACCATTTTCCTGTAGCTCTAATTTCTATAATTGAAGGTCCCTTTTGTCACTAAACAGAGCTTTCAATATTATTTATTCTCATGAAGGTGTGAGTGGCCTGAAGTGGTACTCCCCTTAGGTGAATTTTCATCTCATAAGATGAAACAACAGTGATTGAAACAAAGATCTAGGCTGCTAGTGGCAGAATTCAAGGTGTCAACTGTTCATCAATGAGGAGATATTTTCATAGCCTGGGTCCTTTCGGGGTGCTCATCCACTCTCACTACTTAAGCGTATTCTACTAACATATGAATATAGATCAGCCCATGCATAAAACAAAAGATACAAGTACAGATTTATGCTAAAATGGGTGGGATGTGATTTTAAGAAATTACAAAAAAGCTCAATATGTTTTCAATTCAAATATTAGATGAATATTCTTCCTGTCTTTTCCTTGCTTCCTCTATGCCTCAACTTTCCCACCTTGGTGATAACTCTCTACTCTCTAGGTAGAGTACTGGAACAAGTTATATTTACTGAACTCCATTAGGTCAACTAAGTTATACAAGACCTGTATTATGACATCTACTTTTTCTGCAGTCACAGGAAAGTGGTATATTCTGCATTAATATGTTTTATAGATAATTGAAGTTTCATTTTTAAATAAGAACTATACATTTTTGACAATTCTTAATGTGTATTTTTAGAAACTCTTCTGTGTATCCCTTGCATTCTTAAATAGAGCACACCAATTGCCATTCAACATTTTTTAATGATTAATGAACTAGAGCATCAATATAAAGAGGAGCAGGACTCTGAGATACTGTACTAATGCCTTCAGGTCTTAGGTTGTTGAAGCCTGTTCGTCCCTACTCTTAAATGCTTCATAAGTTATCACATCTATTCTGGTAGCCTCTTTCTTCACTGTTCGTACTGCTTCTTGACATTCTCATTTTAAGTAAAATACATGAGCTTCAGTACATGGGATTTATAACTTTTGTTTTGGACGTTCTTAGATGTTTTTTGTGGCTTAATTTCCTCTGTTTGGCAGAGTTTTGAACAGGTCATGCTTTAAGTTCTGTTCCTTTTGAAGAGGACTTGAAACAAGATTTGAGTGCAGGTAGTTTATTGGGGATAATCTCAGGAAAAATGGGTAATGGAGTGTGGGAGTGCGACCAGGAATGGAAGAAAGCCAATAAAGGGTGTGTTATGGATCACTATGGCTCAGCCCCACTGGAAAATATTGGGACACTGTGAGCAAACCTCAGAGTCTTCCCACCTAGGGTCAAAGAAGCTGAGTATCAGTCCTCCAACTTCCATCTGTCATTATCTGGGAGCTGTTCCCGGAGAAGCTAACTCCCCAGTACTTCTAGCCACCATGTGAATGCCAAGAGAAAGCCCTCAGGTAGAGTCACACGGGCTTTCTGTAGGACACAGTCAGCATATTCTGAAATGCTGTCTCTCAAGGGAGTTTGGGTAGTTCACCGACTTCATCTGCTATAAGCAGATTGTCATTAAGGAAACTTTGAATACATGAGGGGCCACTGTATTTAATATCTCCCGTTTGAATTCTGGCACTCTCTATGACTAGATATTATTTTAAATTGTTGGAACAAGCTCTGATTCTGACATAGGCTAGAGCTGTCTGTAGCCTCTTTATTAGTCACATTTCAGTTGAAGTTTCCCTATACTATCTTAATACTTTATTTCGTTCCTGGTTCAGTGTGGATAAACTAGGTTAATAGCATGGTAAATCTGATTTGTTTCTGTAAAGTACTCAACCTAGGTTAGCCAATTCTCAACATGGTGGAGGCCCCATTTGTGGAAGTTCTCATTTACATCTGACAGGTGAGTTGCCCTGTAATATTCTCCTAGCAATGTCTCGGGCATCATTTTGCATAGTCTCTGCTTGAGAAGCATTTTGTGACTTTTTATTTGGTTATACTATGTCCTATTATGATTATATGTGGTAACTTTCCACTAAGCCTCTTTGCCCTCTACCCTCCAAGTACATAAAATGTGTCTTGTGCAGACAAACTATCTTTTCTCATACAAAGGCAGCAGATGTGATTAGAGGGAAATCTAATTTATCTGGAGTACTCCAGAAATGGAAGGAAATTACTTCACAGCAATATTTGTAAATGCATTCATCACAGACACCCAGACATTCCAGCACTAACAGATGATGGCTTTGTGATCTCTATGTGGTTTCTTTTGAACTGCTTTCTAATGGTCTCTATAAATTCACTCCTTTTTATGCTTCTACCTTGTGTTTAGAGTACAAGACAAATGAGTTGGACAAGGGGAGGTTGGCGTAGTATGGACGATTTCTGTTCTTTGAGTCTCTGTCTTCCTAATCTGTATAGCAGAGACCTCTGGGTATTTGTTAGGTTTGTCTAAGTAGACTGTGTTTGGGTAAGATACATAGAATGCTTAGTTATTTCTTTTCTCTTGTTAGAATATATTTTCAGATCTCACATCCACTTGAGTTTGTGAAATTGCACATATATTCAGAAATCAAGACATATTTGATTGCCTACTGTGTTAGGCATGAGGTATCTATGTTAACTAGACATTGTCACTTCATACTCATCTTATTTGCTACATGTATGTCCGCAGATGGTTGAGCAGGAAGAAACAAGGGGAGAAATGATAGAGGACGGAGCTTGACAGGGTCTTAGGAAGTCTTACAGGTACCTTTTAGGGATGCGAAGAGGAGAAAGTAAGAGATGAATTAGATTTTAAACGCAACACAGGGTTGTGGGATCAGAACTCGCAGAACTGTTGAAAGGAGTAGCTGCCTTCTGGTCCAGGTGCTCTGAGTCAGCAGCACAAAAATGATGCCGGGCCTATGGGTTTTAGGCTCAGATGTGCCCCTGTCTGAGACATTGGGCAAACCCCTCTGAGCCGCAGTTTCCTCATCTGTGAAAAGAAATGTGTAGATTACAATGTCTTTCAGGTCTGTACTAACATGAGGCTACCTTGTTTTTAAATGCAAGCTTGTTTACAGTTTGCTTTCCTTCAATTCACGTTCTCCCTTTTATCCCCCATCTCATTTTCCTCTCAGCCATGATAAGGCACAGTTTAGTAATGTTTGTTATAAACTTACTTTTCTCAGCTGTACCTAATTAATAGATCATATAAGCAAACAATATAGCAAAAAGAAGAAACATACCTGTGTTGCAGGAATAATATACACACCCCAAAAAAAGCAGAGTGCAAAGAAGAACGTATCATTTATAAACATTAAGGAGCAGGAAATAAACGTCACCGATGGAGATCTATTTATACACATCAGAATATATCCTGGCTCTATGTATTTTATTTTTGCATTTTGCCTTTCATACAGAAGTTTCCCAGAATGTTGTTGAAATTGGAAATAAATGAATGCCCATAAAAATAATATCTCCAGGCAATTGCAATATCTGATATAAAGAGTATCTACAGGTTGTGAATTTTAACCACAGTTGGCTTCTTCAGAAAATGCTTGTAACAAAACCCAGAGGCACTTAAATCTGATATATTCAATGGTTTGGGGACCTAGTGGATAGATACTCTCAACTTATATTTAATTAATACATAATAGATTTAGTTGTAGTCAATTTTATTTTGGATAAGATGGAGCGAATCCAATTTTGTGATGTTGTCTTAAGAGTTTGGAAAACTAGCTTTGGGGACAGAGTTGGAGAAGCAAAAGATGAGACTCCTGAGTGGACATGGAAGAATTTTGGGATCTTAGGTTTCCGAATATAAGCAGACAGTATCAGTGCATTTTCTAGCTCTTCAAATGTATATTTTTTAAAAATATGTTTATAAACCAGAAAATGTGGGTATCTATACCTTGAAAACAAAGTTGGGATGTGCCTGTAAGACACAGCTCAGGTAAACAGACAAAAAAAAGGACCTGTAAAAAATACAGCATTGTTATTTTACAAATGAATTCTGTCTTAAACTTTGCTTTCCTAGTACTAGGTATTGAATCCAGTCAAAGTGATAGAAAATGCAGACACTAGGAAATCTGCTAAATATTTATTTACTAAAAGCATAATTTTTCAGAGGGCAGTCAGGGAAGACAAAGCTGTGCGTTAAATATGAGCTCCCTGTCCAAAAGACAATATACACCGGCTCCATTTAGCAGAGCTGCTGTGGGCTGCAGATGAGGAGCAGGGACCTTACTCACATGAAATTATTAACACTCCCAATAAATCCTCAAGATCTCAATCCTGTTGATATATGTCACGGCAGAAATAGCTTAGTACACGAAGCGACAAGAAATGCTGTTCCTGTCAGTGGCAGACATACTGCCGTCCACATTAAATCAGGTGCAGATGGAGACACTGAGAGCTCTGAGTTCATAATGCTGGGACTCCGTGTCTACCAACATTCCAACTTTATCTCAGCCGCTTGTTCCCCCCCAAAGCTTTCACAGAGGACGCTGCATCTGGGCTCAGGGTTGCCAAGTGATCCTATGCCAGACTGGGCATCTGTAAACTATTTTGTTTTGTTTTGTTGTTTATGTAAACTTTCGGCCTGCTTCCATGACCTTGAGCAAGCCATTTCAACTTCCTTCACTGCAGCGTTATCACTGGGGAGACAATACTGTATTTACCCTGTTCTATGGGAGTGCTAGGAAAATTATACAACCACATTCTTTTCCCGTCACTAGGGAATATAAGTTCATTTGTCAGAGGAAAAATAATCACCTTCAATATAGCTGTGCTTGCACCAGGCTTCTTTCTAGCCTAAACACAGGATCACTAAGCTCTTGAGAGAGGACTTCGGCCAGGACTCTTCAGTACCTATTCTCCACTGGCTGTGAAGTGATACCTCTTGTGTAGAAGGAAAGCTGTAGGGGCTTGTGAATGTCCAAAGGGCGCAAGATGATCATCTCTAGCCACCAGTGGTGGTGACTTTCACCTACTTTGTCTTCAGGAACAGGGAACACTATGTATAATTAGTAGGCAGTTAATTTTCTTTCTCTCATCCCTATAAATGTCCAGTCAAGGTGAAAGCCACAACTCTGCTGGTGAGAATTCTCCCAAGAATAAAGTGTGATGGCTGAAGGGGCAGAGGATGAAGGGAAACTGTGGGAAGGCAAAGCAGATCTCATTCAGTTAGCTTTCCATCGCCAGAGAGAAGGAAACCGCAACTGGAGGATTATCAACCACGTGCTGAGTGCTGAGCAGGACATAAGATTTGCAATCAAAATCAGACCTATCAGACCACATGCTGTTCTCAAAAGTCCAAGGCAGGGTTTCAGTTATTTTATTGAAGCTAAATCTGGAAATGTCATGGAAAAAGACAGGCTCCCTCTATGAGAACCATGAGACTTCCCACTTGAGGCTGTGCAGAAAACAGTATGAAAATGACCTTTCCATGCTGGCATGGCCCTGGCCCTGGCCCTTCTGGTCTTTCCAGGGCTGTGAACAGGCACAGGCTTTTGCAGATAGAAAAAGAAAAAAATAAGGAAGTGGAGATTAGGATGAGTGTTGTCAAAAGCAAGTGACAGTGTATATATAAGCTCTGAATGTGAACCTGATACCAGGCTGAACAAAGGGATGAGACAGACAAAGGGGGAAGAAATAAAAGGCCGTGGACTTGAGAAGGGACATCCGAGGGAAGTGCAGCATGGATGCTGATGCGGGACGTGCTTGGATGGCATATGTAAGCAGACACTAAGGACGACTCAGATCTCGCTCCAAATGTTTTCACAGCTCAGTAGGGAGGGTGCCATCTTCTATTCCCCATCACTACCCTTTTGATTTTTTATTTCAATTTTTTGCCATTCAGGTATGAAAGCCCAAGGTGCTTTGGTGCTAACTTAAGTGCTTTTGATTTATTGTCTGAAGCCAGGTTTTCAAGTTCCAGAGGCACTGGCTCTCTCTTAGCCATTTACTATTTGGAATAGTAAGCTCACAGTTTTGTGGATTTTTTTTTTCCTAGTTCCAGATGAATGACTTTGACCTCTTCTCTACATTTCCAGAGAATTGGAAAATATAACCCAAAATGAAATGGAAAAGAGCACAGCATATTTGGAATAAAAGCTGATGAGATGGCCTAGCATTTTTCAGAGGGAAATTTGTACAAGGACAGGACACTGCCACAGGCTTGGGGTGACCTGGGAGCATCGCCAGTCTGCGGGCAAGGACATGAGCTGGTCAGGCAGTCAAGTTGCAAGCCAGTCAGGAACCCATACACTCGAATTGACACTTTAGATTCTCGAAATGTAATGTTGCTATTTTAAAACTATTGAGGTTTATTATTATAAGCTATAAGCATTTTAGGGGATTTTCTGGTGATGCTGCTGCAGTGCAAACTGCTGCCTTGATGAGGACCCATGTGGGTAAGTTTTCTCAGTCCTCAGAACTATGGAAAAGAGGTTTGTTTTAATCTTACAGGTGCTGTGAAACTTAAATCTAACCACATTATCCCATTTACTTGGGTTTCTAGGGAGCTCAGAAATAAATATGCTGCCCAACTCAAAGAGACAGAAATATGTGGCATACACTCTTTTTTCCTTTTCCTACACTTTTGGGTCACATTTGATCTCTTTCTTTTATCTATGTGTGTATATTTTTGAAATGACTCAAAGTTTTGGAATGAGGCTTTCTGTAAATAAAATAAATTATATCATGAAATATCAGAGGTATATGTCTGGAGTGAGAAGGAGACTCATGAGAATGTGCACCAGGCACTGATCTGGGTGAGTAGGATTACCTTCATATGTTATGTATTTTTAACACTGTGTTATATTAACAGATAACCTTTCTTGAGCTCCTTATGTGCAAGATGCTGCACTAAACAATTTATATAATTAGGTACTTTATTTTTGTAAATTATTTTTAATGGGTTATTTATTTATTTTAGTGGGTTTTTTTTTGTTTTTTTGGGGGTGAGGAAGATTGGCCCTGAGCCAGCGTCTGTTGCCAATCTTCCTCTTTTTGCCTGAGGAAGATTATTGCTGAGCTAGCATCTGCACCAGTCTTCCCCTATTTTGTGTGGGATGCTGCCACAGGATGGCTCGATGAGCGGTTCTAGGTCTGCCCCTGGGATCCGAACCTGTGAACCCTGGGCCACGGAAGTGGAACACGTGAACTTAACCACTATATCACTGGGCCAGCCCCTAAGTACTTTATTTTATAATTTCATTTGTACTTTATTACAACCCTATGTCTTAGGCATTTAGAGACAAAACTGATTTGGAGGTTAGATTTTTAATCCAAGTTCAAAAATCTGAGAAGTGGTGGAGCCAAGTTTGCAGCCAGGGAAAGCCTGACTCCAGAGCACATTCTCTTAACTTTAAGGATAATAGATCTGCGTTCAAATCACTCTTCCATCATTTACTAGTGGTAGGACCCCAGGAAGACAACTTAATTGTTCTTCTGTTTTTCCAGTTCCTAAAGTGGGAATAAATATGATACTTAAATAATATTTAAAATGCTTAGAACAGTGTTTGGCACTTAGAAAGGGCTCAATAAATCAATAAATATTAGCTATTGTTCTCATATTTAAAAAGTATGTCCATAACATACATAATTAAAATTCTTTTCCCACCGGTAGAGACATTTCTTCAATATTCAGTTCATCACGTCTTACAACTCCCTGCACATATGCCCCTGCTGAGACTGTTCCCAGGAGAGCCAGTGTGGGAATGCACATGTCAACATTTCAAATGTAAGGTACTGCAAGGTCAGTGTGTCCCAGGAGAAGGCCAGCTGCCAAGAGGCCTTGCAGGGTAGCGTTTCCAGGGTGAATACATCACAGCTGGATTCCAGACCTCAGCATTGCAGGTCCCAGCATTTGGTCTGGTTAATGCCCAGAGCTGATTATTCAGGGGAGATGACTTGTACCAACTCACAAAAGACCGAAGCATATAAATTGGAAAGCCACTGTATTAATTTACAATGAAAAATATTACTGTTAACTGGACCAGACATTTGCATCAGTCTGACCAGTGAATTCCTGCCCTGTAGGCAAGCTACATAGGGAGCTACATTAACAGAAGGTTGCTTGGTGAGCAGGTTGCTTGTTTCAAATGCTTAGTCTCATCAGGCTCTAATGGCAGCATGCATCCATCTCCATCTACCTGCCAGAAAGAACAGACATTCTGAGCAGCTTGACAACGCCAAGATGTCCCTTCCCTGGACAGGAGCAGAATGTGCCTCTGTGACTTTCCTTTTTCTTTGGTACCACGGCTGACTAATCTCTGCTTCATATTGTCATTTTTTCTCTTTAGATAGGTTAATTCTCACTGGAAGGTTACTGTGGTCCAGAAGCCATCTTGCCTCTTAATGGTAATCTTTGCTCATTTAATAATTTTAACTTTTAGAGAGCGTCTTCATTGCTGGTCACTCCAAATTCTCCTGGGTGCTTCATGTACCACGCACACAGTATGTACTCTGCCCAGTGTCAGCAGATGTCATAACTACCGACATTGCCAAAATGTAGCCCCACAGGTTGTAACTAGCCTCCTTAAATATATGTAAAATAAAATGGGTTGCAATTAATTAATATGTACTATAAAGATTTGATACTTTAACAATAATAATAAAAACTTTATATGATTATTCAAATTAATTATAGTACCTCAATAATCATCACAATGTTAGTAAGAGTCTATCACAGTTTTTAGCGTCTCCTTGCTTCCTTTCACATCTAGAATAGAATTAGATGACCTGCAATGGCCAAGAAGAACCTCTATGATCTTGCTCTTGGCCGCCTCTCTGAATTAACTTCCTCCCACTCATCTCCCTCTCACACGGTTCTCCAGACTCCTTGTGGTTTTGGCATATGCCAAGTGTGCAGCCACATCAGATCCTTTGTCGTTGCTGTTCTTTGCCTGGAGTGCTCTCCCACTAAATTTTACGTCTGGTTCCCTCTTTATTTCATTCAATTCGGTTCCAAGGTGACCTCCTGAGAGAAGTCTTCTGACCTTCCCAACTGGAATAGCACCCTCTCACTCTCTTCCCTTATCCTGCTTTATTTTTCTTCTTTGCAACCATCACTTCCTAATATAGCATTTGTATTATTTGTGTTTCTGAACAGTGTGTGTCTCATGAGGCAGGGACTTCTTTGTCTCAGTCACTTCTGTATCGGTAGAGCCTAAATTAATAACTGGCTCATGGCGGGTGCTTAGATAATATTTTGTGAATGAAAGAATGAACTTGATACTGGTATTTTGGTGATTAGATTTTGTTATCCTTCGTGTTGTTCCAACCATCTCAGCTTGCCTAGAATGATGTACAGGTGCTGACTTTGTTGTTTCTGTTTTATTTTTGTCATATCAAAGGAAGCCAGGATGGTGGTCAGAGCTTCTCAGAAGCTCACTCAAGAGTGGGCATTCAAATCTTTTTCACTATCAAGCAGCTTCCATGAGTTCTTATGTAGTTCCACCTATCCCATTTCTTTTGCATCTTGCTTATATTTATACTTCCTTACCCTACACCACCCTCCAGTTGTCGTCAGTTCTGTTTTGCGTCTGTTCCCATGAATGGTGAGATGGGGAGGAGGCACTTCAAACCGTCAGCATGCAATTCTTGTCCTCATGTCTCTCCATCCTCCAGCAGCTGAAGTCCGGCTCGTCCCTTTAGGCCTTCTTGCTACCACCTGTCTTATCGCCATGCCCACCCACTTCCACTGTGAGGGAGCAACTGCAGCCTTTGCTTTCATCTGACTTCGGGAGGGCTGTTCTAATACCCCATTGAGTGTCACAATGCACAGGGGTGGGACCATGAGATCAGACTGTCTTTTTAAAACTATTCTCACTTTTGTACTATTTTGTACTTCTTTCCATCTTTCTCTCAGTCATGCTCATAGGGAGATAATTAAGTAGAAAGCCTGAAACTTCCAGTTTTCATTTTTCTTTCCTTGCTAAGAAAAGTTATGGATTTTTAAATATACATAGTATATGTATTAATATGCTGGGAGAATCTAGTTCAATTTGGTTATTATGGGGAAAGTTAATTCTAATAGTACCTTTGAACATAAACTTTTTTTTGGTGGGGGGAATTTGTTAGTTTATTACAACTCCAACAGATCAGTTCACAGATTCTTCACTCAGGGCAGTTTTGTTCTTCAGATCTGTCTGTTACTGAGTGGCATGACATTTTGCTAGACAGCAGGCACTAAAAGATACACTTATCCTTCAGATTCTCTCGTCCCTGGAATACCCAACATATGCCACTGGGATGTCTTTGAGCAGGTTCACAGATGCTGCTTAGGATAGTACACAGCATTAAATGCAGAAAGGAGATGTTCAGAAGCCTTAAAAATGCCATGAACTGAGAAAGAAATGTGAACTGTGTTTTAAAGAATCATGTTTATAAATGCACTGGGACCTAAGAGGCAGAAAAAGATTTCCAAGTTTATTCTGCAGCCCTTTGTATTTAAAAATGTGCCGCTTGGATCTGTGTTTGTTTCTTAGTATTTATAACTGAACTAAGAAAAATAGGCTTGTGGCTTTGTTATTATATGATCCATGAGTAGACTGCTAGACTGCTCTTTGCTTTGTGACTGTAGCTCCTATCTGGACAGTCTTTACTGCTACTATTTGGCCTATTTGCTTGGGTTGCAGGCTGTACTTATAGAAAAAGACACATTCTCTCTGGGATTGATTTAAACCAACCCATTCTGTATGTTGTTGCTTCAGCTTCCCATCATTTCATGGAGACGTGACATTATTGAAGTTAAGTTTTAATATGTCACTATACCGTTTCCTTCCTCTGACCCTGTCTACACTCAATCTGCCATACAGCTGCCATCCATTCTCTGTGCTTGTCCAGATGAGTGGTGCTGTGTCATAGCAGGAATCACTTCTGTGCTGCTAGACTTTCCAGGACTTCATTGCTGATGATTCTGTCTTGCCTTTCTACGTGATGTCTGGGATGATCTAAGTTGGCCTTTCAGATGGGAGAAGGTGATTACATATATGGTATGATTTGAGAGATGACAGGAAGGCTT
This sequence comes from Equus quagga, assembly GCF_021613505.1. Lineage (NCBI taxonomy): Eukaryota > Metazoa > Chordata > Mammalia > Perissodactyla > Equidae > Equus > Equus quagga. Next base: position 19,476,003 of record NC_060270.1, on the reverse strand, counting down.
TCCAATCCCTAAATCATTTTTCTCCAAGTATCAGTGTCCCTCAGATTCCATTTCCAGAAGCATTTCTTTTCATGTAAACCTTGCCCACTCTCTTCTTGGAAAATGTTGAACATTAATACACTTTTACGTTAGAGTGAGTGATACTATTAGCCTCCTTCAGAAAGATCTTTGCCTCAGTTCTGGGATCTGAATGGGACACTCAATTTTAGGGAGCCATTTTCCTCTTATAGATTTTAGGTGACAGAAATTCTCCTTATTACGCTACAATTATTAAATCAGGTAAGAATCTCATGAAGATGGCAGCAACACTTCCACAAGTTTCACCGTATTTTTTTGTCCATTTAAGCAGATGTATTCAGATGAAGGACAGAACTCTAGCTGTCATGAGACCAAAACCTATAACCTCTCAATTTTTTATATATTGAAGAAGTCATGACTACTGTTCCAAGCCCTACCTGTTGATGTTTTCAGACAGGGTGAGGAAGGATGGAACAGTTTAAATCTATTGACCATGGGTTATTCACTATTTTCCACCACTGACAATATCTTGGCCAGTCCACTGTGGGTACCCAGAAAATTCAAATAAGAACTAATGTTTATTGGGCAATCACTAGATGCCAATAGGTTCATTATGTATATTATTTCATGGTCTTCCCAACAACCTTATGAGACCAATAATAGTAATATCTAAATTTTATTCAGTTCAGTGAAATTAAGTATTTTGCCCAAAGTTTCACACTTAGTGATTGGCAGACGAGGGGAGTGAATTCAAGTCTAGTTCCCAATCATATATTTTTGAAGAACACACTAACCTGCATCTTCAGCCTGTTTGTATGGAGAGCTAAGGACATATTGGTCATTAAAAACAAACCAACCAACAGTGCGTGCACATATATACACAAAAACATGCTCACACACACACACTCACACACACACCACAGCTAGGTACAGCCAAAAGATTTAAAACAAAACAACAACAAAACATAGAGCCAGAGATATTTATAGACAAATCCCCAAAATATAGATAAACAAATAGGTATAAATAAACAAAAAAACCAAATACATAAGTGACACCAAATTTCCATTTTAAGGTAAGGTGGTTTCCAAGAAAGAACTAAGAAGTAAAAACTTGAGTAGAACATTGTAGTCTTAACTGAATGCTTGGACTATGGACTCAACTGGATTAAAAAGATGGGTGGAGAATCTTCTAAGCAATGATCATTTGGCCTCATTCATGATTCTTAGACTTGAATATTCTGGGCTTAACACCTTGCCTTTGATTTAAGGCATCATCAGGCCAACCAAATGTCGTTTAGCTCTTTTCAGTGTATCCTCCACCTAGCACCTAAAAATCTCACACTCTCTCCTTGAGCCTCATAAAGTTCAATAAACTTATTTAGAGTGTTCCCTTCACCATACATACTTACACATAGTGTCTTGTTAGTATCTTTATTTTAAAATATTTTCCCCAAAATGGAATTAGCACATGTTCATTGCAGACAAATTGGAAATACAGAACTGTATGATAAGGAAAATGAAAGCCTTGTACAAAGTTAATCACTGCTAACACATCAGTGTATGAATTTCTAGTATTTAAATGCATATTTTACCTAGCTGAAATCATATTGAAATACAAGTTTGTTCTGACTTCCTTTCATGTTAACATGATAACAAAAGCATTTCCCATCTTTTTAAATCCCTTTCCAAACATCATTTTGATGGCTGCATGGCAGTGTGTCTAGAAGTACTATCATTTTCTTAACACTTTCTCTGTTGTTGAACATTGGTGAAGAGACATCAGATATAAATATTCTGTGTTCAACTACCAATTACTGTTGTGGTTGTGTATGTGTGTGTTGTTTAAGTTTTTGTTAGGAGATTTGGGCTGACGGTAAATATGCTTTATATCCTCCCATCTCCATTTAGATAGGATTTAAGTTAATCCTCAACACATTCTCTGACTTTGGCACTAACACCAGCCTAGGAATGAGGGAGGGAATGGAGCTGAGAAGTAGAGATTGAGGGCAGAAAAGAGAGAAGAGAAAAGTGGAGAAGAGGGAGGCACTGGAGAGAGAGTGAAATAGAGGCGAAGGAAGGAAAGAGAGAGGGTGTAGAGTCAGAGGATATAATTTTCCAATTATCTGCTTATAACTTGCCAAGATGGCCAGGGTAGAATCAACCATTCAGAATGCCATGTGTTAACTAGCCATCTCATCGTCTTCTCCCAAGCCCAACTCAACTTTTTTGCATCAACATGTGAATTTATGTGACGTGTTCCATCTTCTGAAATGGGCAATTGTAGCATTTTGGAAGCCAGCCTTGGTTCCAGGAATCTGAATTGTATTACGTTACAAAACTCTGGAATTAGATTCCCCCGTGCCCTTTTATCTTTTTAACTTCCTGGTATTACCACAGTTGTCTTTGTGACAGAAGCCCGGTGTGTTGGCCTCAAACCAGCCACGGTCCCCTCGGGCTGCACACAGCAGTGCTCTGAAATTCCTGCTTACTAGCTCCTTCAAGAAGACTGATGCTGAAAGGGCTGTGCTTCTGCTTTCAGCATTCATCACTTTCCTTATAAATGAAACATGAATGTAATTCATATTTCTTCTAGGGAGAGAAGTTTTAGAGGCTTCATTTATTCATTCATTCAACAAATATTTATCGGGTCCCTTCTGCACTTAAAATACCCTGGCAGGCACTGTGAGGGATACAAAGAAGCATAAGAACAGTTCCTACCCTTTGGAGACTAGGGTATCACCAACTCCTGTTAATTTTCTCTCTTCATTATCTCCTGCATCTATCCACTTCTGTCCATCCTAACTGTAATAGCCTTAATTCAAGAGACCATTGTCCTCATCCTGGCTTACTGTATTTAATAATTTGATCAGATTATTTCCATGCTTAAAAGCATTCATTGTCAGGCAAAATCTCTAATCCTTACTATGACCTATAAGGCCCTAGAAGAGCTGGACTGCTGTTAACCCTTAGATTATATCTCTTGACCCCCAAAACTTTAGCCATCTTGAATTTCTTTTAGTTCTTTGAATGTGCTGTGGTCTATCTTATTACTATGATTTTGTGTATACTGCATTTTCTGCTTCCAAAATTCTTCACACTTCACTTTCCTAATCTCTTCTCCTATTTATCTAACAATTGTTGATCATTGTGTAGGTTTTAAATTAGACATAACTTTAGCCAAGAAGGTTTCCTTGTCTGTTCATGATCCTCTCTTATCTCTGGACCATACTTGCTTCTCCTTCTTTGTGCCCCATGACACCCTGTGCTACCCGCTTCCTACCCCTCATCAAACCTCTTTATTGCTTACTTGCATGTGCCTCCATTAGGCTAAAAATCCCATGAGGCAGGACCATGTCTACCTTGCTTTCTATCGAGTCCCCATCATATAATACAGTGTCTGGTACATTGTTTTTTTAATTAGGAATATTTTTCATTGAGTTGTTGCATTAAGAAATGTGTCTTATCATTCAGGATTCCTTTCACACACCGGTAATGCTTCATACGCATTCCTGTGTTGTATATAGGGTGAGCCTGCACATGATTAAGTGGTAGGTTCACAGGGAGTGTTATGGGTGTCAGAGGCACCACATACCAAAATTAAGAAGTTAGATCCTCAGACCTTGAATTTCTACCCCTTTCTGTTCCTTACCTTTTCCCCAAACCACCTGCTCCCTTGCCAGTTCAGAATTATCTATTTAATGAACCACCACAGATAAATTAAGTAATATATTATTTCAACTCTTGTGAATGAAGTTAGCACTTGGAAATCTATGCCTTCTTCTTCAAGGAACACTCAGGGATTCCAGAACCAACCCTGTACAGATGATTAACAGATAATAGCTTCAACCCTGACTTTAGGCCCATCACTCTCTCTCTTAATTTTTAGTAATCCCTGAAAGTTTCTATCAGGATCTACACCAGGACGTGATATGTTGTTTCTCTCGGAGAGGGGATAGGCTAAGAAGCTGGGTGACTGATAGACTGAATCTTGGAGTAATCTGAATGATTATAGCTTCTGTGGCATTTGTACTAGCATATAAAGATATCAGTGTTATTAAATAATGTTCACATATTAAATAAAATTTGACTAGGGGCTGGCCTGGAGGCAGAGTGGTTAGGTCCATGCATTCTGCTTCGGTGGCCCAGGGTTCACGGGTTTGGAGCCCTAGTGCGGACCTACACACCACTCATCAAGCCATGCTGTAGTGGCGTCCCACATACAAAATAGAGGAAGACTGGCACAGATGTTAGCTCAAGGACAATCTTATTCAAGAAAAAAAAAAAGAGAGAGAGAAAAGAGGAAGATTGGCAACAGATGTTAGTTCAGGGCCGATCTTCCTCACTGCCCCCCAAAAGAAAAGAAATTTGGATAGATCATGTTGAGCAATGTGATCCTAGACTAAAGAGATATAGAGGAATAAGCAGTGAGAGAGCAGGGGGGTACATATGGATCTGAATGAATTGAATAAAAGCTAATTTTCACTGAATGCTTTCTGTCTGCCACTTAGCCAGTGTTTTGTATATGTTACTGTAGTAATTCTTTACCATAATATAGTACAATGCAACTTCCTTGTATCAATGAGAAAATCAAAGCCTACGAAGTTTTCATAGTTTGCACAAGTTACACATGTAGGTTATAGAAAGGATGAGGTGTGATGGAGGCCATGTGTTTACAGGGTCTAAAAATTTAAGAATTCCACTGAATGGAGGGATTAAATAAGAAGTAAAGGAAGTGAGGGAGGACGAGGATGAAGGCAAAGAGAAATGTGAACTGGCAGGTGTAAGAGGCAGAAGATACTAAGCTGGAAATATTGGACAGTGTGGCTGAGAAAGGACTGCATATGGTCATCAAGTCCCACAGTCTCAGAGCCTGTTCCCCACTTGCCAGATGCCTTGAAAGCTGGCACAGTTCACTCCCGGGAAACATTGCTTGGCAAACAGGCAGAAGGATTTTTCAAGTTGGGAACCAGAAACCTACTGCTGACGTGTGTCAGGTGTTCACAGGGGGCTTTTCAGAATGCTTCCAGGCACCAATAGCTCCTTACTATCCTCTAATATATGAGGAAATGAAAATATGTAAAAAAAATAAACTGGTATCTGTTAAGCTGTGAAGTCATGTCTAAAAGGATATCACAGCAGAAATATTATCAGCAGTCATTGCTGTAACCAGGGTGAGAGCACCTTGAAAGTGCAGTTTATCATTTCCTCTGCCCTGGTGCTGCCTTTCATCCATCGATGAAACTATGTAAAGTCCCTGCCACAGAGCAAACTACAGGAGCGAAGGGAGGGCAACCTTCCTGGCCCGCAATGACCTAATAGCATGAAAAGTGAATTCAACCCATGGTCAGTAAATCTCCCTGGCTAAAAGGATGAGCACCAAATGAATTTCTTCCTTGATAGCAGCACACAGCAGAAACTCTTAGTATGAGTGGGGCCATTTCTGAGTAACCCTCGCCTTCTTTGACATGCCACTCTTAGATGCTGGTGATCCATGTTGCCACCGTGCTGCATAAAGGCTGGCCCAGACTGGTTTTTAATTAAATACCCCTAAAGGATGGTCAAATCGACCTGTCTTCACTGAAAGAGTAGTTGTGATCCAGTGTCCTGAGAATACATACTACCCCCATGGCCTTCCTCTATCCCCAGAGGCTGTCTCATTGCATCACTGATCAATGTCTCTCTCTCTCTCCCTGGCTTTTGAGCAGAAGCGTGACGAAAACAGAGAGCGAAAACCCAGTGCAGTTTCCATAGCAACATTTTTAGAAAGAAAGGAATGAAAGAGGGGAAAAAGTGGAACTCTACTATGATTTGGGTTCTGAATATCAGTGAATAAGTTCCCTATTCTAAGTAGCAGGTTTATTTATATAGGAGCATAGAGAGTGTCAGAATTCCTTCAATTCTAGATTCTTCCAGCAGGGGGTGGAAACACGAATAGCATGAGGCCTAGATGAAGGAAAACAGCCACACGTGTACCTTCTTGCTCAGATCCACACTATTACATAGTACAGTCTGTGAATATTTATTCTGGTATCCTCGTACCTTCACTGACTTTGGAGAAGATAGCATATAAAATGTTTGCTATCTTGCTTCAAAGAGCTTACTAACATAAAAGACAAACAAATATTGAATAAATTTTCCTAAACAAAGCAATGCACAACACAACAGTAAAATGCAAACTGAAGGCAAATACTTTGAGTGCATGTAGATTGAAGAACTCAGCACTGAGTACTGTTAATTTGGAAGCCTTCACAGAAAGGGCACACGGTCTTGTAAAAGAGGAGAAATGAGCGTTGACAATAACACAACAACGTTTTCTCCTGGACGGGATGGGTAAAGCAGAATGACAAGTTCATAAGCTTGCAGGCAAAAGAGCTAAAGTATACCTGGGACAGGGATGTTAGCTTGATGCTCCTACAATAGATTGTCTATGAAAGATAAGAAAAGAATTTGGTAGGATAGGTGTGCTCTTCACTAAGCAGAGAAACTTATATTTACTTCGAAAGGTTATAGGGAGTCATAAGATGTTCTTGAATCACTCAGGGGTCTTAAGTATTAAGAGCTTGAGAAAAATAATATGTAGCAGTGTAAAGAATAAATTTCTTGAGGATAGACAATACTAGAGACAGAAGAACACAAAGTGAATTGTATATGCATAGGCCTTTTGTATGGCAGGTGAGTCTAGTCATTCTAATAATGGTAAGATAGAAATTAATTGAATGTCTACTCTAAGATGGGCTTCACATATGATAATAATGCTTGCCACCATTTTTTAAAAACTCATGATATATTAAGCGATGCACTCAATATATTTCATGTATTATTACATTTATAATCTTCAAAATTACCCAAAGAGGTAATTATGATGCCCATTTCATAACTGGGAAACTGAAAATTCAGAGGTGTTAAATGCACACAGCTGATGAGCATGAGACTGGCATTTGAACCAGACTCCAAAGCTGATGACCCGTCCATTGGAGAACATTATGTGTGATTCATATGTGCAATAGGTTGTAAGAAATGAAACTAAGAGAGATTGCATGGCTTGACATTAAATGGACAGAAGGTGGAGGAGGAAATCTCAAAGAGGACAATGGTGGTGTCATCAGGTGTGATGGAGATATATGTAGGACCGGATTTTGGCATGTCATTTTCAGTTTGGGGAGAAACTGTCCCTGAGGTTTTCATTGATTGCATTTTAATTGATATCAGCAGGGGTAGCTCTGTGCACCTTTTGATAAGCCGTCTATAGTTTGGAACATTTCAGATATTGCATGAGGATGGAAGCACCATGTTAATGCACTTTCTGGACATGCTAATATATGCCCTAGGAGGCAGAAGAAGGTCAGACTGAAAAGAGAACCGCCAGCAACTGAAGTTAGAGTTCTTCTTTCCACCAGCCTTCAGCAAAATGTCCTTTTGACTTTCTCTAGCCCTCATCTTGCAAAGTTGAAGCCTTTTGGTTTAGTTTTAATAGAACTTGAACTAAGTGTTGAATTCTAAAATTTTAATATGCGTGTCTAAAATTCATCCAAGTCCCTATATAAAGGCATGGGAAGAAAGAAAGCATTTCATGTTCCTTTGCATATTTTCCTCAATTCTTTTCCAGAATGGTAACCCTAGGGTCTAATAGCATGCCTTCTGCTTCTCTACCTAATTTGCATGGTGAATACTTTATAATACAAAATATACATTTATGAGCAAGAAAAGAAAAAGAGATAGTGACCGTTTCATGTCAACAACAGGGGACTATGGGTTTGGGTTTAGTTTAATTCGGAACAGTGTTAAACGGGATTAACGCTAAAATGCAACAGTGCAGACATTAGCAGCTTCCTGCCCCTTGAGGCAAAACAGAAGTTTATTAGCACAGTGTTTAGAATGTGGATTCTGGAAGCAGAGATCTAAATTCAAGTTCCGGCTCCACTACCTCCTAATTCTGGGACTTGGGCAAGTTACATTAACATACTTCAGGCTTTGTTTCCTTGTTTGAAAAAATGGAAATAATAGCAGCGATAGATTCAGTAATTATAGGTAACATTGCATATAAAGTTTTTCAAAGAGAGCCTGGATCATTATGTGGTTGGAGACTGCTATTATTAAGAGCAAAGATGGCTAGATGGGCAGTGAACCTAATGCAAGCAGAGAGGAAAAGTGCTCTACAGCATTTCAGAGCCACAAGGATGACTTCAAAGTGAGGAGATAAAAGATGGAGCTAGAAAAATGATGGTGAATGATTTTCCTAGGTATCCAGGATTGCGCAGCACACATATGCAGTATGTCATGGGAGCAGTGGGGAGCCACAGGTCCAGCAGACAGGGAATGTGTGTATGGATGTGAGTGTGTGTGTGTGTGGGGGGGTGCATACACACACGAGTACGTTCTTCCACCCAACATTAATACTAATTTGCAAAGAAATGTTTATCCTCTTTTCTCCTTGCCCACTCTCGAATACAAGTAAAAAACAAAATATCAGAGGGAAGCATAGAAGGCTATAACACCTTCACATCCACATCCACAGAACAAGATTTCCCAATCAAAAGCAAAATGACAACAGCCACTATGGTAGAATAATGCTTCATTTAATTATAAGAGAGAATTGTCATCCTGACTTAGATACACTTTATCAATTGGTGTGTCAGTTACTCTGGGAGTTTTACAGAATATATACTTGACAAATAATTGATCTAATTACTCTGGTTGTTCCTGTGAAACCACAGCCTAGGTTAGACTTGTTTAAATGCTACAGTGTCTATATGGAATGGAGTTGCCCTTTTGTCTAGCAACAAAGATCTGGAAAGTCTACTATTTTAGAAGTAATCAGTGGGCCACTCTAGACTCTTTAGTAATCTCAAGTAAAATCCACTTGTCAAATGACTTTGGTCTGTCTAGGTACCTAAAATTTTGTCCAATTTACAATCTGTAACTGTTTCTCTCTTATGTCTTTTTACTCCCACATCTTTAAACTTTGAATTAAAGTGTATCATTTTACTGCAGTATATCATTCTTTAGTTTTTCAAGCTAGTAACTTGCCTATGGAGTTTCAATTCATCCTTCATGTGAGCTATAGGGTTTATACACTATACAATATGTTCCCTTCAATAGCTTCTAAATAATTAATTCAATGCTAATATTGCTTTTTTTCCTTAACAATTGTTCTTAAGTGTTAAATCAATCACAGATTAATTGAAACTTCCTCACCACTTTCCCTTTTCTCTCCATAAATTAGCTTTTACTTTCATGGACCTTTTTTCTGTTCTCCTCAGGCATTCTCAGAGGGCATCTAAAGTTTTCTGGTTCTGTAGTTGTGAAGTGTGCAATTTGCAAGGAATGTGGGCCTAGAGGGAATTAAATTAACTAGAAGCACTCTGATTTTTGATTAAATTGCTTCCTTCAAAGATATTATAGAACATTCCAGGTATTCATTTTAAAATTTTCTTCAAAAAAAAAGGGGAAAAGGCATTAAAGTTCAGACAATTTTGTTTCCTTTTCTGCTTTACTTTTTAAGGTTTTTGCTCAAAACATCTTTATCATACTTCTAGTACAAAGTCCCAGATATTAAGAAAATACATTTATTGAATTTAATTTGGTGAAAATGAGAGACAGGAAATAGAGAATGTGGAATAACCACGAAATGAAGAGTAAGAAGCCAGAACAGTAAGGCATGGAGGAGCTATATCCTGAAGCAAAAGATGAAAATTCCAAATGATGGAGAATTTAGACAGTAGTCAGAAACCAGCAGAAGAATGTGCAGAAAGAAGAAAGAACGTAATCCTATGGAGGAAATTCTCAGAAAAGACTGTAAGACAGAGCAAGACAGTTTTGTGCAGTTTGGGTAGAAAAATCTATAGGAGCCATAATACATAACAATGAGACCACAAGTCAACATATTTCCCCCGCTTTGGACTGGTAAAAAGTAAGTGTGTAATTGTGAGAAACGAACGAGAGCTGCCCTTTTGAGATAGTCAACGTGACTCAGGCTTTGTCTAAGCTAATGCATCCAGTCCTAAGATTCTTTGCTGGAGGCTATACCTCACAAAACACCTCAAGAGAAATGGAAAAATAGAATGAGCCAAAGAGCGGCCATTGAACATCTGCAAATTGAACTGTGTAAAAGCATATGATGTGGATGACTTGTTTAAGTTTTCAATTATTCTCACCACTCACCACTTTTAGTCTGCTTTCTTCATGTGGGCATCCAAAGAATGTATATGGCACATTGAGAGACCTAAAATGATGGTTACAATTTAGGAAACACCAGATTGTTCCTGCTGAAACAAAACTCATCGTGTCACTCTCTTCTTAAAATACATTAGTGGATTCCAATTGCATTAGTGTAAAACTTAAGTTCCTTAAGATAACTTGAAAAGTCCTTCTTTTGGGGACCTGACTTACTGATGGGCTAATTCTTTTCGTTATTTCTTCACATCTTTTTCTGATCGTTACTGCATGAATACCTCTTTACTTGTCCATCTCTTGCATTAGACTCTAACTAGCTTTAGGGAGATGCCATGTGGTCTGATAAATTTTGCTCCCCATCTCCTAGCAAGGTGCCTAACATCTAAATCTCTCATTAAATGTAGATTGGGTAAAATGTCAAAGGAATTGGGTTAATTTTATTAGAGGGGAAGGCTGAAGAGATAAGTAACAGCACTCAGAATGAGGGGCATGAGCAGAGAATATTCACAAGAAGTTCTGCATCTAACCAATTGCTGGAGATGACCACTATTCTATAAAATAAAAAAGAGCTTTCCTAAAAAGGGTAAGCTACCCCACAACACTTTAACTGTGTCTTTATTTTATGACTCCTCACTCATCTTGTATAGGTAAAGTTTTATCTTTCACCTTATTATATGCTGTGGTGTGTGTGTGTGTGTCTAAGTCAGAGTCTTGCATCTTTTTTTTTAATCTCCCAAAGGGTCTACAAAGTACCATGCACACAGTAGGCATTTTACAGGTTTATGTTTAATGAAATTTTTTTTGGATGAAATACCCTTTGAAGATAGGCTTTTGTGAAACTGTTAAAATTAAAAATGAAATGATGTCATATCTGTAATCTCTTCTTTCTACACACACGTCATAATATTTCTTTAACATAAAAAAGAAACTGGCATTATAAAGGATAAGGCTATACTCCATAATTTCTTTGATCTGTCAGTGGAATTAAATGTTCTCCAACAAAAGTCCATAGCTGTAGAGTAGGCCACATCCAGTTGTGGGTATCCATACCAATTAATTTAAATAGTTTTATAAATGTGAATGTTTGATATCAAGCAAAGAAAAGTTAACTCATTACATGTTTAATTTTCAATCCCAGATTGTGATTTTTTTTTTACACAGAGAGATAGGATTTAATTATTAGAAAACCCAGGACAAGATTGTCCTGGAAATCTACACATAATTGAATAGAACAGTGATTTGCAAATGTGATTCTTGAACCAGAAGCATGGGCATTACCCAGGAACTCCTTAGAAATCCAAATTCTCAGGCCACTCTAGACTTTCCAAGTCAGAAAATTTGGATGGTCTCCAGCAATCTGTGCTTTAACAAGCCCTCCAGATGATTCTGGTGCACAGTAAATTTTGAAATCCACTGGAATGAACTTTTCAGAGCACCAGCTAGGAAGTTCAGAAGTGACCATGGCAGCACAGGAGGACCTGAGATTTCTAGCCTTGAGCATCCCTTGGGAACTGCTAGTGCAATTCCATGCTCCGTCTCAAGTGCTGACACTTGATTTAGTCCTCATCTTCACATCAGTCGAAAACTCCAGAACAATTTGTCGTATGTAGCAAAAGGCAAAACCTACCTGACTCTGTTGATTTAGCAACTATTAGAATAACTAAGAACAGCAAATTTGGGCAGTAAGTTTTTCATCAAGTCAAGGGATAATAAAAAATGTGTTGGCTGTTCTTTCTGCATATGCCATAATAAAACAACTGGATAATTGGAAAATTTCCATGTTTGGGTACAGTATCAACCAGACTTTGGGATTAATTCTTCATTGCCTTTGAGACAATTGATACCTGCCTTTTTTAAATGTCAAGGATCAATAAAATTGTGTTTCTTTCCTATTTTATCTTTTTCCTTATACATTTTGTTATACTGTTATCTTCCTACCCTCATCTTTCTTGTGATAGTCTCCTAGATAGTAAAGGAAATTCAGTAGATTATTAAAGGTGTTTTTGGGAGTCATGTAAAAGTGAAATGTCTACTTAACATCTTTTGAATACTTCAAAAAGTTGACTGCTCATCCTTAAACTATGACTTCAGTATTAGCTCTGCAGTCTTGTAACATTGTTTGCTGGTACTTTTAGACTCCTCTATTTGGAGTGCTTAATGACAAAAGTCATTTAGGAAACAGCACACTATTTGTGGAGAGTTTTATTTTCGTGGCTAATTTCTTTCCATTTTATTTTAATGTCTGTGGAAAAGAATATGACTTTTAAAAATAAAATCATATGGAAAATAATCTCAACTCTTCAGATCAAAGAGCTGAAGTAAAAGGTTTCTTTTTTTTGATACCTATGCATATTCTTATACACATCACACATGATAAAGAGGAAATGAAAAATTATAGCTCCATTTTCTTATATCTCTAGGAAGCTATAAAAGTGCATATGTGACTCAGGTCATCTCATAAAGAAAAAATAATATGCATCATATAAAATACAGAGATTTTTGATAGGATTATAAAATCTGGGCTACCTACTTATTTTCTGGTAGAAAATTTATTCATTATTGTTGCTATTAATAATAGTAATATCATTATGAATCTGTGCATATATTAAAAAACCCACTATTTGCATTATCCACAAAATGTAATTTTCCCTCTGGGATTTAATTGTGGCTTTTGAAAGAGAGAAGTGAAGTCATTATGAAATACTGAGATATTGACACCTTTCTGCTCATGGATCTCATACTCATTAATATTTATGTGAGGATTATATTTTGTATGAGAGAGGAGGGGGTTAAAGAGAATACTCTGTGATGGGTACCAGGTGTGACGACATGGTATACAGCGCAGTATTCTGACATGTAGATCAGTAGCCAGTTTGGGAAGAGAACTTGTTCTCTGTTGAGTAAGAAAATCTAATATCTTCTTCTTTTTTTATTTTTGCCTGTAAGTGGGGAATCCACTAATAGAAGGCTATCTCTTCATGTCTCTCATACCAGGAGGCCCTGGTACACTATCTGAAGAGAGATTACTATGTCAAAACAACAGGTTTATTCTTGCTCTGTTATTTGTGACTGTGTTTATTTATTGGCACAGAAGGCATCTTGCCTTAATCTTGGACTAGTGTGGCATTCTCTTCTGCTTGGTTTCTCTCAGCTGAGCACAAGCTGTTGAGGCTACAGCGATAGACAATCCCTGTTGAAGTGAGACACGTTAAGCTCTTTGGTCTCTCTGGCACACACATCTGTATGACATTGTGAGAATTTCATATGATTAGGACGTAATTTTGTTAGCGGTTTGAACTAGTTATTAACAGGGGTGGGCGAACTGGGTCAGCCAAAGGAGGCACAGACCTTAATTTTCTACAGAGAACACAATTTGGATCAAATTTCAAATCATGGTGTGTGTGTGTTTAATAATGAATTTCCCATTGTGTCACTTAAGCGGTCTCATGAACTAATTGGATGAAGAATCACCAGGAGTGGGATGAGAGATAATAAGAAAGAGAATGCAGGATTGAGCTGTCTTGCACATGAGTCATAAACTGAGGTCCTGATGCAGCACCCTGGGTAGTTTTCTAAGTCAGTACTGAACCACTGCCCCATTCCAGTAATAACGTGGGGATAAAATAAAACATCCTCCAAGGAGGCATTTAGTGGTGAGCTAAGGCTGAGAGCCTTCAAGGACATTTATCTCTATAGTAGCAACGTTTGACTCTTTGTGGTTTCCACAAATCTCTGTAAAAGGCATTGATCGCCACTGTCAGTATGATTAGAGGAAGCACTGATGCATAGCATGTTTATGATTAAAAAAATACAACTCATGCACTTAACGACTGTCATGAGGAAGATTTCACTCTCCTGGGAAAAGATAAATTTGACTTTTTAAAGAGTTGTTTTCTATTTTTGATGTTTTTCTTATATAGTTTTGGCTTTTATTTAAGATATATTCCAGTCTGAGGACAAGAAAAGGGCATTTGCTTTGTTCAATTCACTTGACTTCTCTGGTCCTCATCATCCATATCTTTAAAATGAGGTTGTAGTTTCTCTAATAGGTTCTCCACCTCCAAAATTTATGGAATTCTGTGATACTGGCATTGTTCCACATAGGTCTTCCAATGTCCATGTCAGGATTTATCCTAAAGGGTTATGTCAGTATAATGATCACCCCTAAATATTTAGTCCCCTCAACGCTTGTCCAACACCTATTATGTACTTGAAACCATTAGTCACTCCTGAGGAAAGGGATGCATAATACAAAATTGTGTAAGACATAGTCTTTTACCTCTTGGAATATTCAATATATTATTTAATGCAAGGAATAAAGTGTTAAATTGCATAAGGAAGTTACAAAGACTATTATCATATACACCAGGGTTTCTCAACCTCCCGCTATTGATGTTTTGAGGCAGGTGGATAATTCTTGGTTGTAGGGGGATTTCTTGTGTATTGTAGTATGTTTGGCAACAGCCATAGCCCATTAGATGCCAGTAGCATCCCCCTGGTTGTGACAACCAAAAATGTCTCTATAAACATTGCCAAAGCTTCCCTAAGGAACCACTGCAATAACATATGTGAAATCTTCAGAGACAGCTCATTGGGGAGGATTCATTTGACCTAGGTCTCCAATTATGGGGGATAAGTAAGGTTGCAAACATAGGTTGTGGTCATATTTTGCAAGATCTTGATACTCTTGCCATTGGGCGATACCCAAAGCTTGGCATGATGAACGAGGTAGGAGTTATTATAAATAAGGATAGTGGTTGAACATGGTCTTTGGAGTAGGATAAAACTGGATTCAAGCCCTGGAGATAAAACATTCCTAGTCATGTGACCTTGGGCAGGTAATCTATTTCTGCCTGTGATGATAACTAAATGTGATATATAAAGTCCTTAGCACTGTGTCTGTCATGAAGGCAAGTACTATGATTATCATGGTGACTCACGCATCACCTACAGGGTCTTGACACCCTAAAGTCTGCCCGTAAGTTGTGAATTTTGCTGCAAGTATTTTGTTATTCATAGAGAAATACTAACATATGTGAATGATTTAATTTTATATTTATTAGATTCAACAATGTTTCTAATAAGGACACTTTAACTCTCTGCTATGCTTTCTTGAGTATTAGGGAAAAGAGTGGAGTTAAAGCCGACATATGAAAATTGAGCTTTAACCCTACAGGTCTTCATGGAAAAGTAACGCAAGCAAATGTCAATCTTAATGTGCATCAGAGCTGGGACCTACTGCTTAAGCAATTGCTCAGGCTGGGATTAACCGCTGCACTTGCCTAGCTGACCAAGTCTAAGAGTTTTCAGTGCCACAGTGATGTTAAGATAAGGAAGGTGGCCCTCAGCTATGGGGTCTTCATGCAGCTGGACAGAGAAGCTAGGAACGTTCAGAAGGCTGGCTCTGGGCCTTTGCTTGGGCACCTGCCAGAGAGGAAGGGTAGCACTTGGAATTGGAATCTTGTTTATAGTATATAAATATAAGCCAATCATAGAGATCTAGCTTTTAATATTTTTCAATAAACCTTATTTAGCTGTTCGAGTCATTTTGTTAACGCTGGCTTGATTCAGGTAATTGTAGAGATTAAAACTCACAGTTTCCAGTTTTGAAACTTCTACTCCTGCAATTTCAGTGTATTCAAGTCCAGAAATAAATGGTCATGTTAGAACTAAATTAAGGAAAATTTATATAATGCTTAAAACCGACTGCAGTCAATTCCCCAAGGCCAGCATCTCTTCCAAGCATTGAATGTTTTATTCTAGTGGGGAAAGATTTTGCTACATGACCTGTTATGTTTGAGCCTATTTTCAAGGCTCACTACTTTATAGGCCCTGCTGCTTCAAGTAGGGTGTTGCACTGGTGCCAAACTCTGCAACACACACATGTGACTATAGCTAATAGGTGGCAGCTCCACCAGTGGCTACTTAACCATCCCTGGGAGAGGCTTGCCTGAGGAGAAAGGTGATAAATGTCACAATAGGAGATTAATTGCATATGTTCTGTGTGACATGACATCCCATGGGAGCTAGGAATATGTTTGTGGTTTTATAAAGCATACTGTAAATATCAGGCTTGGCTTTGCCTGCGACCCTGCTAAACATGGGGCTAATGTCATTTGTCATATTCAGACATTGCCTTTTAAAAAACATCCTTGTTCAGGCTGCTACCAAGGTGTGATGTGTTTGATGGCTCTGAGGAGATTGTTGTCCTTATAACAGGGGGATAGAGAGACAGAAAGAGCAGGAGAAGGGAGACGAGGAAGTGGGCCATAGGATGGAACAAAAATATGTCACTCAAGGGAATGCAGAAATGGTTTTACTATTTGATTAAGGGAAGTTACTAGACAGATGTTCTTATGTCTTGTAAGACTCTCATCTGTTGACCTATGCTTAATGGAAAAATCTGAGAGAAGGGAACCTCAGAACTTATGAGGGAGGGGTTAGGTACGTCCAGTGTTTAACTGTAGTGGAGTGTTCTGGATTTCTGGTTGGGAGGGAGAAGAGTGAAGCCAAAAAACAGGGGGTATATAGTGAGAAGGAGTAATAGCACCATTTCACTGTTGTCCAATTATTAGTGCACTAGACAGTTTCACAACTCTCGACCATTTGGCTTCGGATTTGATCCAAGAGTCAACATATGAGTTAAATCTGTGTCCTATGTCTGTCTCCTGAGTGATCTGCTGTTTTTAAACCCCAACACCCCTTGCTACAAAGCCTAAATGATTGGTTTGTCTCACTGAATTGCCAGCTCTGGTTAGAGCTGTGTATGTCTCACACTTCTCAGACTGAATGGAATCAGAACATATTCTTGCTTGTAGCACACAGAGGTTCAGAGCATGAAACACCACCCAAAGAGGGGCTGTGATGCATTTCCATCCTTCTGGCTGCTGCAGTAACCATTAGTGGCTGGAGTCCATTACATAATTATCTTTATTTTGGATAATACTCCTTCCACCTGAGACCCTGGAGGCTTAATTTTGTTAATGCCTTAGCCTGTTTCTCTTTCTGTGCTTTAACACAATGTGCAGCTTCTCATGGCTGGTAGTTTATGTCCCTGGTGGCAATTGGGAAGGTATGATGTGCTGTGAAGCCCTTCCAAGGGGAGATGAGGCTTACTTTCCCATTGCTTGAGTTATATTGTGATCACATGTATCCTGAGCTGCAGCAGAGTCTGAGGATCCTGTGGACAGGACTATTATGCCGTTACTATAAGGAGCTGCCTCCTCAGATCTGGAAGGTAAGGGTTGATGGAGGTGTTACATGCAATATTCTCTGTTCTCTCTCCCCTTCTCTGTTATACCTGTCTTTCCCTATACTCTGTGCTTCCTCCTGTATTTCTTTGATTCTAGCCTCAGTTTCTTCTTTCCTGTCTTTTGTTTTCAAGTTTACTTAGAAGTTTTGAAGATGAGAATTATGCCGTCACTAGGAAGGGCAAAAATGCTTCTAAGGCTCTGGCACATTGGGAGCGAAATCATTTGCTTCTCTGTGATTGTCTTTGTTTATCGTCATTAAAAATGAGTTATCCTTTCCATTAATTTACTCTTTCATTTATTCATTCTCAGTAATTCTTTACTGAACATTACTGAGTATCAGATATTGAGCTAAGATGAGAAAAAACAGCCCTTAAGGCACTTAAAAAATAATTACAAGGCGATGTGTGTGTTATGAAGGGAATATTTGCCAAATGCTAAGAGAATTCAGTGGAAGGAATTGCTAACAGGTAGGGAGGGGAGATATTGGAGAAGGTACCATAGAGCAGTGATGTTTGAGATAAAACTTGATGGATTAGTAGGTAGGTAAACCTGTTTTAGTCAGAGGCATGTACAAATGCATAGGGGCATACAAAAGCCTTGCACTACGGCATTGAGTGAGGAAAGTAATTTAATTTGATCTGACTTGAACAAAAGCTCAGAATGGAGTGATCAGATGGGGTTGGATGGGCAGTTGGCTGGGGCTTTCTATTAACTTTCTTTTAGAAAATTAACATCAGTAGAAATGTCATTTGGATTCAAAAGAGGGAGAAATTCAAAGCAGGGAGATCTATATGGAGGCAATTGCAATAATACAGGGATAAATAGAAAATTATAGTCTGTGGCAATAATAGATATATATAGACAGTATTATGAGAGCATGTGGACTTTAGCCTTGTGTTGAAAGGTTAGAAAATATTTTTTGGATCAGGAGATATTGAGCTGAGATGTAAAGGATGGTAGCCTGAGGTTAAGGAGAAGATAGGAAGTTTTCTAGATAAGATAGGACAGAGGTGAGAGCTAGTTATCTAGATAGGATAGGGCAGGCATGAGAGTGAGAACAGGATTCAATTGGTATTACTGAAATATAACACGAGAGGTAGAAGAGATGAGGCTAAAAACATAGGTGGGACCTGATCAAAATGGATCTTACATTCCGTGATCAGAACATTGGGTTTTGCCTTGTAGGTGATGGGAGACTCTGAAAGGTTTCAGTCAGGGAAGTGACCCAAAAAGATCTGCTTTTTAAAGACCTTGTTCTTCCATCAGTGTAGACGATGGATTTGAGGTAGGCAAGATTAGAAACAGAGACGCGAATAGGAGGCCCTTGAAATACCCCAAG
Source organism: Equus quagga (assembly GCF_021613505.1). Lineage (NCBI taxonomy): Eukaryota > Metazoa > Chordata > Mammalia > Perissodactyla > Equidae > Equus > Equus quagga. The sequence continues at coordinate 19,457,220 of NC_060270.1, read as the reverse complement.
CAAGAGATGCAGAAGGTGCAAACCAGGGTAGAAATAACGTGGATAGAATCTAGATGTAGTTACCAACTCAAATCAAGTGCTTGCCTCTGTGGTCAGATAAGAGCTGGTGTCTTGGTTTGGGCATTCTTAGAAGCAGACTTGGAGATGAGAATGGAAGGGGAAGTAGTGTAGTTTGGAGAGGGAGAAAATGCAAGCAGGGAAATGGGGAAGTAAAACAGGGAAAGAAATTTGACCAATAAAGGGCACATTTTCAAGCAAATTACCACTGTGGGTAACTGGTGCTTAATCCTCTTGAGGCACTTTGGAAGACAGTATAGAACACATGCTTTAAAGTTATCCCACCCAAGGGAGACTGCAGACCAAGATGGTAACATAGGTGGCTCCTGAATTGCCCCCCTGCCATGGACACACTGAATACACAGCTATACATGGAAGATTCCCTCTGAGAGAAATAGAGAAACTAATTGAGTGACTTCTACGCATTGGGTGACTAAGAAGATACCCAGGTCAAAATGGGTAGGAAAGGCTGAGAGACGCTTCTGCCATAAACCCCATCCCTGCTAGGGCCATACAATCAGGAGGGAACTCCCAATCAGGAGCAAAGGGTTTGGATCATACATTTAGCACTTCACCTTTTAAGGCTACCACCTGAGGGATAGGCCCCCAAATCATCTAACTCTGAAAACCAATGGGGCTTGCGTTCATGAATCTCATAGATTTATAGCAAATAAAGCAAACATTAAATGGGTTTAGAAGCCATAGCCCCAAGGCTATACACCCAGGCCCAGCACAGAGGGAGCAGGCAGAAATACCCTCTCCCAGTTTCTGCCTAGAAGGGGTTTGACTGCATAACTTCCCAGCTGTTGCCTCAGGGTCCAGCTTCTAAGCAGCCTGCATCTAGGTATTGACTGTGATTGTCCCAGTCCTCCAAGGATCCTGAAAACAAGTGGGCACTTTCCTCACAATTCTCCCTTTGTCTCACTCCAGCAATAAAATCAAGTTTCCAGCTTCCTCCCGAAAGAAGCTTGTTCATATATCTAGTGCCCCAACTTCTGCGGTGACCTCTCATGGGATGGTGCCTCAAATCACCTAGCTCTCTCTGATAGCCAGCGGGCTTAGCATTTGCAAGTCCCACGGTACTGTGTTAACAACAACAAAAAGCAGATTTCAAGCAGGACTGTAAGCACTTCCTGTAGCTATCCCTCCTGGGCTCCATGCAGAAGGAGCTGCAAAAATGCCCATCTCTCAATTTCTGCCTGAAAGGGGTCTGACTGCATACTCTCCCAGCTGCTTCTTGAGGTTCAGCTTCTTATCAGCCTTCATGTGGGAACTGACTGGAATCCTCCTGGGAGCCTGATAGAGCTGGTGGGTGTGTCCCTTGCTGTCTCCCCCTGGCTCACTCCAGCAGTAAAACCAGGCCTCCACCTTCTCCCTGGAAAGAGCTTCTTATTATATCTGTCACCCCAACTGTTATGGCTACCACCCAAGGAACTGGCTCCCAAATCACCTAGTTCTGGGAGCTGATGGGGCTCAGCATTCAGTCCCCAGGATCACATAAAACTAAGTGTTGGTTCTATTTGGGCACACTAGTTCTCCAAATGATTATTTCCTCTGGCTTAGCCCAGAGTAAGTAAGCAAAAACATCCAGCTCCTGGTTTCTCCCTGATAGGGGCTAGACTGCATATCTAATGTCTCAACTTTCCCAGCTGCCACCTCAAGGTGGGGCTTCCAAGTAGCCTGCATTGGAAAACTGAAGATGTTTGGACATTTCCCATATCTTTGGGACACTGATCAGTCTTGGTGCATCCCCAACTACTTGGAGCCACTAAGAACAAAGATGGCGGCTTAGATAATCAAAAAGGGTTGAAAGGCAACCAGGAGCTTGGACCAGGCTGATTGACAAGTTTCATCTCTTACGTGAGATCAACCTGTCAAGATTGGGAGAAGTGACTGTTTTATCTAATGCACAGAAACCAACACAGAGAGTCAAGGAAAATGAAAAACTGGAGACTATGTTCCAACAAAAGAGCAAGATAAATCTCCAGAAACTGATCTTTCCTTTCAATTATTTTTTCTTTTTTTAAAATTTTATTTTATTGAGGTTATATTAGTTTATAACATTGTGTACTTTAAGGTGTACATTATTATATGTCAGTTTTTGTATAGGCTGCATCAGGCTCACAATCAATAGTTTAGTTTTTGTCTGTTATTATACATATATGCTCCTTTACCCCTTTTGCACCCACCCTCAGCCTTCTTCCCCTCTTGTAGCCACTAATCAGTGCTCTTTATCCATGTCTTTGTTTATCATCCACATATAAGTGAAATCATATGGTGTTTGTCTTTCTCTGTCTGGCTTATTTCACTTAACATTATACCCTCAAGTTCCCTTTATGTTCTTGCAAATGGGACGATTTTGTCTTTTTTTATGGCTGAGTAGTATTCTGTTATATATATGTGCCATATCTTCTATATCCATCCATCAGTTGATAGGCACTTGGGTTGCTTCCACATCTTGGCTGTTGTGAATAATGTTGCAACGAACATAGGGATGCATAGATCTCACTGTGTTGTTGATTTCTTGTTCTTTGGATAAATACCCAGTAGTGGGATGGCTGGATCATATGGTATTTCTATTTCTAATTTGTTGATATATCTCCATACTGTTTTCCATAGTAGCTGCACCAGTCAGAAACTGATCTTAATGAAACATAAATAATTAACTTACCCAGTGGGGAGTTCAAAATAATGGTCATAAAGATACTTACTGAGGTCAGGACAGCAATCCACAAACAAAGTGAGAATTGCAACAAAGTGATAGAAAATATAAAAAAGTAAAGTACCAAACAGAAATCACAGAACTGAAGAATACAATACCTGAACTGAAACATTCAATAGAGGGGTTCAACAACAGACTAGATCAAGTGGAGGAAAGGTTCAGTGAAATTGAAGACAGGGCCATGGAACACATCCAAATAGAGGAGCAAAGATAAAAAGAATGAAAAAGAGTGAAGATGGTTTAGGGGACTTATGAGACACCAATTGTTGGGCCAATATGTACATTATAGAGGACTTAGAAGGAGAAGAGAGAGAGAGATAGGTGCAGAAAGCTTATTCAAAGAAATAATGGCTGAAAACTTACCTAACCTGGCTTTCAGATCCAGACAGCCCTAAAAGGTACCAAATAAGATGAATCAAGTGAGACCCATACTGTGACACATTATAATTAAGTTGTCGTAAGTTAAAGACAAAGAGGGAATCTTAAAAGCAGCAACAGAAAAGCAGCTTGATATGTACAAGGGAACCCCTATAAGACTATCAGCAGATTTTTTAACAGAAACCTTGCAGGCTAGAAGGAAGTGAGATGATACAGTGGAAGTACTGCAAAGAAAAAATTGCCAATCAAGAAGAGTCTACCCAGGAAAGTTGTTCATCAGAATTGAAGGAGAGATTTGCAGTAGCAAATCACTCCAGTATGCACTGAAATGGTAAGACCCTAGGGAATAAAAGGAGGGTAACACATATTCTGCCAAACTTGGTAAAAAACTGAGATCACTGCCAGATTTTGTCTTGGGTAAATGGCTAGATGGTAATTCCATTAACTTAGAGAATATGAGAAGAGGAATGGGTTTAGGAAGAAAAAAATAAATTTGATTTTAGATATAATATCTTTGAGGTGTCTACAGGATTTTCAGGTGGCTATGGATTTCAAGCTCAAGGAAATGATCTGAAATAGGAGGTTTAGGTTTAGAAGTCATGAGCATATAGGTAATTTGAAATCATGTGGACAAATGAAATCATTGCGGAAGATTGTGTAGAGTGAGAAGAGTGGTAGGCTAAGGATAGAACCCTAGAGATCATCAACATTTCAAGCATGTTGAGGGGAAGAGGTATCTATGAGAGAGAAGGAGAGAGAATGGAAGAATGGACAGTGGTACATGGAGAAAAAGGATAATGTAGAGTCATAGACACCAAGAGACCAGCATTTCAATAAGGACCAAGCCATCAGTTTTAACTGAAACCAATAATAAGATAGAAGTTTAATAATGTATATATAATTGGCAATCATTTGGTCTTTAGTGATCATAGTAAGAATAGTTTGCAGTGGAATGGTAGATGTAAGATTGTAGTGGGTCTAGAAATGAGCCTACTTCTCTTCTGTGAATGGAGATTAGATGATAGCTGAAGGGAGATTTAATTTCAAGCCAGAGTTTATGGCACATTTGTAGACCAAAGAGGGAAGGCATCAGTAGAAATTAATAAGTTGAATGCAATGGAAAGAGAAGGACTATGTAGTGGGGCAGGGTCCCAGAAGAGGCAGTGCTAAATGGTTTAGGTGAAGGGAAAACCTAATCAGAAGTAAGGACTTCTCATCCTATAAGGCTGAAAGAAAAAGGATAAGGATGTGTATGGGTGCATTTAAGTTAGTAGGAGGGAAGTGAGAATATACAGAAGAGTATATCTTGCAGCCTAAATGCTCTTGATGATTCAGGGAGCCAGATGCTCTGCTGAGACTGCATGGAGTCTAGAGGAGAATGACTAAGGTTTGGAAAAGTTGTTGTGGAAATGGGAGAGGGAACTGTCTAAGTTCAGATAAAAGGATTGCTGAGACACCACTGATTTTGCAGATGGAGGATTTGTAGCAGTGTGATAACCTGATTTTCCTAGCAGTGCTCAGCCACCTGAATGTACAAACAGAACAAATTGCATTGTAGCATTGATCTCTGTTTGAGGTTTCATAGGGCAGATTACATCCGTAAGACATGGGTGCAAAGAACCCTTAAGTTTCCCTTCCACTCAGACTACATGCCAATATGAGTTGGAGGTTGGTGCGCTCTGCACATTGCAATCACTCCAGAACCCAGGCTGATGGAGGATCCGTCTCATGATCTTCATAATCTCCACAATTATTATGGCAGAAGGAAAGGATTCTGGCAGGTCCCATACTACTTCCACCCATAAAGCTTCCACCCAGAAGTGACACACATTAAAGCTGTTCACATTTTATTAAACAAATCAAATCTCTTGGTCACTTCTAACTTCAAAGTGGACAGGAAAGTCTAATACTATCTTAAGCTCAAAAGGAGAATAGGTGTGGATAGTTCCAATGGCTGCTTTTACTTGGGCTTTTGTAATAATGTACTTTACCATTCAGGTTCTCTTACTATCTTTCTGCCTCCTCCAGTCCTAGCCTGTTTCACCTACTATGCATCCACATATTTCAACTTTGGTTCTCAGCCATTTACTCAGTTTTTTTCCTGAGTACTCATTCTGTCTTGTCTTCAGGTGATTTACAGATTATTGACTTATATCTTGACATCATCACTTTTTCTAGTCCCATAATACTAAATATTTCCACTGTGTGTCTTGCTTTCACCTCGATTGGAGGGTATCCAAAACAATAGTTACAAACTAAACTCCACTTGTATTTCTCTATTTTAGCTAATGATCGTTTCTTCTGGAGATCTTGCTTCACAGCCTCAGAAGCCTGCCTACATCTTCTCTTTCCCTGGAGGTCAAGTGTCTGTTTTTACTTCATTATTCATAGATACACACATAGTAGCTATTCAAGAAATACTGGCTGGTGATTTTGTTTTTATATTTTTTCCTTCACTTCTTTTTTTTTTTTTCTTTAGGCTTTAAAGAATAATACTAGAACCACTTTCTCATAAAATATTTTTCTCCTGTCTGTATTTTTCAATAAGACCAGAGTAGAGTCTGCTTATTATTTTTAGTGTAAGTAAACTTTTATTGATGTATAAAATAGATATGAAAAAGTTCACGAATTACAAGTGTACACTTGTGTAGCTATCACCCAGATCAAAAAATAGAGCACCACCATCCCCAGAAGCTAGCCCATCCTCCTGCCCAGACACTGCAGCATCCCTCTCCCCCACAGATAAGCACTGTCTAGCACCATAGATTTGTTTTGCCTGTTTCTGAAATTTATATAGATGGAGTCATATGATATGCATCCTTTTGCCTTTGGATTCTTTTGCTCAATGTTTTGTTTGTAAGGTTCATCCATGGAGTTGCATGCCTCATCATTGCTCTGCAATATGTTATTATATGCATATACTTTATTTGTCCACTCTCCTGTGGATGTACATTTGCATTGTTTCCAGTTATATGTTAGTATGGGTAGAGTTGTTATGAACATTCTTGTACATGCATTTTGTTGAATCTATGTATGCATTCCCATTGGAAAATGAGTGGCATTTCTGGCTCATAGGGTATTTATATTGAAATTTGCTGCCACACAGTTTTTCAAAGAGATTATATTAGTAATACTCCCACCAGCATGTTTAAGAGTATCAACTGTTCCATGTCCTTGGCAACATTTGAAGTATCTGTCTTGTATTTTAGCCATTTTGGTGAATGTTTTATGGTCACCTTGTGGTTTTCATTTTAATTTCTCTGATAAGTAGACAACTTGACTGCTTTGTCATGTGTTATCAATATTTGGATATCCTTTTTTGTAAAGTGACTGTTAAAGTTTCATGCCTGTCTTTCTGTTGAGTTATCTGTCCTTTTCTTATTGATTTCTAGGAATCATTTACATGTTATGGACTCAAGTTCTTTGCCAGATCTACTTCACATCATATGAAAATATAAGTTCCAGGATGGTAAAATAATAGAATATCATTAAGGCAAAGAGTCCTTAAACAGAACCCCAAAAGTGTTAGTCATAAAAGAAATAACAGAAAAATTGAACTACATTAAAAATGGAGAACTTCGGAGGCCAGCCCAGTGGCGCAGCTGTTAAGTTCACACATTCTGCTTCGGCAGCCCGGGGTTCACTGGTTCGGATCCCTGGTACAGACGTGGCACCGCTTGTCAAGCCATGCAGTGGCAGGCATCCCACATATACAGTAAAGGAAGATGGTCACAGATGTTAGCTCAGCGCCAGTCTTCTTCAGCAAAAAGAGGAGGATTGGCAGCAGATGTCAGCTCAGGGCTAATCTTCCTCAAAAAAATTTAAATAAAATAAAAATTAAAAAATATAAATAAATGGAGAGCTTCTGTTTACAATCTACATTTATTTTCATCTCTGAGATTTGATCTGGGTCATCCTCTTCCCAAGACACTTCAGTTATCTGCCTCTATCCGTGGAGAGATGACTTACTGTATCCAGGAAAAAATGCAATTATAAGCTTCTATTTTATTTTTGGTTTTCTTTAGGTTTATGCGTGGAGAATTTCCAATCTTAAGAAAATTAGTTGTTAAGGTAAAAATTCAATATCCAGACCCTCACTAAACTTAAAACTAAACCATATTCTAACTGAAGTATGAAAATGATAATTTTGGAATGGTTTCTCTTTTTCTTTCCGTATATGTATTTTGTTTAAATAGGGTTTCAGTACTGGAGTTACAGAGACCCTGGAAGACCGGAATATATTGGTTCACATTAGGTTCTTCTTGGGTGTGGTTAGCTTAGCAGACCAATGCCACTTATTTGTTTTTTTAGCATGTGTATTGGTAGAGAGAAGAAACCATTCCCTCCCCCCAAAATTTCCTAAATGGGACTCCATTTGATAACGTACAAAGAAGGAAGAAAGCTAAGGCTGACATGAGGATGAGGCTTAAGGCCAATTTATTCTATCCAGATAGTGGAATCCTAGAACGTATTAAAAAGCCCTGAAATAGGATTCAAGAAAACATGATTGAACCCTTAGCCAAATCACTGAAAACTAGGGGACTTTAGACGGGGCTCATCACTTGTTTTCCCAATTTCCTTTTGTAATGATGAGGTGATTGTTCTCAGTCAATTTCTGAGTTTAGGTGTCTTATTGTGGTGAGGGATAATGACATTTTTTTAATGCAGCAATAAAGAGAGAGTAAAAAAAGCAGTGTTGGGAGCAGCCTTTTCTATCAGCTATAAGAGTTTGTAGTTTCAGTTCTGAGAGCACCTGGAAAAATGGAAGGGAAAAGCAGGATCCTACTTTAATTACTGTCCAGGCCACTTGAGGGGATGTGTTCAGGAGAGGGAGTCTGTCTGCCGAGGCAGAGGCGGGGACTGCAGGAGCCCCAGACTCATGCAGAGGACAGCTTTATTTAAAACATGCTTCCACTCACGGCTCCTCCAGCCAGAAGAAGGAATTAGAGAGAAGAGTGCCTTACAGTCAGAATTAAGAAATGGGAAAGATTTTTTGTTTCAACAAGAGAGAGAACATTACCAAAAAATGAAATGCCGGACAACTTCTATAAAGAACTAAGAAAGAAAAATTACAAATGTTCAAAGATTTTCACCAAGATAGATGAAAAATACTATCTGTGTAGGTGGATTAAAAAGGAGAAAATGGAAGGAAGAATTGCAAATGTGTGAGCATGAGGAACTGGCAAAGAAAAGAAAAATAGCCCAAAGGTGAATAAAAATACAGAGGATAGTCATAGGACTGTGAATTAGAGATAGAGCATAAAGTGAGGTAAGGATGGAGAAAATGGGAAGGAGAAAAGTGAAAGATGGCAGATTTATGAGTCGCTACTGATGAACCGGTTCAGTTCCTATCTTTAGGTGAGTAGTGATGGATAACTAGTGGAGAACCGGCATTGCTTATATGTTAATTTCCCTTAAAACTGTCAAGAGGAGCTCTTCTTCTTGGGATCATTTCAAAAGCCCCAAGGCCACTGCAGGAAGGAGGAGGAGGAGGAAGTTTTATACAGTAGGAGGAGGCTCAGTGGTGGAGAGCAGCTTGGGGGATGGGTGCTGTAAATAGAGTCTCATTAGCACAGTCAAGCTTGGTGCCTGATTAATTATGGAGCACTTGATAAATAACGTCCTGAAGTCATGGAAATCAGGAGAAAAGGTACAGATAATTGAATGGAATTGAAGAACTGGCAGTGTTGAGAGCATCATTAACATATTTTTGCTCTGGTTGTTCTTCTTGGCATCTGCCCTTGTCACAATCGGCTCTGGGCTTCAGCAGCTGCACATTTGGGTGGAAGAAAGGAAGCAGAGATAGGGAAGGCTGACGACAAGTAGAAACTGCTGTCCCTTATAGGACCCCAGAGGTCCACTGGGGTTTGCAACCACTCCTGTCCTCTGGAGAGGTCGATGCCTTTATCTCTTTCCATTATGCAGAATTAACTTTTTCCTCAAGCATGTCAGTGCCCATTTCCTGAAGTCAGCTGGGTGTGTGACAATGGTTCTCAATATGGGTCATTTTGGATTGTGCATAGCAAGCTAACACATATCATAAGTCTCCTCTGAAGATGTCCCTGCTCGTGGTCATTTGCCTGCTACCCTGAATCAGACAAGTCAAGTTTCCGTTTTAGACAATATGATAAAACATTATCCATGTGCAAGATCTGAATGGGTAGCCCTTTGCTTGGTACCATGCATATGCCTTTAAAAATGTGAATTTTCTTGTTGTCAGAGTTTGTTGTTCTCCATCTAGATATCTGAGCTTTTTAGGAATCTCTGTGGATTTTTTAAATTAATATACTAGCAGTAAAATTCTGAGAGAAAATTTGCAATACAAGTACTTTCAGATGAGTCTAGGAGCAAATTCGATGAAACAAACTGAGAAGTGATAGTAATTTCTTGTCTCTCTCTGGAGGAGGAAAGTGGGTTTCCACCCAGGGACCATGTTGTACTCGTACATGGAGAGTGAGCTGCCTTCTGAGACACAGAATGTGTTCCAGGTCACTGGGATATTGGTTGACACGCTCGGTTCTGCCTGTGGCCTTCAGCAGGGTGGCGTGGATATGGGAGGCTGAGCAGAGAATGCCAAGGTCTGAGGAGCAGCAGCTGCCTTTGCTGGCTTTTTAGCGCAGATAATAAAATAGCTTGGAGACTCTCACGTGAGGTAGAACTGTTCTATAGAAAATACTGCCACTTGGGATGCTGCCAAGCTTTATCTAGCCCATGTGATTTTCTACTCAGTTAAATTTTTTTCTCTCCTTTTTTATTTTTGTTAAAAAAAACAGAAGAACCGGTCCAGATTGAGTAAAAATTGACCTAAATGCTCATTAGAGCACAAGCTTACTCAGTCTCTCTTAAGATTTACTTATACAGAAACCACAATAAAACCTGCCTTATACAGTTGCCCCAGGACAGGGATAAACTTAGGGGCTGAACTCTACTGAGTGCTTACAGGCAAATGGATAGAGAGAGGAGCAGGAGTAGCCATTAGTAACAATGTTTCTCTATAGTTTAGGGATTTTTTTTTTTCTTGAAAATCTTTATGCTACATTCCTTTGCCCCAGCCAGGAACTGAACTTTTGTTTATATTCATTTCCCCATCTTAGTAGAAAGTCTGTTCAAAGGTCATTCTTTAAAAAGCGCTCTAATATTTCCCTCCGTGTTGAAAAGTGATGCTTCATGAAGTTTTCCCAGGTGAATCATAGAGTTCTTCCATAGTGTAACGAGTGGACCAACTGCAGGCTCTGGAGTGGTTTGTGTATGAAAACTAGTCAGCCAACTCATATCGAATATCTACTAGGAACAGGGCAACATGTTGTATCCCAAGATTTAATGTGACTGGATCTTGACAAAATGATTGTATAAAATTTCACATATACCTAATAACTTGGAATATTTTAGACTAGCTACGTTATTAATCCAGAAAATCCAGGCAGAGATCTTGCGATCCATCCTAAATTCTTTAGCTAATGAGACAGCTTCTCTGTTTTGTTTTGTTTTTCGTCTGGGTCTGAAATTCGGGATTAGGCAGCAGCAGTGACTACTCTCATTTTCGCTGTTGTTGTTCTTGTATTTATTCAGTTCTGACATCTCCCAGTTTACCAGGAGGCGCAGCTCAACAAGAGGCTCTGAACTAAAACTACTAGATTAGTTAAACTCATTCTGTATTGAGCATTGCCCTTACTCCACTAATTTATTCTAGAGTCCCCATGGAATTCCTAGGACAACGCAAACTCAGCTCACAACCATCTTGAGCCACTAGGGGAAAACCTGCTTGAAAAATGGACCTGAAGGCCTGAGCAAAATAAGTTATTTTTTCACAGAGTCACTTTTCAGAAATTATGTATGACACTGAAATTAGCAAATTTGAATTTCAATAGGTTACATGCTGAAGTCGTGGGAATCAAGAGAAAAAATGCTTGTTTTATTTTTTCATGGAATTTTGTCAGGAATTGTGATTAAAAACACCATTAAAATCTGGACAATGACCTTTTGAGAATATATTTTTTCCTTTAATAGCCGTTTTCTTCATTGAAATTCTTGTATATATAAAGGAGTCCTCTCACAGGAAAACAGGTACCCACCAGTGATTTGTCAAATCATTATTGTGGGTAATAAACTTGAGTCTCAGTTTGCTCTTCTTTCTTCCAGTCTGATCTCAACTAATAGCTTGACGTGCTTTCATATGACTTGGTGTGGGAGAGACCACCATTAGACACTGCTATAATTAAAATGTAACAGATACTGAAGGGAGTCAAATGATTTCTTCTCACTTTCTATTTGTTGCACATCACCATATCATTTTCGTTTATCAACAATATCTCATTGTACACATTGGTTAAACTTGTGGTTACTTGTGCATTTTTTAAGTTCTCTTTGACTTTAACAAACATTTAATAAAATTTTCTTTTCAACTCTTGCTTTCAATTCCCTCTTATTCTAGGGAAAAAAGTAGTTTAGTAGTTTAAGAGATTTATTGAGCATACTTTGTAATTTAAGAATGTAAATGAAATTGTTGCTAGAATTGACATCTCTGAGCCACAACTCGTGGGTATGTTTTATTAAAGTAAACGCCCAGAAGAGAAGAGGAATAGATAATCAGACATTGAGATATTTTGTCAACATGCTGTTAAGTGTCCAGATGTTTTAGAAACATCTGGTGTTGACAATTTTGTTTATTCCCACGGCTGTTTAGTGTTACATCGGCACAGAGATGTCCCTTAAATTTGAAGACCTCAATAATCTCTTAGAGCACTGGATTTCATATTGCATAACAGAACCTATAGTAAAAAATGTATTTTATATCATGACCCACTATATTTGTCCATATTCACACCTACATCCACATCCCCCCCCACATAAACGTATAACTGAAACAGCAGCTTCACAGAGTACTAGAGTCTTACTACATGTGATGAATTTTTATATTTTCTATACCATTCCATTATTTTAAAAAATGAGTCACTCTATGTATTAATTCCATTGCCTATGGAATTAATGATTTTCAATTCCTATTTTGAAAACTTTTATTAGGGTTTATCTCCAACCTGTGGTTCCCCTTTATAAGATAATTTGGACATAACATAATGGGACGTAACCTTCCAATAGCATTCAGAAAACTAGTGCACTTCAAGCTTTAATCTTGATAGTGTACTTCTGGAGTAATGTAAGGATCTTTTTAACCCCTGTAGGGTTCCCACCAAGGAAAGAAAGGAAGGTTGGAGTTAGGGGACAGGGTCTCCTGTGTTGGATTGCTTTTCAACAGTTTTAATTGCCAACCTTGGTCAAGATTCCAGGGAGGAAAAAAATAGCTTTGAGTAGTAGCAGGCAAGATGCCAGCTCACTCAGGAGCTGTCAGCTACATGTAGCCACCATTTCCCAATGCCGTCCTTTATTTAATTACGGTGGAGAAACATCAGGCTACCACATTTGGCTCTGCAGGTGGGGAATGACTTCCCGCCCCATTGTCAGAAGGCTCTTTAATCTTCTCTTTATGAACAGTTAGCACCAACGGATCGCCTGCTTGCACTGGTGCATCACCTGCTTCATGTCTTTGTGACCTAAAGGTGAAAATGTCAGAGGATGTCTTGTCTACCTGGTAGCCTCCTGTTGGCAATAGTTAGGCTTCTCATTCAGCTCTCGACCATTCTTCTAACCACATTACTTTTCTAGACCTAAAGTAAATCTTTCTAGGGTCTTCATCACTCCAGAGATTCAGAAATGCTGAAATCTTTAAGCAAGGTTATTCTTATTAATCCCAGAGAAATGAAAATCTCTCTGGGCTTTAATAATATCTGTGGAAGAGGAATAAACCTCAGGCTTTCATACTATACGCCGACATTTTTTCTGGAAAATATTATTTGCATCTCTCTTAAATCACTCCTGCTTAAATTTGAACATATATTCTCATTTTCTTTATGGAAGGTGCTCCTCCCCACTTTGGTAAAAACAAAAATAATTTTAAAAAACCCATGTATTAATGTATTTAGTTGAAGGATGAATAATCTCAATCTCTTAAATTTTTCCTCAAATATTTTCAGTAAATGTTATATCTCCGTTCTGCTGTTATTTTTAATGTCCTCGCCTTTTGTCCTTCATTGTGGCAACCAGAAATCTAGCCAGTATGCTAGTCAGGCTATCGCATGACTGTGGTGTCAGGGTTCCTAAACTTTAGATTTCCAATCATGCATTCCAACTTTTTCTATATCAATGATTTATATTGAGTGGATGCCAAGGACGTATTTCTTCAGTGGATACATTTAACTACATTGCTATTTGGCTAATAAATTCTGGCTTCTGGTTTGTACATTTGCCTGTCTTCCCATTCTTTCTTTAGTTTATTTTTTCTTCATTATCACAGCATTATTCATTTTTATTCCTAAAACTTACTTGTGCTTGGCTACTTCTCCAATTTCTCAAAGTAACTTTGAATTCTAGTCTAATTTTTCTATCCCTCCTGAGGTTTGTGTAATCTAAAGACTTATAATTCCATTATCTGGATAACCAATGAAACAGTCTTGTTTTCAAGAGTGACTCACCTTGAACACTAATGTATCCAAGACAGTATTATCAACTGAGGAATCCTTGGTGTATTCATGCAGTCGGCTATGTCTATATAATAGTAAACTTGTGGTTCTGTGATCCTGATCCTTCTTAGTGTATGGAATTCCCATGGCAGCTGCACATCTACCAGAATGCATTGAAATCTGTTAGGAGTTACAAAACCTATAGCCATATGGAAAATGCATTGGCTGCCAGTTTGTTTTCAGATGGTATATTGTAGTCAAAATTGAATTTAAGTTGTTTCTTGTTCCTTTTATAGAGTATCACATTTGGTCAGATTTAACTCATTTAAATGTTAATGTGAAATGATCTAACAATCTCCAGGTACCAACTGTACATAGTAACTGAAGTCTTGGATAGAAATGTTGGTTGGGAGGAATACTTGATTGTGTGCCATGATTATGTTGGAGTCCAGGTGAGGGAGACATCTGGTAATGAAAGAAGACAGGGAAGAAAATATTCTCCAAGCCTGAGAATGTTATTTTAGACTTTCACCTGCTTTCAAGATGAAATGTGCAAGATGCAAATGAAAAGATGACTAGGAAATAAAATATAGTGTTCGCTGTAGAGGACTGTTAGAGATAGTTAATGGTCCCTGGGCTGGGGTGAACAGTGGGGAGAGAAGCATTAGGAGAAAACAATGCTTTTTGACTCTGAAACATTGGAGGAGGAGTGAACTCAGAAATGACACAGTTTAAATAATTTCCATGTGTATGGTGGAGAATTGCATTAATTACAGCTCGACCATTTCTCTAAGTGTCTCAAGAAGAATCTTGGCTCTTCATAGCTTTTATTGATACATATTATCCTTCAATATACATCTTGTGTATAGATATCTTTTTCCTTCTCTAGGAATGATTCATTTTCAAGTATGTTATTGGCAGGACTGCACAGATTCACTAACAAGAGGGGAATAATGGAGAGATTCATCTAAATGGAACCAAATGGAACAATATGTAGAGTTTCTTCATCCTGTCAGTCCAGTTTATTTCATTACTCACTAGATATCTATGATTTCATACTCTGTACAGGTGGGAATGGAAAAGGATAAAATAGAAATGTAAAAACAAAGCCCATCTTCCAGAAGTTTAAAGACTATATAGGAATAAAAGACATATGAAATAGCACATAATGATAAGAGGTGGTATGTACTTAGGGCTAAAATTAACAATAAAGTGAGTAGTATCAAGTCTTGTGGGCTAGGAGAGGGTTTAGATGAAAAGAAGTCCTCAGAATTACCGACCTCAAACTGTAAGCTTACTGTAGGTCAGATTCTGGGACAATTCTTTCTTTAAGGAAGAGAAATTTATGAAGCTTCAGTTCATTCATCTAGGTGACTCAGAATCTCATCAGGCTGGCTGCTGGTCCAGCTATATCCTGTGCCCCAATTCTAGGGCTTTGGCCCTTGTGTTGTTCCTAGGACAAGGCCATAGTCGCATACCCTCCTGCCAATTATTTAATCTTGTTCTCCTGTGCTTTTATGCCTTTATTCAAACAAGGGATGTATAATAGATTTGCCCAGCCAAGAAATGAATTGTAGTGTGTATGTGGGTGTATACATAAATACATATTTCTTAAGTTCCAGCATGTTTTTGCAGTTTTTGCCATCAACACTTGGGATATAACAGTTCTATGAAGATAATCCAGGGTAGTGGATTAGCAGATGGGTATGTTGGAAGGCCCAGGGCCTTTGTTTGAGGTATTGTTTATTTCTGAAATGTTTGATCAGAAATAGAGTTCAATCAACCAAGGCAGAATGGTACCAATGGACTGGTAGAATAATGAGGGTTGAGAGCCTAGAAGATAAGAGGAAGATGAAAATTGCATTCTATGAGAGGGGAAAGCTAGGTTAGAGGGAAGGATGGAGCCCTGAGGTCAGAGACCATGCTGTATATTTCATTGTGTCTTCAGTGTGTAACACAGTATCTAGGATATAGTAGATATAAAGCAAAATTTGCTGCATGACTGATTGAATTTGAGATTCTGGAAGTGGACTAATTTCAAATGATGATAAAAGATAAGGGGTGGTGCCCCTAGCAGATGCTGAGGTTGAAGAAATATGACACGAGAGCATCTCCTGCACATTGAGGAATTGTGAGCCAGAGTATTGCCTGGAGGTAAGTGATTTCATTACAAACAAGAAGCAAAAGGGAACTTCAAAGATAATAAACATAGAAGGTGGGTTTGAAGCCCATTGGGGACTAAAGAAAAAGCAGGGCTCTCATCCCAGCCCCTTGAGTTGGTGGAGGTGGTTGGATACAGGGTAGGGACAGGTGAAAAATTTAGAAAAGATCGAATATCACATGGTAATTTGGTTAAACCATATTAAGCAAGAGGAAGAAATTGTCTTAATCAAAAATGTAAAGGAATTTGTTCAGAACAGAATAAAGATTCTAAATAAACCGGAACACACGGAGTCAGTCTTGGAAGAAGAGAGCCTAGGAAGAATGAGCAGATCTGAATAGAACTGAGAATAAAGGAGTAAAAAGAAAAAGTGAAAATAATGATGATAATTAATACAAATGACTTTTAAAATCTTAAATATATTTATTTTGCTACAGTTACTGGGTATCTAAGTGGGAATATCCAGTGAGCAGATGAGTATGTTTGGATGCAATTATATAAAATATTTATAATGGCTGTTGTTTTGATTATTTCCTTTCAATTTTTAGTGCTTAGCAAAGGAAATGGTCACTATCACAAAATAGAATAATCAATCATTGCTGGAGAGGCCGTTAAGATTAAGGTCAGAAAGCTAGCATTTAGTGAGCACTTACCATGTGTCAGGCATGGTTTGGAGAGTTTTAATGGCATCAATTCATGTAATCCCCAAAAAGATGCAGTGGGGTAAATACAAGTGGTTTCCCAAAGCCATGGAGTGGAAAAAAGGTAAATAAAGTAGCCTAAATTTATAAGGAAATTCAGTGTTGGAACTTGGATGGGACCCTAACCAAAGTTTTTAACCACTACACTGGTTTACATCCCAGTGTTAATGTGGTTTTTAATATTAAACCTCTCTGACAACCATTAACATTTCTCTATTGTTGTGGTTCCCCCCTCTTGGCGGAGACAATTAATTTTTCTGCGTTTAGCAAGAACAGGTAGAATGGGTTAAACAGAGGGAGTAAAGACAGACAGAGTAATGGGAGCCAATGTGCAAGAACTACACAGAGATGAAGGATGACACATCATAATTCAATGGGATGATAAAGTGTGATAGACTTCCTACCCACCCAATCTTTCACTGACAGGCTTGTCCCATTCTTTCTGATGCAGCTTGATTATACTGGCCCGCAAGATTCTGAATGACCCCTGTATTAGAAACTACTATAATACACTGTCAATCACTTGCTCAGCGGTAAAATGAGCTAGGTTACAGATAATCCTTAAACTTGTCCTAAAGTTATCTGAGCTGCTTGTCTATACTATCCTAAACTCACCCAATATCTACAAAATCCCCTTGATGATAAGGCCCAGCAAATGAGAGTTATATCCAATTGCATATCAAGTATTCCACCACAAACGTAAGCAATATATCTGATGGAAGAGTTACTTTGGTAGAGGTTGGGAGATTTGAAATCCATAGATTGTAAAGTACTTGAGAGCTTCTGGGAACAGCGATCAGATTATTTTGTCTAGTATCATGCCTAACAAACAACTTCTCTGTAAGTATTTTGAATTGAATTAAATTTAATTAACATAGAGCCAATAACATTTTATATGATATGTATAAAATTACAGACTCTTTCTAGCATAAATATAAAATGTTGATTTATATCTATATTTATTGACCTGGAGTGATGTTCACAATGTACTATGGGGTAAAAAAAAAAAAGGCTCCAAAATATAGTGTGTACTAAGATTGCATTTATGTTACCTAAGTAGAATACTATATATGAATAGCTCTTTTTTCTTTCTTTCTTTCTTTTTGTTTTTTAAGGAAGATTAGCCCTGAGCTAGCATCTGTTGCCAATCCTCCTCTTTTTGCTGAGGAAGATTGGCCCTGAGCTAACATCCATGCCCATTTTCCTCTACTTTATATGTGGGACGCTTGCTACAGCATGGCTCGATAAGTGGTGCCTAGGTCCGCACCCGGGATCTGAAGTGGCACACCCCGGGCCGGTGAAGATTGAAGATGAAAACTTAACCACTGTGCCACCAGGCCAGCCCCTGAATAGCTCTTTTTAATTGGACTATCTTGAGGCCATTTAGCATGGCAGCTGAGTATGTAGGCTTTGAAGTCATACTGCCAAAATTTTAATTCTAGGTACTCCTGTCAGTTGTATAACTGTGAGTAAATTACTTACTTTTTCTATGCTTCAATTTCCTCATTTATAAATTGGGCTAATAATAGAACCTACCTCGTAGAGTTATCATGAACATTAAAAGAGAGCTCACAAATATATAAAAAACTTAATATAATGCCTGCTTTATAGTAAGCATGCAAATAATTCAACTATTACCCTTATTAGTATGAATAAAATATGGAACGAGGTTTATCAACATGTCAACAAGCTTTTTTAACCTTTTTTCCTATGTGATTACTTTAAGCAGGAATATCATTTTACAGTTAGGTAACATTAAAGCATTTTTAAAGAATTTGGGGAATAAAATTACATAAAATCTTTGTGTTGGAAGGGAATTTAGATGGTATTTGTCTCAATTTTCCAACCTGCGAAACCCCAATGTAACTTTCCTAGCACATAGACATTCACCATCTGCAGAAACTCCTCTCACCATCTCCTAACTATAAGTTCTCTGAGGTCAGACCCTACATCTTCCAATCTTTTTCAGAGCCCTATGGAGTAGTTATCGCATAAATACTATTTTAATGTGTATGCTTAGGAAAATCAAGAGTCTTTGCCACTTGCCTCTCAAGGTATAGCCGCCCTGTCTTGATATGTATTTTGATTCTTAATACAATTCTCATTCTCCCTTTATACCTGAGAGGGCTTCAGTAACATGGCCTCCTGGGGCCAAACACCAGTTCCCTGGATCTTTTTCACAAGAAGAGCTTATACACAAAAGAGTTTAACTTTCCTCAGCATTGTGAGCCATAACAGCTGTCTCCCAAACAGAAGCTTGAGTCCTTAAAAAGCAGATGAAGAGGATTGCAGCACAAAGAGTACAGCACTAAGGGTGTCCGTGAGGGAGTATCTATTGGCGTCCCCTGCTCTCAACCCTCTCGCAAGTTGCCTGCACGCAAATATTTCATGCACTGGTTCCCAGAATTATCTAGGGATCTAGAGAAAAAAGAAAAGCAGAGAAATCTGTACTTTGAAATGTATATTTTACCTTACTATCTAGACCTGGGCTTTTAACCTGATTAATAGTTAATTAAACTGTGCTCCCAACCTTGCCCAGACTCCAGTTACCTGTGGCCCTGGCCATGCCCAAGGCCGTTCTAGGAGTGAACCTCTAGCCGAGAAGGTACTCTGTCCTTGGGTAGGACTGTGGTAGGAGTGTTGAAAAGGGGAACACTAAAGGATCTGTGGGAAGAATAGAGTTAGATTAGAGATTACATATCAAACAGCTCTCAAAGAACCAGAAGCCACATACAGGACTGGAAAATACATATACAGTATAAAAGATTAGATACACATCACATCTGCTCTGACAGGCATTAAAGAGATTGGGCTGACTTTTGCCTCCTTCTAGGTTTTATCCACTTTGCCAGTGTGAAGTAAGCTCTGATCTTAATCAACACATGTTCATACAAAGCTGCCCACATAGGGCGAGCAAGTAAGAGCAAACTGTCTCGGCTCAGGCAACTACTCTGTTCAATAAGAACATGCTCATTAACCTTCCCGTTCCTTCCTTGCTATGGGGACCTCCAGGATTCTTGGCTCTGTTGCCTCCTTGGACATAGGCAACCCCTAGGCTCTTTCCTTAAGTCGACCCTCCTTGGCATGCCTGATAAAAAAACGCCATTGCTCTGCTGGGACAGTAAGTTAAATGATGGCAGTGTTGAAGAATGTGCCAAAAGACCAGGGAGATGCTATTAAAATTTATTTCTAACCTTCTGGAACACTTCCTATCAGAGAGATGAGAGATTTTTTGGACTCGGAGCAATATTAGTTTGCTATGTTTATTCTGAGGTTTTCATAAGAAGATATATACTTCACTGTGGCTTTCTTTGCATAGCAATGCAGCATCATGAGCCAATAAGAAACACAGCTGCTTGCAGCATTGATCCTCATGTATAACCAAAGACTACCATTAGCCGTTGAAAACTGTCGAAATCCATGCATGCATGCTTGGTCCTGCTCCAGCTTCTTCTTAGGTCTATACTTCAGTTTTCTCATCCACAAAATGGGGATAATAACTGGTCTTGTTTCTTAATGAGGATTAAGTGAGTAAGTTGTCCGTCAGGTTTAGCTACTTATGCTATTTTCCTTCCCCTACCACTTAGCATTTTGTATTTCTCAGACACGTCCTTCCTTCCCACCCCTCATAAAGAAAAAATGTACAGAGTACCACCTCCAGTTCCTTTGTAAAAAAGATATTTTTAATAATAACAATTGTGACATTTTTACTTTAAATATATAAAACAAGCATTATCTTAAAAGTGAATTTTCACAAATGATGGTACAAGCCTTTCCACTGTTGTTGTTGATTAATTTGATTAGCATTATTTTTAAAATCTTAGAGGGGGCAGTTTTAGTATTAATTAAGTTTATATGAGGCCTCAGGTAGGAGCTCTGCTAGAGATATTGTTAAAACATGACTAAACTCCTAGGGGTCAGTGATTTAATGTTGTTCTTGCTGGGAGTAATCTGTTTCTTGAAAGAACAGGAATGATCAAGCATGAATATGTGGGACCATATTAGAAGTATAATTGTCTGTAAAGAATCAAGGATGCTGTTTTTCCATACGCCCTAATTTCTCTTTTAAGCAATTTCCTACAGTATATGAAAACTGAAATATTTTGTACATTTTATTCTAACCAGGCTATCTTCATGATATGAACATAGATGGGCAAGCATTTATGGATATCTTTTGCACAGTCATAGTAAATCAGATGAAAGTGTGTATTTTTACCCTACTTTTATGCAGATTAATATGAATTAAAAATTTTTGTTATATTAAGACTATCGCTATACCTGGTGAGCAGATGTTCCTTTACTATATTTATTCTTTCATATCTGTTGGAATGCTAATCATGTAATTTGAAATGAAATAAACTAGTCAAGATTTATTTATTTATTCCAGTAATTATTGAGCATCCAGTGTATACCAAGCCCTATCCTATACCTTGGAGATACAAAGATGAGAAAGACATAATAGATATCTTCCATGAGTTTTTAGTGCATTGAAAGGCAGACCTATACACTAACAAATAAGTGTTAAAAACATTTTTAAGTGCCTTGCTGGAATAGTGTAGAGGACACAGTAGTACTTTTAAGGAAGGAGTTGTCAATTGTCTACGGAAACATTGTTTAAAGGAGTGATTTTTCAATTTTGTTGTCAAAGTCGAGACAACAACTAGGAGGAGAGAGGAAAGGAGAAGAAAGTCATTCTAGCAGAAAAAGTTTTACAAGCATGAAACTGTGTGAGACCTGGAAAATCAGGTTTAGTGGATCCTGGCAAGAGGTAAGGCTAGAAGCAAGCACCCTTAGACCATATGGGGCACTGTTAAAGGGTCTGATATTGAAGAATAGGATCCGACGGTTGTATTTAAAGATCCAACTTAAAGAGGGATGAAAGGTAAATTAGAGATGTTGTAGAAATAATAAGTCTCTTGCTGCAACCCAAGAGGGAAATGTAGAAGGTAGGAACTAGGCAGAGTTATTGATAGCAAGATGGATTCAAGAGCTTTATAATGGAGGGAGATTAGAGAAAACTTGGACCTTGATGGGAGATAGTGGGGAGGGGATGAGTTGGTGACACCACTGGCTATGTGGTTTGGATAAGTTAGTGGATAGTATTGTCAATAACTGAGAAAGGGAATATAAGGGGGAAAATGTTGAGGAAGAGTTCAGTTTGCTGCATAACAAATTATCCCCAAATTTAGCAGCTTAAAATAACAAGCATATATTGTCTCACATTTTTTTTGAGTCAGGAATTTGGGAGTGGCTTAGATGAGTGGTTATGGCTCAAGATCTTTCATGAGGTAGCCGTCAAGGTGTTGGAAAATGTTGCAGCTATCAAAGGCTTGACTGAGGCTAGAGGATCTATTTCTAAGATGATTCACTCACTTGGCTATTGGCAGGAAGCTAGTTTCTTGTCACATGGATTTCTTCATAGGTGTAATTGAACATCCTTATACCTTGGTAGTGGCTTTTCTTAGAGAAAGTGATCAAGAGACATCAAAGAAGAAGCCACAATGTGTTTTATGACACAGCCTTATAAGCCACACATGTCATTTCTGCAATATCCCAGTGGTTACTCAGGCAGCACAATTTAATGTGGGGGGAGATGTCAAAAGGGCATGAATACTAGGAGGCATGGATCATTAGGACTGTCTTGGAGGCTGGCTACCACAAGGCATGTTGAGTTTAAGTGTCAGGAGGTAGCAAGCTCAGTAAGTAGCAAGCAGTCACATATGTGGGTCTGGAACACAGGAAAGAGTTCCAGTCTAGAAAAAAAGAATGTTTGGAGAGATCATACATAGAAGCAAAAACATAACATTCAGGAATATCTGCATTCAAAAGTTTGTTAGAGGGAAGCAATATATTAAAAAGGCTGACAAGGAGGAATCAGGTAGTGAGGATGGTAACCAGAAGAGAATTGTAGCCCTGAAATTAAAAATGGTGAGTTTCACAAGGGAGAAATAAAGATTAGGAAGAATGCATTGGATTTCGTAATTATGAGATAATTAATGACCTTTTCAGTGAATTAGGAGAGGAGTAGAAAACTAATGACGCAAAATATGAAAAGAAAGTAAAGTGGAGACAGTAAGTAGTAATTACACCTTCAGGGACTTGGCTAAGAAAGAGAAAGAGGGACCATGTCAGAAAAAGGAATTAGGGGGAGGATTATGTATGTGATGAAAGGAAATGGATGATGCAAGGAGAAGATGACTAAACATTTAAGAAATAGAAAAAGTAACAAAGGGTCCCAGAGGAGAAAGGAGATTTTCGTAGCAAGAATTCAGGTAGAAGGCATACTCCAAATTGGCATAGATCTTTTCTTTTCCTCTTTGGTGAGTACCTGCAGAAATACGAAGTAGGTTATGGGTGTTATTAATGGGAAGTTGAGATTCTTCATGCTGGAGAGAATCAATTTTCTCTAAAAACTAGAAGAGTTCTTGTGACAATGTGGTTTGAGGTAGGCATGGAGTGGAGGACCTAAGAAAATAAGTATAATAGCCTTTTGGAGAGTGGAAATGGGTGGTCACATTAGGATGGCCAAGTATTCCAGGGGTTCCACTGAAATTGAAGATCGTAAATTCATGGTGGCACCAATGGATACTTTTGACCTTAAAAAATATGGAGTTGAGAAAATTAAGTGAAGGAGAGGCCATATTGTTTGTTGGTTAATGTGGAAGCTGGAACTGGGTTGCTTGAGTTTAAATGTAGTTCTGCCCCTTAATGCTGTGTGATTGAAGGCAAATTAACCTCTGTGAGGCTATTTCCTCATCTATAAAATGGGGCTAATAATAGTATCTACCTTATAGAGTTGTTGTAAGGATTAAATAAATTAACATATGATATATATATAAATCATTTAGAAAATCAAATGGTACATGGTGAACTGTCAAAAGTAGTTATTATTATGAGAGTTATTGTATTTTATTTGTTTTAAAAAGGTTTACTTCCAAATATTTATTTTTTAGTTCTTAATAAGCAGTATGGCTTATCTTCAAGCATTTTAGAGACAAGTTTGAAATATAGCAAATGAATTCTCTTGGAGGATTTGTAACCTGATTTTATAGATGAAAGAGTTTTGTGTAAGTGCTGAAAGGAAATGCAATGACTGATCAATAAGTCAGCAACTAAACCCACCACGTAATACGAGACATATAGATAACCAATAAACAAATGCCCCTCTCTGCTGCTTTACCTGCCCTCGCTTTTTGCAGTTATGACTGTTATCCCATACGTCTTCATTTTTCCAAAATCTGTTAAAATTATTTTTTTAAGTAGCATTCTTTAAGGAGTCTTTCTATTAATTTCAGAGGGTTCTACATTCTGAAATTAAGCATCAATATGTATATCAACTTAATGCTCAGAAAAATTTCTTGTTGCAATTTTTTCCATCCACCAGAAAGTTCTGGAAAAGGTTGATGATGCATAACAGTTGTGTGAACTAAAGCTAGGCGTTCGCATCTCATATCATTGTTTTCTTTGTGGTTATGGCCCAGAAGGGAATTAGTTTACATTTACTTATTCTAATGGAAAGAAGAAATTTTCTGAATTGATGTACTTTCATGAAATGCAGCAGTTGGCACAGACGCAATTTAGAACATTTTAGAAAAATTAGTACACCTACAAAAGGACTGTGATTGGTGTAGGAGATAGGGCAGCCCAATATTTGCAAGAACATGATCATATCTTTTGTGTGCAATAGATTGCAGCACTGTACTTCATTTTGAACTGATCTGGACATTAGATTTTGCCTTGATGATGAATTTTCTTATCAACTTCTCATGCATAGAAAATGAGGAAATTAACAACTGATTTCAGGGAGCGATTGTGAAGATCCACTAATCAAACCTAATTTTGTAAAATAAATCAGAAATATTGAAAAGAGTCACTAGCATGTGAATGCAGTTTTTATGGGTGAAACAATTAGATTATGTACTTAATTTTATATGTATATCCATTGAAACTGTAGAGAACTTTAGAGATGAGCTAAACCTTAAAAATGACAGGGTAACTCCAGGGTAGGAAATTGGTTAAAAAAGATCAAACAGGTAATTGTTGACTTAATCTGTTTATTATCATAGCATGTACATTTATGTCAAATAGCATGCAGATGTGAAAGTGTTTTAGTCAATCACATTTTAGAAAAACTTGGCACTATGGCCCCCTGCTGTTGAAGTGTGACTGCTCAGCTTGTCCCGAGTGTGATCCCCAGGCTGGATAAACGGATTGGCGCGCATCCGCATTTGGGCTGAGCACTGTGGATTTACCTGCTTTCCCACAGTGTGCTGTGTTTGGTGCAGTGCTGCACTTCTACTGGCTCACACTGATCTCTTGATTCTGTGGTTAATTAAGATATACTTTGCAGCACAGCCCACAGGTTCTAAGGCTCAGAGGATTAGTCGATAGTTTTCTGCTGCTCTGCCATTAGGAGGGCAAGCTGTCTTAAAGACATAGCCTGTTTTCTGCATTTTCATATATTTCAGGGGATTTAATGCCCAGCCATAGCAGTCAGAGAGAGAGAGAGAGACAGCTGTGATAGGGTAGAAACATAAAGGGACTAGAGTTCTAATTCCAGATCAGAGCATTATACACTGAGAAAACTTGAGCAGAATTCATTTGTTCGAACCTGTGTCTTCTTGCTAAAGAAGACAAGATCTCTTGCTACCAATGTCATAGCATTATTTTAAGCATCAGATTCATTAGAGTAAGAGAAAGTACTTCAAAGTCTATGAAGCGTTATGCATGAGGTTTGGAATAGGTATGAATTGAAAAGAATTTCAAAATACTGCCTTTAAAATACGTATAGAAAGAGGATAAGGCACAGATTGAGAAGTGAAAGGAAGAAATGAGCAGTGAGCAATTGCAGTCAAAGGCTTGGGAGGGAGACAATGCAGGGGAGTAAGGGAGAGAAAAGCTGTGGTTTTATAGGAAAATAAAAAAGGATTGCATGCAGAGGAATAGGAATAAAGAGGCAGGATAGTGAAAGCATGAGGTGAAACAAGGAGAGGGGTGTTTACTTTTAATAAGTCCAATTCATTTGGACTATTGTACTGCCTAAATTCGAGCTATTTCTGTGCCAAAGAACTATTAATGTCTGTCCTTGATAATTCAGGTTCACAAGGATCATGTCGATGGTGCGACAAAATGAATACTCACTTACTTTTCCAAAAGCTCTTGCTGGCTGAATACAACAGGCTCCAGGCTGTTGTCTCAGTAGGCTGTACAGGTTTCATGGCCATAACTCTCCTGCAGCAGCGCAAGCTCAGCCAGTGGTGTTATCACCATAAAGCTACAAAGAACCTGGCAAATGGTGCTTACCATTACCACATTGGTCTACTATTATATTTATATGTCCCTGGAAAGAGGCACCACTGTGGTTGCCAGCAGCTGAGCTATTGGATGTAGATTAAAGAAAAGGGGCAGTGGAGTTTGGATAATTTGCCAAGGAAATATTTGGTTACTCAAGAGCTGGCCGATGCAAAGAAATAGAAGTATTCTGTTTGTTTTCAAGATGTAGGTATGAGGGAAAGAAAAGAATGATTGACTTGTTTTACTGCCCTCATTTGAGAAAATCTATTTCAGGGAGATAAGGAAAATTCACACATAACTGGCTGTGTAGGTGAGACTCAGATGTGTATGAGGATGGATTTTCTATGTTGTTTGACTTAATACATATCAGTCCCTACTATCAAAGCTAAAGCACGTATCAGTGAACCTGGAAAGAAGCTAGACTCCAGGTTCAGATAATTGTTGGGTAAATTTGTCCTCAGTTGCCTTAAATTCATAAGGATTGAATGTCAAGTTAGTGTGTGGGTTTTTTTAATGAATATAGTCCATATTTGGGAACTGGAAGTTTTTTCTTTTCTTTTTCAGCCTTTAGCCCTCAAGTCAATGAATAAATCAGGTGCTTTATAAAGATACTAATTTCTTCAGTATGATTTCACACTCATGGTGGATACTGAGGAAACATACATTTATGATAACATTGTGATTCACTTATGGGTATAACGCGTCTACTGTTGGGATTACCACATTTGCTAATATAATCTAAATGAACTCTTCAGAATCACATATGGAACATCCCAAGTGTCTGTTAACAAAATCAATGCTGTGTAGTTTACCCTCCACAAGGGCTCATTTATCCCCAAAATTATTTTTCCAAAAAGGCATTAAGTCTTTGTTGCTTGAGTCCCAACAGAGGGTAATTCAGGGATAAAGTTTAAATAAGGAGGTAGAGAAAACGAATATGTAATATTTCACATTTCTTTTGAAGTACAGTAGATATTTAGAATTCCAGAACTTAACAGTACAGGTTTTAAAGATTTGTGAACAGCCCAAAGGTCTATTACGTGGAATCATTTATAATATTGCCAAGTCTGGGATTTGAAGCACATGCTGGAGCTAGGTGTATGGAAGCCAGTCAGCATTCCATCACTCAGGGACCACACTTCGACACGAATTCATGATCCCTCATTTATTTCCATGGACTCTGAAATTGTCACTAAGGGTCAGAAAGGGTCACATTATATTTTATGGGGAAAATAATATAATATCCAAGAATTTTTGAATTAGAGAAGATCTCAGAGGTAAGCTGTGAGAACATCATAGGTAAATTTTTTTTTAAGCACAGTCACTTCATTTTTTTTCTTTTTTTTCTTTTTTTTGAGGAAGACTGGTCCTGAGATAACATCCGAGCCTATCTTCCTCTACTTTATATGTGGGATGCCTGGCACAGCATGGCTTGACAAGCAGTGCGTAGGTCTGCACCCGGGATCCAAACTGCCGAACCCCAGGGCGCTAAAGCAGAACACGTGAACTTAACCATCGTGCCACCAGGCTGGCCCCAGTCACTTCATTTTTTAATCTTACTTCCTCCCTCTTCCCCAACTGCCAGAAATTTCTGCATAGTTTTTAAGCTAGCGTGCCAAATGAATGTCAAATATAAACTTCTTTGACAGTATGTAGACAAACTGTGATTGAAATCCATATCTGACTTCCAATCCATAGATCATATTACACTGTATACCTCAATTTTGCTACGTCTAGTTCTGTACACCTTGGTTGGGGGTTCATTCTCTCCCTATCTCAAGTCCTGAGACCCTGCTTACTCCTCCATAGAGAGAGCTCCAGAGGCCTTAGTTAAGAAGAGTTAGTTATTCTGAGTATCGACTCTTCTTTCTCCCTGAAAACATGACATTCTCTTGGGATGGGACTTCCTGGTAAAAGGGGAAGAAAGTCAAGGACTCTGGGATGCTGGTCTACTTTTATTTCTCAAAGATTAGACAGTTTTCTAAACAGACTTTGCTCTTGGGGAGTTCAGTGTTGTCTTGCTGGGGTATTCTGAATCTTGCTTTTGAGAAAGCAGAGCCCTGGGTCAGTCTTAAAAACACACTTACTAGAGAGAAGTCGTGTATCTCTCTAATCCCACAGGCCTCTCTACACTTAGGCTGAGAAACAAGCTGCTAATGGAGTTTAAAATAAAGGTTACCTTCATTAACTAAAAATAAATTTAAAGTGAGCGGCCTTCCTTCAATGGAGGAACATCCAGAATGGGTGATGTTAACATGAAGTGAAAGACAAATTAGTCTTTGCCATGCTTTCCTAGCATGCTTTCCCCTTTTCTGTTTATGTCTGCCGCCTCAGAATCCTCTCTGGAACCTGCTTAGACTTCAGGGCCTTCATAATGTTCGAAGGGGAGCTCAGATCAATTTCCTGCATCTTTTCTGCCATGGTAAATCATTTATTGGGACGAATGTTTTACAAAGCCAGGCAAGAGAAAACTCATGAAAAATAAATATGGTAAAATACACTCCGCTGTCCTGCAGCAATCTTCAAGGCCTCCTCGCATTTCAACTCTCCATGGCATTGGAGCATTTGGAGCAATTCTCCTCCTTTTGTCTCGCTGTGGCCAGTTGAAGTCAATTAATACATGGTGCCACTAACGCCACGAGCGTGCATTTTATTTCCTCACATATCATTTGATTCACTCTATTCTGTCGCCACAGATTTCTTGTTTTGATCCAGCAGACAACATGGGAAGTTAGTCATCACAATGGGGAATGAGCCAGCCAAGGTGGATGGATCCAAGTTTACTCAGTCCTACCGGAAACAGGCAAAGAAACGAAAGCAAGGAAAGCATCTTACCTGGTGGTCGTTAAGTCTTAATTCTAAGAAGAATTGTCAGAGTAAAGTACACATTATACAGATTCAAATTTAAAAGTTCTTTAAAAATCATTTATTTTTAACCAGTTGGCAAAGTTACAAGAATCAGTTTTCTAATAATGCAGCTATTGTGCAACTGAATATTCTAGTCATATCCCCTGGGCTGATAAAGTGGCATAATAACCCTTACAGACAAAGAGAAGGAGAAAAACAACAGCAATAGCAACAGTGACAGCCTTGGTCCCCAAGTGCGTTAACTCTATCTGCTTTTCCTCTTGCCTTTGTTAGAAACTCCCACATCCTCGTGTCAAGATGAAATGAGGGATGAAGGAAATAACACACGTGCCCCTATAATGTATCAGATACATCCCATAATCTCATTTAGTTTAATCCTCATGACTGCATCTCAAAATTGGTAGAATTATTCCCATTTTACCGATAAAGAAACTGAGACCAAATAATGTGCTTGAGGTCATAAATCAGTAAAGAGTGAACCGAGTTTTAAATCAGGTCTGTTTGAAATCTGCAAAGGAATTTAGAGGAGGTTTTGTGTACCTTCCAGGTCTAGACAGGTAGACGTAAAAAACTGGAAATACGTCTAAAGAAGAGAGACATATATCAGTCAAGTGGGGAGACAAACAGGCAGGATCAGAAACAATCAGAGTAACGTTACAGAGTGGAGGAGAACTCTGATCCTCTGTCACCACAACAAAAGAACATAAATCAGAGGAAAAGCCTTCTGTATTTCTCTTGTGGATGACAGCCTTTCGTGGTTGTACCATCTTGACTGGTTCTTGATTAAATCTCTCCAGAACTCTCCTTTGGGAATATGTACAGATTCTCTGATGATGTCTTTTGTCAAGAAGAGGAACTCAGACTGTTTCTGATGTCATTTCATTCCCAGAAGCATTTAGTAGATTGAATTAATAACTCCTTTCTGTACCTCCACTCCTTCACTCCACCCAGTCCATCTGCTACACTGCCATATACTAATCTAAGGAGAACTTCGCATTCATCAAATCACTACTTGATTCACAAATCACAAATCACTGCTACAGATACCCTTTGCTGCAGTCACATTCTCATCATTTACATGGGGCACATCCACACCTGCCCACTATTGCATAAATGTTTCTGTTGTCTTGCAAATTTTTTTCCAACTCTTGCTGCATATCTGAGTCAAGTAGTTTTAAAAAAAACTTAGGGGCCAGGCCCATGGCCCAGTATTTAAGTTCACAAGCTGTGCTTTGGCGGAGCGGGGTTTCTCAGGTTCAGATCCTGGGAATGGACCTAACACTGCTCATGAAGCCGTGCTGAGGCAGCATCCCACACAGCAGAGCCAGAAGGACCTACAGCTAGAATCTACAACTATGTACTGGGGAGCTTTGGGGAGAAGAAGATGAAACGAGATCACCTCAGATGCCAATCTTAAAAAAAAAAATCATAGAAAACATAGGGAAGTATAAAGAATTATTAAAAATGACCTCATACTGTCAAATGCCAGATACCCACTGCAAACCATTTTATAAGCCTTTTTGTATATTTTCTTCAATTATGCACATATAAAATATATAAACAGTCTTGTGTCTTTTATTCATGTGGTAGGCATTTTTCTATATCATAATTGTTTTTAAAAACTTGAGTGTTTGAATAATATTCCATCACACCTAATTTATCAAAGTATTGCCTTGTTATTTGACATTTTTACCCCTCTTTTCCTTATATTAATAATATTGTAATAAATATGCTTTTGTATAAATATTTATCTGTATCTTTGATTCTATCCTTAAGATAGAATTTTACATGTGAAAATACTGTTTCCAATAACATAAACATTCTCAGTGCCCTTACTATTGTATTGTTGGCAAACTTATTTTCAGAAAAATTTATATTCACATCAAGTGACTGTAACAGTGTTATCTAAACTCAATCTAAAGCTAAGCATTATTTTTAAAATATTTGTTAATTTGATAAACTTATCACATTATGATTTTAATTTTCATTTGATATTTAATAGGGTGAGAAACATATTTATCAGTTATCTCAATTTTTCTTCAGTAATTTAATTTTATGGCCTCTGCCTATTTTCTTGCTATTAAAAAATGAATATATAAAAAAGAGTAAATAAAAATTACGAAATTTTGCTTTTTCCTAAATTTTCTAAAATCTTTGTTTTAAATTCGAAAATACAATTGTAAACCTAATTAAAAACACAATTTTAATCAGCCAGTGCTCTGACTGCTTGAAAGAAAAGAAAGAATTTACTCCATACATAGAGGGATGGTTGCCCAGTCTTCTATTTGTCAAAGAGCTTGCGTGTCCGCCAGGAAGTAGGAAGGAAAAGAGTAATAATGTCAGTTTTTTCTCTCTTCTTTTTTTCCTTTTAGGTAGAGAGACTTGTTTAGTACAGAACATGGGTAGGCTTCCATCTTTTTTTCTTAATCTTGTTCCAGATCCTGGGAAAAAATATTTTCTTCCAACTTTAGGTGTTACTAAGAATGTAGGCCTGGTATTTTTCATTGGAAGTCCAACCAAGTGCGAGCTCCTCACTGAAGTCACTCTCAACAAAACTAGAACAGGGATTCTTTGTTTTACATTTTAGTGTTCAATTACATTCAATTCAGCGGTAGTTATTTCTGTGTTTGGATTTATTTTAATTCTTTTTTTTTTTCTTTCACAAGAAATGAAATTACAAGTTCCCTAAGAGTTTGTGACTTAAAAGATTCTTGGATGTTGGTGGGTGACATGTTTATGGCTGAGAGCATGGAGTCTAAATACCAACTAAGCCAGTCCTTGGCTATTGGCATTGGGGAGATTATGTTTTAACCTTTCAGAGCCTGTTTCCTCAGCTGTAACCCTTGTGATAGGATGGCATCATGGATATTCAACTCAGAATTTCAGTTTTCCTCAAATCACTGTTTAGTATGAAGCCTTGTTCTTGAAATCCTGATGCAAGCATTTGTCTAATTTTGTGAATGAGAAGCTTTCTGTTTTGAATTCTTTCTTCCCTGAAGGGCATGTCTCTTTGGAGCCACAGATCCAAGTTGTGAGCTAGATTGTCATCAGAACTTGATAGAACACACACTAAATAACATCTTAGCCTTCAATGAAGAAATACATTTTTAAAATTTGTATGCCTAAAGTAGAATCTGAGTTTAATCATGTTAACTAAAACCATGGGAAAATTAGCAAAACGGTTGAAGAAAGCCAATGACCTGATCAGATGGATACCTGATCACAGTCTTTCCCTTCAAACAATGCATGCCTGGTTCACCCTCATGTATATTTTTATGTTAAACAAAGAGGTCTTGAATCAGCCTCTGACACATCTAGCTCAGTGCTACCCATACATTTGGAGCCACCTTGCAAAGCTAGTGTCTGGGCACCCAGCCATTGCACATCTCCTTCAGGCAGCTGTTATGAGTGAGGTTTCAAGACACATTGCTAGAAATGAAGTTTTCGCAGCTGCTTGAGAAAACTCCCTCTGATTTAGAAATGGTGTCATAATTTCCAAATTTTCCAACTTTCTTCCAGGGAAAATTATCAACCACATTATGTAAAGATCCAAGGTGAAAGGGACAGCAACTTCACCCTTGTTAATTTCAGAATTACTATTTTCCCCCAAAGGTTTGCTTTTCTGGTGAGACTGACTTATTATCTTTTTCTGTGCTTTGTGTTGAGTTTCAATATCTTACCCTTTAACACACGTTTGTCTCTAATAGACTGTAAAACAGGCCCTGGCAATATATAATTTTATTTTTATATTCTATTTTCTACAGATCTTTTGTGTGCAGCTAAATCATGTTACTTATGTGAGATTTTTGCTGTACCCCTGTGCTCTC
The DNA here is from genome assembly GCF_021613505.1 of Equus quagga. NCBI lineage: Eukaryota > Metazoa > Chordata > Mammalia > Perissodactyla > Equidae > Equus > Equus quagga. The sequence goes on along the minus strand of NC_060270.1, from coordinate 19,424,698 downwards.
ATCTGTATTGCCTTTTGTCTTTGGACTCCTAGCTTGCTGTATAGTTGTATAACTCTAGTGGGCCAGTACCTGTAAGTGTCAAATTAAAAACAAAACTCAGTGATCACAGCACTAAAACATTTACTGATCATTCACACAATGAATTTAGCTTCTCTCTATATTGCTTTCATATTATATATAAAGCTGACTCAATTCCAAAATAGTTTCCTATTTTGTGTCAATATTTCCATAGGACCATAATTAGAAATTCTGAAGGGATGGTATCTTTCCAGTCAATTACCATAGGGTTTTCACAAAATTTACTGATGCCCATGGCATGTTCTCAGAGTTGGTTGGTTCCAAGTTAATTTACAACTGATACTTATGAGTTTTCGCAAACACTGTGTTCCTTTTGCTTTCCTGTATTTTATATACTGAAAGAGTATTGAGAGCATTGACTAGGGGACAGAAGTTGCAAACTTGACTGATGACACAAACTAATTATCCTCCCTTGCTCTTTTCCTATTAATGAGATGGTTACAGAAAATTTCTAGGAGTTTGTCTCAGAGAGAAAGGAAAACAAAATCTATTAATGAGGGGTTTTATTAAATGTTCCCCTTATCAGTTGTTAGTAAGTCATAGCTACTAAAAGCACAGGCTTGCTCATCAGATTTTGAATGTGTCAATATGCACAGTGGTGCCTGAAGGACTCTGAGAATCACCTTTGACCGTAACTTTTGGTTAGACTAATTAGCTGCATTGTTTTACATGGTAACATCATTGAAAAGATTTTATTTCTTGCCTTATGTTTGTCACATTCTATTTTAACAATGTGCACTGATATCTATTGCCCTAAATAAAAGGTTCCTTTAAATTGTTCTGTGACCACTTAGTAGTCATTATGGTTACCAACCATTAATAATGAGACCTTGGGATAGCAAGATATATTCTCGTAAGAAGATATTTCTTCCCTCATTGATGCATTATTCCCAAGAATTACATTTTGTCTCATACAGGCTCAAGAAGAAGCCTAAGTTTTGAACTTTGTTGTTTGATGAATTTATAAAGTTCTTCATGATCTTATTAAAAGTAGTTTCCTAAAAAACATATGAAAGGAATAAAACTTTGTTTTTTTGGGGAGGAAGATTTGCCCAGAGCTAACATCCATTGCCAATCCTCCTCTTATGTTTTGCCTGAGCACGATTAGCCCTGAGCTAACATCTGTGCCAATCTTCCTCTACTTTATTTGTGGGATGCCTCCACAGCATGGCTGATGAGTGGAGTAGGTCCACACCTGGGATCTGAACCCACAAACCTGGCTGCTGAAGTGGAGCACACAGAACTTTAACCCCTTGGCCACAGGGCCGGCCCCAAAACTAACATTTTTAAATAACATATTTTAACTCTTCAAAGTATTTTATTTCCTTAGTATGCTTTTTAAATCCTCACAATGATTAAAGGTGGATAGATGTTGGTATTCCCATTAGAGAGATGAGAAAAACAAGGCAAAGATAGATTAATTTGCATAATAATAGTTCTGAACATTTTCTGGACCATGGGTTATTTCAGGAATTTGATTATAGCTAGGGCCCCTCTCCCCTAGAAAATGTATATAGAAAAACACATAAATATGTTTTGCATAGAATTCTGGGTTAATAACCTATAGCCTAGGTAACATAGGTATAATATAGCCAGGACTAAGATCAGGTTAACCTGGCTTTCAAGTCTATATTCTTTTTCTTGCTCCATGTTCCATCCATTAACTATAGCAGAGGTATGCCTCTCTTCTTCTCTCTCTCTCAATCTTGTGTTAAGTATCTTCTTTTAAAAGAACCTATTGCATATTTCTCCTCTCTATACAATGTGCTTCTGACTATATAAAACTTCTGTAAATTAATTCTGCTCATTTCCTCTTCTACACAGTTTCCACTGAGGTTTCTTTTTTCCGTGTTACTTTCCTAGTCCCCAAGGGATGTGGAGGCAGCATATGCTGATATTACGGTTTCAGATTGTACAACTTGTGCTTCACACATCAAAGAACGGGGCCTCAGTAAGCTCTGCCTTATTTTCCTGTTCTGCCACCAAAAAGCAATATACTAATTAAATTTCTAAATATTATTCTTATGATGACAATGTTAATTTATGGAATAGAGTCCATATGAGTTCTGGGAATTCACTTTGTATTTCTCTCAGTTGTTTTTGAGCTTTGTAAAAAGAGCTGAAAGGAGTGGGAGTAGAATTAATGTGGTCCATAACGCTCTCTAAAATGAAAACCTTACACAGAAACGTGTCTTTCCTTTCCTACCTGTTTGCTTTCTTTCTTGTTTCTGTACATTTTTTATATTATGTTTGTAGATAGTACTCTTAAATATAGAATGGCATCTTTTCTATGTCCTTTTGTTCCTAAAATAAAGCTTCATTAAAAAATTAATCCAAGGCTTTTATTTTTTATAGTTTACTCTTTATCATTTTTATCACTAGATTTAAATAAAGGAGATTATCCAAGTTAGAAAAGCTGCAAACTCTTTTATATTGAGTACATAAAACACAATCATTATAAGGAATTTCAATACAGAGGGTGAGTTTTCTACCACTCCTCTTTGAAGTTTTAGTTGAGAGATGCGTAATATCATAGATTTGAGTGTGTTTGTTTGTTTGGGTAGTTTTTTGTTCTGTTCTACTCTTCTTTCAAGGAAGCCTAGGAATGTAGTAACTCTCTGCTCCTCATAACTTATACTCAAGATCCTGTTTCCTCACAGTTTAGGCTAAGTGAGCAGTTCCACATATTGCCCATCCAACAGCAGGATTTGACCTGTACTAAATCCCATCGTCCTTGTTTCATCCTCTCGGTGAGGAAGACGTGGTCTTCCTTTTTCTGATGATGTTGACATTTTTCTTGTCACACTCACTGAATCATGTCTGCTTCCTGTTGGTATCCTGAGGGATTATCAAGCAGCACAAACAATCTGGAGTTGTGAATGGGCCCAGGCATCAGGCAGGAGGAAACTGGAAGGGAAGGAGTGAGGGCATAAGCTGAGAGCTGCCCATCGGGAATCAGAAGTTAGAGGAGAGGAATAACGTAGAAATAGAATCAATGACAGTTGCTTTAACCAGCCTTTTTCACAGAACCTCCAGGTTGGAATTTAAGAGTTTAGGTTTAGAGTCCTGCTTTCCATTTTTGTTTCTCATTAGCTTTTCAGTTTGGATTTTTCTTCTCTGTCTGTCTTCCTATGTGTTTGTCACCCTTTTGCTTAAACCATTTCCTGTTTGTCTTGAAATTTCCTTCTTTTTTTCCTGATTTCTTTCTACTGATACCTACATTTAAACAGATCATCCCTAATTATTAATTTCCCATGGTCCTTGGAACTCTTTTCTCATTTTAATTCTATGCCCTTCAAAAGAAGGCCTGGCGAAAGATCGCAAATGCTCTTGTGTAGTTCTGACTAGTCTAGACTGCAAGGTAACTCTTTTAGTGAAAATGTATTAAAGTATTCACAAAAAACAATGAAAAGTCACTAAAAGTTACTGTGTATGAGTAGCAATGTATTTGTAATAACAGCATAAAGTCTGAGTTAAATGTCTTAAATAAATAGAAGGTTATTTTCCTTACATAATAAGATTAGTGTTTGATATCTGTTGTTGGTTGGCAGCTCAATAATGTCCAAGTCAGTGAGTATTTCTGCAATTCTTTTGGCCTTTCTCTGATGATTATTGGCTCATAGTCCCAAGATGGCTGCCTCAGCTCTAGGCATGATGCTCAAATTCAAGACAGAAAGGAGTAGGGAAGAGGAAAAGGAGTCATATCACCCATCTGTCCCTTTCAGTAGGAAAACCAAAAGCCTCCCCGGAGGCCCTCAGCCAACTTCTGTGTGCATCTCACTGGCTGTCTCATTAGAGAAAAAGAAGAATATGTTACTATCATATGCTGTCTTTCCATTCTCCTACTCTAAGAGCATTAGTTCTGAATACTGATGAAGCAATGACTCATATGACTGATGTAAAAGACCCACTCAGGTGATGCCTTAAACAGTTAACAGGAAATCTGGGTAGGTGTGAGGCAGTTCCATGGACCCCAAATCCATTTACTATTATTGAGCCTCAGAAGACAGATAGGGAGTGTGTCTCCCTGAGAGTAACTGCTGGCTATTGGGGAAGCATCAAAGGAGAGTTTTCTGAGTCCTTGCTCCCTCAGTTGCCTTAGTTTGTGCCTTTCAGATTCTGTAAGGAACAAATTGATGAATTATAGGTCTACAGTGAAGGATAATCATTTGTTAGCTTAAGTAAGGTGCCTCGCCTTGATTGCGGTGTTCAGTATTGAATGCATTCACTGCACCTCAGATCCAGCCGCTGAAATGTAAATTATGTGAACTGTTTGTAAATTTGTAAAAGTCAAACACGCTGTTGAAAGTCATGACTTATGAAGTGAAGGCAGTGGCTTTTAGTTTTAAATCAACACTTTATTAGACTTGGCAGTAAAAAAGTGAATATAGCATTTTTATATACTACTATGTGCCAAACCAAATAATCCTGTAAGCTAGTTATTTTCCATCTTCATTTTAAAACATGAGGCAATTAAAGCTCAGAGGGGCCACGTAAAGTGCCAAAGTTCACACAAGTGAAAGTATTGGATGTATTTTTCATTTGTTCTTTGTTCTCTTCCACAATTTAAATGTATCCAGGTTTGTTATTTTAGATATATCCGGATTATATACTTTTATAAAAGGAAGTATCGTGGAACTTTTATGTATCTAGAACAGAAGTCCCCAGATATACATCAGGGTAATAGTTTATTTCTTCCAAGACCTGCTGAGATACTCATTTTCCTCCTGCAACAATTGTATACCTAGCACTACTTTCCCCAAAGCCATTCCCCTGGCCCGTGATGATACTTAAGTGAAAAGCTATACAAGATTCCCCTTGACTTGCTTACAATCTATAAACACTCTTACCCTTCACTGATTATGAATTAACTGATGCTGCAGCTTTGCTGTCACAGCTGATGAGAACCTAAAATTAGTGCTCCCAGGTGTGTTTTGGTAGGCACAGAGGGCAGGTACATTCTGGGAGCCCTTTCCTTTTGCTGGCTGCACTTTTTTGAGATTAGAAAATTGGCAACCTGTGGCTGCAGACATAGGAGGCAAGTCCCACACAGCCTAGATAGAGGGGAGGCACAGCAGCAACCTGTGCATCTGCTGTCATCAGTTCAAAGGAATTGGGTCCCATGTTTCATCAGGCCAGTCTTTCTGGGAATCCAATTGTCCTGTCTCTAGGGCTGGCATTAGACTCATTCAGGATGATGTACCGCCAAAGTGCACTAGACCAACTGAGATGTTGCACATGCAGGAAACACTCTCTGGATTTGGAAGTTTCTCAAACGTGTGAAATATGAGATGCAATTTTACACAGTATATCATCTTTGTAAGCTCAGTATAGGTGTCATTGGGTAGCAAGCCTTTCTTTGTTCAGAGTTACCCTCATGGCCCAGAATTACTCTCGTTTGCCTCATTTGTCTCAGCCTTTACATGGGGGATTAAGTGGATTTCCAAAGATCTGGGGAACAAGCAGAAGGAAATGCTATTAAAACAGAGATTGGATATGGTGCTTGTCTTCACTGACAATGAAATTCTTGCTTTGTTGGAGGAATGGGATTATTCTGGAATGCCTTCATGCCTATTTTTCTGTTCCTTGAAATGCCCAGGGAGACAAGTGAATATGTATTTACCCAAATTATATAAATTGTTATTATTTCATCAACACAGCTGTTCCTCTTGACATTTGTAGAGTGCCTTTTAGTAGTTGTTGTTAGATGCAATGCTCATAACTCACTAGTAAATAAGAGGAGATTTGTACACCTTCTTCACAGGTGAGATCTTTGAAGTACAAGGTGATTAAATATACATAGGGGGGATAATGAGGCACCTGGCTAATATCATAAAAGACTGAGTCATTCCTTTCTTGAACTTACAATTATTAAGTGTCCCATATATGCAAGACAGTGTTCAGGTGTTGTGGATAAAAAGATAAATAAGATAATAAGATGGACCTCATAGCTTGATAACAGGAATCATGTAAACAATTAAGAACAGTACAGTGCTCCAAGTTTGTAATAAATAACTAAAAGCTGGGCGATGACTCCTTGCAATGTCTATTCTTAGGGGTTAATCCGTGAACTCCATAACATTCTTTGTAAAACTGTGTGTGTGTGTGTATGTGTGTGTGTATATGTGCTTGTGTGTACTTTTTTTTCCTTGAGAAAAAGTCTATCATTTTCATTTAAATTCTATTTTAAGGAAATATAGTGACACAAAACAAATGAAGAGCCATTGGTATGAGGTATTATTAGGAATCAGGGTGAGGTGAGAAGACCTTATAGGTAGAGGCCCAGAAATTTATAAACACTGCCTTGTCCCAATTGCTTCTCTCACATGAAATTACCAAGAGAGCTCTACATATAAAGGACAAAATTAAACTGTGGACACTAATGCCTAATGCAGACCTTTCTGTTAAAGCTGTTTGGACACTTGCCTTAAGACCAAGTCTGAGCCAGGACTCTTTCATCAATAAGGCCCAATCATACCACCAGCCATACCATAAATAAATTTGGCCAAACAATGCCCTAAGCTTTTTTAGATCAAATTAGCCACTCCTTCTCCCTTATTGCTGGAGAGCAGATTTACGCGGGAGGCAGGACAGCAGGACTTTTAACTATTGGCGATAGGGTATAGGCAAGGAATGGTGCTCAGGAACCTTTTGAACAAGCTGAGATTTAAACCGTAAATAAGTTTCCATCAAAGAAACAGTGGGAAAGGATGGTTTTAGAGAAAGGCTGGTGGTAAACTTTTCCCTGCCCCCAAAGTAACTCTTCTTCAAGTGATGTCTAAAATATGTACCTCTATTGACCTTGATACATAGAATGCAGTTTTAATGCCAGAACAAGATGAGATTGATGGATGAAAGTTTTCAAACTCTTAGTCCTTCAATTTGAATCTGGTTATTGGGTTAGGAAACCAGTCATCAAAGTAGTTTCTGAGGTAACATGACCTGGACAAGATAGGTTTAGGAGTAGGCAGGGGACCATCATCAGTGCTGGTGAGTCAGTGGATGCCACTGAAGAATGGTTTGGAGGTCATTGAAGGACCAGTCAGTGCTTTAGGTTGCAAACAAAGGAAAACAACTCTAGCTGATTTAAGCAGAATCAGCAGACAACTAGCCCCAGCTAGGAATGAAGGGAGGCTGTGCAGCCAAGGGCCCAGCTGTCGTGCCACAAGAAGTCTGCCTAGAATGCTACCTCAAATACCTCATCACTGGGAGTAATGCACATCTGCCCTTCACTATGTCATGTCTACCACCAGTACCATGAATTCTTGTTGTTTGAGAGTCCCACGTCTTTGTGTCCCTAGCTTTAGATTCAAAGTCCTGGGCAGAGACCTCTGGTTGATGGAGTAACCTGGCTGCCAGAGGAGAAGGGGAGGGGATGCTTGAAGATTTTTAGCTTTTGTTGCATGAGAAAGAATCCTATCTTGAGCACAATGTGTACATGGAGGCATATCCTTGAAAAAGAAAGAGGACTGAGGCACTGGTCTGTCAGAAAAACACTGAAGATGTTTAGTACAGCTTGAAAGCCTTATTTCGAATGTGTTCCTCCCTTGTATGTTGAACAAACTCAGGAACAGGTAAAGAATCTGATATTCAGCTTAGGAATAGACTGGATTTTCAACAGAACTGTTGAGTCTCAAGGGATTTTTGTTTTAAAAATAGTCTTATTTATTTTTTGACGAAGATTAGCGCTGAGCTAACTACTGCCAGTCCTCCTCTTTTTGCTGAGGAAGCCTGGCCTTGAGCTAACATCCGTGCCCATCTTCCTCTACTTTATACGTAGGACGCCTACCACAGCATGGCGTGCCAAGCAGTGCCATGTCCGCACCCATGTCAGCGAACCTCGGGCCGCCGAGAAGCAGAACATGCGAACTTAACCGCCGTGCCACCGGTCCAGCCCCAGAGTCTCAAGGAATTTGAGATAGGTTTGAAGTATGGGGACAAGTGGCAATGATAGTGACTGAAACTGTGATAGAGTCAAAGAGCGAATAGGCCAAGTTGGCCACTGATGGAGCTGTGACCTTGGTGAATTCACTTCATTTAAATTGGCCTCAGTATCTTCACCAATAAAATGAAAGAAAAATTTCTAGCTGTCTACTATATATGCTCATATAAGAATTCATTTATTCATCAAATATTTATTTTGTACTTTCTCCATGCTTGTCAGTATTCAGGGCATTAGGTAACAGTAGTAAACAAGTATAACAAGGTCTCTGCTCTCCTATAGCTTTCCTTGGACTGTATAGATACTCAACTTGGGGAAGAATCAGACAGGGAGAGTGAGAATGAATAATTCTATTTTGAATTTACTGAATTTGAAATGATTATTGAGCAATCACATAAAAATGCCTGGATTTCAGGAGAGAGGAAAGGACTGAAAATATAATTTTGGGCTTTGTAAGCATATTGTCTTGTATTAAAAGCCATGAAATGTAACGAGGTCACCTAAGTTGTGAGCATACATGGAAAAGAGAAGAGGGCTGAAGACTTAATCCTAAAATAGTCTAATATTTAGAGAGCTATTATAAGGGAAACCACTGCAATAAATGGAGAATAAGACTCCCGTGTCATAGAAGGAAATCTGAAAAGGTAGAAAGGTCCTTCAAGAATTAAGGAGTGGCAAACCTTGTCAACTGTTGCTGATCTATCAAATGGACCATTGTCTTTGGCAAGGTATGGGCTACTGGGGAGCTCAATAAGTGCTCTTTCAGTCAAGCTATAATGATGAGAACCCAACTGAAGGAGACTGAGGAGGGAATGAGAAATGAGAGTGTAGAGACACAAACTTTACACAACTCTTTCAGGAAATGTTGTTAAACAACTGGTCCTACATTCTGTAACCACCATCTCATATCTCTTCTCATTAGCCATCTTTATATTACAGGGTCAAGATTTAATGTCCTCAGAGAAAAAAATATATTAGGCTTGACACCTAAGTCACATGTCCTTGTTCTGAACCAGGGATAGAAAGGGTGAAGTTCTAAAGTTGTCACTGGAGTCCTAGTTCCCAAAAATCTTCAAACAGTAGGGGATTCTTCAAATTAAAAAAAAAATATTCAGATTTGTATCCCCCCAAATTAACAGATGTCCACTGTTCTCGTCGTTGTATCTCTTGTATCCATTATGATCTCCCATTCCAGCTACAATGACCATCAATTTGACCATCATTCTTTCTCACCTGCTCTGTACTTTTTCTCCTCCAGCCTCTGAATGTTATGCACCATTACTGTTAGATGAATTTTTATTTACAACTCTGATTACATCACCACCTGCTGGAAAATTTTCACTCTCTCCTCGTTGTCTGTAGAATAAAGTCCAAATTCCATAGTCTAGAATCCAAGGTACTTAATGATTAAGTTACAACCGTTTCTTCCTAATCTCATTTTCTGACATCTTTTCAAGCATTTCTTGATCTAACTAGGCTGAATAACTGTTTAATGTGCATTTTTGTTTTTCAGAATGCTAGTCATTGTCCTCCTTGAGAGAGTCTCTGGATTAGTATCTACTATTCTATTTAGTGTTCCAGAATTCTACTCCAGGTTGAAATAATCCATCATTTTTCATAATGTATGTGGAATATTATCTAGCAATTTGTTATATGTATATGCATGTATGGGGAGGAGTGAGAGGCATTGCTTTCTAAGCTGCATTTCAGTTTTTACTTTACCCAGAAAACAAATAAGATCTCCTGGCTTGAACTTTCTGTGTCCTATAGCCCTGTAAGAAATGAAAGACCTTCCCAAACTCTCCAAGATTTCTATGAATGTCCAGGGGACTTTCATTTCTTGCTCAGTTCTGCATCTGGAGTCCTGGAAGTTCTCTTTTCTAAACAACATTTAATCAAATGTGAAACTTGTCTCGTTTTCCAAAAGATCAATGAGTCAATCAAAATAAAAACCAGACAGCAACAACAACCTACTGAACATGTGGTCGGTCATAAGGAGGATTCTGATTTCCTCAACACACAGACTCAAGGGAAGATAGCATATTAGATGTTCCTATGCTTAATTCTTATTTTGGGTGCCCTACAACTAAAGGGTCTCAACTAATTTGCTCCCCTATTTAGCAACTGTCTTTCTACTGCCTTCTGAGTGAGGCCCTTCTTTTCATTATTTTACTTTTTGAAGGCAATTTAACCTTATACTTAGTTACCAAGGATTTTAAAGCACCTATGATTTGGGGTTTATTCTTTATACAAAGTGGTCTATCTAAGCGTGTTTTCAAAGATAATTCTCTTCCTAAAAGTAACTATTAAGGGTCAGCTGTTAAGATTTTGCTCTTCACCTTATTTGTGTAACATTCTTTTCCCTCTTACTAGGCAGCAAATTCCTCAAGCCCAGAGAGACAGAAGTCTGTTTATCTGTTCCATAGGGTCAAGCATGGTGCCTGACACATAGCAGGCGCTGAATAAGTGTTGAGTGGGTGAATAGTTGATACTGAGTGTTTCTTCCAGGTCTAAAATTCTCTTTTTCTATTTCTCCAAATAGATTATTCTAAACTCATCAAAGTGCTTATGAATATGCCTATTAATTATTAATAAATACTTGCATAGAATAACTAGTTGAATAAATATTGATTTAAAATTAAAAGGAGCAAATGAAGACTCCTGACCCTAGTGGATAGGACTTCAGGTTGTGTTGAAGTCAGACTCAGGGACATTGATGTTTGGCACCAATGTGGTGATTGATGTTTGCATTGATATATTTGCTATTACTATCACATTTAAGTGAAAGACCATCGGAAATCGTCAGGCTTTAGAATAAATAGATTTATAACCCACTGATACTCCATGGCATTTATGCAGAAGCTGCTTCCACCGTCTCTGATTGCTTCGCCAGGGCATATCAAGCCTCCCCCATGGGAGAGTGTTGCCTCCTTAGGGCAGATACTGTCTTGTGTTCATATTTAGCTCCACAGCACTTAGATGTTCAATAGATTCTTGTTAAAGTGAATTGATTAGAATTGGGAAGTTTCTCTGAACCTTGGTATTGACTCTCATCTTTGTTCCATTCTAGAAATGTCTAAATCTTTTATGTTCTCCAGAGACTGAAACGTATACCCAGTGTTTCAGAACAGAAACTTGTTTTTTACCTTCAATATTGAAAACGTAGAAACAAAACTAAATGAAAATGAAAGAAATCCATAAAGATGAAATAGTGATATATCCCTTTTTAGATGAAGCAACAAAAACAATACTCTATAGACCAAGATATTTAATCAAATAAATAAATCAAATGCTAAGTTAAATTGAGAGCCATCAAAGGGAAGCAGTTTTTCAGATCTTTAACAAGAATGAAAAATTGAACCATATGTCAAAAATAGGAATGTTTTATCTTTGTATAACATAGCAATGTTTCTCAAAATGTGGTCTGCATAACGAAGAGTCCAGGGAAGGAGAGCATGTAACAAAGGAACAATTCAGCCACAGTGATGCCTATGATGGAGAGGCAGGTACTCAAAGGTGAATGCCAATACGTTGTTTTGAAATGTGCTAATAAGATCCATGAAATAGAAGACTAAGTGATTTCTAAAACATAATTTACTTTGCTTACTTGAATAGACAACAGATATTTGACAAATGTCTTAATTCACCAAAGAAATAAATGTGCTTAGTACCAATATGATGCCTGATGTAGAGAAGAAAGCTCATGGAATTCATTGTCACTCAGGTGGATTTGAATCCTGGGTTTCTTATGTGAGTAACACAAAGCAAATCACTCTTGCTATCCTGAAATTTAACTTTCTAGTTTAGGAAATAAGGGCAGTGTTACATTCTTCAAAGTCTTTTTGCAAGTATTATATGACATAACACGGAGAGAAGGATCAGTAAACTTTTTCTGTAAAGGGCTGAACAGTAAATATTTTAGGCTTTGCAGATCAAATGGTCTTTGTCACAACTGCTCTATTCTGCCATTCTGGTGGAAAAGCAGTAATAGGCAATACGTAAACAAACCGCTGTGGCTGTGTGTTAATAAAACTTTAACAAAAACAGGTGATGGTCCAGGTTTGCCCTGGGGCCACAGTTAGCCAACCCATGATCTCAGGCAATGACTGGTGTGTTGGCAATGCTCATAAATAAACTAAATATAAAAAGTTGCCCAGCACAGTCCCTACCACATGAAAAATTTTGAATGAATGCATTGGGTCAATCAATCAGTCAAGAAATCGTGGAATGAATATGGCCCGGTGAGTATAATTACCATCCCCAACCTCACCACTTAATATTTTACCACCTCATATGTCATTTTTTGCTGTTTTTATGAGATCATTTGACAGTTCCTACTGATTTCCCAGATATAAGAAAGTAACAGTACTACAGTCAGAAATTTTCTTAAAATGATTTTAAGACAATTGGCTGAAGATATGGTATTTGGAAAGCTCAGTGCTTAAAATTGGAGGAAATTCCCCATAGTATTCTTTCCTAAACAGTGTTCCATGGATGACTATGTACTAGGAAATAGTAATAGGATTCTATAGTGAAATATTTTTGAGAAATGCTGTATTAAACAAATTTAAACAGATTTCTTTATTACAGAAATTCTCATAGGCTTTGATGTTTAAGAGGGTGGAGAAATACATTCTGCACAGTTTCCCAGATATTATTTAACTGGGAAACTTTTTCTTTCACATACCTATTACCATCTTTCAGAATATAGTCCTTGGGGATAGTATTTGGGAAACACTACTCTGTAACGTAAATCAAATCTTGGTACAATTGAAATAAATGATATGAATGGACTCCTTAGACAAGGAACTTAGCAAACTAAAGTGGAAAAATGCTAACAGTTAAATTCCTTCAATTTTCATTCCATCATTTCTTTGATAATCATTTAGTGTCTTTTGTGTTCAAGGTAGAACCTTATTCTTATTCCTATGCAAAAGTCAGGGATAGCTTTATGAATAAAAAGTTTAGATATTCTAAAATAAATGGCTAAATTTCAAGCTCTTTGTTTCACATCTATAAAAATCTTCCTGAGTTTCATGGGAAGATAAACTTTTATTTCCAAAAGGAACTTCGAAGTTATATGAAGATAAAAGAGGAGCTCCAGTGAGTGAACTGGAGTAATATTTGGCAATAACCTGCCAGAGAGCTCATCTGAATTAGAAAGAGCTGTGATAACGGATCTCTATAGTCTAGGTCCAGAGAAGCTTGAAATAGGGTTGAAGCTGCCTACTTGAAACTAATACTCTTGCATTAGAATCATTTGCAAAATTCGATAATGAATTTTATTTAAGCAGAAATGAAGAAGATGAATTATTTTCAGGCAACTGTCCATGTATCTAAGGGCTCTATGCTTTTTTGACTGGTCTCAGAGAAGCACCAGAAAACACGAAGGAACTATTTCAACTAAACAATTGCTATAAATTCAGGATCACCAATCACCAATATTTCTATCAGAGGGCTCTCTCGTGATGTGGGTATGAGAAAGGAAAGCAAATTGTTTTATAAATATTGTGAGGCAGAAAAATACCTTATTTCTACATCCTCCTCACTCTCCAACACACTTCTTGTTCAAGATCCTTCTTGCTCAAGATCATTCTGAAACAGTATTTTCTGTAGGACCAGTGGGACAAGATGTTGGATCCAATAAATCATATATATTTCGTTACTTCATTAGATTGTTATATATTATATGTATTTAGTAATCTATACTTCTAAAGTGCTTGGTGCTAAGTGTACACAAAGTGTTCAATTAATGTGTACTTTTCAATGCAAATTGGAATTGGTGACTAAGATGACCCAATCCATATTTAAGTGTTAGGCCATTCTTTGAAAATGTGAATTACAGAAATGTAATACAGAATAAAATGTACATGCCCCAAAATGCTTATGGATTGTCTCAGTTAATTAGATGGTTGCAAGCCAGGCACAATGTGTATATATAAATGCCTAATGTTGCATAATATAATTTCTCAGAGATTTGGGGAAATATATAGATCTCTCTTAATTTCAAATCTTAAAGAGAAACTCTAAATCCCCCTAGGAATATAATTGGATAGGTCTGGGTGGAGAGTGAGACTTGACACAATTAAGATTGGAGTTCTATCACCTGGTCTTTGTAGGGGATGGTGAGGACCTTCCTATTGAACTCAGTAGGTACCTCAAGGTGATTTAAATGCAGGCAAGAGAAGGGTTATATCTGAGAGGACAACTTGCGAAATCCAGACAGAGGCTATTTTTGCTCTTTCCAAATTTGGTAAATAATTGGTGCCATTCTAGAATTTATCATTATCAATATTAGTACCAGATGTTAAATTCAAATGATCTAAGTCAGATCACATATTTCTCATTATTTTTTCAGTTCATAACCCTTGAAAACTGGATAGCTGTTGTGGTCACATGCTTTCTTTATGGGGTATGGAGAAAAGGAAAAGACAAAACATTGAGAAATATCTGTGAAAGAATGTGAAATGAATTGACAGAACTAATGACAGAAATACGAAATGAATTGTGACAAAGACAAGTAACTTTATCTTAATAAACCCAGCAGAGCCAGTATAATTAAACAGCAACTATGGTATCATTTAATTATTTTTCCCAAATAGCGTCATCATTATATATGACCAAGAAATAGGTTTTCTGTATTTATTTGGCAAAGCAGCAAAAAATGAATTGAAACTTACATTATCAATTGCAAAAACAGCATTACAGTGGATAGGAAGTAATTTGAAATTACACCTAATAGAACAAAGCACACTCCAAATTAATGTATAGTGCTAGTAGGAAATAAATGAATTCTTTACTCTTAAGTCTTTTGTTTTAAGGAGAACCTTTAGCAATGAAAGCCAAATAATTGTCCTTAAGACCATGAAATGAATCAAAGCAGCCATAAATGGCATTTGTGATTACAAGACAAAGATTTTCTTCTCTTTGAGTCTCTCTCCTTTTTTGCAGTGCGGGCAGAGTCCAATTGTATGACATAGAGCCTTTTAGGTTGTTTTCCTGCCATGACTTTGACATAACTGTTTTCTTTTGTCTGCTTTCATCTTTGACACTGCACTCTTTTCTCTTTACACCCACTTCCTGAAGCTGCTTCTTGCATGCCAGCTTCCCACTGTTTATGAGTGTGTGAATGCTATGATTTGTAAACAAGGAACTGCTATTAGCCAATTCATTAATTAGGGTCCTGTCTGAAGTTCTCCTGTGAAGAATAATAATTTATTAGCATAAGTAAGACCTTCTTCCTCCTGAGAAACGTCATTCTGAGAAAATATTGATTGAGGGTGGACCCCTGCTAGGTAATATATGTACAATTTATATATATTACAGGATATTCAGGTGCATTATCTTTTTTTTGTTAGCCAGTAATGACTGTAATAAACTAAAACCACCTCATTTTAAATAAATGCATGATTTTAGTTGACAATGGAGGCATAATTCACAAATATGCTAATAAGTATTTCCGAGTTAAGAGATTTTAGCCCCAATTGGAACAGGCACCTGCATATACACTTTGTACTCCATATTATTTAACTCTTCCAAAGCAAAGTGTCTGTTGATGCAGTTTCCTAAATATGAAATGCTGTTCTCCCTGCTTGTTCAAATTGAAATAACAATTCAAAGCAATCATAAGTTATATACTGTCATGTTTTGTTTAAAAATTCTAAAAAATATGTGACTTCTTGACCACCTTTAGTCATGACTAGTAAAAAGAAAATCTATCATTTCATCCAAGCCATGTCTGTTTTCAAAGCTGTAGCTTTTGGGTGGATGGCCAAGAATGGCTTAGTACTTGGAACCCTCAGGTGGGACTGGTAGGGATCTTCCGGGCTGCCTCGAACATTCAGTCCTTGGTACTCTGCTCCTCTAGAATAGGCTCTATTCTAGACTTTTAAGTCTTCACCTTGTTTATCCTAATCATGGCCTCAATCTGTGCCTTTTCCCTTTGCTTTTACTTCAGATTTTGATTATTATGTTGCTTTACTGACGTTAAGTTTTTTTTTTTCCTTTTTAATCTAGGGTTATAACCTCAACAGGATGAATTCCACTATGCTTCCTGCAATAGATGGGTCACATCTCTCCTTCTGGACCATGTTGTGTGTTGGGGCAAAATATCTCTGAAATTTGCATTAGAAGATACAGGTTGGAGGGTCAGTTTTTATTCCTACTGTGTGTACAATCCTAGACAAGGTGCAATCTATCTGAGCTCCTCTTGTTTTCCAAGCCTGTGATCCATCTTATTATCCTAAGTATTGTGTTGCATTATAAATATCATTTGTTGAAAATAAGGTTGATATATTTTCATGACATTCTAGGTGTATTTTGCATTGTATATAAGTCTAGTGCCAGAGATGCTGGATCTCACAAGTGTAGCTGGTACAGAGGAATGAAGGATCTGAGACCATGTTGGGTGGAGATAGACCTGAATGGAATGTAGGAATGGTTCCCAAGGCGAGGGTCAGGATAGATGTTCAGTAGTATCATATGTAGAGCATACAAAAAGGGATAGTGATCTCAAGCCAGGTTTCAGCTGGTGTATGTGCGTTTGAGCCAGCTTCTATTTGTATATCTAAGGAAGGCCCATCTGGTTAGTGGGGCATGGAATTAACACTGCAGGCATTGTCATAACACTTGAAGTCATATTGGTGACAACTTTACAGTGTGGTTGTTTCAAGGGGAGCAAATATTTCTAAGGAGGAACCTAGCCATGAACTGATCATAGGAGAGTAGGTTATATCTAAGGCTGAGAGAGTGAAAGGGCATCGTGTAGTTCAGCTGGGCTCCAGCCTGTCTTCAGTTCCCTAGAAAGCCAAAGTAGAAGTTCACTTGTATGGATTAGCCAATCTGAGAGGCATGGTCTAATATTTTGACGAAATAAGCTTGCTGCCTCATCTGCCTATCTAGGGCAGAGCTTCTGGATCTGAATCAAATATTAGCTCCCAGGGAAACTATTACGTGGCTTCTAAGTTAGTTTTTCCTCTGCGCTCTCAACACCATGTTAAGACAACTAAAATGGAATTTAACATCACAGCACTTCCATTTTTCGTAAGTCTACTTTGCCTTTAGATCATGAGCTCCTTAAGTGCAGGCATAAAATTGCTTTCAGCTGCATATCTTCAGCGCTTAGGGCAACACCTGGCACAGATACACAAGAAATGCTTATTGAATAAATGAATGAATTAACAAAGCTGCATTTCAGGGCCATAAGATATAACTTGGAATACTGGTCAACCATCCTGAAAATGCATGCCTTTATCAAATAATTAACCAGGTTCGCGGTAGGGATGATTTGATGTCTGTGACACATGTTGGGGTGAGGATAAGGGAGAAGTCAAAGTTGTCTTCTCTACCTTCCTCAGCTTTCTTCTGAAACATTTGGACCGAAGTCTCCATCCCAACTAAGGGCACAGTGCCACACACAGGAGTGCCTCTGGGTTCTTCTAGTGCAGTATTAGGGAAGCAATTGCAAGCACATATCTTACCAATAGAGGGTTCCTCTTGTCATATGAGGTTGATTCATTATGAATGTGAATATCCCATTGTAGTGCTCAATAAAACTGACTAGAAAGAAAAGAAAGGACTTAAATTTTTTTTTCTCAGCATCAGATTTTGTCGGTAAGGACCTTACTGGGGAAATTCTCTAGAATTACTTTGGTTTACAGTGATCCTATCGGTTTTTTAAATACTTAGAAAGCACTTTGCTAAGGGAAGTGGTAGTGTCTGCGTTAGTTTGAAGGCATTTTGGATTAATCAGGCAGTTGATTGTCCTGAATTGTTGAGCAGGCCCAGATTTCACTGCCATAAACACAGAGAAGTACTTTTCTCCAAACTTGACTTGTAACAAAGAATAAGTTTCATCAGACTTTTTTTTTTTTAATCCAAAGTTAGGGACTTTGCTCAAGTAGGACTTTTTTGCTTAATCTTCACACCCTCCTATTTCAGAGTGCTGAATTACCAAGTAAGCCAAGAGAAGATTATACTAAAAATGGGACTCTCAGGATTGTGAACTTATTCAGCAGAGATTTTACAGGGACCTCAGGGGATTTTATTCAAAATTGAACTTGAATAATTTTCAATAATACTTTCTGCTTTTGGAAAAATGCCTCTCAAAGTTTCTTTTTTCTTCCTCTTCTTTAGTGTGTATAAAGAGGAGTAATTTATATAATAGAAAAAAAGTAGAGTTAAAAGAGAATCTTGGGGAATCTAAAACCTTGGTGAAAGCTGTTAGTTTGAGTTTATGAAAAGATTTACGATGACAGTTGTTTTGGAAAAGTGTGTTCAGGCACAGGATTCTACAAAATTCATTCAACAAAAATGTGTTGAGTGCATACTCTGACCAGGCTTTGTCAGAGTTTCCAGATATCCTTGGTAATAATTTGCAATAGGGCCAATCAACTCATCTCTGTGATTTTTCTTCAGCAAAAGTCAGAAGCCCAGATTAGAGAAAGGCAACTGAGGCATTACCTGAGATTGACAAGATGTGCAGGAGCATCTGAAAGCAACAAATCAGTGACTGGTGGGTAATGGGACTCACTAAATATTTGCTGAGTAGGAATATTTATTCCAAGATGAGAAGTAAATAGTCCCAGGATGCCTGCCTATAAGACCGTGGAAGGGTTGAATTCTGACTAGAGGTAACCGTGAGAAAAGGTCAAGTAGCAGGAAGGATACAGGAGAAGTAGGAGGGCAGCCATACATTTAGAAATAAAGAAGTGAAGATTAGAGATCTTGATCTTTGACAAGAGCTAAGGGTGCCATCATGAGGGCCAAATAAGGCTGCCTGAAGGAGCAAGTCTTTGGAATCCATGAAGTTCTGGGGGTGTGAGACAGGATTTCAGGGGAGAAATCCACATGTACCTTTTAAATTACTTAGGATTATTTTGGTGGGTGGTGGAGGAGGAAACTGTTGAAGTAGACAAGAATAACTCCGAAGAAGGACAGGAAGAGTGGAGTCAACATTTGCCAAGAGCCTCCCTATGATGCAGTTATTATTGTTCAGTTTTTCAGAGGAGAAATCTGATCCTCCGAGGGCCAAATGCCTAGACTTCCACAACTAGTGAGCAGCACAGCAAGGATTAAAAGGCAGCTCTATATGCTGCGCTCTGTACTTACTCTGCAAGGTCACATCACCTCCCCACCCCTTGCCTCTCCCTACCACTTCCTCTACTCTTCCTTATTTTCCTTCTCCCCTTTCTTAACTTGCCCACATTTTCCTAGACGTGAGATAGTTTAAAAGCTCAAAAAAGCCCTTCCAAACCATTTTTCTCCCTTTCCTCTAGTTTGGAGGGAAGATTTAAGAAAACTAAAAGAAATATAAGGTAGACCATTTTCCAAAATGAGCAGGATATTTAGCTAGTATTTTCTGTGCATAAAGGAGAAGAAAGCATCTGAGGAAAAAAAAAAAATCACAATAATAGAGAAAATGGTGTCAATGTTTTTTGGAGAAATAAATGCATTATAACTTAAATTTCTAGAATGTAGCCAAGGAAACTTACATCTCCATTAACTTTTAAAATACTCTGGTTCCTAAAGATTTAGCTACTGCTAGCAAAATGCCCCATGTGACATATTGAGGAGTTATGAGGATAATAGTTGTTAAGAAAATCTCTAGGAGGTTCCAAAAGGATTGAAATGATTTAGGCATAAAATAAAATTTTAGCCAAGTTTGTAGAAACAGTGAAATATGTATTTTTAAATGTGTTTTGTTTGTTTGTTTTACTGACTAGAGGAAAAAAATGAGAGGATTTCAAAGAACATGGAGCCCATTTGATAGAAAGGCAAAATGAAGCAGAATATTCTCTTATGCTGATGACCTTAGGTTTGAAATAACAGTGGTGTATATCAGCTGACATCTGGGCATTTATCCGAGGTTACTGTAATGTGATTTTTGCATAGGTGTACTTACAGGTGCCTAACTACTTGTGAAGTCCATAGTTAAGATTATGAGTAATAGAGACGTAGTTGTGGCTTTTTAATTACCTTTATAATACCCATTGGCTTCATTTACTTTTGTAAAATGAAATTTGTTTCCATTGTTCATTTCTAGGCTTATTCTATAATAACACAAGGGTAGCTTTCAATTAGAAACTTTCAAATTGTTAAGTTGGGTCTCCACAGGAAAGTGAAGTGGAACTATGAACAACTAGCTGAGAAAAATCCATCTACCCAATCAAAAACACTTATTGATCACCTCATATGTATTTAGTATTCTTCTAGGCTCTGAGTATACAGAAATGAAAAATGACAGAGAAGTCCTTGCCCTCATGGCAGTTACATCTAATTGGGGCAGACCATAAACACACATGTACACAACTATACTGTGCAATTTAGATTAGATAAGAGCTATGAAGAAATAAAATAGGCTAAAGGATGAGAGGGTGCCAGGGGAATGAAGAGTCAAAGGGTTGCTAATTTAGGTAGTTTCGTCAGAACTCTTTCTCTGCAAAGGTGACTTTTGCGTAAGAGTCATTTAATTGGCTAATAGTAAGTGAGAAGAAGGAAATAAGTTATTGGGCACATATTAGATACCAAGTATTTCACAAAATTACTCTTCATAGGGTATTTCAAGCAATACTTATCACACAGCAATATAAGGATTATTGCACTCATTTTAAAACTGAGGAATCTGATGTTCAGAATGATTGACTAATTTACCCCAAATCGTGCAATTTCTGATTGAGTCAGGATTAAAACTCAGATCTGTCTGATTTTAGAAACTATGCTCTTTCCATTATACTAAGCTGTCTTTGTGGGAACAGATCAGAACTGCAACCCTCAAGATGAAAAGGCAAAGAGAGGGGAGTAATACTAATAGAGGTGATAATGAGCTGAATCTTGAATGAGTTGGCCAGAATCAGAAAGTTTCAGGGAGTAATGGGTTGGGAGTTTTATTAGTTACTTATGGCTGTTATAACAAATTACCCACAAACAGGATGGCTTAAAAGAACAGAAATTTATTCTTTCACAGTCCTGGAGGTCAGAAATCTGAAATCAGTATCACCGGATTGAAGTTGAGTTCTCTGCATGGCCATATTCCCTCTACAGGCTCTGGGGGAGAATCTGTTTCCTTGCCTCTTCCAGCCTCTGATGGCTGCTAGTATTACTTGGCTTGTGGCTGCTTCGCTTCAGTTTCTACCTCCATCCTCCCATGTATGTGTGGAATTTCCCTCTGCCTCTCTCTTATAAGGATATCTATAATTGCACTTAGGGCCCACCTGGATAAACCAGAATAATCTCATTTCAAGATCCTTAACTTATATCTGCAAAGAACTTTTTCTCCCCCCGTATAAGATAACATTTATAGGTTCTAGGGATTAGGATGTGGATATTCATTAGAGGATCATTTTTCAGCCTACAACATGGGTTAAAGAAAATACCATGCCAAGGAAGAGACAAAACGTGTCCGGAGGCCTTAAATCACCAAGCGTTGGATTCAAATTGAGAAACTGGAAGAGTCTGAGGGAAGATATTGAGTAGGATTGGCTTTGCACTGCTTTTTGGAAATATTGCTCACCATTCACATGCTAGAAACTGGGAGAATATATGAGTGAGATGATAGCCATGGTCTCTGCCCTTATGGAGCTTGCCATCTAGTAGTGGAGAAAGGCCATAAAAAAAAGAAAGAAAGAAAGTAAAAATCACATAGATCAACTATGTGATTAGACACTGTGATAAATGTTAGAAGATAAATACAAGGTGCCATTGGGACCAACAAAAATGAAGGGAAAGCAGTGCAAAAAGAAATTTTAACAAAGTTGCTTATTAATATAAGGGATTTTAGCTAGTCTGTCCTTTCTGTAACACCTCCAAGGTTTTTCTGTCTTTTGTTTTTTAATTCTCACTGGGGCCCTAGTGTGTTCTCCATGCCTTTTCTTCCTTGAGATTTCTTTGCATGGCATCCTTAAGAATGTAGTATTTGAACACAGATCTAATGAATGTGTGGTAGTTAACTAGCCAAAAGGTGGAAGGAACCAGAGAAGAGCCTTCTGGGCAGACGTGAAGGCTCTAGGATGAGAAGAACAGTGCATTGAGAGGATGGAACAAAGACCGATGCAGCTAGTGTGCAGAGACAGAAGCGGGGACACGTGTGTGAGATATACCTGGAGAAGAGGGCAGAAGCCAGGTGCTGAGGGACTCTTGAGGCCATGCTCAGAGGTTGCTGCTGCTTATATGAGCATTGGGAAGTAAGGTTAGAGAATTTTTGGGTTTCCCTGTGTGTTTTATTCTTTTTAAACTTTACCTACAGTAAAATTCATTCTTTTTGTTATACAGTTTGACAAATGCATTCAGTCATGGTAACCAGACTGGATCAATTCCAAAAGCCCCGTCCAACTTCCTCATGTTCCCCCTTTGTAATCAACCTCTGCTACTTTCCCTGGCTCCTCACAAATGCTGTTTTAAACAGAAAGCTCTTCCAGCTATGTAGAAGCTCAGCTGAAGGGAGCAGACTGAAATTCAAGTGAGGAAAGTGATGGCCCAACACCATGGTAGCATTAAAAGTGGGGAGGGCATATATTCAAGAGATAATTAGAAGTCAGAATCAAGAGAACTTGGTAGCCTTCAATATGTCATTTGGAGAGCGAGAAGGAAGCATTCAGGAGAGTCTCAGGTCTCTGTCTTGGGTAACTAGAAGACTAGTGGGACCCTTCAAGAGGCCTCTATTATGATGAAGAGTAGACAGAGATTAGGTTCAGTTTATGGTGCTGTGAGACATCCAAGACCTATGGGTAGTTGGGAGGATTTGGGGTCTCCAGCTCATTAGAAAGCTTTGAACTAAAGATTTATATTTGAGAGATGGGAGATTTTGGAAGGAATCTTAGCCTGTTTCTTTTTTCACTACATAATGACATTTGTGTAAAATTAAAAATAATATTCACTGTGTGAAAACTATGTACTAAGCATTGGTTTAAATATACATGTTTTTAATTCTGAAAACAACCTGAAAGTGAAAAACACTTTTATTTTACAGATGAGAAAGTAAGGCATAGAGCAATTAAGATATATGACCAAGGTTTCATGACAGGTAAGACTCAGAGTTGGTAATGCAAAAACTGTATCTTAAATTCGATTACTAAAGACGTATTCAAATACATTTTATTAGATGGTTAAAGCAGCGGTACTTACTGTAGGAACTTAATCATAATTGTCTCTGAAGCTTTTAACAATATACATGCAGTGTGTATTCATGACCCCATCCTCCTTACCTGCCTGTCAAAGCTGGGGACCAGGGACTGGAAGCTTTTTTAAAATGTTTCTGGCCGATTCTGATGTATCCCCCCTTTCCTCCTTCACCATCACACACCACCACTCTCAAACACATGAAAGTTGACGACTACTGGGTTGGTGGTTGGTCCTGAGATTATTGATTTTTGTAGATATTAATGGATCATAGAAGTATGCTGCCAGCAGTTGTTGACAAACAACTGTGCTTGGCTGGAGGGTGCTCCTGGTGCCTTCTTCGAGCGTGTACCTGGACAGCGATGACTGCTAGAAAATGGCGTTCTTACTTACGTCTACGCTATGTGGACATGTTTTGGCCACCAGTCATACCATGGAATTTGTGGGCATATCTTGAATGAAAAGGTAAAAGTAGGCTTGTTGACAGTATGGTTACTAGATCATATGAACAGAATTCCAGAAATCTATCCAGGCTACAGCAGGTTATAGAGACTGCAGGTGTATCCTGCTTTCTCTTATACACATATTCTTGAAATTTATACTGTACATTTTCACGTATTGTATTACATTGACATTTTCTAATGGAGAATGATATTTAAAGAAATATTCTCTTTTAAAAATATAGACTTTCACAAAATCAGTAGCATTTCTAAACCAGCAACTTTGTAAACCTACATGTAATGCATTTGAATATAGTGATGTGCTTCTTCCACGTTCATGGTTAAGTGGGTGAAGCTTAAGATCTTAATTTGTAGAAAACTCTGGTAATTCTCTCATCTTGTGTAATTTGAACAGCTAAGGGTCTCTCTCACACATTCTAAAGAGGCAAGAGTGAAACTGAAATATTTATTTTTGTGATGATTTTTTTTCTGTTACCACCAAAGAACAAAACCAAGAACAAACAATGACGACAACAAAACCTGTCAACAATGTTGGTTTCTGTTGAGGGCCTATAGTAAATTTAACATAAGTCTGTCATTGTAACCTATGAAATTGGCCTCATTCTCTGTGTTGGCATCACCTTTTCCAGTGTGTCAGAAGCAACCCAGGCTGTATTGTTGTGTTGTGCCTATTGCCTTATTTGGTATTCACCTGTGATGAGAAACATAATCAAATTGGTAAATAGATCATTGGAGGTGACTTTTACAATACAGTACTAATATAAAAATAGATTTATAATCCTCTCTTATTCCAAAGATTGATAATGATTGGGCTATAACATTTTGACCTGCCATTCCCATTCCAGGGGATCATGGCCCAGATATCCCATGTGGTTTCAGAGAATGGATAATCTACCCCCTCCCCAGAGAGAGCTAAATGCAATATGTCAAAGGTATGACCTCAGGAATTTTTATTTTATGTTATTCTTCCTTTTGGCTCATTCTCTTTTTAGGCTTTAGAAGAGTGAAGTAAAGAAAGATGTGTTGTCAGTCCAAAGTGACCTCTTGCACGGGAGAATCACGGGTTGTGCGAATGGCGATTGTGACTCAGTCCCCAGGGCCCTTCTGATGCAGGGTTTTTTTGGCTCAATAATTTACAATGTTGTAACTACTGTTTGGTGTGGGGAGAGCAACAAAGAATGAGTAAAAGAGAGAGAAGCAAGTTATATCAGCGGGAAAAAAACTTGGCCGTGATTTTAGACTGTTAAATCCTATAAAGAAGTAACGTGGGAAATGCTTATAATGCAACATAAAACAAGATTCAAAAGTGTGCATGTTTTATCATCTCAACTGATTTTCAAAAGTCCCACATCATAGGCATAGGGAGAAAAAAAACCTGGAAGGAAATAGACAAAAATGTTAACAGTTGTCATATTTTGGCAGAGAATGTCTTTTTTTCATATTTTTCTAAATCTGAATTTTCTAAATCTTCAAATGAAATTGGCCAACTTTTAAAATATAAAAAGGTACAATTTAGGGACAATAGCTGTGATCTGATTGGTGATACGTAAATCTAATCAGGGTTCAGGGTAAAAAATATGGAATTGAGCAACAATTTAATCACTATCTTCAGGATACATTGCATTCTTTCAGTCACTTCCTGTATTTCCACTCCCATCACCATCACTGTCCTGCTGACCCAGTAATCTCTACTCAGGACCAGCAGCTACCTTCTCCACAGAGCTGTCCTCACCAGGGCATCTGCAGCTGGTGTGATAAGCCAATATTAGTGGATGATATTGTAGTGCCCTCTATCATGATGGGAATTTAAGGCATTATAAGAGATCTCTGGGGGGAATTAAGAGGTACAAACTTCCAGTTATAAAATAAATAAATCGTGGGGACATAATGTACAGCATAGAGAAGATAGTCAATAACATTGTAACTTTATATGGTGACAGATGGTTACCAGACTTCTTGCGGTGATTGCTTCATAATGTATATAAGTGTCGAATCACCATATTGTACACCTGAAACTAATATAATATTGCATGTCAAATATAGTTCAATAAGAAAAAGAAAAAAAAAAAGAGACCCCTGGGGAAATATATTTTGATGATTGGAGAATGTTAGACCTAAATTTGAATTTACAGAGATCTGGGCCTATGTCCTACTTTTGTCACTTCATACTTAATTAGACAAGTTGGTTAACGAGACTTTTCTAAGCCTTGGTTTTCTCATAGTCACAATGGTGAGCACAATATGTATCTGTTTGTTGTGAGGATTAGTGGGGTTAGTTCATTTAAACTAAATGAACTATATTGCTTATACCTGTTTTTCCTCACAATGAACTGATGATAGGTATGATAACGATGGTAGAAAATATTGCATCATTCCACCTGTCTCCAGCTCCTATGACTCATGAACTAGAGGAGACCCATTGGCCTACTCCCTTCTCCAATTCAGGTTAAATTTAAACAAATTTAACACCTACAGAACATTTACTATATACTACATCATATTCACATATGTTTACTTTTTATAGATTATCTTTTGCCTGGTGACCAGCCGATGTCTGGAAGTCAATGTTTGTTTTAAATTTGGTCTGCAAGAGTACAACGTGGTCATAAGGCCGTGGCATCCTTTTCAAAAAACACTTTAGATTATGCAAATCACCACTTCTGTGACTTCCTGTTTCCTCCCAAATTGTGCCTCACTGGCTATGTGGCAAAGATGCTATGAAGTCAGAATTTCGTTCCATATTAGCAATCTTTGAAAAGGTTAGGGTTTAAAAACAATGAGAGAAATACAAAAAAGACATTAGTGTGAATCTTCACTGGCCCCTAAATCTACTCCCGGAGCTCTTTACAACTTGGAGATTACGGAGATGAGAGGGGAGGGCAGATAAGTATTGGTTTTCATTTTTAAATGCATTTTTCTGAGGATCAGAGGATTTCTTATTATATCTATTTCACCTTCAAAATGGCATTGCTGAGTTCTCAGTAAAGGTTACTCATGAATCTGAGCATTTGCCTTTCTGACTCAGAGTTTACTGGCATTTGCTAAATGTTTGGCCATGTATTCATCTTTGTCTTTGACCGTGATGAAAGTATCGCATTGTCTCATTTATTAGATAGCACTCGCTGTGCTGAATTGAGGTTGAACCATTTGACATTGGCTCCACAGTGGCTTGAGTCTTCTGGAGTGTTTTGCAGCCACAACTTGTTTCTATTAGTTTTGGTTCCTCCCTGCCCTCTCTCTAACCTCATAAAGTCATCTAAGGCCACCCATTAGCTGTTGGTGAGTAACCTCCTTTGCTTCTCCACAAACCGACCCTGTCCAGGTAGCCTGAGGTATTCCCTCAGTGAGAGGATTCCTGAAACATTGCCCTGTGCATCCCTACTTCTTGGCTCTCTTTCTCTAATTTCCACATTTGGGAAATACAGTGCGTAAGTTGAGCTGCTCCCCCAGTTATGAACACTAAAATATTCCTTTCTAGGTCCTTGTGGGAAAGGTCAAGAAATTAATTTTAGATGAATATCTTCACCTTCTTAGCCAGTTGCTGTATTGATGATCTCATGACGGATTGCTCCTTAAACTAGCCCCAGCACAGGTCAGAGTGGAGTGAGAATATGCTCTATTTAATGAGGCAGGGCTCAAAGCCCCTAATATTTTATCACCAGCATGTGGATGGAAGGAGTCATCAAGGAATAGAGAGTGGCTAAAGAAGCCTCATGCCATATATGGGCTGTGTGTTCTGCTGAGAAGATAAAAGGCCTCTGTGAGTCTAAACATTTTTCTTTTTGTTTGAGGTTTTTTAAATTCATTTAAAGAAGCTAACATTGTATTGAATTTTTTATTGTACTTTTTACTTTTAATTTTTGGCCCAAATACAGAATAATTGAAAGAACTGAATAATGATCACCTGTGTAATCACCTCTGAAATTTAGTAATTATTAACATTCCGACCTAATTACCAGTAATGTTGCTTTTCTAAATGGATAGATACATACAGCTGCGTATTTACCAAATATCTCTTAATAATGGCAACTTTTAACAAAACCACAATACTATTATCACACCTAAGAAAATAAATAATAATTCTTTATAACAACTATATTGAGTATTTATTGATGTCTCCCATTTGTCCCATCAGTATCTTTTATGACTTTTTTCAACTAATGTCTAAGTATCTTTTCTACATTACATTTGTTTTGTCTCTTTTAATCTGACCTCCAAGTTCTTTTGTTTTTCTTTCTTCACATTACTTTTTGAAGAAACTAGATCAATTTTATCATGACATGTACCACACTCTTCATTTGTTTTCTGGTGGTCTTGTAACTTGGCCCTCTGGCCTCTGTATTTCTGGTAGACTAGCTATTCAATCGCAAAGCTTAATTAAATTCATGCACAATGTTTTTGGCAAGAATACTTCATAGATGATGCTGCGTACTTCATATTACATCCAACTATGAGGTAAGTAATGCTAGGTTATCCTCCTTTTAGTGATACTAAATTTGTTCCCTTAGTTAAGATGATGACTCCTAGAGCTTTCTATTGTACTGGTACATTTCCCCATTAGATATAAACAAGCAAACGTTGAGGTGATACTTCAGCACTATATGAATATACTGCTCCCCAATCCACTTTGATCTAGTAGCTTTTATATCCATTAATGATAATGGCTTTCTGAATCAATTATTTCATTCATGGTTGCTGAATGGAGGTTCTAGTTTTATTCCTCTTACATTTATTTTCTGGCGTAATTTTGTAATATTCTTTCTAAATCAATAGAGATGAACTCTGGTTCTTCCTAAAAAGCAAGTATAACTACTTGCTTCTTTCCAGTCAAATATCAATTTTCAGGGCAAACTTGGTGTAAAAGTCACCTCTAATTATAGCATGTGCATGTATTTTATGTCCCTTCTCTTTTTCTCTGGTATCACAATGGACAGAAAATTTTTATTTTTTTGGTGTCATATCAGTTATGGCCATTATTCTTTTTGATGCCCAAATTTTTTGAAATTTGGATAATAATAAGAACTGGCTCGTATGTCTTTCCCATGTGCCCCTGTTGATCTCTGCGAACTTCCTTCTTCCCAGCACAAGATTCTGGGCTGACTTTGCACTTTCTCTAATCCAGATCAAAAATCAGTCATTTCTTCAAGGACCCCTATTTCCTCTTATCGAGGGATGATGTTTAGAAACCAAGATCTGGATGCTAGGTGTATTCACTGCTACCTGAAAGCCATAACTTTCAAAAACTTTCAATGAACAGAACTATATATATTTAAAATCATGAATTCATATTTAACACCAGATATTTGCCAACATTTTTTTGATATTTATTTGTTTTCCCTATTATCATATTAATCTTTTAGTAAGCTGGATTTAAGATCCATATTGTTTCACTAAGACCTTTCAATTCCTTAGTTTATGCCCAAAATAGAATGATCTGAGAAATGTGTCAGCTCTGCTCTAACTCCTGCTCTCCACCCAAGAAATACTGTCACCCAGATATTTGCCAAGTCTTTAAAATGCCAATACTTCTAAGTGGAAAAAAAAATTAGAAGTTAATTTTTCATATTTATAATTCCAAGTAACTTTTTGATCAACTTTGTTGTTTTATTTGTTTAAATAAAACTTGTGATCTCGATATTGAGGACACTCAATGGAAGCCCAGTGCAATTCCCTTGTCCATGGCAACTACTACTGGTACTCATTTCCTCTGCATTGGGACTTGGCCTCTGAATTTTTCTCAACTCACCTGTCCAGGCAGTCACCACACCCATCAATATGCTAACTCAAACTTATTTACCATCCCTAACATAGTTTGAAGGACTCTTGCCTAAAAGAAGAGATTACAGTTCATCTCAGTGATTAGTGAGGCATATTAGGTCTGCAGTTTGTAATGACAGTCATTGTAGAACAGGCCAAATGTGAAGAAGGGTTAGTAGCAGAGGGCGTTGGATGTGGTTAGGGAATATTTAAGGAATTCTGAAGATTCGGAAGCCTACATGAAATTTGAGAATCCTTAGCTACCAGAACAGAAAGGGACATGAATCATCTCAAAGTCTCACTCCATTATTGTTCTTTAGTAAACTTAGAAATGTTTTAAGAGAATAAGACAGACTTGAAAAGGATTTATGGTGAGTCAACATTACACTTGATGGACTTATAGAGAAAATCATGCCTTTAAATATGTATAAGAAAAGACTGCCCGAAAACCAAGCTTTGAGTAAAAGTAGTAGCTGAGATGGTTTCTACCTGTGCCATGGATTTGCTTCCCTTAGGTGCTAATTTCAGTGTCTTAATTGTTTGGAGTATTGGCTAAGACAACAGAGGTTCGTCTCTTTGAGAATTAGATTTAGTTATCTTCTAACGTAGAAATTTTTTAAAAAAATTTTTTAAAGATTTTATTTTTCCTTTTTCTCCCAAAGCCCCCTGGTACATAATTGTGTATTTTCAGTTGTGAGTCCTTCTAGTTGTGGCATGTGGGATGTCGCTGGAGCATGGCTTGACGAGTGGTGCCATGTCTGCACCCAGGATTCGAACTGGCGAAACCCTGGGCCACTGAAGCAGAGCACGAGAACTCAACCACTCGGCCACGGGGCCGGCCCCTAATGTAGATCTTTTTTATATGCCCAGACTGCATCCCAAATTCCCATCAGATGCTTCTTAATGTGCATGATGACAAGACTGTGGTAGCCTTTCAGTGGTGCCATTGGGTCACTATCACACATTATTACTCTTGACAAAATGATCCACAGGGCACATTGCCATTGAAAACAGGTCAGTGTTTGGTATGAAGAGGAAAACAATCATCAAACTTCAAAACAGAGACCTTGAACTTGACCTGCCCACCCTGAGCGAAGAGCAGCTGCTGGGCTGCCCCATGGCCCAGCTCCAGGGAACACCATTCAACAGGAATCTTTCAGGACAGAGAAGGGAAGAGAGCATAAAGCCACTCCCCTTTGTGCTCTGCCAGAAAGATAGAGGAGAGGACTTGGCAATTGGACACAATAGATCTGTCCCTGGCCCCTAAGCACTGCTGTTGGCCAACTGCTTCCCTGTCTCCAGGATGCCTTGAGAAGGGCTCCTCTTTTTCCAAAGTGTCTTCAGTTTGGTATGAAACCATTCACACTGCACTTCCCTCATTCATCCTAAGTGGTTAAATTTAGCTGATGTATCTAGCAATGTGTGGAAATCATACCTATGGATGTAGAAAGTGTTTCATTCAGTCACATGGGGCATTTTCTAGTCCTGGCAGTGCAATTGTATAGGCAACCATGGAGAATCAGACAGAGTGAAATTAGCCAAGCTCGTAAAGACATGAGTTGACTGTAAATGATATTTTGATCTTGGCATATTTAACCGCTTACTAACATTAAATTAGTTCGATTTCAATGTAGTTCTATTAAGAATAGACAGTAATTTTGTTAGCATTTAATTATGTACAACATTCTATTATCCTCTAATTATGTTAAATATATATATATATATACTGTTTTCCCAAGTTGCAATTTTTTTTAGGACAGAGACTACATTGGATTGTGTTATTTATTCTCCACAGAACCTCATACAGTAGAGAGCACAGAGTAGGTACACACTGAACCCTTGAGGAATGTGTGTCAAGTTTATTCTACCTTTGCTCAGTCAGACAGACTGTCAGGAAGAGAAAAAGGTAGAATAGTTAACTGAGTAATACAGGAAAAGCCAAGCATGATCATGCTATGCATAGTGATTTTGAACATAGAAAAAGAGCTGTGAAATAGAGTATGTGATCTGCAGTGAGTAGAAGGAAAAGCGCTAAGACATTTTAAGACCTTGCAGTTTCCAGGGAGAGGGAGAGATTCAACTAGGGAAATTAATAGAAAGAGAGAATATAAGAGTATATGAGAGAGTGGAAGATCAGTCATGTCACTGAATGGTATCCAGGGAAACAGAAAAATCCAAGCACATTAGTCTGTTGCATATCTAGTTTTAGCAAAATGGTCTAAGAAAGGATAGTAACAGAGTTGATTTTCATATGGTACACTCTGTCTAAACTGTGGGGAAAAATGTATTTTTGGATAAAAAATTTTTTTAAATGTTCTTATGTACTCTGTGTTCTGTTTGACAAAACAAACTGTGTCTTCTCAATGAAAGTTTATAGCCAGGTAGATCTGTTTTCCTGAAGACATAAGAGATGAGTAGTTATTGAGGATTAGTGATGGTGCAGGGAGGGAGGAGCACATTTGTTCAATGATTGGGTGCTAGGACAGGGGGAATTTGGAGCAGAAAAGATGTAGTGGGGGACTGGGAATGCCAGGCAGAAAAGACAGGACTGACCAATTGTTGTCCAAGTCACTGCAAGCAGAAGTACTGTCATTCAGACTAAGTCCCAAAGTCTATTTGACCATTAAGGAAAGACAGGCTTATCCACAAGAACATGAGCTTATCCTCTCACATGTATGAGTGGTGCTATGTAAGAGAGATGAAGGTAGGGAGAGGAGAGAGGAGGAGACAGAGAAAGAAACAAGCTGGGCCAAAAATAAATAAAGTTTAACTACAGAGCCATGCAGATCCTCCGTTATGTAGAACATTTAAAACAGTGAAAAATATGTCATTCATGAGAATTTTGAAAACCGTAGATAAGGAGAAACATATAGTAATAAGATGACCAAGAATAGAAAGGGTAACCTGTACTAAACAACTCATTCAAAAGCATGTAGAAGAAATCTTGACTAAGTGGATTAATAATAGGCTAACCATAGAAAGGGGATGGTTATTCCACAAATAAAGGATGGAAGACAGATCATCAGAAATGAGAGGAGGAAGAAGTAAGGCACGTTCTATCCTTGTGAGCATCTAATTCGCAGCATAAATTAATTTGGAAGTTGGTTTGTAACTTGGAATATATTTTCTCATAGAAATGGTATTTCACATTAAGTTCCCAGACCTGCTCGCAAATCATTTTCATACAAATATGAATCTGAAGCATAGCACCAGCAGTAATATCTTACTATTTCAAGAGTTTGACTCTAATTAACCACCATGTGCAATACTATGTCTGATAAACTTGGTAGACTGAGGAGCGTCTAGAACCCAAATGACTTGTTTCCAAGAGCAGTGAAGAGAGCTCTCTTCCCCAGTTCGAGTCAGGACACCTCACTTCTCTACTTTGCTTACTATTTCGTTTGTAGGAAGTGTTGATTTTTATGGCATTTGGAGGTAATACATCTTGGGCAGTCCTGAAAGGCTTGAGTATTTATTCATCCCTGCATCTTCAAATGAGTTGAGAAGAAGGCCATCCTCACAAATAAGCAACCACATAAGCCAGTGCAAAAAGTGGGTTCTTTTAATCTACGTTGGCTAATAAATGATGCTATGTCAGTAGCAAACAATTAGAAAAGTATTGCTTCTTATGGAGTAATATAACTTGAAACTAGTGGATGGATTAAACAGATCTTTTGGTAGTCTATAGTTGACTGCATTTTAATATACCGATCCAGTAAGAGAATATGTATAAAAATGAGAAAATAAGATAATATTATATGAATAGAGAATACATAATAAATTCTACACAGGTAGAATTTGGTTTTCACAAATGCCATTTTAACATTTGGTTCTGTATGACAAGACTGTTTCCAAATTCTCCTGACGGCCCTTATACTAGTTTGCTGATATGTATAAAAACAATCTTTTGAAAAGAAAACTACTATAAAACAAATGTATTCAAAAGTTTCTGAACATGGAAATAGTAAACCTTTATGGCAAACAGGTATGGGGCGGCTGGAGTAGGATTGGAGAAAAGAGAAGTGTTAGAACAGAGTGCTAGTGAATGAGAGAGGTAGAAAAGTTCTGGGAGGAGAAAGTGATCAGACCAGAGGCAGGTGGCAAATCCAGGAGTCATCCAGAGGATGGGCCCTGGTTGGAGCTCTAGCCAAAGGAATGGACTCTTTCTTGTTACAGAGGAGTCAAAATGCTGCCTCCTGCTGCTACCCAAGGACTTGGTGTTTGCTCTAGGTAGCTATAGCCTCAAAATTGGACCATGTCCTTATCTTGTCCATATCTCTTTGAACTAATACTTCAAGTCAATATTTTTAAGGGCATTAAGAATAATTTAACTTTTGTTTTGTTTTGTTTTACTTGGAATTGGTAACATAGAGATGATGCAGCTAGCTTTGTCCATCTTAGGGCCCAGAACCTACTGAGGGTCCTTGACCTAGGCAATTCTGTCTAGATGCCAAGAATGGTAAACTCTACAAAGGATTCTTATGCTTGGACCCTTATATTCTCTGAATCCTCTTTCTTTCCTGCCCTAAAACTTTACCTGGATCTTGTTGTGACTGATTCTGTCTTGTCATTTTGGTTTCAACTCAAATACCACCTTCCCAATGAGGCCTTTTCTAACCAGATATTCAAAATGACCCCAGCACTTTTTATCCTATCATTCTTGCCCATTGTCTTCATAGAATTTATCACCATCTCATGTTATTTTGTTGTCTGACTCTTCCCATAGGTCCTTGCCAGTCTTATTCAGTGGTGAATCCTCATCATCTAGGAAAATGGTGAGCCAATAGTAGATACTCAAAAACTAGTAGATGAAATAGTGCCTACTTCTCTGCATCCTGTCCTGCAAATTTATTTAGGTATCCTCCACCAGCCATCTGGGAGGATATCTTGAATATCTTCTGATATCCTCATTTATTTCTCCCTAAATATTTCCCCTTTCCTGTCCTGAAATCTGAACTATTTTCTCAATTTAAAAACATTCCATCTTTTTTCGGGAGGAGACTTAAGGTATCTCTCATCCAATCATTGACAATTAGTAATTTCACATATGGTTCATAACATCAAAAAGGTCATTCCCTCAGGGTAAGTAAAATTTAGAGAGTCCCTCCTATCAAAGAAGGTGCATAAGTAAGCTATGGTTGAGGAGAGACCCCTTGGGGGCCAACCAAGAGGATGTGGAAAAGGGACAAGACTCAGATACAATTTGTGAGGTATAATGGAGATGCCAGATGTCTGATGCCTGGTACTATGGTCGAGAGAAAAAGATATAGGAATGTTACCACGTGTGGCTTCTTGGAATGAAATAATGGTTTGGCTGGGATTTTCTTTTCTACCCTTACAAGAGTTTCAAGATAAGGTAAACTTGCCTGACTATTTGGGTATAAAGCTATGCCTTGGTTTCCTTTTTCTTTTCCCCCTAATTGTAACTATTTATAGGAAGGAATAGAGAGTGCTTCTCCCCTGCTTTTGGTATCAACCTTAAAGTACTTCCTTACTTTCCTTGTATTAAATCAGAGTGTTAGAAAACAGAATGAGCTGAAAATTGAAGGTTTTTCCTATTCTTTCAACATTATTTAATGGCACAGAAACAACCCAACATGAGTATACTTGTAAAGTAATAACTTGTAACATTTACCCAGAAAAGAAAAAAATATATATATATAACTTTTTTTAAAGTCCTTATTCCATGCCAAAAAACTATGAACTCCAACCTCATTTACTTACAGGTGATGTCAGGTACTTAACTGGATAATAATATGAAAAATTAATTTTATTGGATAGTTTTTTGAAAACAGATTTTTTGTGGGTAGAGTATTAGGTACCAAACAGGGTAGGGGAGGAACAAAATGGCTGTGATGTTTTCAGTTATTTTAGAGTTTTATGGTGCCAGGTTTTCTCTGTGAACCTCCTTCTCTGTCTTGTATTTTGCCATGGCTACTTGGGAATAGAGGAGGAAGAGAGGTGAGACTGTCTAGCACAAATTGGAAGAGTGTAGTGACCAGGGGAGAAGGTGGGAAGGAGATTCTATGGTTATAAGAGGTGGTTTGAGAGGTCTGAGACATTGCCTCAAAGAAACTCACATTTTTAGGCAGGAGAGAGCAAGAGAGTAGAGGGAAGGCAGCTGATGACCACAAACACAGCTAAATTTTTTTCCTATTTATAGATTGACATTTAATTTATTGTCCAATATGGGGCACTCTTTAGAGAGAAAGAAGATATTATTAATGATTAAGTATTAATAATTACAGATGTCAACCAGGATGTATGATTACTTACAGATTAGATCATCAGAATCTCTTTTATAGAGGTACAACATAAAGACTTTTACGTTGTTTAAAGCAAATTAAACTGTGAGCAAAAAGCTGGATCTATGATGGAAAAGATAAATGGTATTATCTTAAGCACCTGAAAAAATGCCTCATCTACCTGTCACCCTAAACTAGCATTTTCAAAGCCAGATTTAGAGATGCCCAGGAGTTTCCATTACCAAAGTAATTTAGGCATTATCAACCATTCAGCCTTATTGTAAATGGATTTATCAAAACCTTTTCCTGAACTTTGCTTTGCCTGAGACTCAGAAATTCAGAGATCCTAAAGCGTAAGTATCAGAGAGGGGGGTGTGTGTCTGTCTGTCTGTCAGTGCATGTTTTAGGAGATGAAGGTTAAGAGAAATTACCAAGTGAAAAGCCAAAAAAGGAGATATAGGCACTCTAACATTTAGGTCACCAGTATATCCTGTAGGACTGGCTCTGATTATATTAATAAACTTCTGCTAATGACTTCTGCCTTTTTACTCCTATGGATTTTTACTACTTTTAAGTCTAGTGTCACAATCAATTTAATGAAAAATTAATTTTACATTTGTTTTTAAAAGTTTGAGTGAGGAGAGAGAAAAGTACGATAAAAAAGAAGATACCTAAGGTTAAACAGTGTCTGTTAAATCTTTTGAATTCTGTGAAGAAAGAAAATACTAGATAAAACCGAATTATTACCATAGGTTTCCTCTGCTCATGCAAAGTGAAACGAAAAGTCCATATGGCTGTATTTTAGTCCTACCAGAAAGTAACATTCTACAAAGTCTGCCCTCAGTCCTCAAGATATTTTAGACATATGTTTTTGCCTTAATATGTCTAGATGCTGTTTCAGTCCTTCATTTCGTTTCACATGTATAGACTCAGCCAATGTGTATTTCAAGTGAATTCACCTCTCCCTTAAACACGTGCTGAGCCCCTGACTCAGAATGAAACTTTAATGTTTTGTAGGTCAACCTTAAATCAGTGATGGAGCAGAAAAGAGAACAGAGGATTTATTGTACATTTCTCTGTGGGGGACCAAGAAAAAAAAATGAATGGCTTGAGAAGCTATGGTAACTAAAGCTGCTAGCAGAGAAATCTGACAGTCACGGAGTGTTCTTGAAGCACTGCGCTAGAAGAACAGATTTCTGATTTATGCGTCAGAGTCTGGAGATTGTGAAAATCCATTTGAGAAAGTTTAACGGGAGGAAGGCATACACTCTGAAAAATTAGGTTTGCAGAAATCACGCTGCATATAAACTAGTCATTTACACAAGAATTGTGTTTAATTACTTAATCGATTAGAAAATATAGATTTGTGTCTGTTTGTCTAGTCTATAAACAAACACCCAGTTTATTAAAATGCCACATAAGTGACGCAATCCCATTACTTTTGCTCCATGGACTAGGTAAGCTACTCTGCCATCTATGGCAACTCTCAGATCCACACTTAAAGTAGAAATAAAATACCAATTGTAGAGTTTGTGGATGGGCAAAAATGTTTCCTGCATTGGCCACACCCACCCACCCCACTCTCATTTCTTGCGAAAAAGAGGGAGAAACATTCCCCAAAGATCTCAGCAATACTAATTGCAGAGTGGTATGTGTCTTCTTGCCTTTTTCTTCTTCCCAGTCTTAAAATAACAGTTATAGAAAGAAAAAATTGCCTTCTTGGAATTTTTCCAGAAAAGAAAGAGACTATACAATATATTCAATGGACAAAGGTAGATCTATAAATAGAATATGTATGTAAAAAGGTAGAGAAAGAAGAGGGGGGCTAAGGTGCTGAAATAGTTAAAAAGAGAATCAATGTAATGGTGGAGAAGACAGTTCTTAATCTAGAAAAATGAAAAGAAAAAATAAATGTCAGTTCTAAGTAGGACATTGACCATCAGCTTAAGGAAAAATCAAAAACTCAAAAGGAAATGTACAAATAGAAGAATTCATTTAAGCATATGATACTGCTGTTTAAAATTTAGTATATGATAGTTTCCTCTAAATGTCATGAAATTGCTGGATATTTCCGAGTATATTTCAGAATATCTGTATGTTGAGAATTGAGTAGATAATACTTTAACATATTTAAATTATTTGTTAACCTTCATTCAAATGTCTGAGTATGGTACAGACACAGAGCAAAAGAAAACCTAGGAAGACTGTTAAGAAAAGTACCAAGAGAAAATAGTATCAAAAATAAAATGTGTGACTAGAAATTTTTATTTGTCAGATTTAAATTTGCGTATTACCAGTATTTTTCTTAAAAGATTTGAATGTGACATATTGGCTTTGTGATCTCAGCTCCACCCTCATTTCCTGCTGGGCTTACTGACAGATTTGCTCAATTACTTACCTTTTCTAACAGACCAAGCTGTGATACATCACTGGGTAAATTATGTCTGCTTTTATCCTATTTTTTTTCACACATTCATATATTTGGACTGTGAGAGAAGCTGGAGAATTGCAATATATGCAGTTCTTAATAGTTGACACGTCTACTAATAATATTTCTTTTGGATTGATGCAAAGATAAATGAAAACACATTAAATATTTCTAAACAGCTTTATCCCAGCTTGGTAATGTCTTTTGCCAGTATAATTTTCTACGTTTCTTCTTAAGAGGTCCTAGTCTGGATTTTTCTGAAATAAGAACTTGCTGTGACCTTGTATACTGGGGCAAAAAAACCTAGCAAGCTTTGTGACATTGAATGAGAGTCTTGAAGAACCACTTTGTTGATTAAAGAAATTTACTGGACAGGAGAATTTGTTTTCCCTTTCTGACTTAAGTTCAATTTTTTCCTTCATTTGCTAAAAGGTTGGCAGTCTTAAAGCGTGGAATGGATCTTTGCCCTTCACCATGCTTGGACAAAACAGACATTGTGGGTCCATGCTTGACTCAGTGCTGTTCCTATAGGCTGGATTGAACTTGAATCTTCACACCAATAACAAATGCTTCTCTATAAATCAGCAACCTAAAAAATGTGAAGATGCCTCATTAAGATTGGGATTACAGTCCTCTTCTTGTTTAAGGTCCCAAAGACTTTAGAGAACTAGAAAGTTGTTTCCCATGGGGAAAATGAGAAGAAAAGACAAAGGTAATAATTTATGCAGTAAAACTATGGTAAACATTTTACATATATATGATTCTATTTATACTAAAAGACTATCTTCTTCCAAGCAAGACATACATGAAGAAGCTCAAAGTCCTGGTGGTTAAGTAACTCTTCAAAATTACCCAGATAGTAAGTAAAGGATTGAGATGCAAAAACAGATATACAACACTGTTCAGGATAATCCTGATTTCCGAAATTCTGCCCCTTTGTCAGAATATATATTCCAATGTATTTTTAAAATATGTTCTATGTAAAAATGTGGGTGTATGGCCTGGATTATCATATCTCTTGGAATTTTCCACCTAACTTTATTAAATATAATTGTCAACTAGAAATTGTATATATTTACAATGTGCAACTCGATGTTTTGATATACATATACATAGATAATCACCACAATTAAGCTAATTAACACATCCATCACTCACATAGTTACTTCTTTTTTTTCATGGAGAGAACACTTAAGATCTACTTTCTTAGCAAATTTCGAGTATACAATGCAGCATTATTAACTATAGTCACACTGCTGTACATTCGATCTCCAGAACTTATTCATTTGGAGAGATGTTGGTCAAGGGGACATGGTGAGATGTTGGACATTTTAAATCATAATAATGAGAATCTGGTTAATCCACCACTGTAAACATTGGAACAAAATATGCTGTTTGGAATTGCATTCTGATTTTAATATGGTCACATCATCTGACTTGGGCATGCAGGCAATGTGATTGTAGCATCTGTTACCACACTCATCACCCGGGTTGATTCAGACATTCCGGCTCCTGGCATCATCTGACACTTAGTCTGTGATACTTAACCTTCAGCCAAAGATCCCAAGTGGATGGTGACATTTTCATGGATTAACTGAACCTTTTACCCTTTATCTCAAAGCTTTTATACTCTCTGACAGAGCCTTGGTTGCTCTGCATTTACCAGGTTTTCACTGTGTTTCTTATACAGTGAGGCTAGACAGGTACCACATCAACCCAACATTGCCTTGAAAACAAGCCATTTCAGAATGTTAGTAAGTGGCTTACAGATGATTTGGGGGTAATTGTTAAGTCAAATGCTCATCTAAGATTTAGTCAACATTGATATTTGCTCTATATTTGATTTAAATGCTATTAAATCAGAATCAACAAAATCTCACCAAAATAGGAAATCACAGCTTTGGAGATGGTGTGATCATATCAACATTAGGTCAAAAGACTTGGGTTCAAGTTCCAGCTCTTCAGTCAGCTGGACACATGGCCTTGATCTAGTTACATAACTTTATTGGAGCTTGGTTGTCTTACCTACAAAATGATAGGGGAGAAGGATTGAACCAGATCACTTCTAAGATTTGTCTCTTCCAGTTTGAAGTTCTGTGCAATGTGTCAGGAGAATTCAAGATTACTCAACTCTGTGTAATAGCAATCCAAAAATCTTAGACAGTATTTTTTTCAGTTAAGAAGCATGTTCTTCATGTTGCCTACCATTTTGCTATACATAATTATATTAGTTATATATTGCTGTATAATAAATCACCACAGAAGGAGCAGCTTAAAACAACACATTTATTATCTTATTGTTTCTGTGGGGTAGAAGACTGGGTATGGCTTAGTTGAGTCTCTTCCTCTGGATCTCTCAAGGCTGCAATCATGGTGCCCATGTGGACAGTGTTCTCCTCTGGAGGCTCAACGGGGAATGAATCCACATTCCAGTGTATTTAGGTTGTTGGCAGAATTCCTTTTCTTACAGCTCTATGATTGAGGGTCCCCGCTTTTTGCTAACTACATATTGACTGGCGGCTGCCCTCAGGTCCTAGAGGTTGCCCGCAGTTCCTTGCCATGTGGGCTTTCCCAACATGGCCGCTTACTTTATCAAGTCCACAAGGAGAATCTCTGATATCAGTCTCCTAAAATGAGGTCTTATATAATGTAACCTAATCACAGGAAGCATATCCCATCACCTTCACCATATTCGGTTGTTTAGAAGCAAGTCACAGGTCCTGCCCAAACTCAAGGGAAGAGGGTTACACAAAGGTGTGAACACCGTTGGGTGAGATCATTGGGGTCCCCTTTGGGTCTGTTCACCATAGTAATATTAATAATGGATAATATTTATCAACCTTCACTTTTTGAGGCACTTTTTAATCTTGACAAACATTTGGTACTATTAATATCTTTATTTTGTCTATGGAAAAACTGGGTCTCAAAGAGGATCAGAAACTTGTCCAAGGTTATACAGAATGAGAATATTTTTCTTCTTTCTGTGTTTGTGTTTCCAAAACTTGCCCCATGGAAACTGTTTATATTCTCCTAGCTATTTCATATGCTACACTTAGGGAAGCCATGACTAAGTAGCTGAGTGTTTTTTGATTATGATTTCATTGTCCAAATAGCTAAGCTCTCTTAGAAATATTAACTAGACAAGAAAGTAGCATATATCTTTTTTAAGCAATCCAAGCATTTTTTATACATACAGACATGAGGGGAAAGATGACATTGGGGGACACAAGGGGAGCATATGTGCTCAAGTTCTGGTCTGTTTCCATAGCAAATTGTAGTGCAGTGGCAGCAGAGTGTAAAGAGAAAAGGTGCAAACTTATGATATTGTGTCAGGGCTGTTTACTCTTGTGACAGTGTAAACATTTGGACACTGCTTTTGACAACCCTGAGTACCATTTTAGACACTTCTTTTGAGTGCTTGAGGATTCATTCTCTATTTGTTCCTGTGAAATTCTGCTAGTGAGACCCAATATTGGAGATAGTCTTAAGTGTGAAACTATGGAGAGGCTACACTTGCTTTTCATTTGGGATTTTTTAGGCTCGATCCTTTCAGCTCTCTGCATTCATGGAGAAAAGTGCCTCCAACACAAACGTGATTGTCAGATCGCATGCCTTTCACTCAGGAGCTAGCTGGGCACAAAGGAGAACTGAAAGGAAGAAGTAACACGGTTTCTTCTGCTCTCCCTACCAAGGCGATATGAGAAGCTGGAGTCAGGTTCATTAATACCAATGAGAAATACTGGGTTTAGTCTATTTTTCAATTCACTTAGCTTTCCTTTAAAAAAATTGAGAAGTTTGTCTTTGTCACATGGTGTGTCATGATTAATCAGATATATTGGATGGGCAAATGGTTTAATAGTTATTGCAATTTGTCACTTCAGACATGGCTTATCATGCGTTATTAATACCTAAATGTAAAATTAGTTAAATTGGGTCTGGCTTCTGTTCAAGACAATTGTGTGTAGCAGTAGCAAGTTGGAAAGAGAACCCCCGCAGGGATGGTTTACCCAATATCACTTTATCCTTTCCATTTCAGTATCAGCTCATCCTTATGTGATAATTATGTTGAGGAAATCTTTATTCAGCAGAAGGGCAAACAGCCATCCCATTGAGAGGAGGAGCCTTCAGGCTTCATTAATATGGAGACCCAAGAGGTCGCATAATCTAGAAAGGTGCTGTTCTTTTTTTCCAAAGCAAGATGGAAGTTCAGAGACGTATATTTTTAATGCATTTTTATTTGCAAACCCTGAAAGATGTTTATTTTGTTACTTGTGTTTCTTTGCTAAAATTGGTGAATGTGCAGTTGTATGGTTTAAACATAAATAATAAACTTTGGTACCTTCTTCAGAACTGGATAAAATTACAAAAGAAATAGGAGCCATGTTAGTGTTAATGTCTACACAGGAGTAACAGTTCACTTTGAGGAATGTGAGGGGGTCAGAGCTTTTCTCTTTCTACTTCAGTCAGGAAAGGGCCTTTATCTTGTGTAGCTATTATTAACACCCACTTTGTTGACTTCGCAGATGTTTTACAATCGAAGAAGAAGGATTGTCTTAATGTAGTGCAAACTCAGAGGCAATGATTGCTGCCTCGTATTTGTAAGTCTATTCTGATTCCAAGTGCTTATATCAATCCATTCTAAGGAGATGATCATCTCTGGTTAGGAAGGGTCCCAGTGGTCAGCCAGTCCAAAATTGACTCAGCGTGCCATCTCTGAAACTCCTGCATCGTTCCAAGCAAACCAGTTGTACACTCTTAATATCTCTTGAAAATTGAACTGCTCTGTATATTATCATAAACAGACATATTCTGTTCTAATTATTTGGCAAAATCAGTTTACTAAAGTACTTATCATTTCATGCTCAATGACCTTTTTTTCCCTATCTTGCTCATATTGAAAACTCACTATTGTAGTCCTACTAGACACAATGTGATATTTAGAAGAATTATAAAATGTTAGCTCAGTCTGTGGAAAGATCACAAGACACCTGAGGAGAATAGACTAAAATATTCAAAGAGATGGAATATAAGTAATAGCAAACTTGGGACATATAGATGATGTGTTCTTTAGAAATTCCGAGAGATCAGATAAGGTTGGGGTTGTCAGGTAAGCCTTTATGGAAGAGTTTGAATTTCAGATTGGGCTAGAGGATGGCTGGTATTTAGTTGGGTGAAAGGACAAGGAAGAGAATACTAAGCAAGAAGAACAAAACAAAGAAAGACTTTGGGTTATAAATATGGTGTGTGCCACAGAAGGTAAGAATATGAACCTGACTTGTTTAGAAGGTAGATAGGACAAGGTCAAATGATGGAGGACTTTTAAGAGGTTGGGAAAAACAGTTAGATATCATGTTCAAGTTGATCAGAAGCTCTGAAAATTGTACTTGCCTTCAGAGAGTTGGCACGTAGAAAGTAGGGATTCACCCAGCAGCCGTATAAGGTGTCAGTTTTGATACGTAAACTCTTATTTGCACTTCCTTGACACATGGGTTCTAGGCTTAAGGACACAAAGTGACTTCTCTAAAGTAACTGTTTTTTGTAGAGGAGAAATCAACATAGTTAAGAAAAACTGTCTTTGAAATTCCAAAATGAAATCTAATTATGCCATCCTATCCATGAAGCCTAGAAACACTGGCTATGATGCTTTGAAAATGATCACTATTGATTGGACTTGCCTCAATTTTAGGCCTGATGTATTTTTTTATGAATTTGCATAAACAAAAGTAAAATATCTCTCTGGAAGTTGTATCATCAAAAGGGATTTGCTGTTTAATATGATCAGTTACAAAGCAACTGGAATCTCTTCCCCATAATGCATTCTCAAGGAACCTCACTTTGCTTGTAATACAGTATAGAAAATAACTTCAGTAGCAAATATATTCACATTT
The DNA here is from genome assembly GCF_021613505.1 of Equus quagga. Taxonomy (NCBI): domain Eukaryota; kingdom Metazoa; phylum Chordata; class Mammalia; order Perissodactyla; family Equidae; genus Equus; species Equus quagga. The sequence goes on along the minus strand of NC_060270.1, from coordinate 19,380,785 downwards.
CTAAGTATTTTTTCTGAGCCTTGCATATTTGCAGTCAGTCAATTCCTTTTTTATAACTTGTATACAAACACACATTCAGCCTTCTTAAGTATGAAATTGTCAGGGCTAGAATACTTCCCCTAATTAATGATGGTACTTTTCCCAGTGAGATTTTGTTTTTCTGTAGAAGAGGATTCTTTTCAGTCAGAATGACTTTTTTTATCCAACCAGAAACCTACACAATTTTGGATTAAGTTCCCAAGGAAAAGGAATCTAGTAAGCCTAACCCAGTATTAGTGGGGTTATTTTAATCCCATTGAAACACTTTAGGGACTTTAGGGATGTTTAATATTTACATCACCTAATTCCTACTTGGTGGTTATTTCTCAATTCTAGAAGAATTGTCTAAGTTATAGTAGAATCATAGAATGTTAGAAGGAACTTTAGACTTTATTCCTTCTGAGATTTCCTCACAGGTGGCCAGCAGCTACAAGTTGTTTGCCCTGAATTTTATGTAATTCCATTTGAGTACGTAAATGTCTTTAGGTTAGGTGTAAAGATATGACCCAGTTTACCTCAGTCCTGAACACCCCCTGCTACTTTTCGCCCAACTGCTCCCAACATGATGTAACCTACTGAAGCCTTTTGTGTTTGTATTTCTGTACAGATTCTCTTCTTTGTTTAAGTGATCAAAAATATTAGGATGAGAGCAGATGAAAGATCTTCTCCACAGTAATTTCTGAAATCTAAAAATATGGAATCTCTCCTTGGCTCAGAAAGTTTCTAGGATGACATTCTAACATACTCTTCTCCACACTATGGTTCAGTTGATATTTTTCATGTGCATAATTCATTTCTATTCATTGCCAATTTATACATAAGGAAGACTTCAGAAAGTTGCATTTTATTAACACTGCACCTGTGATCTAAATTTAAACAAGATCTTGAAGGTGATGCAAAATATTTGAATGCACCATTTTCTTTTGTTACTTTTTTAAATTTTACTATTTATAACTATTTAATTCTACCTGGGATTAGAAAAAGAAAGTGGACAATTCTATTTACCTATAATCATGCCTGGATATCCTGGATGGAATGCTTTGAGGGGCTCCTAAGATGTTCTGACATTTGATTGGCATGTGTGTTTGGATCTAGTTACATTAGGATCCAAAGCTTCTGGTACTTGAGACTCCTTGAATGGGCCAAACCTTTCAGGGTGTGCCCAGAGCTTGTTTTTCCTGAATTGCCTTCTTTTTAAGGAACCCTAATCCCTCTTCAAGGAGAAACTTTGAAGGATTATTTTTTTGGCTGGTTCATGCTGAAAGGACGGCACAGACTGGCAGAGAGAAACAGAGACAGGGGACAGGTGTAGAGAACAGGCTGTTTATGAACTGTGAGAACTGCAGGAGAGACCAGCTTTGAATCCTTTTCATGTGACATCTTCAGGAAAGTGGGCATGGGACTCCAGGTTCTGCCACCCACTACTACACTTTCACCTTCCAATACTATGGTCTCCTTCCCACAATAATAAATCATCTGAATGGAAAAGCAAAAAAAATGCTCCTCAGTGCTAAGAAAAGTGACATGGCAAGAAGACAATGAGGCGTTGGGAGAGACATTGGTTCCAGAAATTGGATTCTAGGCATGTAGTGCCAGGATGGAGGACTTTTATTTAATTTTATAGAAAAATGTTCGGGTTATTTTACACTGAGATGTGAAATCTCATTTGCAGCTAAGCCCCGGAGGGAGTGAAAGGAACTAGGAGTGCTCATAAAGACAAGCGTAATAGGATTAATAAGAAAAAGGCTGAAGACATAAGCCTTTATTGTAGGAACTCAGTGCTAAATTTTAGCGTTGATGAAGGGTGAAATGTCGATACTTATCCAAACATTTATGCCTTCAGGGTACAACAGCTGAAGGATGGTGGCTTCGTAGGTCAGTGCTGTTTGGGTAGTTTATCTGCTCTTCCTCAGGAGAGAGGACCACTCTGATAGGACTAAGAAAGAAAGTCGCTGTGCTGCAGCCACTCCTGAACCCTCATTCGTAGAAAACATCCTCAGAATGTATTTTGTATGATTAAGGAAACATTTAGGGTTGAATCATAAACTTTTGAATTAAGAATTGGAAAATCATGTCTTGGATAACCAAGGGCCCAAATGTGAAATTATTTGTGTACATATTTATGGGTTGAATAATTAAAAGAAAAACAGAATTCACAATCTAAAGAGTCAATTAATATAAAAGTTCCAGGTCATTCATGAACATGGATTGGAGTATAAGGTGGTAATCAAATTGTTAGCTTCATCGTTGGTTCTGTTTCTTCATTTATAAAAGTCAATTGCTACAAATTAATATGGGCTAAAAATGTAGCTGCCAAAGCAATTTAAATAACTGTACCAAAGGGAGCATCATATAGTTATTTCAACCCCATAGTCAGACCTATTGTCAGGATATGATTTGCAGGGCCTAATTCATAAATGGGTGAAGAAGATGATGTTGACTCTAGGCTAAAGGAGAGTCGGATGCTGATAATGTCAATCCCTAGAGGGCTTCATTTATTTTTGTAATTTACGGCACTGAATTGATTTTTTCCAGTATTACTTGCCTAATAAGATCAGTGTATTTTTTAAAAAGAATTATTTTTGAACGAATATTAATGCTTCAAAATTGACCCTCTAAGTGAACAGAAGTTTATCAAGGGGACACGTTCTAGCATTTTATATACTGTAGATACCAATGCCACTCTAGTTTAGAAATAGTGCTAGGCATGAGAGGACACCTCCCATCTACCTCTAGCATCTGTCTATTTAGCGATCAGGTTTCATATTTATAATAATAGTATATACTATGATTACAGAAATAGAAACTATGCATGTACGTATATAAATTCTGGAATATGGAAATGTACATTTTAATTCGGGGCAAGGCAAGAACATATGTAAAATGTTTTCCTTGATTTACAATTTTTTTGAATATAAACATTTAAAATATGGTTGTCTTGATAATCTGATAATAATGTCAATGCCTCCATAGGCGGTAGGAACATCTCTGTATAAGCTTTTAGGTGATTATCTAACGGAGCGCTGTCAGTTAGGTTGGCTAAATCTTTTTTACACATTTAATTCAACAATGTATTTCTAACCAGCAAACTTATATGTAAGGGGACATATACGTGCTTTTAATGTAGGAAGGCTGCCTTTCAATAGCAATGCCTGGTCCTGAAGAGTCTATTGAAAATATAGTTTTGCAAAGGGGACGCAGATTTTAGTTTAGTTATCAGGAGGTCCTATGTCTAAGGCTTGGAGGTATGAACTGGAGTCGTTTCCAGGAAAAATGGTCATTAAATCCTTTAGATCAGTTTAGAAGGGTAAATTGAGGAAGAGAAGATCCTTATGTACCACAATTTTCAAGTCTGTCTTCACTGTGGTTGTCATAATTTTCATCATGATCTTCGTTGTCATCACTGTTACTGTTTTCAGCAACATCACCATCTTCAGACCTTAGATCTCCTGATTAAAAATGGTCCCCATGTGTGTAGCCAAATCTATTAGGATCAAAATACTCAGTCTGGCTCTTTCTTGTGAGGCTGTTTTGGCCTCACATGCAGATACCGGGTCCAATGTTTTGAGTACCCACCGTGTGGCTTGGTTCTAAAGATGAATCCCAGCCAAAGTGAAACACTGAATGTTCTGGCCCCACCATATTTACACGGATTCAGCCATAGTCTTAATTTTACAGCTTTACTTACTGGCTCAGACTAGTAGAAGATGGTATATAAAAATGTGATATGACCAAAAATTTGCCCATTTCTATTTAAGTGGGTCATCAATACAGCCATGCAAATGACAAGGTCCTGTAAACACCAGCCATATGGGTGACTGGGCTGCCTTAATGAGTCAATTGGGATGACTACATCCAATTCAAATGGGGACACAGGGCTGAGGGGTAGACTCTTGCCAAATCATGCTAGTCCGGGCTCTCTAATTTTGCTGCATTTTTATTTGAACTTCCTTTTCAACATTCAACCCTAATTACTCAGTGCACTCCTCATGAAAATGCTTTGTCTTTGTCCCTTTATGAGTAAAACAATGAAACCTTTTGATCTTTCCTTCCTTTCCTGCCTTTTTCTCAACCCTCCAGGACTCTTGCATCAACAGTCAATTTTAGAGAAAGTTTCTGCTCCTTTCTTATTTGAATAAAGGACTCATTGAGAAATGCATGCTAGACCTGGTGACAAACGAGAGAAAATGCAATTGGATGCCTGAAGGAAGGAGCGAATATCTACCCTCATCTATCACTACTGATTAGCTGCAGTGTGAGAGAGGCAGAGACAGAGACAGAGAGAGATCAGAAATAACAAATGGATTCAGGAGAGAGGCTGGGCTTCGCTGCCTGGTTTTTCTGGCTCATCAATCATCTCCATTGTGGCTGATAGGTGGCTCTGTCACTCCTACCTCCATCCTGCCCACCAGAGAATCTGTAACTGTGACAGGCATTTCCTTGTCCACAGTCCTTTCAGCAGCAATGGTGTATTCAGCCCTTGTACAAAATCTCTAAGATTCAGTGTCTTACTGTCTGATGTTTCTATTCCAGTTTACCTTAGGAGAGTGTGTTTACATGATTCCTCTCCACGCTCTCAGGCTGTGGCCCTGCCAGTCGCTCCTTGGGGTGAATGTTGGCAGCATGCCCATCATGTTCATCATGCCAGCACAACTGATAGGCCGACATTACATAAAACATTTACAGGAGGTGGGGTAGGGGTTGGAAGGGTCCATAAAAATGTTGAAGCCATCCAAGTGTGAAATGGAAAGATGAAGAAAGTATTTTCCCAAAGCCATTTATATCTGTCATCTGTCCCAGGTCTCTCTCTTAATGTGTCTCCTGTTCAGTCGCTGCCTCCCACCTTTGCTGCTTAGGCTGGATCTTCATTCGGGAAATCACATCCGGAGAGGCATAGTTGTTAAGAGAGAGGTGTCTTTGTATACTACAAAAGCTTTTGTAGCAAATAGTGTTCTTTACACATTGTTCATTCTCGAAAGGGCTTAATGATGTAGCATTCAGGCACATATACGTGAGTGATTACCAAATCACATGGTTTAACTTTTGAAACATATGAGAGAGGGAGCATGTCTGCTTTCATTCAATTGTGACTCTATTTGCTGTGAAGGAACATCATACCCCTTAAAACAAAATGATGGAAACATAGTATTTCCACATAAAATGATGAAATCATTGTGTAAAGACACCATTCCTCTTCTTCATCCTCATCCTTGGTTCTGTTTCCATTTTTCTCTGAATTAGACAATAAGTACCCTAATCTCACAGATTGTTCTGAATTCTCAATCTGGGCAGGCTGATCCTTCGGTGTAGATTAGCTGTTTATTTTGCGTCTGTCTTTAGTCCCAGGGAATTTTTCCTCGTGAACAAGACATGGATGAGCTCCAGTGAGAAGTAAGTGGGGGTACTCACACTGTATGCTTGCTATTAGTCAGACAATGACTAATAGGATTTCAATGTTTTTTCTTTTCATTCTTACTATATCTGTGTGAATTGGGCGTTATTAGTTCCATCTTACACATATGGAAAGTGACCCTGGAAATGGACTAAAGAGACCGCAAATGCACCCCAGCTCACATACAGATGTATGCAGTGATGCCTTTCCTCCTGCCGTCCCCGTTAGCTCTTCAAGCATTGTGAGCCTACTACATTAATGCTTTAGTCATCCCTTTGGAAGACACTCAAGGGCCAATGTCTTTTGGATTTACTGTCAGAAACTTCAGAAGTAACTCTCAGCCTCTCCCCAGCTCAGATAGATCATAAGACTATAAAATGATGAGATTAAGGCTTAAATGAGTAACCTAGAACGTATACACAGAAATGACTATTGTTGATTTCCAGGTCATTATTCTAATAATGCTATTATTGCTCATATTATGGAAATTCTTTTTTAGAGGGGATAGAATTATATTAAGAATCACACAGGAAAGTCATTCTAATCATTTAAAAATCACTCTTTGTTCTTGACCCCAATGGTGTGACCCAAATTGAGCACTCACAGTTTGTTCAAGGCTTGAATCGAGGTCATTTTTTTCTCATCCTAAGAACATTTTGGGTTTGGAAGTCAGAGAGTTCTAGGGTTTACCCCCTGGTGCAACCACTTACCAGCTGTATATTCTTGGAACAGTTGGTTAATATCTCAGATTCCCAGTTTTCTCAGCTGTAAAATGGGAATCATGATATCTATGCCATAGGATGCTGTGAGGATTAAAATGATGTGATATAATCTCTCTTGTGTACTTAGCATAGTAATAATAAATAGTAGGAGTTAAATAATTGCCAGTTTCTTCACTTTAAAAAAATTTAATTACTAAAAATTCTAAAGAATGTATAATAGATTGTTTAAATCTATATCAAGAGAGAAATGTGAAATTGTCAACTGATTAGAAAAACAGTAGAACACATGCATGATATAAAGGGGTCTGGCTTGATTAGGGAAATATCTACTTGTTTAAGAATTAAGTCATATTATTTATAACTAATTAAACTCAAAGCATATGCTGCATGGACAATAAAGAAGAGTGGTTTACTAATTTTATGGTCTGTAGATATATTTAGAATGGAATTGGCTGGAAAATCTGTGAACATGTATGCAAAAAACTTGAGGATGAAAAGAAATTATTACTTACTATTTTGTCATTTTAATATTTTTACGTTCAATGTGTCTGTTGTCAAATGGAAACCCCTTGAAGCCAAGGACCGTCTCTGTCTATGCATGGTGTCCAGTGTGGAACCCACTGTGGATATGTTTGAGTAAATCTTATATTCTGGCCAGTTATCTGAAACCACGCCTTTCTATGGTCAACTTTAAGGTCCTGGTTATTTCATTGCTTTCAACAACCTTGCTGGATTAATGGGCAAATCATTAGTTAGTCTAAATTCTTCTTTCCTATAGTCAATTTCAGTGATTGGGACAAATCCATCCTTTACATACATATTCCTTAGACCCCATTTTAAGAAAACTAGATATATGACATTTTACATTTGCAAAGGTATCAGGGCCTGATATTTGTATTCTAAAGAGACACATCACAGTGTATGTGCCCATATGATATTTAAAATAATCACTTCTAGGAATACAATTACAGTGTCGAAGTGAGAAATGCTTGTGTTATTAAGTTGCATCATCATAATAGCCATTGTTGCACATTTTTGTGGCTCTAGATCCTAATCCTCACACTATATTTTTAAATCAACATAATTGGCATATATTTTTTCACTCCCCATAACCGGGTTTCTCATAGGAATTTCATTTCTCTGATTAGAGCGTTCAAGCTAAAGCATAATAAGCTGGCAGAGAAATGCCTTCATAGTTTTAGGATGGTAAAGAAGAAGTCTGTCCCTGTGGGTATGTTATCTGGCCTGAGACTGTGCCAGGGTTGGAGCCGTGCTCACGTCTATAGAAAGTGCAGTAGCAATGGGCCTGGAGAACTCACTCCTCACTCCTTGTGCCTACTTACTGGGGGCCATCATAGAATTTTCCTGACGTATTATACCAAGGGTCAGAGGAAAACGTCATCCTTCAATCTGGGCCAACCCAGGAACCAAGAGAAGGCAAAGATTGACTACCCTTGTGATGGCCGGGTACACCAGGAACTTTAATAGTTTTAAAATGTGGCACCTAGAGAGTTTAAAATTACATACATGGCTCACACGTTGGCCTGCATTATATTTTGTTTGGTCAGTGCTCTTCCAGAGTCAGACCAAGTGAGATTCGAATACTGCTTCTGCCATTTCCTAGTGAATTTAGTCAAAACTTCTATTTTTTTTTTTTTTAAAGATTGGTACCTGAGCTAACAACTATTGCCATTCTTCTCCTTTTTCTTTTCTGCTTTTTCTCCCCAAATCCCCCCTGGTACATAGCTGTATGTATTTTAGTTGTGGGTCCTTTTAGTTGTGGCATGTGGGACACCGCCTCAGCATGGCTTGATGAGCGGTGCCATGTCCGCACCCAGGATCCGAAATGGCAAAACCCTGGGCCTCCAAAGCAGAGTGTGTGAATTTAACCACTCCGCCATGGGGCTAGCCCCTAGTCAAAACTTCTTAACAGGTCAGAGCTTCAGTTTCCCACATGTACCAAAAAAGAATGATAAAGTCATCTCTTATAAGACATTCTGAGAATTGATTGAGATAATGTAAAATATGAACCCATCAGGTGCCTGGAAAGAAGCCAGCATTCAATAAATGTTATTTCTTCTCACATCCATCCCCTGCTTACATACGTACATGCGATCATGAATGTGAATTTATATGTATGTATATAAATATATATGTGTGTGTGTATTTTAGTCTTTAGGAACGACCAGAATGCTGCTTTTAAAAAAATCATGTTCTTTTAAAGCCCTCCTTTTAAGCTGTTATGCAAAAGATGCATAATTTGGTAGAATACACATGTATATGTTATTAAAGGTTTAATGACACCTACCTCCCAGACTTGTGTGAAATTAGAAATGATCTTTGTAAAACATCAAGCACATTGCCTCACACGGCATTAGTACTTAGTAAATTGTGTATGCTGTTGTCATTCATGTCATCATCATCACCATCACCATCATCATCATTACTATTATCATCACCATCGCCATTATCATCATCACTAAACAAAGCAGCTGGGAGTCTCTTTGACTGTATATAGAACCTACTGTTCCTTTTTGCAGGCTCACTTACAGGGAAGCGAGTGTAATTACACCACCGCCCTAATTTGGCTGTGCACAAGCCACGTGATACCTTGAAGAGGTAAAAAGAAGAGTGTATAGGCTAATGGTGACAAGGAGGGCGTTTTGGTCCAAGTTGCTTCCTAGGACTCTGTGTATTTTTTTCTCCATCATTTGTAGCAACACTAATGTTCCATCCTTCTATGCTGGTGTGATATTACTCCGGATGGTTCTTTTCTCTTTTTTCCTTTTTCTCTCTCCTCTTACTTACATTGCCTTTGCTGTATTCCAACATCTCCTCTTTCTCAACCTGTCACTTTTCCTTCTCTTTCTCAAGTTTTCTTCTCAGCACGTAGAACACACACATTTTCCTCTAGTCCTCCAGTTAGTCAATTAAGATATCATGTTTTAAGGCTGTTTCTGTGTGTGTTTTCTTTATGACTTGCTATTATTTTTCCTGACTAGGACTTGGCAACTGTATTTATTTGAAAAAAAAAAATGTGGTCTAATTTGCTTTTCTAATTTTCAGAGAGCTCTCCTGGCTATGTAGGGGTCGGATTTTCAAATGCCTGGTGCCAGAAAGCTGGGGCTGCACACAGAGCTCTGTGCTGGGCAGGGAGAGACTTCATTAGACTTGTATTCCACGAAGTCGCTTTTGCTTCTTAACGCCTGTGATTTTAATTAAAACCTGGAAAGTAAAGAATCTTCTGGTTGTATTAATGCTTTCATTTCCATTAGGATGGTGGAGTTTATAAACACTATCTGGGTTTATAAATTAGTCCTCACGCAAATAAGAGCACAATGTCGCATAGAAAGTGAAGCTCTGCCTGCCCATCTGTTTCTCTCTCACTTTTTCTCCCATTGTTGTTTTCCTTTTCAGAAACTCTTGTAAGAGTGATCCTTGATTTCTTTTATCTCTAAGTCTCTGTCACCCCTATCTTTTAATTGTGTCTCATTGGACTGAGTATGCTAAAACCGGATATTCTGGTTTGATAGAAGGGGACATTAGTGGTTCATTTGGATGTAAATCTAAAATAAAAATAAGTAACAATTCAACCATTAAATTCACAGGGGAAACAAGATTTTTTGTTTCTATAAATCTAGATTTCTGGGAACATTTATGATTTTCATAATAAAAAATTTTGTGTGTATGTACACAGACATACACACACACACACACACACACACACACACAGGTATTTATCTTTTCAAAGCAATGAGGTCACCAGACACATGTACTAGTTTATGACACATGTACTAGTTTATGCAGTGTTTGATTAATATATTATCATTTTCCTTCTTGTACATCAATGGATGTAACCAGATAAACAAATGCAGAATGATACTTAATATTGTGACAAAGATACATATTTAGTATTATAAGATGTGTCTATGCATGCAGAGGCAAAAATCAATATTATCAATCTCAGTGAAAACTTTCAATTAGAATGATACAGGGGTCAAAATGAATCAAGAACTGGACATAAGTCAGTTCTGTAGACATATTGGTCTCTTGAATCCCTTTTGAACGTAGGGCAGTATAAATTATAAATAAATGTAGATGTATTTAAAGAATAAAGGGTTCTGTGGGGAGGAATAGACCCCTAGAACTACCTTCTATTGATTAGGGACTTAGGTGGCTTCCATTCTGTAAGCACGTCAGGAATATTGCTGCTTCTAGAGCTTGGAAGAGCTGATTTTAAAGTTGTAGATGCTTTCTGCAGGTGCTTTCTGAGAATTCAGCTTCAGGTGGGCAATGCGAATTTTTGGTTGAGAGAATTTTCACCTGCTGCCTGTGTCTACCTCTGTTTGAAATAACTGGGCAACGCAAGGAAGTGACCATTTGTTTGCAGGTGTCAGGACCTATGAATGTCCACATGAAGCACCTCTAACGTACATGGTGGCTCCTCTGAATAGGTCATGGTGGGTCCAGCTCTTTTCTCACAGGGAGTTAAGATTCAGCCTCATTTGGTCTGTGTCTCACAAACATGGGCGTCTCTTATGTAGGAGGGTCATTGGCAGTCTCTGTGTATGCCTGGCACAAACAGAGAGACAGAACAGAATACTGCTAATAGGCACCTCTGTGGTGAAATGTGCCAAAAATGAACATGCTTCCTCATAACAAAATATGTATAGCACAACAAACATATGCATGGCAGTGTGATTTATAGACTCTACTAATTACCGCAATTACAAAGTACCAAATTACAGTATATACCTTTATTATCAGAAAAATTATGTAGACCTTTTATTCACCAAAGAATAAACATCTTAGAAGTACTTGAAAGAACCTTTATGGTCTTGCTTCCACATTTTGCCATATTCTCCTTTCAATTTTCTCCCACCAATTTCTCAGTTTCTTCTGAATGTGAACATTTGAAAACGAAGTAATAATGCCTTCCATATGGATACTTTAAAGCACTTTATTATTTCTAGAGAGTTTTGTTTCACATCTATTATCTGTTTATCAGCAATCTTTCTTGGCTAGTAAGTAAATGAGTGTGTGTGTGTGTAAATATATGTGAAAGATGAGAGTTTTGTCACTGGTGTAATACCAAATTTATTTAAATTTCCTAAAAAATGAATGTGTTGAGTGGTTCATATATCTCATTATTCTATTCATTTGTTTGAAAAACACTCTGTGTGTTGCCTTATCTTCGGTTTTTGAAACAATTTTCTACTGTTTTCCTAATCACTTATCCCCATGTTTGTGGGTTATAGTTTTTCTCACAATAGTACAGAAATTATCCCCCAAAGATACAAAAACTATTTTATTCACATGATAACAAGACTATTGCTATTATAATTATTTGTGTCTTCAAGGAGCTCCTAGTCAATAGGATCTCTCTTCTTGTCCTGGGTTCAGAACAGGTAAAGAAGAAAATGAAGAGAAAACAGATGCCAGAGTTTCATCTTGTTACTGATTATGGCTGAGTTAGTGGTGGTGGCCTCGAATCTGTTAGCCACGTGGGTTTGATAATACTGAGTCTCTGATTTATTAGATGTACACCTATTGAACAAGGCAGGCCTGGGCCCTGGCAACCTGCCCCATGAGGCTCCTGCATGGCTAACAGCAAAGAGAAGCCAGGGAGGCTTTGATCTTGGTGGCTAGGCCCCTTCTCAAATGGAGATAAGACTGAAACTGAGCTAACTGTGTGTTATTCTTCCAGATTTAACCATGAGGTAAGGCACAGCACCTGCAGGGACAGGAAGTGAAAGGATGGAGAAAAGCCAGGAGTGTGCTTAGGAAAAATCTCCCCATGTGAAAATGAGGAGCAGAGAAAAGGCATCTCTCTCTAACAGTATATTTACCTAACTGATCATATAATCACAAAATAATCTGCCAGATTTGGGCCAAAGAAACATGGTGTGGCCTCATTTAAAACAAATCTTGATAAATATTAAGCAAGGTCTGTTTCACATGGGGTATGTAGTATTTGTACGTTCAGAAGATTGGTTTGAATTGGAATGGAGATGAGCCAGAGACTTGTTTATTGGAGTGTGTGTATAATTTTTGGTCTATTATCAAGCCTCATTGTGATAAATGGACATGAACTGACTGTTTAAATGAATGCTTACCAATGTCACTCAGACAGTGCTCAGCAGCTGTCTGTCCTGTTTGTTAACCTGGTAAGAACCTGAAGACGAGCTCTTCTGTTGAAGGTCCTCGGTCCTTGTAGCCTCTGTGTGATCATCCAGGATTGAAGGCCGGGTACAGAGAAGAGGGCAGATGGGTTCTCATCCCTTATCTTCTGAAGGTTGGTAAAAGGATGTTATTGAGATATCCTTCCAAGTAGTTTAAATAGAAGTGTCTGGTGGCAAAATGAAAACAAATGGAGAAGTCAGTGAGACCCACACATGGGGCTTGGTTTCCTGCTGCCTCCAGTCCCTGTAGCAGAGGCAAGCTGGTATTTCCAACCAGAGGAATGCATCTCAGTCAGGGGCAGGAGCTGTCGGAATTAACAGGGAGCACAAGGTGCTTTTCCCTGATCATTTTCTAAGCTCCCTCGGATTCTCTAACATGCCAAATCTGTTAGAGGCTGATATTCAGGCAGCTTGAGGAGATGGGCTTTTTGATTCCCAAAGGATCCCAAACTCATCAATCAGTCTAATCGGTTATGGCTCTGGAATCACCATTGGGACCTCCACAAATGCAACAGTTCCATCCTTGTTGCTCTCTCTGACCGTTCACATTCAAGAGGATGCTGATGAGAACACAAGGCCTGCTGGCTCCCCTCAGGAGCTATTCAGTGGCACTTTCTCTCCGATACCTATGTGGCTCTCAGCACATAAGCCCCACCATGGTTGTCCTCTTTTCCCTTGCCCTTGTCTGCCCTTTCCTCCACATAGCTCAGAAAAAGCAACACTAGAAGTTCCTGGGCAGTTTCTTCTTTACATCTGGGGATTTGGGAAGAATCACAGGCTCAGAATTTCCCTTCTACACTGACCCTCTGCTGCCTGCTTGTTGATCTCTAAAAGTGGAGTTATAACTATACTCCTGAAGGAGGTGGAGATCAAGGAAGCCTGGGTTGTATCAAAGGTGCAAAGTGGCATGCAATGGAAGAAATTATTCTAGTGAGAACATGGGTGTGAGTGAGAAAATTAGTGATAGCCTCTTTCACCAAGGGAACAGGAAATTAGTCTTTTATCAGGTCAGGCTCAACGATCAGGGAAAAAAGAATATTTTTACCATGTACACCAAACGCTACATGTTCAGATGCCAGGATTTTTGTTAAGATGCCTGAAAGCTGAGGAAGGACATTAATAAAAGCAGAAAGGCTCTTACTTCCTGTAGTTTTGCCTCCCTCAGTGGTTAGTAAATTGCTTGCTATTTAATTGATTAGAAAGGTTAAAAGAATAGAACTCTGGTTTTAAAGATCAGAATGCCATGCTGTGTTAAGCTTGTCATAGCACCCTGACTCACATACCCAAATTTTGCTCTTCCCTGTCTTCAAATGACAAAGGTACAAAAGGTACGTGTGACAAAGAGTGTGATAAAGTGTTGCTTCTCCAGGGCACTTTTGGAGGCTAAGCAAAATTTTGTCCCGTAAGACCCTGAAACTGGTGCAAAGCCAAGAAAAAAAAAAAAAGAATATTTTCAACCTGTGCTTGCATATTCTGTGTGTTTTTTCCTCTGCCTGAAAAAAAAATACTAATTATAAAGCCCGTATATACTATCTCATTAAATTTTCACAACCTTGTGAAATAAGAACTAGTTTATTTTTAACTTAATTCCTCTGTGCCCTTGTTTCCATATTTGTGAAATGATGATAATAATACTAATTCTGTAGGCTTGTTTATGAAAATGAAATGAGATCATGTCAACTGCTTAGTGTGTGTTTCAGTTTGGGTCATTGAGAATCACACAGCAAGATGGGAAGAGACGTGCCAGCAATTTATTGGGAGAAACAAATGTGAAGGATAGAGACGGAGGGAGCAGAGCAGGTGAAAGGAGGTTTTAGATGGCAATGCAGGTGACACCTGTGAGCACATGGAGGGTTAGGCTGGAAGAGCTTCAGACTGCAGTGCAATTCTGAGAATCAGTCCAAGCAGAAGGCTTCCTTCTGGAGGAGCCTTGCACTGAGTAGAAATAGCCCGATGCCAGTAGCCCTACTGAGTCATTGTCTGTGAACAGCTGGATGATGCACGGTCTCAGTGTAAGCACCAGTGGACCCAAAAATGTGGCAGCTGGAGACTTGCTGTCACCATGGCTTCCCTGTAGCAGATTCTCTTGAAGGGAGACCTTCGTGGAGTGCTACACCTCCACCACCTCACAGCACAGGGGCCTGGGAGGCAGTAAGCACTGAAATATCTCAGATGTTATTGCTCCCGTTTTAAGGGTAAAAGAAGCTGTATTCCCAATGACAATGTGTGAGTTGGTTCGAATCGGTTGTAACAGAGTCAAGACTTAACCCTACATGTCTGCCTCTGGCTCATATGCTCTGTCAAGCACATCACACGCCTGCTCTTTAACAGTGTGTACTTAAAGCATTTCCTTTTGTGATAAAGTAGATACTGATTCCATTGGGAACAACAAAACCCTACCCTAAGCCCTTTGGGTTGTATAGCCTTGCTGCCTTTGAGAAAGCCTTGGTTTATTCCTGTGGCTTCTCGGGCACAGCATCATGCCCTTAGCTTCTAAAGTGCCCAGGTCCTGGGATTTGAGCCAAGACAAACTCTAAGAGTACATCCGAACTCCTGGGAAGGCCATGCCATTCTTGGCCTCAGTGTTCAGGACAGCAGGCAGAGCTTCTTTTTGTGTGCATGGAGAGAGGTGAGGGTCTCTTCTGATGCCATAATAAGTTGCGGTACCATTGCATGTAATTTTCACGTAAATCTCCTAATGATACGCCAAGTGCTTTTAAGCAACTAAATAAGTCATCTTCTATGGTCTCTAATCTGTTTCTCAATAAACAGATTTTAATTTTCCACTTTTGTCTAAAAAAAAATATTTTAATATATATGTGTTAACAGGTCCTTTTAAATGTCTGAAAAAAAAGCTCCCTGGATGTATTTTTTTTTTCTTTTTCGAGAGAGAAGAATGTAACACAGCCACTCTCTTGTCAGTATGTGCTTAGATTTCAACAGGCTAGCTTCTAATTGTCCTAGCAGACATCCAGCTGCATTGCTGGTTCTTGAGCCAAAAACACAAAAAGAGCAGAATTTCTGTGTGTTGTCATGTTTAAATAATTAGAATCTTACTTTTAAAAGTAGAATTGAACATCCCTGAACGAAGTATGAGCAGTTAAATGTGCCCATGCATATACATAGAGACACACGTATGCTGACATTTTTGGCTCAGAGGTACAAATGAGAGGACAAGCTTGAGAGAAATCCAGTGCAGATATAATTAGACCTTCTGGTGGAGAATTGCAGCACCCCCCTCTGTTGGAATGGAACTTTCCAGGCTTCCATTAGTAAAGACTTGAGGGTATATCCTCTTCATTTTTGTGGGTAGTCTTATATAAAAACTTGAGTCTCACTACTACAACGTCCTCAATGGCCCTCAAACCAGTTTAGAAACTTTCAGCAGTAATTCTCTCCGAGATCACTGACACATATCTAAGATGTTTTCCGTTAAGCCTATTAAATCTACCATTGGAGTAGGCTTTCTGAGAGGGGAAAATTGGTTGGTTTGTGTATTTGCTCCCTGCCTGTCCAAAAAAGGGTTTGAAGTGGCCAGGAGGAAGAGGTCACACTGTTAACCTAGCAAGATTTGCCCAACCAACAAATCACTGAAATGTGGTTGAGGTGATATTGCATGGCCCCAGAAAAAGACCCCAAAGAACAGAGGCCATCAGGGAATTAGATTACTACCTGAGGGTCAGGTAAATGTGTGTTTCTGATCTTTTTATTCAAGTTTATGCAAGAAAGGCCTTAGAACTGAGACTTTGTGATACCGGCCATTTTTAGGCATTCTTGGCCAAATAAAGTATATATAAGCATCTTTGGCAGAGCTCTAATAGTCAACCTGCAAAAACACTGGAAAAACAACCAAGATGAACCCAGCAACTGGGGTTGCTCCTGGGAGTTGGGTTGCCTCAAAGGATTTGAGGGTAGTGAAGACTTACTTCAAAATAAAACTGCTGTGCTGACAACTTCTTACCTGCGCTGGCGGTGGTGCATTTTTACCCATGTGCTGTGCACGGAATCAGTGCTTCTTGCCACGACAGCCCACAGTGCCTCTTGGCTCCCGGAGACTAACTGAATAGGCTGAGGAATTTCTCTCTTTAACCACTTCTTTTCTCCCTGGCATAGTTCCCTTACCACCTTCCCTACACAAAAGCAACATTTCAAAATTTGAACTGAGATCACAGGAGAATTCCAATGGGAACAGATACAGTCACAATACAACAGAAAATATATCTGTACTCTAGCCACGTGGCCACCTTTGAAGAGCAATATTTAGTGATAATTAAATAGGTAGGTAGTTTCTTGCAGTTCACTTACAAGGATTTAACCTATATAATTTATTTATGTGATTTGTGCTTACTAAAGGATTTTGTTAATCACTCTGAATTCTAATTTCCTATTCTCTTCTCCCTTCCATGTTGCTGTATTTAGTCATCAGTCGTGAACATCACCAGCACTTTAGTTATTTTCACTGAGAACCTTGGAAGTCTGAGAACTGAATGAAAAATAGTTCAATGTTAGACCATGTGACCAAGTGTAAATGACCCTATGATTACCTAAAAGGTTTTTAGAGGCATCTTCAAATCTTCTCTTTTAGCTTCTTATTTTATATGCCAGAAAAGATAACAGAGGTTTAGTCATTTGAGATTTTTAATGTATGTAACAAAATAGCAAATAAGACATCTGCAAGAATGGATTTATGAAGCATAGATGGGATACTTCCCATTTCACATAAGAGGAAATCAAAGCTCAGAGAGATTAATTCACTTTCGTGTTCACCAGATCAAACTAGATCATAACTCCAACAGCTGACGTTTCTGTTCACCAGAACACCGGAGTATTTTGTCTCTATAATTCTGCCTTTGTCCCCCCCATACTCCCATTCTCCCTGCAGTAGCCAGAAAGACATTTTTAAAAGTAAAACAGATAAGATCATTCCCCTTCTCAAAAACCTTCCAAAGGTTTCCCTTTGCATGCAGAATAAAATCCAAAATCCTTGCCATGACCTCACCTTAAATATCAACCTCACCTTGTACCATCCTCCTCCACTCTTAACAAACTCAAACCACACGAGCCTTCTTGCCATTCCTTGGACGCACCAAGCTTCTTCTCCCCTTTACGGACTTTCATCTTTGTTGTTCCCTCTGCCTGAAACTGTCTGCTGGGAGAGTTTTTCATCGCTTGCTTGTCCTCTTCATTCAGGTCTCTGTTCAAATGTCATATATTTTTAGAGATGTATTTTTCAAATCAAATTTCTTTAAGGTACACATTATCAGAAATGATCTTTTTATTTGCTTGCTTGGGTGTCTATTTTATGCTCTCTCTCAATGAACATACCCTCAAATATAAACTCCGCAAGGGTTGAGACTTTGTGGAGTGCCCAGCATCTAGGACAGTACCTGAGAAACTGATGCATTGTAGGCGCTTCATTTTGTGAGCAAACTTAAAAACTCAATCATTTCTGTACATGCTCATAAAATCTTCAGACTTGATCAAGAAGGTAAATATTAACTTATACAATAAAGCTTTTATGATGTAATGCTAAGTAAGTGTATACAAGTTTATATACAGCCTAACTGGAATTAGTTATGCAAAACCTACAATGAAACAGACCAAATACTAACAATAATAACACTGTCTTCTTTTGTGTATTGTTACATATTTTCTCAAGTTTCTCCCATGATACAATCAAAATAAAAATTACTTTTAAAGCACAAAGAATAAAATTTAAATGAGAAAAGCTATTTCTTAGTACTGAACGGATTGTTTTCTAAATTTACTCAGTTTTCAGTGGGTGCTAATGCTAATGTTGACCTGTTCTCCAGGTCAGGTGGCCTCATTTTTCCACTGTGTCTCATGTGATGGTTCTGAATTCCTCACTTCAGAATGCATTTCAGTTTATTTATATCTCTGCAGCACTCAGCATTGTGTATAATTCTCTAGGAATAATGTAAATGATGCAGAGTGAAGTGGAATTATCTTCTTCCACTTTCTAGATAATTCCTAGATGTTTATTGCTGCCTAAGTTTGCATCAGATATTTTTGACAACACATATCTTGGAATTAGAAACCTAGGCCATTTCCTCCATGGACACAGCTATTATTTCTGCACTCCTTGGCCTCATATTCACAAACCAGACCTTACAGCATATCTAAAACAGTTTCCGAGCCAGCCCTGTTGGTCTAGTGGTTAAGATTTGGCACTCTCACCATCGTGACCCGGGTTCGTTTCCTGGTCCTGGAACCACACCACCCATCTGTCAGTTGTCATATTGTTTTGTGGTGGCATCTCACACAGAGAACTGAACTAACAACCAGGATACACACCCGCGCACTGAAGGTTTAAAAAATAAATTAATTAAATAAATAAATGTCATTGATTTAGATTTGTTTCATCTTTTTAGCATATTGAATTATTTTAAAGCTCTGATTCCATTACCCAATGATTCATTATTCCTGTCCCAATAATCATCTTATTTACAAATGTGATCTTCACTTACATGAAATTATTTTGGTAATTATCAAACAGTTTAGACTCGAAGAACAGAGCCCAATGTCAAGCTTCTAGATATTTCTTAGTTAATACTGATCCATTCATCAGATATACACTATGGTTGTCATTGATCAATCAGTTACAAAGCCAGCTAATATTCTAATCCAATCCTCATATCTTGATCCTTATCCATAAGAAGATCATGAGGATGGTGAGAAGCCCCTTACAAAATTCAGATAAATCATACCTACTTCATTTCTACATATATAGAATCATAATAATTGTGTGGGGGAAAAAGGAGTTGTGAAAACACTGAGCTGGTCTGTTCTTAGTGAATCCGTGCTCTCTCTTAATAAGCATTGCGTTATTTTCTAAGAATCAACATAAATTCTTCAGTTCACGTAATTCATGTTTTCTCTTCTGAAAATAAGTACTTTGCCTATCTTTGGTCTTCATCACCCTTATACTTCTCCATTATTTCTTTAAAAGCACTCTAAGTAATTAATTTACTTCAATTGCAAGGTTTATCAGTACCCTGAGGTTGCAATTTGTCTCAGCAGGAAGACTCAACATCATTTAAAGCAATTGGATATATTTTTTTCCAATTTCTCTACCGATTTTGAGCTACACTTCTATCTGACTGATGTTTATTTAACTCTTTCATTCTCAAGAACATCGTTCTATATAACGGAGAAGCCATTAACAATCAAACTTAAATTGTTCTGTTTCTTTCTGTCCTTTTTCAGCATTATAATCCCTAATGCTCTGTAGCAGGAATCTTCTTTTCTTCTTCTAGCAGAGACCTTAATGCATTTTACTATAACATCATTTTATAGACTTCATCTCACTTTTTCATCCTCACTTTGCATCTTGCTTAAATTGGTAGTTTAGCGTATCTATTTATTGCTACACTTAATTCTATCATTAACCAAATCAATATATTTATTGGAGATTTGGCTCCAACCAAAATATTTTTCTGGGTGCTATGGGGGATATCAAGATTAATAGAACATGACCCTCACTTTCAAGGAACTTAAAAGACTTTCAAACTGATGTGGAGTAAGTCTTGTTTTTACAGCCTGGAAGGTTTTACTGAAGAGGCAATTAATTATTGGCCAATGATTCAGCACCAGAGGTGATGCTCACTGTAATGTTTGCAACCACCATGCAAGTTATAAAGTGTGTTTGTATGCAGTATCATATTTGATTTCTTGTACCATGGAATCACAAGGAGAGAGCTGGTTTATAATTAGTTTGAATAGATTTATTAACCTATTGGTTGTATGTCTTAGTGATAATTTGGGGCAAATTTTACAAATGTTTCCAGTTCTTGCTCTTTTTATGTATCCCTTGTTTTGGAAGTAGTTTAAGAGAAATGAGAAACAAGAGCAACAGCAAGCTTTATATTTAAAAACTTATGTTGTACTTTTAACTTCCCCTTACAAATCTCACTCTGGACCCCTTGGTGTCATACCTTCTGGTGACAACTTAAACCAAAGCCTGGAGCTCAAGTAAACAGCAGAGTGAAGCCCACACCTAACACACTGTCCTGTGAATGGAAGTTGACAGTTGATAAGTGCTGACAATCCCTGTTGTTTTTTTTTTCATGAGCTTATAAAAACACTCTCATCTAAAAGTAACCAGGCCTGTGGACAGTGTTCAATGTAAGTAGAGGAATTATACCCTTTCTCTGTCTTCTCCTTAAAGAAGTATTTTATATCCAAGTGTGTGAATGTAGCAGTATTATAGGAACAACCTTGATTGAGTTACCTGAAAATTCTGAACTTAATTTTATTAATAAGTTAATTTCTCACTTAACGGTAATAGTCTAGTAGGCCAGTGTTTTGAGAAGTTAGCCCACGTCCATCCAAGTGGAAATCTTGGATAGTTTAAGCGATGCTTCCAGAAATGAAAACAGAAGTACTTTGTCTTCCCCACAGCTCTGCAAGATCGATTAAACTGTCTAGCAAGTGGAACTGGAAGAATTAAGAAATGCTAATAGCCAAATGGTTACAGATTTAGGAAATTTTGCAGAAAAAGTACAGAAGTTTTAGGAAGAAAACAACTTGTGTATAGAAGTTTAAATTCTTAATTATCTTGGCATATTGTCAATCATGTGGCTCAGTTTTTAGTTTTGAAATTTTTAATACCATGGCTAGATGATAATCAGAAAATTAACCCAGTCAGCTCTTTAAAAATGTTGATTTGACAAAGCATATATAAACTTCAGAATTCTAGAAGTCTACAAGAGTTGAAGGAACCTGAGAAGTTCTTTCCTCCC
This sequence comes from Equus quagga, assembly GCF_021613505.1. Classification (NCBI taxonomy): domain Eukaryota; kingdom Metazoa; phylum Chordata; class Mammalia; order Perissodactyla; family Equidae; genus Equus; species Equus quagga. The sequence continues at coordinate 19,359,688 of NC_060270.1, read as the reverse complement.
ATCCCGGTAAACCTTGCAGGACCCAACATTTTTGCTCTCAGGTGTGTATCTGCAAATTTTCAGATGCCAAACACAAATAGACTCAAAATATCCCCTTTCACGAGTTTTTATTTCAACTTACAACATCCAGAAAACAACCATAAACTTTTAGAGAGAAAATTGATTGAAGCTATTTGGAATACATTAATCTCATATTCTCTTGGTGGCTCTGGATGAAAGCTTCTTAACCATCTGGCAGTGTCTAGAGGTTCGATGGTTAAGCTCACCGCGTTGGCCCACTGCTAATGAGTTGTTATGCATTGCACCAGGTGCCAAAAAAGTTTTCAAACAATTAATAGTAAACTGAGTAAAGCCTATGGATGCTGATAAAATTTGAATGAGCCCTCTGGTTTCTAAGGCAGCTGAGATTTTCTTATCTTCTGAATTTTTTTGCTAGACAGAGTTGTATTTCCAAGCTACCAGTATATGATTTCACTGGGTCTACATGGGCATTGGCATGGAAGAAATTAAGACAGGCAGTTTGACTCTCTGGGTGCCCCGGGACATCTACTACAGGCAACATAGCATTACACGGTCATGAGACATATTAGAAAAATAACCACCGAGAAGAAGACAACATATTTTTCAGACTCTAGGCAAGCCCAGATGCTTCCTTGGGAAAGAATTCTAAAGCTCAGACAACTGCAGATGCTTTCTTTTTCAGACTATCATCTTCTTGACATTTAAAAATATAAATACACATTAAAGGCTTACTCAAAATGCAGCTGGCTGGTATAAATCAGATGTTTGCTGATGGGCAGTACGTTATGTGGAATATTTTCACCCATTAGGAATGACCCATTTTATACTTTCCATGGTTCTGTTTCTTTCTTCCACTTAAGAAAATATTTTATTACTCTCCTTCATGTAATTTATTTTCTATGCACACATATACTATAGATGCAAAGGTCTCATTTATATTGATTTATTCACCTCATTCTGTATTCAACACACATATTCCAGTCTCTAAAGAACTTGTTATAATAAACAATGCAGTAAACATTAAGTAGCTAATCCTCAGCATTTTCCCCTAAGGTGTCGTTATTCCAATTTCACAGATGACGAAACTGAGGTAGAGAAAATAAGTTATTTATGAATTCAGAATAAATAAAATTGTAGCTAAGGAAAATCTGACTCTTGTTTAATACCACAGCATTGTCCTAGTTACATATTTCCTGCCTAATTTCAAACTCAGATTCAATCCTGTTCACTTTTGACTTCTTTCTTTCTTTCTCTCTTTCTTTCTTTCTTTTTTTTAAAATATAAGGTTGTGTTTATCTGTGACAAGTTAATTGGTTGCTTTTAAGACACGTTTCTTTTCAGCTCTCTTAATCCATTTCTTTGCCATTGATTGAATAGGGCATACATTCAAGGTGTTCTGTTTTTGAGATAGTTCTGATTACCAGGTCTGTAATCCTTTGACCTAGTATGTTTATTCCTAGATTAATATATGTTTTTGTGACATCAAAAATGCAAACATGAGAAAATGACCCTGTGGACATTTTAAACATTATTGAAACATGGAATTCAACATTAAGTCCATCTATTTATTTATATGTTTGCTGCTCTCCTTATTGATATCTTAATCAACACACATTTCTCATGTTCCAGCAGCAAGTCGTTTTCCAAGCTGAACTGCAATCCATGTGCGGTGTGGTGTTCCTTAGGGACTCCTGTCAGCTGAGGCAGAGCCCAGAGGGAGCATAGAGCTTGCTAACAGCCACGTGGCAATTCTTTCTCCAGGCAGTTCCATGCCTGCACTCTTAAGAGGGAAGCCATATGCAGATGTCTCTAGTGAGTGTGTCATCCGGGGTAACTTTAAATATCTTCCCATCATCATTCCTATATGACATTTTCTCACTTAGAGTTATTTAATTCCCATCAAAATCCCATAAGGCAGTATGTTCTCAGCAAACCTAGAACAAAAAAACAGAAAAGAAACATCTTTCTTATCCTCAGTGGGCTTATTTTAACTAGCAATCTAAATGAATCTAGGCAGAGTATCATGGGGGACGTGCCATTGAGTGGGGTGGTAATATGTTTCCCAAGTGGTTTTGCACCAATGAATGGAGGAAGGAGGAATGGTGCATGTACGTTGGGTTGATTTCCAAGATCAAGCTCTACCTGAGATACAGGAGGACCATTGAAGAGGAACAGTAAGTGTTTTTGTCCAGAGAGTTTCAGAGACCTGATCTATTGGGAGGCTATGCTGAGGGATTCATTGCTCTCCGGACCAGACTCATAATTGGGTGGTTCAGATAGGCTTTGAAGCTTGTCTGAATCACCAAAGCAAATTTGGAGCAGTCTTCTCCAGAGATGATAAAATGGGTTTCTTACAACCCTAGGGTTCCGGTTGGAGGAAGAAACTCTCCATATCCATACACTTCGAAGATAACTAACGTACTATGTTGAGGACCATAATATGTGTAACCATGAGATCTTCATGAGGCAGAAGGAAAATGTAATTGTTTGAGTCAGCAGAGTGTGAGATTATAGGACTAATGGACATAGTGTCTAACTAGAGTTTATATGTTCTGCCTAAAGGTCTGCAAATTGAGCAAATTGCATAAAACTAAAAAGCCTGGTGCTAGCCGAACAAACTACATAGACTGACTAGATTTTGCTTCAAGCATCTATTGGGAGGCCTTGCTGAACACTAAGTCATTTTGACTAATGTGTGGCTGGAAGTGATGACTCACTGGATTTCCCTTCAGCATTTACTAGAGTATAAGAGCCCCTTTCTATGATTTCAGGAATTGCATTTATAACTTTGTCACAACTAATTCATAAGAGCTGATATTTATTGAGTTGCTTCCTGTGCGCCAGACCTGGCATTAAGCACTATCCATATATATTTTTTATTTCATAATTTTATAGGTGAGGAAATTAGCGCTTTAAGGGAGCCAAATGAATTATGGAAGGCCAAATTACTTTCCTAGTTTTATGCACACACACACATGCATATACATTTATATGCACACACGTATACGTATATACACACAAACACGTGTGTTACATCCTTGTATATTAAATGAAATAATCCATTAAAATTGAGCATTTTGTTACCATCAGAGCACATTCTAGATTCCCCAAACCTGAGAGGTTCAGGAGAACCAAGAGAGGCTTGTAAGAAACCTTAGGGAAGGATGAGATGTGCATGTCAGTCCTCAAATGTCAAGTTTACGTCTGTGTTACACCTCCCGCCACCCCCCAAAATCTGACACATCTCTTATCACACCTGCTTAAAACCTGTTAATGGCTTCTCAGTGCGCTTAGAGCCATATTCCTTACATGGGCTGCAAAGTTCCTGTCGGCTTATGGCCCTGCTCCCACCTCAGCGACCATGATTCTCCCACTGCACTGGGAGGGAATCACTGGGCTTTCTTCCAGTTTCCCAAACTAAAAGCTCTTTCTCACCTCAAAGACATTGCACGTGCTATTAATATCTATATAATACTTTTCCCTTCAGTCTTCATCTTGCTCCTACATGTCCCTCAGGTCTGATCTTAGATAGCACTACTATCAGGATCTACCATGAGCTGTTCATCCAAATTCTCACCCACTCCCACCCTAGGTCCCTTATTATCTTTTATTATTTGTGCTTATTATGTACTTTTGAAATTATTTATCATCATCCTCCGTCAGTGAGGACAGGAACGCCTGTCTTGTCCACCATTTTTGCCTGGCTCTTGATAGTTGCTTGGTTGCTGAATAGAACAGTGAATGGCTGTTCTGGGCACTATTATGCAGTTGAGTATGTCAAGGCTTAGAGAGCTTAAATAACTTGCTGAAGGTCGCACCCCCATCAAGTGGCAGAGCTGGGATTTGAACTTGGAACTGTTCAATTCCGGGCTTTCCATTGTCTTGGGTGCTTTAGGAATCTTGAGAGTCAAAGGGTCTGTCTAACGTGCTGCACTATCAAGAGAGTCCAGGTAATTCTTCTTTTTTTGAGGAAGGTTAGACCTGACCTAACTGCCGCCAATCCTCCTCTTTTCACTGAGGAAGCCTGTCCCTGGGCTAACATCCATGCCCATCTTCCTCTATTTTATATGTGGATGCCTACCACAGCATGGCTTGCAAGGTGGTGCCATGTCCGCACCCGGGATCCAAACCCACGAACCCCGGGCCGCTGAAGCGGAAAGTGCACACTTAACCACTCCGCCACGCGGCCGGCCCCTGAGTCCAGGTAATTCTACTTCTAATATAGTCCAAGCATTTGTTTGCTGCCGTGTGTATTAAATACCTTGCTGTTGGATTGATTTGGGCCATCATCATTCTGCAAGGTGAACTTGGTCTAATTTCATAGGAGAGTGGAAAGTAGTGATCGTTTGTTAGCACACTGAGGCTAGTTATTCTAAATTGAAGTTTTATAATACCTTGTTTTGATGTTTAAAAAATTATTCAGAAAGGAGCCTTTCTTTTTATTCATAAACCACATTATGTACAAATTTTCACTTTTATTTATTTAAAATCATGAGGAAAGAAAAATTAGTAGAAGTGGAAGGTAAAAGAAAAAATTATAACTCCCTCACTGGCTAAAAGTCTGTGACTATTTAAATAAGGAAACTCCTCACCTAACTGGAGATTGACTTCCAGCTACCTGAGCATGTGGGAGGGCGTGGCCTGCTTAGGGAGGAGCATAGATTTTATAGCCAAACAGATCTGGCCTTGAATCTTGTCTGCCACTTACAATCTGTGTGTTGGTGGGGAATTTACTGAATTTTTTCTAAGCTTCAGTTTAGTCATCTGAAAATGGGAATAAAAATGAATATCTAGTAGACATGCTTATTGTAAGGATTTAATCAATCAGCTCTCCCAAGTTTTTAGGAAAAAAGTAGACAATCAACAAGTGTTTATTCTCTCTTCTAGAAACTGGCTGTGCCACAGCTGCCAAAATGGGCGGCGGCTTCCTATTGCATCTCTTAGTTTTACCTATGCCCTATTTTATTTTCAGTTTCCATAGAATTAATCAAATATGTCATACTATTAATAAAATTCACTACTACACATTAAATGTTTTCTATGTGCTTATATATAAGTGGTTTTTATATTAAATGCTTCACACCCATTACCTTGTTTAATCTTAAAAAACAAACAGGAATCTAAGCTTCTGAGACAATAAAAAACTCCTCTCAAATACATAGCCAATGTGTCCATAAACGCTTGAACTGAATATAAACTTGCTCTGTTTCTTGATGAAATACTTTCAGAGACTCCAAAGACTGTTGCTTACATGGCAACAGTTAGCTGTCACAATAGGTACTACTATTCCCGCTTTACAAATAGGAAACTGAGGCTTGGAAAAATTGTTCTTCGGTACCTTTCATATTCTAGCTCATTGTTGCTCCCAATACACTTTCCTTAATCTTGGTTTCAAGCCTTTCTGTGTTCTGTGCCCCCTCACACAATGTGGGAGGGCAAGATACTCTTTCTCCTCTCGTTGCCTTTCTGAATATCAAGGCTCATCGCAGGCACTGCCATCTCCGAAGGCCTCCAATTCACAATGCTCTCCTTTTTTCTGAATATCTGCCTGACAGTGGATTGTGGACCATTTTGCTTAATAACATGAAAAAGTCTGTGCTTGATGCTGCCATAGTATATAAAGTTAGATAAAATAGTGTCCCAGCTCTCAAGAAACTTACATCATCTCCTGCTGACCACTATGGATTTTTTAAGATCTCACATACTTGGGATGAATAAATAGATGGATGAATAAATGCTGTTGGGAAAGTAGTTTTTCTAGACGCCAAGGAGACATAAAAATAATAGAATATACGCTCTCTTCCTTCCTATGATTTACAGTCAAGATGAAGAGAGAATATAAACACTGTGCAGTGGGTAGACCCAATTACTTTTCACCACCTTAATGGGGAAATGGTGACCCTTTGGGTTGAGAGCAATCCTCTGAGTGAAACCACAGCATGACCTTGAATAGAAATGAATTGGCATATTTGCTTCTGACTAAAAAGCAGCCAGCTCTGACATTTGTGGGAAGCTGATGTGTAGGAACCACTAAACAGCTTCCACTTTGTATTATTACCCATTTTATAAAGCAGGAAAACTCTGAACGTTAATTCTGTAATTTGAGCATTAATATTGTGGTTTCACATCCTGTAAATTAAAGCTGAATGAGGACCCAAGTGCTGGCATACAGAGCATCCAGCAGCTTGATTCGGGATGCAGACGGCTCAAGACGTAAGCCAAGGACCAGTGGCCTGGCTGTTGTAGGGATCTTCTAGCCCTTTCTTTACTTCTGGAAGGAATAGCCACATCCTTCTTTCCTCTAGTTCCTTTGCCTCAATCCTCACTTTGGGATTTTTTTTTAGCTCTTTGGTTTGTACTTGGTTAATTTACACCTGTCAGTATGTTTCCGTGGACTGAATAGAAGCTAGCTGTTAATACAACCTCAGAGAACTATCGTAGCCTCAAAATAGTGCAGGCATTGCCTTTGTTAAGAAAAGAAAAGAGAAAAGTTTCCTCAAAGCCCAGCTTTTGTCATAATGCTGGGGTCAACTTTGATACTTTGTTGGTCCCAACCACTACACTCATGGTTCACAGTGTTTTAGAATTTTAGGGAAATGCTCTAAATGGCACCAGAGTATCTATTTCTTGGAGGCAGGCATTTGGAACCATCTGTTCGACCTTTCAGCCTTTTTCCAGGTTAATGCCTATTTTTGCATCTCAGAGTTGCAGCTTATGGATTAAGTTATGGGTAAGAAGATTTGACCTTATAATTTTAGAAATGAAAAGTATGAGTAGATTTTAAGTGCCCTCAAAGTGGGGCCACTTTGTCTTCTTGTTTGTTTCTCTATTTTCATTCTCTAGCAGATAGTAAACACTTGATACATATTTATTAACTGAATGAAAAAGAAATACCTGGGGCTTTTAGGTGTATTGTAGAGGTATTGTTGGCAACTTACAATACAAAAGGGTGTGATACCACTTATTTCATGCATCTCTTCTCAAGGAAAGATGGCCACATCTCCACAAGACAGCTCTGTGGGGTGGGGAGAGCGGGCTGGGGCCCAGAGGTAGAATAAATAATACTGTCTAAAATTCCGGTCTCTCTGAACCCAGTCCTTTCTCTATGCTATTGAGAAAACCAGTACATCTTAACAGACTCAAGAGTAGTAAGTTATTGGTACAAATTGAAGAGACCTTCAAAATACATCTACTTCAGAAAATGACCGAGACTTTTTATGACACAGATTTTACTTACAATTCCATTTTGTGTAATTTACATTATGCTCTTGGCATCTTCATTAGTCACAGAACTGTGGCCAATCTTCTGCCACCCCTGAGGATGTCAGAAAAGATGTGTACCTTTATTACTTCTTGATTCAGATATGAAAGGAACAGATTTCCTTCAGAGATTTAGTGTTAAATTGTGAACAAGCAAAGGTCTCTAAGTCTTACAGTTCTGTGCCATGAATTTCATGATGTGTAGTGTATCTCACTTTGTATTTCTCTGTGCTAGTTAAGACTTCACAAAGGTATATGATTTCAATAGTAACATTCACTTATGCAAATGTTATGGAACTAGTGAAGTGAGGGTGGTTGTTTTCCCAGGGAATGTAAGCCTCAAAGAGGAGAGAATGAGAGTAAGAGGGGTTTGAGGGAGAAGGGTGTATGTTTTGGCTTAGACATAGAGAGGGAAGCATATATAGCCCGTAGTCAGAATTGGAACCTGTCTAAAATAACCCATGTGTACAAAGCCTAATGGGAACTGAAATGAGCTGTCTTAAGGAGGATTATAGAGCAAAAACTTGAGTTTTAATTTCCATCTTTTTGGCAACCTCTTTGTGTTCCAAAGTATACCAAATTTAGCATTATGGTGTGTTAGAACCTGCAATAGCTGCGTGAAATGGACAAGTTTTGGGGGATGTGCTTTAGCCCCTAGTTTTGCAGTTGGGAGACAGCTCAGCATCATTGATGCCTTTATTAACTAGCTCATTTTCATTGCATGAGGACACCATTTCTAACATCCACCTGACACTCCCTTTAGGCCTAATATGATCAGGAGGAAAGGACTGGAAATAGAATGTTCTGACTGTTTCTGTAGTTGACCAGGTTCATAATGGGCTCTTAAAGGGTGTGGGATCACTACAACTTGATCCAGGGCATCAACTTATGGGGATCCCTCTTCACAGACAGGAACCCATAACCAACCCCTCCTCACTGGTCTCGTTGGGGTGACACTGTACCCTGCTTTGTTTGAGACCAGCATGTCTTCTTGGGAGATAAAACAGGTGGCATTCACTGTCATAGCTCAGCTCAGCTCAGAGGAACTGACATGAATATTTTTTAAGACACAAGCTAATAAAAATACACATTTCAATATTTAAATTATTCCTACTAGTGTTGACTTTCACATTTCAAATATAAGTGTGGTTTAGCCAACGTGTCATCTAAAATCGCTCTTTTTAAAAAAGCAGCTTAGAATATTTCATCCTTCTGTAGTGGTCAGTGAGGGAGAGAGAGTTTGAAGATGATGACTTTGAAGCTTGACTCACGGGAGACAGAGGGAGGAGGTTAATCAATTGCCGTGATGAATTTGGAAAAGATTAAAAAGTTGTAAGTTGATTATGTACTTCAAAATTTGAAGCAGAATGCAGTATTTTGTTTTATTTCTGAACATCTGCGTCAACATTTAGTGTGGATTAATGCAAAATAATGATGATTATTGTTTTAAATATTAATCAGTAGGAATTTCTTTTTTTTTTTTTTGAGGAAGATAAGCCCTGAGCTAACATCTGCCAATCCTCCTCTTTTTGCTGAGGAAGACTGGCCCTGAGCTAACATCCATGCCCATCTTCCTCCACTTTATATGTGGGACGCCTACCACAGCATGGCTTGCCAAGCAGTGCCATGTCCGCACCTGGCATCCAAACCAGAGAACCCCCAGACGCCAAGAAGCGGAACGTGCTCACTTAACCGCTGCGCCACCGGACCAGCCCCAAATCAGTAGCAATTTCTGAAGTGGCTACTCTGTATAGAGTATTATGAGGTTGCAGGGAAAGTTTAAGACTTAACCTCTGTCCTGACAGAGCCTATAACCCAGTTGTAGAAACAAGATAAGAATACTTCAATCAATTAGAGAGCAATTAAATCAATCTCTGATTAAAGAATATATTGTGTATTACTCTGTATAGGCTTTCCTTGGAGAGGGATAAAGAAAGATGGAATATTCAGGAAATCAAAAGGAAGAGGTGATGGTAGAAATAGGAAAATATTACTTAATGTTTAAATCTTTGATTAATGTAGTTGCCGAACCCTAGAGTAACAATTATAAAAGCTTTCACAACATACAAGGCTCTTCATGATGTGGTCCTTATCATCCCTACACCTTAGATGCCCACCTCTACTCACGCTGCTCGCTATACTCCACCCACATAAGATAATTTTCAGTTCTTCAAAGGCGCCTTCAGTCACCTGATTCTGTCCTTGGCATATTTGAGTCCTTTGACCAGAATGGCTACTCATTCTCTCTCTCATTCAATTGAGAACTTTCTTCTCATCTCTTAAGGTTCAATTTAAATACAACTTTATTGGTAAAGTTCTCTGAAGTCCCCTTGCCCTAGATATTTTTGTCTCAGGCTACCACTGAACTTTGCTCAAAATAGTCTTATATCATCTACAATGTCTGACATTATTTGTTGTAATGTCTCCTCCCTCACCAGCCTCCGACTGCCCTGAGAGTAGGAACCTTGTTGGTTATTCTCCCCATTCCTGGCATATAGTGCCAAGAAATGTTGGTTGAATGAATCAGTGTATGAATGTAAAAGGGGATTTTGAAAGTCAAATGGCCTGGTTAATTAGGATTGCTAATTAACTAAGCATTAAATAAAGTTTAATTTTACATGTCAACTCTTGCTACAAAAATATTTGCTATGCAGAATTTGTCTATTCCTGCCTAACTCCATGGCGCACAATACAAGGATTCGTTTTTTAAGCCTGGAAGATGTTGATTTGTTTCATTTTGAACGCCAGCTCGCTTTGGATTTTCGTGAAGAAAATGTCAAAGGACTGGGTTGAATCTCTACCAGTATAAGCCATACCTGAAAGTTAATCTTTTGAATAAATCCCTGACATCAGCTTCTTTTACTATGATTTATCTGTTTTTTCCTAAAAGCTGAACATGAGGAAAATTTCTGTTTAATGAAAAATTCAAATCAAAATGTGGCTGTCACAGGGGTGAAAACATGGTGAATAACAACGACATACAGAGAAGGATAAGGGATTCGCTAAGTTCAGTACATTTCTAATAACAGGATTATCAGTCCTGTGTTGAAAACATGATTAACCAGTTGCTTTCACCCATTCACTTCTCAGTCTAGGAATTCTATAGAAAATAAAATAAAAGGTTCATTTTTCACTTATCATTAACTGAAGGAACAAAACAAAGAAGGGTCCGTGTTATTTACCATCATCAATTTGCCTTTCAGACCCATGTGTGTGTTCCTTAAGCATTGACTCACTTCTCTGTCAGTCTTTCTTGTGCACCCATTTCTAGCTTAGTTGAATGGAAGGAGGCATGACAATTCAGATTGTGTTTAGTTTGGCTCACATAGCCTATTTCACTATGATCCAAGAGCCAAATTAATACACACACAGAGGTAAAGTGCCATGCCCTACTGAGATGCAGATATAGTTCAACAATCACATATCTCTGGACATATTTCAATCAGATTATGAGGAGCAAGCATAAAAAAAAACCTTTTATTTCCTAGACATATGTATTGATTGTGTACTATGTGTTAGGCTCTCTTCTGAGTATTAAGGCTACGTCCTGTTCATCCTTGTATCCATCCTCAGTACAAGGCACACAGATGATTCTCAGGAAAGTTTGTTGAATAATGCAACTCTATCTATACCTTTGAGAAACTTACAGTCCTGTGGAAAAGCAAACATAGCAGGCAACTTCAGACCAGGTAGCAAGTGGGTACAGTGGGAGCATAGTCAATAAGAGCATCAAGACTTCTTAGAGGCAGAGTGTAAGTATTAGAAGCTGATGCCTCAGCTGGGTTCCACCGTCTTAATGGAGAAGCAGACCTGTGTCAGGCACACAAGCCTAGCGTCAGCATCGCAGGTAAAGGTGCAGCTATGGACTTGTGAAAGGTCTGGGAGAACGTTCCAATAGAGTCAAGGGCCCCTGGCAAGAATAGGTGTGAAAATGGACCTTACTGGGGTGTGGTGGATTCCTCTCCACATCCAGAAGGGAAATGAGTTGATGGAACAAACGGGCTGCCAGAAACACCTCAAAACACTGAGACACCTCTGATGTTTCCATGTGGACCTGGCCAAAGGCTGGCCTGGCCCAGACCCCCTATTTTAACTTTCACTCCTTTGAAATCACAAAATGGAATGGAGTTTTCTTCAAAGTGACAGCTAAATCTCAGCCCCTCACCAGCTGCTGTGCCAGTGCCGCTTAATTCTGTAATCTTTTTGCCCTCCATTCCTCGTTGTGGTTAGCAAATGCCAGGAAATGTTGGAGTGACAAGTGAGTTCTCTGGGCCTGACACCTCTGCCGGAAGACTTGATAAACTGCAAATACCATCAGAGTCATTTTTCAGGTGCAGACGCAGAAACATGCCCAGGGAGGAAGCAGTCCTGGGAGGTAAAACACTCCCCTCCTCCCTGGCTTGCTTCCCCTGCCTTACATTTCTCTGAACTTGGCATGTTGCTCAGAGCTGTTTTCAAGGAAATACTTCTGGGGAATATTTTCCTTTATGTCTTTAAAATTGAGTGACACCAAATCACGTGCTTCATTGTCCCTCCACAGATGTTACTCTTCCCCTGCCTGAAGGGGGAGGCTGAGAATGGACCAATGCTGAGCTCCTGGAATAGCTAGAAGCATCATACCACATCCTATGGCTTTTCAGAGTGTGGAGACACATTGCGTGTGCCTATGATTTTCCCCACAGTCTACACCCTACAATGGAATTTCCACACAAGCTTCCTCTGCTGGGGAGACTTTGAAACCCTTCCTCATTTAACAGCCTGTCATCGTATTTTTCACTCTGCTGAGAGGGACATCTGATTTTCTCTCTCTCTGTCCCTTCCTTCCCCCCCTCTCTGTGTCTCTCTCTGGGGAACAGTATTAGTATTCCACGGTACACTCTTAAGCAAAACCTGAGAAAAGAATTAATCTGCCACTAGGAATGAATGTACTGGACAGTGATTTATGCAGATGGTCTACTCAAAGCAATGGCGTTCATTTCATCTGTACTTCTCACAGCCCTTCTTAAAGGCAACACAGAAACTTGCTTTTAAAATAACATTGCAGCTGGGTGACGGTCACTGCCTGGAGCTGGGCTGCCCTCGTTCTGGCCACGAGACAAACCCAGCAGAAGGCAGGCAGGTGGCTCAGCGGCTGGGTAGGATTTGGGAATTTCCAAATCCACGACCCCTGCACTCTGTCAGTCTGATAGAGAAGCTGATCCACGGTTCTCTGTGAACTCCAGCCCATCCACTCTTTCTCTTCTCAAGTCTGGTCTCACAAACATGCCGGAGTCCCGTTGGCCCTTGCCCCTCTTTTCTGCAGCCCTCACTGTTTTGAGATTCTGGTCATAACCAGGGAAAGATTCATTAGGGCTGGCGTTTCTTCTGGCTGGCTGGCTTCTGCACCGTTTTCTGGCAGCAAGGCGGAGAGTCTCCCTAGAGAGCTTATTTTCCTGAAATTCTCCCTGTAGTTTTACATACATAAGTGGGCTGAATGGGGTTGTGAGAAACAGCCTTGCTTTTGAACACTAATCCAAATCAAACTTCCAAATCCCTTGAAGTTCAAGCAATGAGTAGAAGAAACCCAAAGTAAACAAGCCTCTTACCCCCCCTAACCCCCAATCTGGCCACCTCCTGGCTTGGACTGGGCTTCTCCCAGTTCTGTGCTCACATTTGCAAGCAGCTGGCCAGACACCCGGCCCTGGTCTTCCAGGCGGGCAGTTTCTGCAGACATTCCTTTTGCTATTGTGCTTGTGATTACTAGGACTTTTCCCACCCCCTCTGCTGTCTGGAGATTCATCTGGGATTTATCTCCATAATGAGAAAAGGGAGATAGGGAAATGCTGGGGCATTTTTCTGTGACTTAGATTATTTGTCATTTTGATATTCATTTTAAAAGATGCTTTTCAAATATTTAAATGTATGTGCACTCACATCACAGTTCCTCGGGATGAATTGCAGATGACACAATCAGTGCTTTATCTCTCTCATGCTCTAGGCTTCTCTCCTGAACTGAGTGCCAACAGTGACTTGATCGAGAAAAAGGGTTGGTTAGAAAGTATGGACTCTGATCCTGTGAGTGGCAGGTTTCTCTTATTTCTTCAAAGAACCTAACCCTTTATATTGCTTTCTTTACCTAGCATCTCCAGGATGCCCTGCACATACTGGAACTGACTCAGAGGGAATAAGACTTCAACTTTATTAATATAATTATCCTCTGTGTCCCTCTCCGCCTTACAGAAGCACATTTCACAAAGTAAGATCAACTAAATAAGGTCTTCTCTCCCCTCTTCCAAATTCTGGTTAAAGCTACTCCAGATATAAAGGAGAATAAGCCCCATTTGTAAGCAAACTCCCACTTTATTGATAGTGGATCAACAGAAGCATGTGTAGGTTTAACTATGCACATGGTGAACAGAATTTGAAACACAGAATGTTAAAAGTTCTGAGACCAATTATTCAAAGTTTGGTGCTTCTGTGTAGAAGAGCCCAAGAGAAGATTAGGAATCCACATTACTAAAGCACATAGCCTGAATCGGGACTGAATGAGCCCTGGAATTTTAAAAAGGCAATTTCATAAGAAGGCATGTCATTATTTCAACAGACTTTTATTGAGGGCCTACTATGTGCCTGTAACTGTCTTGGGCACTGTGGTTACATTGAAAATAGAAGTAAGATTTCTGGTTAAACAGATTTTGGTTAAACAGGAGTTAGGGGTAAAGAGATATGAAATGAGGGTATAGCCAATCATAAAAAGCAGTAGCCAAAACTACATGGACCAGGGATGAAGAGAGCCATATCCTGGCCTCTACTGAAAATGGGACCAGAGAGAGCAGGGCAGACAATGTCAGCTACTTTAAACTCTAAGAAAAGAGACAAAGATGCACCTCTCTCTCACCAGGCCACGGTGGTTCCACAAAGGACAACTCTGATTAATCCTCTGCCGTGGCATTAGGGGTCAATTTAGGGCAAGAAAATGGAGGTCCTGCGACCTCTATTATTAGAGAGCCAAACTTTGAGCAGAAAATTACAGACCTCTCCCATACAAATGACGTATTTCCCAGAAGCAGTCTAGCTTCCTGGAAATCATAGAAATACCAAGATCATAGAAATTCCATAGAAATACCAATTCTCCTGTCAATTAACTTCAATAACTATTCATTTAATGCCTGCTTTGCGTAAGGTGCTATGCTGAATGCTGAAGCATTATGGTGACTGCAATGACTTTCAAATATCAACTGCACTAGCAGTCTTTGTTGACAACTCATCAATCTGTATCTTCATCCCTAATTCTCATATTTCTTTGATCCAAGTGAACAAGCTCTCAGGTACTATGAGTCTGATGCTCTGCATGCCCAGTTCACATATGTATGTCTCTGTGCAAGCCACAAAAATAGAGACTGCAGTTTCTACATTTAAGGTAACTACCATGTGTCTCAGGAGGTGAGATAGTTACATAATAAAACTATGAAGTGATCAAGACAGCATATAACTGAGTTCTGAATTGTGTGGTACAGCCTAGCGTGAATTGGATGCTCAGAAATGTAAAGGTTCTCAGAAATAGGGGCATTAGGAATGAAGCCACAGAGGATGGATGATAAGGAAGAGGGCAAATGCAAGCTGTGTGAGTGTACATATGTGATTTGCTACACCCTCATTTGGCATCTCTTTATCCCACTCTGGTTAAGACCTGTTTATTCAGGAGTCTTATTTTCATTATGTCATAGACATTGTGTCATATGTCCTGATTACATTCTCTGACTTTGCTTTAGAAATGGCACCCTGGTCTCCCTACCTTCTTTAAAGATTTTGACTCACTAGAATTTCCAGGTTAATAATAGGGAGACTTTTATGCTTTCAGTAGTCCTTTGTTCCTGAATGAAGGTGTCTGGACTTCGTTTACCCAACCACTTATAATACCCTTAGGTGCACTAAAAAGAACTCTGTGCTTACAATTTTGTACTTTGCATCTCCTGAAAATTCTTAATCTGCCCTCAAGTAGAAGGCCGGTCCTGGGAGCACTCCCATGCTTGAAGCTTGACACCAGCTTCTCAGTTTTCCCTTGTCTAACTGCCGGAGGGCACAGGAGCTCAGACCTCTCAATGATTCTCAAGGTGGGGGATGCTCTGGCATTGATGGTGGGCCAGTTCTTCGTTGTGCAGGACTGCCCCCTGCATTGCAGGGCAGCTGGCATTCCTAGTCACTAAATACCAGCGCAAGCCTTCAGTAACTGTGATAATCAAAAATGCTCCCACACATTTCCAAACACTCCCAGCAAGTGGTACCAATCCTTCTTTAAAAACACTAAAATGACTGTGATTGGCATTGGAATGACTAAACAATGCCTTCGTTATTTCCAGTTGCTAATACTTGTGGTAGAATTCCCACCCCTGGGATGCACCATATAGCAGCTTTGCATCTACAGGTACAGAGAGTAACGCAGCGTTTTCAAGCACACTCTAGACCTTCTTAGGCAATTCAGAGAGGCAGTGTGGGGAGCCATGCCAACAGACACAGATGGGGAGGAACGCCAGCCTTGTCATACTGATTTACCAATTACACATTGTCTTCAGTGTACCCTGTACTGTATTCAATCTGGTTTCCTAACCCCCTAAGCACAGTGTTTATTTTTCTGCCACATCTTTATTATCCTGGATTTATTCTATTCCTGGAAATGTTAAAACCTCTAAACTCCTGTGGGAAGATGCAGAACCAGAGAGATTTGTACAATTAACTGACACAGTTTAGAATGTTTCAGAAGCCATGACAATATTAGCATTATCATTACCACTGATATTTATTTTATTGCCTGTTGGGATGTACATTAATACATTTGTAGCAGCTTGATATCGCGGAAAAACTGAGACTCAGGAGAACTGATTCTCCTACTCCTGGGTCCTGGGTCCTGTCACCAACTGGTTGGATAACCTTGGACAAGTCACTTTCCTTCTCTGGGCTTCAACTTTCTCATATGAAAACATAGGGGATGGGACTTTTGGAAATTTGAGTCTATAAAATCTATTAATGTTGAAACTAAAAATATATGGTGCTTTGATGGATTAGAAAAAGTTAAAAAATAAAAAAGAAATAGTGAATGGACCCCGAGTCACTAACATAAATTGCCCATCTTGTTATTCCTTTCTTCCTTCCCTCCCCCAGACTCCAGCATAAGTATCATGGGCTGTGTCACCTGATCTAGAGCCAAGTCTTACATAAATGCATGTGCAGGGATTGCAATTGGTGTGTGTTGCACACCAAGCATGGGCAGATTCCTAGGCCAGCCCCATCATTAACTAGCAGTGAGGTTATTAGAAAGGTCCTGTTTTGTACATTTGTTTAACCACATTTATTGAGTCTATTGTTTATTAGGCATCATGGATTCAAAAGTGATTAAAACAAAATCCATACCTTCAGGGGCTCACAGTCTAGAGAGGGGGATAGATAAGGAAAGAGATACATAGGTCCTGATAGGGGCAGTGCTGGAGTTGAATTTGAGTGTCATGGCAGCACCGAGGAAGATGAACCATCATAACAATGGCTGATGAAGTCAGGGATAGCTACTTAGAGGAGGTAACATGGAACTATGATAAGGTAGGGCTTTAACTGGCGTGAAACTTGACTCACACCTTCTTGGAATTCCTTTTTAATTTCCTCACTCTTCCCCTAATCTATTCCCTGTTCGGTGATAGGTTAAGTGGGGGTATAGATGTTGGTAGCTTTCCTCTTTTCTCTCCACTGCTGTGAAGATCCCTCTTTATCTTCTATTGTACTAAGATGACACATCCACAGCATTCAGTGTGGATCCAGTCAGTGAGTTTTCTCACCATAGTTTACATTAGCCTGTTTAAGAATTTTTTGTTACAATGCCATGATTCAAATTTTACTGTTGCTTTTTCTTAAATCAAAACCCCTGGTTCTTTAGGTCTATCCTATGAAGTATGTGATTCTGGAAGGGTGAATAATTGAAACAACTCAGCATATTTCAAAAGACTTGTCATATCCTGTAGCAATGTAGATAGACATGCCATACTTTAAGGTAGGAAGGGGGAGGTCAAAACTCACTGAAGCTATCTATGGAGCTGGGTCTCCCCAGGAAAAAATATATATAAATATGCCTAGTCATTTTGTATGCAATTTTTGGAGTTTCCCAAACTTCCTGAAGCTTACCATAAATCTTAGCTTACCTGATTGAAGCCTTTAAGGAAAGGAGAAGTTCATGGAAGACATCTTTCCCAGGCTCGTTAGAGAATGAAGTGTGCCCCGGTGGCCCCCACATCCTCTCTTCCCCCCGCACCCTTGTCTCTGTCCTCATGCAATCTGCTGCCCCTCAGCTCGGCCATCTGCTCTTAGCAATGAGGGAGCAGCATGGTAGCCATAAATCCTGGCCCACGTTGCAGCCTGGCAGTGTGAATGACAGCGTGCAGTATGGAGCCTTTGGCAAAGGGTGAAGCTGTGGCTACAAATCCAAATGCTGAAAACCGGAAGATGCAGTTGAATGAAGTGCCTGGATTTTCCCTTAACCACTAGCTGATATTTCCAGAAACAGCTATGCATCTTTGTCAGTAGCTGTTGGGTGCTGAAGTGTTGTGGTTATCTTCTTAGAAAAATAAGTGTAGTAGATCCTACTTCTTTCAACCTTTTTCAGCATTTCTCATACCTCCTTCAAAATACTTTGTTGTTTAACTTAAAATGTGTTTATACAGCCTTGCAAAAATAGCTATTTCGTTTTTTCATGTGGGCCGGGAGACCCTTTTATAATCGATTACCCCCAAAATCATTTCAATCAACACATGCAATTCAATACTTTTGAATCCCAACTATATGCACCCTAAGACAGAAAGAAAAAATAGCCAATTATTTTTAGATCGCTTTTTTTTTTGTCAACTTGGTAACCAAGAAAATTGAGTGGTCGGCAAACCTGAACAGCCATTCCTGTTAGCCATATAGATACCTACTGCAATGAGTGTTCAGGCAGTGCAGGACTGGGAGATGCTCCAGGGATCACAAAGCTTATTGGTGAGTGGTGGAAGTTAAAGCTGAAGAGGAAGGATGGGACCAGATCTTAAGTGATGGTAAATGCCATATATTTAAAATATATTTTGCTGGCTACCAAGAGTCAACCATGGTATAGCTGAGGCTTAAGATGATACATACCTTGTTAGAAGTTAAAGTTTTAATTAATACTTTAAAGGTCCGTTGTGACTCTTTAAGGGAAGAGTCCATGTTAGTCCCAAATAATAACACAGATTAGATGTTTATTGCAAGCCTTAAGATGTCGAGTAGACAGCATGACACTGGGGCTATAGATGCACAGCGTGGAATGTGCTTTATATACACCAGGAGGCCTGCACCTTCTTGACATTTCACCAGGGCCTCTTTCTTCCCACTCTGCCCCAATATATGTAGTTTTTGTCTAATTATATGTTAAATAAAGAAGCACATGGGTGGGAGTTATTTCCCGTGTTTTCCATGTAGCTATTGTAGGCTTGGATGTATGTAAAGAATTCAAAATATCCAGATAAAAATTCAAGTGTATAGCAATCCAGGTGAATTTTACAAATATCAATGCAGTTTGGCATCGCATAGGTAAAATATTGATGTTTTATTAATTTTTTACTTTACAGTTGAGGATTTTGCTGATATTATAAAAATAGCATTTCACCCCAGCCCTCAAAAAATTCTAAATCCAGAGTATTTTATAACTGTGTTTAAATTTGAATTTTATGTACCTATTAGAGAATTTGGCATGCTTTAGATAAATTTAGGGGTTTTTCCTCGAAAGAGTCCACTGAGATTTCTTCAGACTTTTCTGATGATAATTTTATAAAGTAGTGGATACTTCATTAAGTAGAGTGTGCTCGTTGCAGGAATCAAATCTCTTCACTTCACTCCCTCATAGTGTTTATTGTGTATCTAAGGAATTTAAGATACTGTTTAAGGAACTTTGCAAGTCCTGTATTCCAAGAGCAGTACTAATGGCACAAGCAGCTGCAGCCAGACAAGGATAGCGGTAAGTTAGGCAACATGAGTCCTGAAACTCGGACTTGGAACTGCTTCCAAACTGAGTGGTCCCAAACTTCAGTTTCCTAATCTATAGAATGGCAATAATATTTGTTGCTTCTGGAGGAACCAATAAGGTCATATAGTGAAAAAGGGATGAAAACTATTAAGGCTGTTTTCAAAATTAAGCAAAATTTATATAATAGTCTATTACAATAATATTATATCATTTACCATATTGTAATATGGATATGTACCATAGTTATGTGTAGTATAATAATCCATATATAAAATTAAATGAGTGAGTTGATGCCCTCCCAATTCCTTTTGATCTGCTTATTTAACCAAGGAACAAGTACTTTGAGTTGTAGTTAATTATTTTTTAATTAGTAAATATTTTAGAAGAAATTCCTTAAAGGAGAGTTCATGTAAGCATCAAATAATAATTATAATTAGATGCTCACGCCAAGTACTAGAATACCAGCATGTTAAAATTTATAATGACCGCAGACATCAAAATTACTGGTGTTTATTTTTATTATTAATTGCAGGTGCTACATTATATTGGCTAAGGGAGCCGAGAGGCAAACATGGTTTTCAGTGTCAAGGTGCAAGTGATTTAACAAATTTCTAAGAAAAATTGCTGTCTTAATAAGGTGTCAGAGAACCACAATAATAATATTGCCGTCCATCAAAAACTATATTCTTCTCTGTATTTCTAGAGCACTTTGCACTTGCTTCTACCCTGACAGTGACCAAAATGTTTCCTAAAGTCATGTTTATAGTTCTCGCACATGCCCCTTACATCATAAGCACTTCAGGAGCTGCGGCGTTTGTATAGTGGCTGGCATATGATAGGTACATTGTCATCTTATAGACTTTCATTTAGGCAACATTCTTTACCATTTGCACTGTGGATTTAAGCTTATCCCACTTCCTTTTTTCAACAACTTTCTAGGTAACTATTATCTCCTCAGTTAGGTGACTCACCCGAGGGAGCTCTGCGGGTAACTGGTAGGGCCATAATTTCTGATTCCTTCTCTACAGTACTTATCACTGGCAAATCTTGCCTTATGGATCTTTGCTGTCTGGATGTTTGAGCTCTGACTGAAAGGTGTTCCTGCCAGGCGAGGGTAGGCACTTCTCTGTCTCACTGTTCTTCAGCATTGGCCCTCAACCCCCACCCTTTTCTGTTCATCATGTTAGGGCCAGAACTGCTGAGATGTGAAATGAAATCTGTGGCAATTCATTACTGTTCATGAGCTACTCTGTGACATGACCGAGTCGACGTGCATTCTACTATCCCATATAAGAGATCTGAAAGGATCGGCAGATAGATTAATTTAAGGCAGCTTTTGCTGACATTGGTTACCTCTAAATGGATAGTCATTTATCAGTAAATTACTTTTTTTCTGAGCCAGGTAATTTCTGATCAACATGTTCATTCTCATTCTCTTTCTCCCTCCCCTTTTCTCCTCTCCGCTTCTCTCTCCCTCTCTTTCTCTCTCCCTCCCATGTCCTCTCCCTCTCTCTCACACACGCTCTTACTGGCTCTCTCACTCTCACCAGTACAAACACACAGACACGTGCATACTCACCAATTCATGTGCCTTCCAAAGTAAGCATTAGTTCAGAGTTTGGTATACTAATTAAAAAGTCATTTATATTTCCTAAACCAAAATCAAAATTGAATGTAAATGACATCAAAATAGGGAGAGATTGTAGCGGCCATTTTAAGGAGGGGGTGGGAACTAAGTAAACAGAAACTAGTCTCCGTGATACTGGAGTAATCAAAATAAGTCTAGAACGGTGTTAGCTCTATAGTATTCTTGCAGACCATGAAAAATTGGTGAATGTCATCATCAAACAGTATACTTTACAAGTGCCTTTCTACCCACATAATGATGAACAACTCTGTTAAACTAACAATGCTCCTACACTCTGAGAGCCTGCCTCCTAAATGTAGGGTATGGTATAGCGGAGACAAGTTTGACTTACTCCAGAGAGCTCTGGGAAGGAAAAGATGGCAAAGAATCCAGTGCTTTTGCAAGTCTGAAATGAAATGCTACGCTGTGGGTTTAGAGAGACAGGAGAAAGAGAGAAGCTAAAAATTTAAGTGGAAAAGGACATTATAGAAGGATTTCAGTGAAATTATAACTTGGGAGTTTTGTTAACTTGGGGATGCCAGAAACTAATGCCAACTTGTAGTTGAAATCCTTACAACTTCGATTCCTAGTGGTACAACTGGTCTCTCTGACTTTTTCATAGATAGTGATGACATTTCCAGGACAAAGCAAACTTATTCTTGTATTATGGTACCATAAATATCATATATTCCATTGTCAATAACTAATTACCATCAATCAGTCTTATTATTTCTTTCCTATATTGCACATCAAAAAATTAAACCTTTCCTCTGAATTAATCTGTAGATGAAAGCTATCTTACCTGTTGGTGAGCTTTGAGGGGAAAGGGTTGCTGATTTGCTTCACCAGGGCCAGGCAGTATAGGCCAGAGGCTGTGCTGGGGATTTGGTGGCTTGGCTGCAGCGAGAGCCATGTCAGCACTACATGAATGGCTGAGATTATGGAGTGATGATTTGAACAAGGAGAAGAAAAGAACTCTTAGTGGCTTCTATTTTATTGCCTTGAATATTTGAAATACATTTGTATTTGGGATCTGAGTAGGTATCTATTAAATGCCTATCAGGTCCCCAACATATTACCAGTCATTTAGGTCATTGGTGAGAGGAAAATAAAAATAGCACCAATAGGTCATTTTTCTTCCTCCTATGTGTGAGCTGCCCTGTGTTATTAATGAATGCAACATGCTCTGCCACTAGAATGCAGATTCCTTGAAGGAAAGGCCTGTGCACAGCTCTGGCACCCAAACAGTGCCTTGCACCCAGAGTAAGTGCGTTCCCTCTGAATTACTGAGCCACTGATTTAATGACTAAAAGCAGGTTATATGCTAAGCAGTTGCTGTGCTCACTTCTTTAGTTCATGAGAACACTGAAGAAGAGAGTGATGAGCACACTCTAATTACCGGATTATCATGGGAGGTAGACTGTAGGGTTGGAGGAAGCAAAGTGGGAATCAAATCGTGAATGAAAGCCTCACTGTGGAGGCCCTGCTCTGGAGACAAAGGGAGCTTTGTTCATGTTCTCCATACAAGTGCATATGCTTCAAGGCAACCAAGTCACTCAATGTGTTTAGTGTTCAATTTTGCATCCTCAGCCATCCCCTCTTCCTCCACCGTAGGCATCTGTGCTGAGAATATTCCTAAACGTTCTTCCCCTAGGCCTGCCTACTCTCTCTTTTTTCCCATCAATATCTTTTCTAATACCCACTGTCAGAGCCACTAAAATCTGCGAGGTTTGTTTCTTGACAAATGTCCCATTTTCACAGGCAGTTGAACTGAACTGCAGCTTGTGCTCCGTTCAAACATGTCAATAAACATTATTGCAAAGACGTAGAAGCAATAATGGGAATGTATAAAACTCACCTTTATTGCTTCTTGCCATGAATTTACACGCTACTCTAAGCAGCTTTCACTCCCTCAAGAAGAAGCTGCAGGAAATCTGTTTTGGGTTGTGGGGACCGAAGAGGCTGATTTGGCTGCAATGTTCCTTGGAGACTGGCAGCGGAAGGTGGCAATGCCCACCAACTCAAATGGATGCATGTTATTTCATGCCATAATGGTCTTTTATGAATAATGCTGGTTGTCACAGGTGGGAGCAAGGTCTTGCAGGGCGGAACATCCAATGTCACAGAACAGCAACACTCATGACAATAAAGATCCCAAGCATGGTGAAATTCAAAACCCAGGTTTCTATAGCTGTAAATCTGCTGCCGCAAGAGTACCATTGCCTGGAGGGAGTATAAAATAAAGAGACTGGACACAGTAGTGGGAGAGAGACATCGCTCTGATATATCCCTCTCTGACACTGGGGACCTAGGGCCTGTGGCTGTTTGGGTCGTCAAGCAAGATATGTTTGAGGTTAGTACTTGAATGCAAAATGAGTCTTTGTGCTTAAAGTGTCAGGATGAGGACTCATACATCCCTGGGAGTGGGACATGTTGGGGATTACTGTGTCCTGTAGCAAAATGTCCCAGAAGGGTCTCTGAGTAGGCTTATGACCCTATAGCAATGGGGTCCACAAAAAAATAGACACTCCCTGTAAATAGGCCCACCTACATTTGTAAAGCTCTAAATCTGCAGATGGTGAAGTTGAGGCAAAGTGGCCCTCTGAGAGGCAATCAGAGTCACTGTGTTTCTGCCTAGTTGTGCATGCACATGCGTGTGTGTGTCCGTGCTCCGTTTTATGATGCTTCATTGCTTAGATGTCCTTCACTGCTTTACTGCAGGAACTTTGAGATTGTTTAAAGCCACTGCCTCCTCTACCACTGCCACTTCTTTCTCTTTTCTCCTTTCCAGAGCCAATCACAGCACTTGGAATCACATTGATTTTGCTTATCAACTCCTGGTGTATCCAATAGCTTTTGGAATTTTAGTGACAGTGAGTCAATAGGCATATGTTTTGTATACCATGGTTGGCGATGGTTGGTTTCGAAGTGGAAAGTAATACAGACCTTAAAAAGAAAACATTTAAAGAAGAAAAGCATTATCAAAATAATCTATTCCTTCTGATAAGGTGAAAGTATCATTAAGGTAGGATGAATAATAGATATAGTATATATTAACTTTATTGATAGTTTTGATTCTGTATGTTATACTTTCCATATGGCATACATTTCAGCATTAATTCAATCAGCCAGAATGCCTAATATATGCATGTTAGATACTAGGCTGTTTTAGGAAATGAGTTAGAACGGAGAGTATTCTTTTTCCTTTCTCACTCTAGTTCATTAATTAGTTATTTTTAATCACAGTGAACAAACATTCAGAAATGAGAGGCAGAATTCAGTCACAAGGGTATTTTCAACAACGTGCCTTTTATTCTCTATTTAAGATGAGATTAAATAATAATCTGATTATTTCTGTGCTGGTTTCTCAGCACTTTGACTTTACGGTTTCTTTTTTTCATTTCATAAGTTCAAGCAATAGAGAACCTCTTCCCAGTTCTAGGAGAGATAGACAAAAAAGGGTTCGTATGCACCAAACTCCACAAACACAGACTTGCTCCTGCTCCAACAGGCATGGGGGCCTGAATCCTGCTTTTCCAGCCTGGGTTGTTTTCACTGACCTCAGTCGATGGTATCTTCTTTGAGGCATTTGACGCATGAAGTGGAGGACTACTTCTATTCTCTAAGAAGAATATTACAAACTAACAAGCTGGTGCAGAGATACATAGGCTAGACATCATCTTTCCTTTATACTCCAGAGGAGGCAGGAATTAACCTGGCACCTGCTGTTAGTGCTGTGGTGGAGAAGCACTATGGAAGTAGAGAGTAGAGAGGGAAAAAAACACATGTGGGACAGAGAGAAATCAGGAAAATGATTTAGGAGGCACCTGGAAGCATGAGTAGGGGTTAATCAACCGAAGGGGAAGCTTTGGGGGGAAATGTTCCAGGAGATACCCAGAGAGAAGAAAAGTGTGATATATTTGAGAAACTGAATAAAGGTCAATATGGCCAGTGTGCACACATGTAGAAGGCCAGGCATGGGGGGAGGTGTGAGAAAACCCTTAACTCTGAGAAGAAAGCTGATCTACATCATGGAAGCCTTGTCAGAAAAGATTTCTAAAGTATGTTGACCTAATTTTTAGAGAGATGGAAGTGATAGAAAAGTTTAAAGCATGAAGCCGTGTTGAAAACAAAATGTATATGCATAAATATATACATTTTACTTTTTTACAACAGATACACAGAGTATTTCCTTTGATTCGTTACTTTCTGAGTTCTTCTAGCTTCTTCTTCACCCATTTCCTTTCAACTACATCAGCTATCTTTATGTCTTCCCAAATATTCTCAATAGTCAAAGCTACAACCTGCAATTGATTGTTATTAATAAATGTGAAAAGGAAGACAAGCCCTGGGATTTCCTGGTACCCTACCTCGAAGCTTGTGCTGGGCAGGACCAATAATCAAGCAGCTGGTATCATCATTTGCTATGGTTCTGGGTAGACTTTCTAACATAGGTCTGGGGTGGGTTTGGTATTTGAAATAAAGTCAGAGCAGGAGCTGGACCCTGCCATGTCTTATAATAAGAAAGGACTAGTTGTGACAAGATTTTGGCAGATCAGAAGGATGGGGTGGAGAATGAGAGAATCTTCGTATATATGCTATTAGTAATGTAAAATATTAATACAGCTCTTGAAATAAATCTTTTAGAAACTTACTATCCTGTCCCTGATTTGAAGTTTATTGTTAGTTGTATTATGCAGCAAACCTGACAGTAATTCGTGTTGTCTAAACCCTCAGAGATTTCAAAAGGGAACTTAAGAATGCAATCCTGAAGACCTATTTCTTAAGTAATGGCTTTGTCAGCTCACAGAGATGAGTGGTGTGGAGGATAAGAGAAAAGAGTACAGATAAAGAAAAGATCCTTGAGTGCCGTAGATTATAATCTTCTCAATTCCTCAGGAATCCGTTCTTGCAGTCATGGTGGCACTGCTGTTACTGTGCTTGATCTCTGAAGTTTGTCCATATGACTGTGACCATATCGGGTAACATTTACATTGTCGTTGATGTGATTCATGGTGGCCTATTTATTTGGTTATGCCACTTGAAGGGAATCCTGATATACTGGTCCAATAGTTTTGCATGGCATTGACAGCTGCCATAGATTTGGATCAACTGAATGTTAAGATTTCATGACCAGTGTTCCCACGTGGAGAGCTCTTGGTAAACTTGGCAATTTCTCTTTTATTTCCATTCTGGAATTTCCCTAGTTTCCTCAGAGATTTGCTCTGCCAAAGATGTATACAGCCTCTAGCTCTAATGCTCTGGCAATGTTGAAGGATGCAGCAAAAGGAACAGAGTACAGGTACTGAATACAAAAGAACCCCTCCTCTGCCAGCTACGGTCGTAAATGAAAGATAACTCATGAGGCGCGTGAGCAGCTTAATTCTTACTTGATGTGAATGTACGTATCTCTGTGTGTGTGTGAGTAAGTGAGTGTAAGAGAGAGAGAGAGAGAAGAGAAGCAAAAATGAAAGAGAGGAAGAGAGGAGAGGAGGTTGCCTTTGGAGAATTATAGATGTTTCCCCTAGTGTTTGTAGAAGTGACCTTGTTATTGCTCTGGAAAGTTCTTCCCTTGGTTATCATATGTAACATTTATTTATCAAGAGTAGTTTTGTCTTTGCCATGTGATGCCCTAGAAATAATCAGATTATCATGAGCATTTTTTACATCATGAACTTAAAAGAAGAGGTAACATCTGCCCTGATAGCATGTAGTCTTAAAACGACAAATGGACATTTAAACTATAATATGCCCAGGTAATAAGATGTAATTTTACTTATTTGACTGTGACTTTGCTTATGTTTGGTTTTAGTCTTAGGCTTCCTGGTAGAAGTTGGAGTAGAGAATTTTAAAACACTGTAGCTTGTCCCTGAAGCACAGGCGGCTTTATTTCAATAAGTGGGCCCAACTGGAATAATCACAACCTGGAACTTGTGCTCCTGGAAGTGATGCGGGTTCTGGAAAAGGATGTCCCAGCTAGAGATGATGGAGAGCAGTTCAGTTGGTCAGATAAAGTATGTAAGAGCATAGCCAATAGAGCAGAAGGAGGAACATGCTTTAGGGGGAAAGTCAAGACCAACATTCCTTTAGATGGTTAGGCAACCAGGGACGTCTGAGTGGGATGATGGCATTAGGGAACACTGTCAGCATTTGGGATACCCCAGTCTCAGCTTGAGGCTGGAAATCAGTTTGAAGAAGGAGACCTGAAGTTCCTAGCTGAGAAGAAGGAATGGGTTCTCAAGACAAGGTAGAGTTTCAATCCAAGGTCACATGGTGAATGGCAGAGATAGAGATCAAACCATGACTTTCTGACTTCTTGTCCAGTGCTCTTCCGGTCTCTCAGGCTGTGCTTGGCTGTTGGGCGGCAGTATGTGTGGACCCTGTGGGCCTACACTGCAGTAGCTTAGCTGTTCCCTCTGTGCATCCTACATGCCTGCTGCCATGATCCTTGCCCTACCACGCTTGGCGGTGTATGTACAGCCCTCACACTGCCAGAGGCCTCCTGGTTGGTAGAAAGCTGATATTTCCTGAGAGACCATTCTGCTCACTTGGCACAGCTCAAATCACATATCTTGGCTTTTGCACACTGCTCTCCTGATTTGCTCGAATGTATTGCCCTTGCCAGTTGGTGGGCTTCTGTTAAACCCATGCTGTGGAACATCTCATGTTCTCTGGATGTGCTGATTCTGTCTTTGGCTTCTCTGTGACTACCCCATTGACTGACTTGCCTTGCTGCCAGTGGGCTGGCCTGACCTGATTTAGATGTTTTCCATTGAGTCATCTCCTGCTTGGCTGGCAATTTATTGCCTGTGCCAGTAGGCATGTTTCTTCCAAGGGGGCTGCTGCCACCTTGGGCTCCATCTTCCACTTCTGCTGGCTTTTTCATTGCTTTTACCATCTTACTTGGCGAGGCTTACCCTCAGCATTCAATTGCTTCCATATTGTGGCTGGCCTTCTCTTCCGCTACTGGCTGCCTCCTGGTAACTGCTGACTTGTCTGACTCTGGTGCCCACATCTCTCATGTGTAATGTGTTCTTCAAAGCCCATTAAATTCAATTTGACTGACTCATGGCTGCTGAGAACATTTCACACTATGACCTGAAATGTTCCTTATGTAATTGTTAAAAATCAGGTTCTCACCACTATTCAGATATCCCTCTCCCTCACCAGCAGTGTTATACTTATCTATCTACCCTCACTCAGAAATCAGTAACATCTGTCAAGAGCCTACTAATTTGCCAGATTCTGGTCTCTCTCTACTGTACAACTTGTTAGTTATGAGAGTTTCTTGGAGACTCTTGGACTGTTCAACTCAGGGGAAACTTGAAAGAAAATCCAGTCCATCTTTTTTACTTTAGACATGGCAACCCCACAATTATTCCAGACAAATGAGTATCTAATTTCTAATGGCCTTAGGAAGAAGCTCAAGGGAACTCATTCTAGCATTTAACAACCTTCTCTGTTAAGAATATGTCAAAACGAAGGTAATGTCTTATGTTCTTTCTCACCTCTTTATAAAAGCTGTTGTCTTTCTTTCGGCCATCAGTGGACATACGTAACAGGTTTAAGAATTTCTTTAAAATGACTCATTAAAGTAAAATAAAACAAGCACTGAAAGCTGATATGTTGTTTCCTATTTTATCAGGACTACATGGTTCAAATTCTTTTCAGTTTCCTACTGAAAGGATTTGGTTGATTATTAGCTCTCTAACTTGTAATTCTGAGACTGGTTTGGCATACAAGTGAGGGAGAAACCGTCAACAGGCTTAGAGAGCTTAAGAAAAAGCAAAACAAAGACCAACCGGCCAGCAAAAGATGCAGGGACCGTCTACTTGGAAGTCTAGTGTTTGAATATCTAAGGTTGACCCCTGAGATTATGGCACTTCTGTGCTTAATCCTTGCTGAGTTTTCCCTATGAGTGTCCTCTGACATCCAGAGTTCTAGGTACGGTCATAGAGCTCTGCAGGGTTGAATCCCTGCCCCCATCACAAATCTAGCTCTTCCTTCTTCCACTCTGCTTCCACCTTAATAGGCTGCTTTCAGGTCTTTGAATATCCTAATTAATCTTCTGCCTTTCGTATGCCCTTTGCTCTACCTGAAACTCTTTCCATCTCCCTTCATAAAGTTGATTCTATCTCATCTTTTAAGTTTTCAAGTTAAATGTCGTCTCCTCATAGGTATCTCCCTGACCACCCCCTCTTGTATTTTCTTTGTTGCATTCCCCCCAGCAACCCCCCCGCTCCTTAATGGGAACTTAAATTGATCATTGCATATTTGTTTGCTCACATATTTATGGTCTCTGGGCCACCAGACCATGAGCTCCATTAGGGCAGGACTCTTATTACTAAGCCTAGTGTCTGGTACATAATAGGCATTTAAGAAATACTTATTGAATGAATCTTAAATAGAATATTGAATGTGTTCACTGTGAAAGGAGGCCCTGTGAGTTTCTGGCATGTCTATGGTATTGGAGCAGTACTGGAACAGTGCTATCTAAGAACCTGCTCCTGCATTTGCTCCCTATCTTCCCAGTCATGCTGAAAACTAGAGAAACTAGAAGCCAAGTCTAAGCTGCCAAGAAACGAAACAGCAAGCTTGTCCTGGAGCCCATCATCACTTCACATGCTTAAGACTGTAGTTAATTTGGTTCTAGTTAAGTTGACATCCAGTTTCCAATACAAGTATGAACAAGATAAAAAGACATAAACAGAATAAGATGAAAGAGGATAAAGGGGAAATGATAAAGAAATCAACGAGATAGGCTTGATCCTCGGTCACCTGCCCTTTGGTTTATACCTATTTTCCTTTGGAGAGGCTCATTCATTCTCAAATCACCAAATACCTTCCTTCTGATGCTACCCAAAACTTTACTTCTGGTTCCATTTCTTCTTATTAACTGCAGGCACAGATCTTTAAATTCTTGCTGCACATTACCATCTTGGGATCCTTCTGTTGATGTAAATTTAACAGGTCTGGAACTAAACTTAGGAACTCCATTTATTTGATAATGCACATTGAATCCTTCTAATTTCCCAGACACTACTCTGGGCACTCAATTACAATGATAAACAAACATCCATTCTAGCAGGGAGGAGTAATAATAAGCAAAGGGTCCTACAATAAACCTGATATTATTAATGATCATAAATGCTACAAAAATGTAACGTGCTATGAGAAAGTGTGACAGGGAGTCTTAAATTAGTTTGAGAAGTTACAGCATTTTTCTGTGAGGAAGTGAGATCTGAAGGATGAATAAAATTCAACAGGAAGACAGAGGGTGTATGGGCCAGGAGGAAAGTATGTGTGAACACGTAAAAGGGGAAAAGGGTTGTTGTAGTCAAAGAAATACAAGGAGTGGTGTGTGTCTGGATTGTGATGAGAGAGGAATAGGTGGAGAGATAGGCAATGTCCTCTACCTATTTTACTCTCTCATCCATGAAACCCTGATTCTCTTTCTTATTTGTGATTTGTTCATCTATTTGATCCCCCATAGCCAGCCACCAAGGCTGAAAAATTCTTTATTCTGTTCACATGTTCATGGCTGCTGCCAATAAATGGATAAATCCTGTGTACTTCATCTCTTTTTATCCAAAATATAGGACCCTTTCATTAAAAAAAAATAATGCTTTTAAAAATATACAAATAAATCGCATTCACTGTAGGACAACCAGAAAATACAAATAAGCCAAAATGAAAAATTGCTTCCCCTCTCCCTTTGTCTCTTCCCACTCCCAGAAAACCACTATTAAAGTTTGTTGCCCATTCTTTCCATTTTAGCTGCAGGATACACCCAGTAGGATACACACACACACAAACACACACACAGAATTTTATATACTTCTGTAAACTGCTCTTTTTTACATTTAAAATTCCTATTAAATAAGTGACATGGAATTTCTACAAGTTACATAATTGTGACCCGCTTTTTCTCAACATTTTATTATGGAAATTTCCAACACACAGAAATGTTGAAAAGACTGTATAGTAAACATTCATAAGCTTATTGCCTAAATTCTATAATTAAAATTTTGCAGAGTTACTTTATCACTTCTCTATCTTTCCCTCCCTCCATCCATACATTAATTTCTGATACATGTTCCGATATATTTTCAAGTAAGTTGCAATTGTTTTTACTGAGTCATAGATATTCTTTTTATATCTTGGTTACCAGTCCTTTGTCAGGTATATGCTGGGTGAATATTTTCTCCCTGTCTATGGTTTGCCTATTGATTTTCTTAATTATGTCTTTCAATGAGCATAGTTTGTAACTTTGATGACGTTTAGTATATCATGTTGTTTTTCTTTATAAGTTATTGCTTTCTGCATCCAGGTTAAAAAATCTTTGTCTGTAGCCAAATATAGCACTTGATATTTACTCCTATTGCATTTCATCTTGTTGATTTCAACCCAGCATTCCAACCTGTCAGGGTTATTTTGAGTCCAGCTCCTGTCTTCTGCTATATTAGATATTGCTTTCAGAATGTGTCACCTGCAAATTTGACAAGGAATTGAATGTTGAATGGGAAAGAACCTTTTTCAAGTGTAATTAGAATCAAGGGTCGCATTTCAACATCTTATTTTTCAGGCTATCATAGACCGACAAAGTCAAATTTTCTGCTGAAATCAGTAGCACGGTGGACTGTTTGTGACACTTTTACTATGCAAGGGCCCTATTTCTGAGGTTTGATATTATTTTTACCTATTGACACCTAGTGTTTACTGACTTCTTTTCGAAGTTTTTTTCCCTAAATTATCTACCTCCCCAATATAATGTAAGCTCCATCAGAGTGGACACTTTGTCTCTATGTTTCTAGCAATACAGAGATACATTAATTAATATTTTTTGAATTTGTTAACAACCAAAAGACTAAAAATCATCTATTTAATGCTTTTTTCTTATAATTTTGCCAGAAATTTTTTTTGGTCTGAACTTAGGAAATTTATGACTTTACCCTCTTGACATCTGGGACATTTTCCTGGCTCTAGTGTTTTGTTAACTACCCTTCCTATTTTCCATCATTTTTTTCCAGCTTTATTTAGGTATATATGACAAATAAAATTGTAAGATATTTAAAGTGTACAATGTGATGATTTAATGTTCACATGTTATAAAATGATTCTCTCCCATTGAGTTAATTAACACATGCATCACCTCACATATTTGCCTTTCTTTTTTCATGAGAACATTTAAGTTCTACTCTCATAGCCAATTTCAATTATCCAATACAGTGTTATCAGCTGAATTCACCATGTAACACATTAGATCCTCAGACTTATTCATCTTATAACTGAAAGTTTGCATTCTTTTACCAACCTCTTCCTATTTTTCCCACCCCCTAGCCCCTGGCAACCACTTTTATACTCTGTTTCCATGAGTTGGACTCTTTTTTTTTAGATCCCATATGTAAGTGATACCGCATAGTATTTGTCATTCTTTCTCTTGCTTATTTCACATAGCAGAATTCCTTCCAGGCTCATCCACGTTGTCACAAATGATGGGATTTCCTTCATTTTTAAGGATAAGTAATATTCCATTGTGTGTGTGTGTATACATATATATAGTATTTTTTAAATTTTTATTTATTTATTTATTTTTTTGAGGAAGATTAGCCCTGAGCTAACTACTGCCGATCCTCCTCTTTTTGCTGAGGAAGACTGGCCCTGAGCTAACATCCATGCCCATCTTCCTCTACTTTATATGTGGGACGCCTACCACAGCATGGCGTTTGCCAAGCAATGCCATATCTGCACCCAGGATCCGAACCGGCGAACTCTGGGCCGCCGAGAAGTAGAACGTGTGAACTTAACCGCTGCACCACCAGGCCGGCCCACGTATTTTTTGAATCCATTTATCTATCAATGGAATTGATAAGTGGGTTGATTCCATA
Source organism: Equus quagga (assembly GCF_021613505.1). Taxonomy (NCBI): domain Eukaryota; kingdom Metazoa; phylum Chordata; class Mammalia; order Perissodactyla; family Equidae; genus Equus; species Equus quagga. Next base: position 19,326,894 of record NC_060270.1, on the reverse strand, counting down.
CCTTGGCTATTGTGAATAACGCTGCTGTGAACATGGGAATTATTTCTTTGGGAGATATTTCATGGGAGATATTTCTTTGAGATAATGATTTCTTTTGGATATATATCAAAAAATGAGATTGCTGTATCATATAGAACTTAGCTGCACTCTTGAAAGGAAAAATAACTGTAGGAATAATATATATAAAATTAATGGCAAACTTAAAATTATTAGACCCTGGAGTAGTAATAATAAATTGTTAAAAGAGGTATCCCGTAGGTGCTGGGGCCTTGTGAGAAGAGGTATTAGAGAGAAAGTTTTGAAGGTCATTTGCTTAAGGACAATATGAACAAAGAAACTCTCTGAGCCCTTTCAGAGAAAGCAGTGAAGAGGTGCAGAGTCAGTCATGATCCCCAGAGAAAGGTCACAGTTGAGGTCAAGAAGAACTGGAGTTATTGAAGGGAAGAGAGAGTAATTCATGACCTGAAAGAGCAACGTTAGTGCAGTAGTGCAAAAACCAAAGGAAGAGGCTGGCCAAAAAATGCGGCAGAACATTTAAGGAGGATGAGAGAAAGCCACTGGATGTTGTAAGAAGATAACTGTGTCCTTTTTATAAATAAGGAACCGAAGCACCAAGACAAAGCTAATCTAACCTTGCTCCTGGGATTATGTAAAAGAAGCATGTAGATGAGGTGTTCTCAAATACAAATTCTTGGTAACATTTTCACTTGTCAATGACAACATGATAAATATAAGGACAGTGCAGTTCTCCATGGCAGTGTAAGATAAATTCTGTACTTATATCTTCCTAAATTATCACATGCCCTCTATTATTATGAAATTGTGGAAGCCATGGATGATGCCTAGTCTATATTTGGTGGGAAAAATACATGATAACCACATCATTTTTACTCTCCCTGTTTTTATTAACGTGAGGTCTGGTGAGAATGACCTGCTAATGCATTTGCTTTCCCCAGGTTTGTTCTCTAGACCATGAAGGGGGGTATTTCTACATGGGGCTTCCTTCTGTGCTCACAAACTATTGGCAGTCAGAGGGCAGGATGAGTAATAATTTATTCCACTTGAGTTGTTGAAAGATGCTGTTATTAATACAAAAACACCCCAGTCTGACAGTTTTAAAGCCCAAGTACAGGTTCAGAGCCCTGTCTGTCACTTATCTTAAGCTTCTATGGAAAATAAAGATCAAATATCTCCGAAGCGGTGTTTAGTGTCATAGCTGTTTCTGAAAGAGACAGGTTTGTTTTTTGCCACCCACTAAATCCCTTTCACGGTATTATCATCTGAGTCTCCACCGTGTGATTTTCTTGAGGTTCTTGGATATCTAAGTGCAGGTAGATTGGCTGTAGTGAACGATAAATCTTTTTGGTTGGTGCTTCAAGAAATAGCTTCCAGTCATAGATCCCTTCAACCTCCTTTGTGGGCTGACACTTTGCAAGTCATCCCTGTGTCTTTCCAATAATGACTTCAGTAGTAATAACACCTAAAATAGATAACATTCCTGTTTTTTGCCTCATGCCAGATTTTATTCTAATGTCTTATGTAGAACAAATCCTTTACTCTTTCGATAACCTTATATGTTGCGCTCTATGTTTATCTTTACTTTAAAGATAAGGATATTAAGCCCCAGACAGGTTAAATAACTTGCTCGTCAGCATGGCTAGCAAATTCCTATGGAAGGAGTTAAACCAAGTGTCTGGGTCCAAATGTCATGTTTTTTCACCCTCACAATTCACTTCCTCAAGAGGGAAAAAGGTATAAGAAAACCTAAACTTACCTTAGAAGGGCATACTTTTATTCCAACTCTGCTAAAATATTCAAAAATCTCCAGAATTCTCTTTTCAGAATCTCTGCTAGACACATTTATTTCAAATATATTCAGTAGTGGTAAAGCTCTGTTTTGGGGGATAAAGTTAACATTTGAAAATGATCAATGTCAAAGTCAAAGACACTATAAAATGACAAAGGGGTACTTTTAACAGGGTGTTCTAAAAATGTGTTTGACCATGGAAGATAGTATTTGCAATAAAGGTACAACTTCATGGATTACCTTGAAGAGGAAAGTACTCATTGGATGTTTTGTCTGTTGTTACAAAATCAGTCACACTAACGGTTGATCATGTGATACTGGATCCCTCCCAACTTTCTCTTAATGAAGGCTCTGTTCTTGTGAGCAGAGCCCTAGGTGACCTCTGAATGTGTAGGCCTTTCCTTAGTGGCAGAGCTTCAATGAAAGCAGGGTTAAAATCTCTGGCTGCGCTTTCAGATGGCCTCAGTAAGTAGCTGGGAAATCTAAATGGGTGCAAAAGTGCTTCCTATAAAGGAAGACTACACAGTAAGCACAATTTTCTCTAGGTCTATTTGCTAATGATGCATAAATGTGGCCTGATAGAACCACTCATTTTGATTGCAGTAACTAGAGGTCCAGAGTAATTGTATCATTTAACATCTCAGTTCCTTTTCTCTCAAACATTGGATAAGAAATAAATTATTTTACGTGATAGTTCAGAGGAAATTGTAATAGTTGGTGTGAATTGTCCCTTGTACGTGACAAAACATGAACTGATTAACATCCCTGTGAAGCCGCTAAATGACTAGTTCTTTCCATTCTGGCTACTGAGGCTCAGAGAGGTAAACTGACGCTTTCAAAGGCACACAGTACATAAATGTCGGTGCAGGAAACAGAAGCTGGCATTTAAGTTGTTATTCAGGCAGTGGATGCAATTGTGCACCTTTCAAATGAAAGGATGGAGTTCATGTAGGGTCATTACATTACTAACACTCTTAGTAGCTGCTGTGTGAATCACCACATGCAAATATGGCCCCATCAGAAAACATACATCACTTGTTGCTTGGTGGTGGAAGATGAGAACCAGAAAAGGGGACTTTGGGAATAAGGTCACAACCAGTTATTTTTAGACTGATCTGAAATTACTGATAGGAAGTCAGGAGGACAGTTAAATCTTCAATTCAGCGAGAGCAGGACTGACTTGTTTCTTGACCCACATGATGAATCATTTTTCACCCTCACCTGTGACACAGACTACTCATTTACTAGCTGCTCGTTTCCCCTCTTTGTATTCTGTCTGCATAGTAGCACCAGCTGACACATAGAAAAGAAAGAAAGAGAAAGAGAACAAGTTGGCAGGGAGTCAATATATTTTAGTGTTTTATTACTAGGGACTCTAGTAGCATTTAGTTGGCGAGTCTGAGCAGAGAATGAGTGCTTCTAAAGTGACTCAGTTATCAGTGGAAATGATTAAAGGCACAACAAAAAAAATCTATGGATTAATTAGCAGGTCAATGGTGGTTGAGTAGCTATTACTACTAAATTACATGGTTTGCATGCAAGAGAAGGGATTTATCTTTGATGTTTTCCAGCTTGAGTGACTTGTGTGTTAGAATTCCAGGTCAGTGAAAAGAGATTCCCATTGATTGGTTGATGAGTAATGAGATCAGAAAAGATAGTACCTGGATTTCCTTCAATTCTACACATTCAAGACTTAATCTTGTTTTCTGTCAGTGATAGATCCTTCTTGCTATAGTTACTGACAGTGAGATTTGAAGACTTGATTAATAATAAATAAAGAAAGCAGAGCTAACGATACTATGGGAGAAGAGAAAAATCAGGGTCAGCAAAATAAGACAAGTCTTTGGTGCCAGCAGGGTTGAACAAGTTCTAGGAGAGGGAAGGGCAAGTAAGTAATCTCTTCTTTGGAAGGGATACAAGTTTCAAGAAGGAGGGAAACAATAGATTTACTGAGAGGTCCACTGTTTTATTAAGCCATTGAACAAATATTTATGGAGACATGCATGTCCACACACATATATACACATGCACACATACATATATATGTACGTTTTATAGATATGTCATTTATATATACATATACCCTACACACACACACCCCTTATGTGTGTATTTGTGTATATAAATTCTAGTGGTAAAGGCAGAAATAACAAAACACATAACTAAATTAACTAATAGGTTAGTAAGTGAAGAGTGCTAGGAATGAAAGAAAAAGAGCCAGTTAAAGAACTGGGAGTTGAAAGCAGTGGCAGAGAGCAGGTGCAAGTATCAAACATGGGTGGTTAGGGTAAGCCTTTTTGAAAGGTTAACATTTCAGCAAAGCCTTGAAGGAGGTGATGAGAGAGTCTAGTCATACAAATCTGTGAGGGAAGACTGGTATAATCAGAGATAACAGCCAATGCAAATGTCCTAGAGTGTATGTGGTTGGGCAGTTAGTGGTAGAGTAAGGATGCCAGCGTGTCTGGAATGCCATGGACATAGGGGATGCGGGGAGAATGGAGACAGTAGAAGATAAAGTCAGAGGAAACAGGGGTTAGGTAGTATAGGTCCTGAGTGGCCTCTGTAAGAAGCCAATTTAGAAGACTGAGCCACAGTTCTGGGTCCCTCTCCCCAACCCAGGTACGAAGAAGGAGCAAGACATTAATGATAGTGCCAATGAAATATAGTGTTGCAGTAACATAATGTGCAGGATTAATCAGAAGGGAAGAATTACCCTTGGGGCTTGTCACGTAAATGAAATGGAAAGCAAACAACGAGGAAAGATGTTTATGCAAACAGGGAACTTTACTGTAGGAAGTGGGCACCTACTAGATTGCACCAATGTCCATAATAAACTGTCAGAGTGCTATTGTTTTAGGTCTGCATCTAGGCAGGCAGTGCCTAGAACATTTTATCTCATTTCCATATGACTTTTATGCCTATTAAAATTTTATTTTCATTTCAATTAATAATTCAGCCAATAATACAATTATGAAATAGAACTTTTGCTGGTACCTATTTCTAGAAGGCAAATTACAAGGAGCTAGGCAGTGGAAAATGAAATAGAGGGAGATTTTCCTGGCTAGAGCTCCAGGTAGTATAAGCAGATGTTTGAAGATATCAATAATCAACCATGTCACTTAGTCTTTCTCATTCCCATTATAACTGAAAGAAAATGAGATTACACTATAGAGGGTTTAGATTGAAGCTGTCCTTGGGACCCCTTTTAGATGTCTAAGGCTGGAGCAATTGGCTGAAGAAAGCCATCTTTCGGGCTCTTTTGGGTCAAGTTTATACTCTTCCATGGACCTTCCCTTCACAGCAGGAGTTTGAGCAAGCAACCGAAGCCTCTCCTTACTGTGAGGACCACATGTGTGCATATCGGTGTTTTTATTTCATTTAAGCAAAACGTTGTTCTAGTGAGAGATTCTGGGCTGTATGTATCCATTCCAAAGATATATATGCTGCTTGGTTATACTCAATTTTACCAGAATGATCTCTCATCTTGAATAGGTGTAGTTCCAGAAATAACTTGGAACCTCTGCCATGGCTGTGGTTTTAGATCTGTGCTGCACTACTCCATGTTTCATATTGTTGACAATGTTGATTTCTTTGGATGGGTCTTTCAGGTTACCAGCTTGCTATTCCTCTTTGAACTCAGTAAGGATCTGCAAGCTACCGTTCGAGAGGAGAGAAAGGATGTTTCTTACTGAACCTCTTCATGTGACTAATTAATGGCCCAAAAGTCCACTTCCTTAGGTCAGCTAACTTTTTGTTGCTACAACCAACAAGGGTTCAGACACAGTGACTCTTCTGGTGGGATACTGCATAGTAGGAAAGAGTAAAAACTGAGTCAGGATACTTGTTCTTTCCTTCCCAGCCCTACTATAACTGGCAGCTTCTCCTTTTGGGATATGAAGCCGCTTAATTAAGCCTCCAGACTAAGTTTAGGAAAAGGATTCTTTTTCTTGTTACCAGAGAACTGTACCTAAAGACAGATTATTGCATTGCAAATGTCTTCCCACTGCCTCATAAGGTTGAAAGCTAGCTCCAACTTTCATCCTTGAAGTCTTACTCTCTTCTTTGGCTGCTCAAGTGAAAAATATTAAAGGTGGCAAATAAAAGGCATAGACAAAAATGACTTCTTTTAGTCCACTGTGTCGTGGAAGCTTCTCTGAAGAGCCATTTTGAATAACGTAGATGTCATTGTTCCTAAAACTGGGGCACTACCGTCAACCCTAAATGCTGTAGCGCCCCTAAAGCCACCAGGTTAATTAAGGGAAGTCCCTCAGAGTTCTTCCCTTCCTCTCACCTTAAAAGTGTGTATTCAGCGTTAAGCATTGGGAACAGGGCCATTCTCAGAAGACAAGGGAGAGATTAACCTGCACCAATTATAGTTTTCCCTACAGCAATTGTGTTTATTTCCAAGTTGTTATGCAGACGATATGTGGACTTTTAATAAGCTCAGCTAAGATGCACTCACCAATCCACCTTTTCTGGGTCAGGGCCTCCTGACTTCCTGGTATGAAGAATGTTGGTGGCACCTCAGGTGTTCTCTTCCAGAAAAAGTAAGAGATTTTAGTGCTGCTTATCTAACTACACCCCATTCATAAAAACAAATTGTAATTTGCCCAAAGACCAGGAGAATTGTAAGATATCATCAGGATATAAAACACATTTTGCAACACAATGCGAAATGCAGGCCAAGGTGGATTTACAAGATACTGGGTCCATGCCACTTTTGCTGCCATTCTCTTGCCATGCTTCTCCAGCACCACAGGTCAGCAAGATGTCTGTGTAGTTGCAGGGTTGTGATCCTCTGACTTTCTTCTCTGCCTTTCTTCTCAAGCCGTCCGGTTTTGGTAATTCCATCTCAGAAAACTGGTGAGCTGTAAAGTGGAGTTTGAAACAAGATAGAGTCCTATCAACTTCTCAGTCTCTAGTGATGTGAAATCATGTGAAATGCCATAGGCCAGAGAGGTACAATACTTCCATCTCATGGTCCTTTAAATCTCTTTGGGCTGAGATGGAGGGAGCATGAACACTGTCTATTATGTCGTGAATAATAGAGTGTTTCCTCACCAATGACAATTAATTAACTTTAATAATGATGATGATAATAATAATAATAATAATAATAATAATAATAATGGAGTATTGCTGACTGTGGTTTCCTCCACACATTCCTCCCCAGTAACTGTCTCATTAACGATTTGCTATGAGTTAAAAGAGAGGATTGGCAATGGATGCTTAAGAGAAACCTCCAAAAATAACACAATTGTGTGAATGTTTTCAAGATTTTGTGTGAAGCGTATTTTATGAATTAATAACACTAATAAGCATGTTACTTCAAAAGCATTCATTCCTTGGAATTTATTTAAAGCAACTCCTTTCTTTCTTCACTTCCCTCTCATAAATTACCTTTTGTCGACTTAAGAGAAATGACGTTTTCCTGAAAAGTTGAGAAAGCACCTTAGCAATACCAGCACTCTTTTAAAGTAATCACCACTAATACTATTAGGTTGAAAATAAATCACTTTGTATAACTGAGTGCATTTCATTTCTAATGAAGTTCCTGAAATTCAACAATATTCTTGAGTGCATATTACATGCAAGGCATTCTGCTATGCCCTGTGGGGAATCCAAAAATAAGCAAAGTATGTCCCCAAGTCTCAAGGAACACATAATCAAGTAGGTGGAATCAGACAGTACACAAATAAATCATTTTAATGAAAAACAATAGTCTAATTGATCTCTAGTACCTTGAGACTGATGACATCACTAATTACATTTAAGTCACCAAACAGTGGCAGAGTGTAGTGTCTGTTGATTGGTATTTATTTAAATGATATGCTGAGAAGTCATAAGCATGATGGTCTATTTAATTACAATTTTCTGAGCAATTTTTCTTTTTTCTTTTGGATTAGTTCCCATTCTTGAATGAAAAATGCCTCTCGACTACAGTTTTCCTGAATGGATTCTTTGGGTTCTTCAGCAAGTTTAATTCTACCGTAGGTTGGCTGTTGTGTGTGAATGTGTGTGTGTAAGCGTGTTTATTAGAGCAATCTCTAGGGGGAACATCTGCTTGCTCTTGATTCTCTTAATGAATTGTCTTGGCATTACTAAATGGCACCACAAACCAATTATGACACGCTGTGTAGGAGCTGTGCACTGACGTTGCTTTCTAAAAGTAAGCCACTTCTTTTTCTAATCCTTTGAGAATTGTGTATGCATGTGTTATGCATATTCTACATGTAGGAAAATGCTTACATTTTAGTAGCACTTTACAGTTTACAAAGCGCTTTCACTGTCATGACTCACCTAATGCTGCTCCTCCACTTGAATTGTACCACCATGTATTGATAAAGTTAGAAATGTTGGTATCTCCTACATATTGCCTCCCTTTTACAGCTATGTACAGCTTATTTCCAAATTAAGTCAGTTCTTTCGTTGAAGCGATCTTCCTATTTCTCTCAGTCCCTTGTCCACTGTCTTGGCTAAACTTGCTGTAATGTCTTGCCTGGCTTAATGCTACAACCTCTAGTTGGTCTCCCTGCCTCCTTCTGCATGTGTGCCCCATCATATCCTATGGGCATCCAGAATATATCAATTTGATTTTGATGTTCCTCTGTTTAAAAAACATCCTCTGACTCCAATTGCTCTTAGAATAAATTCCCAAGTCCTTATCCTGGCCTACCAAACCCTATCTTATCCAGAGCTTCCTTCTTTCTAGCTTTATCTCTTCATTACAACATTCATTCAGCCATGCAGAATTATTATTTTAAATCATATAAAATTGCCACTACTCAACCGTTTTTGAAAAACAAATGTGATGGTTGTTCAAGCTAAAATAGGCCAGATTTTTTTCCTTCTCTTTACCTTCATGATGCTCTTCCTTCCACCTGCATATATTTTCTCTAGTTCTTTACCTGGACAGTTCCAACTTATTATTCAGATTTGCATAAGACTTAAAAATTCAACTTTGGAAGACTTATCTGTGTATATCCTCCTCCTTTCTAGTCTGAATTAGATATCACTGTTTTTGATTCTTGTGAAAATTTAACTTATTACACAACATTTTAATTATCTCATCTTTCCATGTTGTCCTACTTTATGTAAACTCCATGAGGGCATGGGCAGGCTTCTTTGGATCACAGATGTATCTCGAGTGTACAGTACAATACTACCTACATATAGTAAGCCTTTGGTAAACAATTGTTGAATAAAGAATAATTAACCTAAAAAAGAATACGATGAATAAGATATCTTTTTCCATCCTCTCATTTGGTTCTCTGAACACATGGTGATGTTTCCTGCTTTTGATATATACTGCAGTTATATAGGACAGGATCCTTGGAGGAAGTTGAGAGAAGTATCTGTGGAGTTCTGTGTACTATTTTGTAATTTCTTGTGTGCATATAATTATTTAAAAATAAAAAGTTAAAAAATGGTGATGTAGACAGGCCAAATATGGTAATTTCCACTTGCATATGAGAAAACAAGCATTAAAGAGTGAGGTTATTTGTACAAGGTCATGACAGACACGTGGCATAGACATTTTTGAGTGGAACCACTCAGAGGTTTTTTACTTCCTCTGGATCTTCAAGTGAAGCTAGCACCGAGTACTGTGTTTTGTCCCTGAATAACTTTATATTCTAGCCCAGAGCTTCTGTATTTATTTGCTATTCTTTTCCTAACCTGAGAAGCTGAGCAAGAAGGACACAGGGCAACACCTTTACGTCTTTCCCTTAAAACCTAGATTTTAGAGTCACACTAGGTACTCTGCTCCCTCTATCTTTCTCTTTCCTCTAACGTGGGCTCCCTTTGCTTATTAACTAGTTCATTTATTCATTCACCAATGTTTATTGAAATTTGCCATATCCCAGGTCATACTCTGGAAACTATGGAAAAAACAAGGAATGTGATGCAGACTTGACTTTTTGGGATCTCATATTCTAGCAGGTGGCATACAAGTGAATGGTTAACTGGTTAACTATAGCACAGTGTCACAACTACTGTTTTAGCAGTAAATACAGGGAGCTAAACACACAGCAGAAGCACTTAACTTGGAAGGAAAGATGTGAAAATGCTTCTTAAAGGAGATTATTCCTAAATAGAATGCTAAAGATTGGACAGCCAGAGAGACCACATGCATAGCAGAACTGAATGGTGGGATGTGGTGTGGTGGGAGGAGTTGAAAGAAGGGGGATCATCTGCAAAGATCCTGAGGCAAGGAACAGCAAGATTGGGAAGAAACTCCCGAGGAGCAAGTATGACTGTAACCCAGATAGCACCAACCATTCCTTTTCATTCTGAAAAGAATTAGGATAGTCTCTTACTTCTCCAACCTGAGACACCTGCAGAGCAAGATACAAAGAGAGGGTGGAACTTGTCCTTCTCTATTGCCAAGAAGAGGGCTTCATCTTCTCCATTGTGTCCGTGGATCTTTGGTACCAGTACTGAAATACTCTTAAGTCTCTTTCCTGAAAAGTGGAGACAATGTGAAAAGGGAGGAAAGGGGAAGCAAGGAACAAACACAACTTGTAGATTTCAAAGAATTCCATTAAAGTTTTCTCTTTTTGTTCTTGTTTTTCTTTTTTCTAGGTAAGTGAAACTGATTTTTACAACAGAAATATGGTTACTGGACCACTTCAGCATGTAATGACTTTCTCCACAGAATATACCACAAAGTGACATCTCAGTATCTTCCATCACCTCTGTTTGATTCGTGAGTCTTTACCCAGAAGTGCTAAATATCCAATAAATAACCTAGGATTAAGAAATATTTAAATAGCTGTATCTCTATCTCCATATCATGTTTGGTTGTGTCTTTCTTTAAGGTAAGTGAATTCTGTTCGAATCTCAGTTTTATGAAAAATGAGAGGAATATTGTTCCCTTTCCAGCAATATCCATAGTGAATTTTCGTTAAAGAGCATTCTTCTTTAATCCATTTTACTTCGTTTGATTAACGTTGGATATATCTTCAGGGGCATGCTCTTTCATCATTTGAGGTACACCTCTCTGTATATGTTGATACTTCTGTTTTGTTCTTTCCTCCTTAAAAGACAATCTCGAAGGTATGGGATTGGTTTGATTTTTGGTGTGCTCTAGAGTGTAAAATATTAAAATGCATGGCTTCTTTCCCATTGCATTATCCAAATTTACTTGGAGGTTGGAGTTTTAGACTTGAAGAAAATGAGTTCTTAGCAGTGCAGTGTAGAGTTGGATTTAGTTGGCAAGATGGGAGATACATAGTAAAAAGAGGGAAAAGAATACATGGAAGTTATTAAATATTTGAACAGTGACTGCTCCGAGGAAATTGGCAATGAGTCTTCTTGGCCTCTAGCCTGGGCTTGGCCATTCTTGTGGCTTTTCGCACTTAGCAATTCTTTAATTCCTTATCCTGCTTTCCAAATTCAGTTTTCGTTTTCTGCATAGACAGCATCAGCCATGTTGTATTTGTCTATTAACATTTACTGGGGGTATCTCTGATGTTACAACGGAATGACTTGTGTATAGCTTGTGGGGAATTTGATACAGGTTCCCCTACCCTCTACAGGGAGGTGACACATCTCCTTGTATTCATAATAATTATCCTAGCTGATGGAGCTCATCGAGCCAGCCTCTCTGCTCACTTGATGGGGAGAGGTTTTCTGAGGTGCTCCTGATTCCCTGTTTGAATTCTGTCATCGATATCCATGTGTGAAATTATTAATTACAAAACACAATGGAATGGTCTTGCAGCAAAAGACTGAACAGCTTTACTTGAAGGTCACTGTTGGAATTGGCCCTCTGTGATACATTATTATAAGCATTTCATTTTTTTCACTGTTAATTGGGTACCTCATTCAGTGGTTTACTTTGTGTGTCAAAATGGGTCTTGCTATATATGGAAAATTTAGAATGGAAGTATTGCTGTACATTATGTAGCTTTTAATTTCGAAAGTGGAAAGGCCCAAAGCACCTCTGTCTCATGGAAAAAACAAAGCTAGATTAAATAGGTGAAATAGTAACTTATTTCTGAAGTTATGGTGAATATGCCAAGAGCAAAATTTCATAGATAAAAATGATAGCTGATACGAAGAAGGTGATGGTGGTGGTGGTGGTGGTGGTGATGGTGGTGGAGTTGGTAATGGTGTTCCAAACCTGGAAATATGGATGTCATAGCTTCTTTTAAGCATTGCTTTTGTGGTGCGTTTACCATTTACTTGTAAATGTAGACAACCACCTGACAGATAATTTTCATTGCCGAACTCTTGGTATTATTTATAAAAAACATTATCCAAAATAATTAATTGTTGTATTATTAGATATTAGTCACAGATTCTCAATGGAAAAAACTCAGCTGTGATTCAGTAATGATCAAACTGGCTATGTCCTAATGTTGCCACTTCTGGGGCATGACTACTGGAATCTCAGCTGGACTCCTGTGGTCGCTAGCTGGGCAGGTGAACCAATGAATGTAAAAAGGTTGTGTTCAGAATGAAAGTGATGAGGTCCTTCCACATTCACTTCTCATCATTCTTCTAGACACCTGTGGCTTTCTTACGAAGATTCATGTCCATATTTTTGCCATGTTCCCACCTTCACTGTTGACAAGGATAGTAATAACAATAACTAACATTTATCTCATGATTCCTCTGTGTCAGCCATCATTCTAAGTATTTAACTTGTTAATTCACTTAATCTTCACAACAAATGTATGAGCTAGGTACTGTTATTGATCTCTTTTGTTAGACGGGAAACTAACATAGAGAATTTAAGTAGTTTGTCCAAAATATTTGATTTTCTGAGTCTGTGCTCTAAACAGCTATGAATATTGACCACAGCATTGAATGATTTGAAATTCCCTTACCTTTCAACTCGCCTACTTTGGTCATGCCATTTTTATTATCATCATCATTATCACTATAATTTTTAACCTCCTAAGCTTTATATCTCACATGACAAACATACATTATCTCATTTAACTCCCACAAAAACCAAAGGCTGTATCATTTTTTCCATTTTATAGTTGAAGAAACCAACACTCAGAGAAGTGAATCTACAAGTTTACATGTACAGCTAGAGTGGCAGTGATTTGAAGCAAAATATGTTTGACTTCAAGTTCCATCCTTAACCACCATATCACACTAACCACTATACAACATTGCGTGAATGTCCTTATGCCGTGACTACTCTGGTAGCATATGATGATGGTGTGGAGACTTGCGTGTTTCAAGGATATGTTCTCTGTGTGGTCTCCCAGCATGGTGTGGTATCCCTTTACAGAATAACTCTGCAACAGAGCATAGGTCCATGTATCCAGGACAGTAATGACAACAGGCAGTAGATTTTATGTGATTGCTGACTGCACGATTATGCTCAGGGAGATTTTGGGTGGCCATATAGCAATATTCATTTCATTCTGCAATTCAATGTTGTTCAGGTCTGTGCTAAAATGTATCTAAAATTTGGGTGCATCTGTAGATCTCCTGGTTTCATTTCAACCATCTCTCTTCTATGGCAGTCCAGAATGGGAGAATAGTAAAGACCACTTGAAAATTATTCCCATTTTCAGTGTCACCAAAGAGAATTTATAAATCCTTACCATCTCTTTTCTTTTGGTTATTTTTTCTATGTAGACACCTTCAAAGAAACTAAATTTGAATTCATAAGGCATGCCTCCGCAAAACACTATTCTTTAGTTAATGTCTGCACCCCTCTGAACTGTATCCTTTGAGTACAAGGCTTTGATACTCCTTAAAACCTGTGCTGGTCCTTTACACATTTGTTGGAATTATAAAATCATTTCTCAAAGTGGGTTTTGGGAAGGTCATGGGGAGTGATATTATAAAGGTCCTGGGTGCAAGGGGAAGTTTGGGTGGCAGAGGTTGTTCCATTGAAATGGAAAGGAGAGAAAAGGACTATATAATGAAGTAGGAGGCATTTTGCCTGCTACACAATTTCCCCTGGGGCCAACTCTGTATATGGCTTCTCTCATACTTTTGGTCTTTTTGAGTAAGGGAGAAGCTTTCTGGTAATAATGCTCTGCTTTCAGAAAGTACATTTATGATGAAATTGTCTGCCTCGGGCTACCTGTATTGATTGTTTTCAGGAAAATGTGTGATGAGGTGGGAATGCATCTTGGCACACATTACACTGTCTTTTCCAGACTGGGTTGGTTTTTCTCAGTTCCGTTGGCTTCCTGGAGGTCAAGGTGAGGGTGGAAGTATAACAGAACAGATAGTAAGGTAGATGAGTGTTTTCATAGTTTTAAGACTGAAAAACAAAAACCTTCAACCAATAGTATAATGTAACTGTGCTTTTAAAACTGCATAGTAGTATACACATATTGGTTATTTTTATGAGTTTTATCATTTCCTCTTGTACTAGAGACTGAAAGAAGTCCACAGAAAGCTCATTTATAATCATGTGTGGAAATTCTCTGCCTAAATCTGGAGAAGTTTGATGTGTGATAATTTTAAGGATTGGAGAAGGAGTTCTCCAATTCTCATGTGTTCCTATGAAGTAGAATAATGATAAAGTGATTACACATAGAAATATCTGCTGTAAAACTAATACATTGATCTAAAGATAGTCAACTGATTTTTTTTGAAAAACTCCTGACGTACAAACACATATGCACACAATTAATTTTCCCCTAATATTGAAGTGATTAATACCTGAGACTTTGGTGAGGGATTGTATGTTTTATTTAATCTTCACTAATAATATGTGTTGAATATACTCCAGTTAGTCAATAACCCTTCAAGTTAAGACCCTTAATTGAACCTCGTGTTTCAGACATTGTCTGGCCAGGGCCACTCAAGTTTACACAGTGAATAAATGAATGCTCCCGGAACACATAGCATGTATCGTGTCTGTTCCCAGATGAGGATACTTTTTCACCCATGCCTCAAGTTAGACCCTAGAAGACAGTGGTCAATGTTGATACATACATGTACACTGCAGTTAGATGGCCTCCATTCATATCCTGTTCCTCCACTTACCACTTAAGTGATTTTAGGAAAATTACTTTACCTCTTTATTGTGGGGATTAAGAAATTCATAGAAGTTCTTCAAAATATTCTATGGTCAATAGTAAGTGCTCAAGAAATATCAGTTATTATAATTAGGCCCCAAGCATGATTCTAAAAGAAATTCTTACCTACTTTTCAGGGTCTTTCTTATCACCAGTGTTAGAAGTAATGTCATCATCATTCTATAGGCAAAGTAGTTCCTCTGGGGCCTTTCTTCTTCTGACAGTGGAGATGGCTCTATAGATTGATTACGGAGCTTTGCTTCTGCGAGGCACCACATTTTTAACATTCACATTTCTTCCTGAAGGAAAAGAAATACTTTTGACTCGGGTTTTTAAGCTATAATATTTAACTTCTGGTTTCACAATTAATCAAGTGTTTTCATAATCAGGTTACTCTCCTGGACTTGTAGAATTTCAAATTAGGAAGGATAGAATTGGAAATTACTTTTGCATATACAAGCTGGGCTATGTGTGTAAAGGGAGGTAGAACAAATAAGAAATAACTTAGACTGCTGAAGGGAAAAACATTCTACAATTCAGAATTTCTTCAATTATTCAGCTACTTTGGGTTTAAGGTTTATTATGAATGATTTGCCTTCGTAAATGTGTGTCATACAAGAGAGAGTGTTAGACTTGTGTGGATCTCAGGTCATCTGAACCCAAGCTTAAATGTTGTTGAACCTGAAGTGACATCTTGATCTGGAGATCATCTAGCCTATGACAAGACGCGGCCCTCCTTCCCACCATAGTCTCCAATCTTTTTTTGGATGAATCCGTGAGAAAATGCTTTCTTCTATAGACCTATATTCTCTCTTCTGGTAGATTCCACCCTTGGTCCTTCTCTTCCTCCATGGGGCCATCAACCCTAGCGTTGCAATTCTATTCTAAAACATCGAATATATTTCTCCCTGTCTTTCTTACTACATGTTTCACATTCACCAAATGATTTAACTAATTTCACCAATCCTTAATATATCACCTAATTAACTGCTAGGGCTTTTACTTGAGAACCCAAAACAACCAACTAGGTAAGCCCAATACACCTGCTCCTACAAAAGAGGCAATCTTAGCATTTTCATGGGGCAGAGGGCAGACATGATGCTTTGTGTCCCCTAGCAGCATTCTGATTCAATTTTCATAGGGCAAGGTTATCCCAGGATATAGCTACAGATGTTGCATTTTTCAGAAAAGTATCACAGGACTGCACTTCTTTTGAAATTAGTTTTATTTCTTGGCTTAAAATTACCTTTTATTCTCTTGAGGACCTGAAGGGCCTCTAGTTTGAACATTGATTTCAAATTATAAGAACAAAAACTGAGGAGAAAGAGAGGGAGAGAGAAAAGTGAATAAGGGAGCAGAGGGAAAGAGAAAGAGAAGGAAGAAAAGGGGAATAGGAAGGGGAAAAGGAAGTAATTGAGAAATACTTTGATATAGAACCGCCTTAAATCTGTAACTCAGAGAGTGAAAAAGTTTAAGTAACGAACCTTCTTAATTTATAATAGTAAATCTGAGCACTTTAAACATGGTGAATACTGTTCTAAAGGCTTTACATAAATTAAGTTTCCTAGTCCTCCCTAAAACACCTTGAAGTAGGTCAATCGTCCTCATTTCTGTAATTGAGGCAACTGAGATAGAGAGAGGTCAAGTAACTTACTTGAAATCACTCAGCTGAGAAATGATGGAGCTGAGAGTTGATCCCAGGGAATAATGTTCCACAGTCTACACTTTTAACAACACCTCACCAACAACGATGGCTAACATTTATTGATCACTTACTAAATGTCAGCCATTCTTCTAAATATTTAATCTCACAAAAACTCTCTATTGAAGGAGATCAATATTATTATCCCCTATTGATAAAGAAACCAAGGTACAAATACGTTAAATCACTTCCCACATTCGTACATCTAGTTAGTAGTGGAGCTAGGATTTGAATCCAGCCTTCATGCTGTGCTGGAGAGAGAAATCTTAGCCAGAGTCTTCAAGATGATTGTGATCTAATGGATAAAAAGGCACACACATAAGCACTCAGCATATACAGTACTCAAAAATAGTGTAATAATACTTAGCGATATATCAGTGAGTAGAAATTATCGTAGTGCAATCTGATTACACAAGTTCAGACAAGACATTGGAAAGGTTATCTGATGAGGGAGAATGAGTGTTCTCTTAGTAAGTTTATGTGGAAGACAGGTGTAGCAGGAAATTGAAAAAAAATTAAGGAAGAGGAGGTTTAAAGAGCTATCATTTACCTAGTTAAGCTGCCTTAAGAAGAAGATGGTTGTGGAATTGGTGGCGTGCTGAAGTATCAAGTTCAGTTTCAACCTGAATTGGTCCAGAGCCAGGGATCCTGAGAAATCCTGTGCTAACACATTCTCAGAGTGTCTCCCTCCTTCCCCTTATAGCTTTCTCTACTCTGATATTTTGGGGGCATTATTCTTATCCCATTTTGATCTTCAGAAATATAGTCAGAGACTCAGCAATAATGTAGGAATTTTAAATAACAGATCTTTCCTTCAATTCGTCTCTTTGAATCTCAGTCTGTTTTCTTGACTGACATGAATCTGTGGTTATTCAAATGCTCACAGTCTCCCAACTTTCCCTGAAGAGATGGGAACTTGGTACATCCAAGTCTTTCCATGGTCAATTTTACGTTGGATCTGTTATTCATAATGTAACTTCTACATCGATTACCCTTCCACTCTCTTTTATGCCCCTTCTGCCCTGCATCTTTGGGCCTGCTCCCCTCATGAAACACATCCGACTGCTCCCCACTTCGATCTACTCTGGATTAAATTAGCTATGCTGGAAGTTCCCATACCTCTTTGGTGATGGATTTCACATAAAGTAAAATTGATGTACTCCTCATGAGTTGCAGTTCAATAATATATTCTGTTCGCTATTACTATAATTTCATGAATGCAAGAGCACTTTCTTTCTTAAAATATAAGAAAGGTATAATCTCGAAATAAAGGGAAATTCTTTACATTGCAGTTTACCTTCATGAAAATATTTCAAGGTTGTTCTTCTTTATCATCATGGGCCAGCATTTAGGAAATGCTGAACTAGTATTCTTATAGGTATGCTGAGACACCTAGAGCCCTCTATAGCCATTATAACATGCTTTGTAGCAAAAGCCATTTCATAAGGAGTGGTGGTTGTGCATGACCTAGTCGTAGCACTGTTCCACAGCTCAAAGCAGTGAAGTCATAGTCTCGAGGTCACTAGAGGGTTTGGGAGCCGTTGAGATCATTAAGTCTTAGTCTTGTTATCACATGACTTTAGGGCCACATACTACCTTATATACATTACCTAAAGCTAGTTATTTCTGAGTCTCTTTTTTTCTTGACTAGCGTTTGTCCTACTATATGTCAGCCCCTGTGTCAGGGTTGGGGTTCTTTGCTGCCAGCAAAGGGGCATCTTTATCCTCAGGTGTTCACTAACTCAACTTCACACCCAGCTAGCTGCCTGCTTGCCCTTTGGTTGTTATTACTCACTGCATCTCATGGCCTCTCACAGCTACACTGAGAATTATTAGCAAGGTGAGACCCAGGGAACACTTGAATCAGAGGAAAAGGTAATGAAAAATTACTAAGCACTCGTTATGCTTTGGCTTTTTACATATTTTATCAGTTTTTATTATCAAGAAAACCTTTTGATTGGGTACAGTTTTCAATAATTTACGGATGAAGCAGTTACCAAAGAGAGGTTCAGAAACTTGTCTGAGGTTTCTCTTTGGCAGCCTTAGGACTGTTCCCAAGTTCTGTTTGCCTAGTTCCAATGACCTTGATCTTTTTACTACATCCAGATGCCTTTAAGAGAGGAGAACACAAAATCCAGCTTATAAGCCTAGTGGGGGCTGCACCATTCTTGGTTCCCATTATGTATAATCTTTATGCTTATATAATTATCCTCTGCCTTTACCTTCCAGATCTTTCACTTGCTTTTCTGTCTACCTAAAATCTTTACAAGGCTATTTTTTTTAACTCAGCATATAGATTTCAGTTCATATTTTACATCTTCAGTGAAGTAATCCCTGTCCACTCTCCCTACATAGTGACCTTCTTGTCACTCTAACCCTTTTCCATGCTGTAACCTTTTAGCACACTCCTTCCAATCTGAAATTATCTTATATAATTGTCTATTTCCCCCAAAAGAATGTAAATGCTTGAAATCAGGGTACTTGATGGATGTAAACAACTGTATTCCTAACACATGGAATAGTATCTAACGCAGAATAGGCCTTCAATAAAATTATTGGAGAAATGAATGTATTTTTTAGATAAAATTAGCATTGTTATTCATTCGTTATTAGAATACCACATTATCTTTGAAAATTCTAGATTCCGCAATAGGTGTATGTTTCCAAAGAGCTGTGAAATTTTTCATAGTTTTAAAAATAAGCGAAAATAGTAATTTTTTCATTATATGAGACATAATTATTTAGAAGACCTATAAGCCTCAAGCAAAAAAAATCCCTATGTGAAGCAAATTGCTGTCTTTTAAGAATTCACCTTTATATGTTCATCTTATGGTGATGTGTCTTCCACGTTTGAGAAATGGCACGTATTTCAGGTGACCAGGCTAATAAGGAAAATTATGTATTGTGTTTCCGTAAGTAATGGCAACCTGCATGTAATTCCCCTCTGCTGTCAGCAGGGGTCTCAAAAAGCTTTTTACCCACCAAAAAGTCTATTTAAAAAAAAAAAGTGAATGTATAATTTGTTTTATTGTTGTTAACAGAATGGAACACACATACTCTAAATTTTATTAAATAAATTTAGTTTAAAAAGTCTCTTAAAATGATGCATTATGTTTTCTTGCTTGTATGCACTGATAACTGTTATTTAGTGTTTACCTAGCACTAAGTTGGTAAGTCTATCTTAATAACCATCAGAAAACACTATGTGGAAATGGTACTGATTTATTTGTGTTTCTAATTAGAGTTCATGAGTTCGAAGTTCTTAACATATTTCCTGTCTTTAAATGAGTCCAAGGAATCTAACGGAAAGAATAGAATTGGTTTAAAAACAGCCTGAGACTCTTCAGTTTGTCTCTTTCTAAATCATTCAGTGACTTGTTGGGGAAGCAGCTGATTGCACTTGGCTTTTAGAAAATGTCCTCTGCTCAGCTGCACTAAGATTGGCCGGGCACAGTAGCAGCCTCCCAGCCACCCGTAATCATTGCAATCCTGATTTCAGGAAGGGTAGCAGAGACCCCAGCAGCATTTTTACCTGCTGCTGTCTGCTACATTCCACCAGTTCTGGCATTTCCTAACTTCTCATATCCCCCAGCAAGAAGGAAAGAAAAATCTCCCCAGCAGACCCCTCCGTTGTAAGGTTTTTCTCCCAATGCATCCATTGATGTTTGCTTGTTATTCATACTGCTCTGACACCTTTTCTTCAAATCCCTCATCCTTTTACTCCCATTACCAATAGGCATGAACAGTCACAAACAGTCATTACAAAAATTAGCATCTGCGAAACACATCTTTACATGTACATCCATAAGTTTTGTGATAAGGCATTTTCCCAAATTAAGTGTTGATTGTTGATGTATCCCTCTGTTTTACTACATCTATCTCTAGTTTGATGGATGGAAAGATGTATAGATGGATGAATAAATAGATCTTTCTAAAAAAATGTGTATATATATATTTACACACAAACAAGTAAATATATACTGCATGTACGCACACACATACACTGTATGCATGAGGTATGTATATGCATGCTATATATATATATATATATATATACTAATGTAACTCTATCTCTATTTCTATATTTATCTATCAACTTGTCCATCTTTATAGTAAAACTCAGGGATACTATGAACTGACTATTAACCAAAGAGACAACTCCTCCCTTTGTGCTGACCATTGAACTGGACAAGGATGGTAAAAAGCCTGCCTTCAAACCCTTACAGTTTATGAAATGTTATAAACTTTAGAACATGAAAACTTCATGAACACTTACAAATGTTGTGTAGCTAAATTCAGACACCATGTAAAGTGCGTATGTGCTGAGAGGAATGAAATTACCACACCATAGTACCAAGGTGGGATTCCTAATGGAAGACATCCCAATGAACGAGTGTTATGAGCCAAAATTTGAAGGAATGAGTCAATAGCAGGTTGTATTATAAGGGGAACATCCATGTCCAGAAAGAAACAGGATGTAGCAGGGCCTGCAGAGGAGAGACTGGAAGATACCTAAGGGATGTGAGAGTGAGCTTAGCTTGGATTTTTAGTTTGAGTCTCCCAGGCTTTCTCATCGTTGAGAGGATATGGGCTCAGACTAGTGACTTTCACACTTGTAAAGAATGAATGACTCAGGGAGCACTGATTGAAAAAGCATCATCAAATTCATTCACTCATGTATGCATTCATTTATTCACTCTCTCCCTTGCTCACTAAACTTCAGGTACATCTCAGCCTCTTTTTCTCGCAAGGGCTTTTGCACACGCTCTTCTTTCCCTGTAACATCTTATCCCGTATTTCTTCACCTGATGGGTCTGTTCTCCTCTCTCAGATCTTCATTGTTTTAATTCTTCAAAGTGGATTTTCCTGACCAAATTTTATCACGATACTTGGGTTGTTTCACACAGAACATCACAGTAGGCAATTATTTATGCATTTGTTCACCTACTTATTGTTTGTCTTTTCAAGGAAACAGGAAAATCCATGAAAGCTGGAATGATATTTGTCCCACTCACCACTATGTACCCATGGCCCAGGATGGTGCCTGGCACACAGAGGGTACTCAGGAAATATTTGTATGGATGAGTGTGTGTATGGGGCAGAAGGAAGAGGGACAATGAGAGTAAATATGAAGAGATTCAAACTAAAAAGTCTTTTTTGCAGAATCCCAAATGAAAATTGAATCTGGATTTAACCTAGCCATGACCTAAAGAACAAAAATTCCAACTGCTTACATAGAAAGTATGTTATGTATTGCAAGTATACATGGTCTGTAGATAAATATTTGAAGTCTAAACTGATGCAAATATTTACTGGGGCATGACTTCATATTTCCCAGAGGTACAAGTACAAGAAAAAAAGATATATGCTATACTATTTAAAGACTCTTGGGATATTGGAACCAATATTAGAATGTCTTTGTCTTATAAGATTAACATCCTCATCTTTAGAATACTCTTCCTAATGTACAAGATCTATCATCAATGGCAGCAATATCAGCATCATGAATATTTATTAATTATTCTACAAGGAGTTGTGCAGTCTGGTTTAGAAGTAATCTCTGCCTGTATGGAAATTTGCAAACTGTAATAAATGACATTTGTATGGGTGACAAGGTGAATTTCTATGAACGAACAAATGTCCATTAACAATTAACACATTAGTAGATTATGCCTTTGTTGACACTTCCAGTCTCAACAAATGGTCTGCCTCATTATCCAATGGCTGTTATTGAGCTGTTACTGCTATCCCATGCATCAGAGCATTTGTTTATTGAGGCAAGTAAAGTAGTGAATCAAGTACGTGCTTCCTTCTCTGTTCCCAAGAACAATTTCTATTTTCCACTATCTTATCTTATGCTAACGAGAATGTAAGCTCCATCAGGTCAGGGAATTCGTTTGTCAGGTTCACAGCTACATCTCCGTCTCCCCAGCACTATGCCCATAACAAGCCAAGGCTCAATAAGCATGTGTTAAATAAATGAAAACATTCAAATTTTTTCAGAAAATATTGAGTGGCTGCTATGTGTCAGACACTAAGCTAGGCACCTTACGTGTAATATCATATTTAATCCTCACTACAAATCTACAATTTTGTGATGTTATTGTCCCCATCTTACAAATAAAGAAACTGAATTTTAGAAAGATTATCTTGCCTATGAGTACATATCGTCAAAGATGGAGAGAGTATTAAGCCTCAGGAAGCGTTCCCCCATCCTACTGAGGCTATTTGACCAAAAGGCAGTTGGAATTGATACGATAGAGATTCATGCATGACAGAGGCTTGGGTTGTTGATATCTGTAGTGAGTAGGTGAGGGGAAATGTAATTCACTAATGTCACCAGAAGTGTCCATAAAGGCAACATTAACCATTTTATAAGTCAGTATCATTAAAATCCTTGACTTTATGTATTATAGGTAAGCTACATCATATAATTCCAAATGAAACCTTATTGGAGAGAAAGAAGAGCATGGTACTTTACAGAGTATTTGCTGTGAGACACGAGACTAAATGGATTCCCAGTTCTGCCTCTTATAATCTGTATAGTTTATGAGGCATGCTTAGTTTCTCTTTGCCTCAATTTCCACATCTTTAAAATGGAGATGACTGTGACTAACAAATAATATAGTGAATATAAAGTGTTTATCACAGAAGCTGGCATACCCTGGAAAGCTCAATAAATGCTAATTATTGCCATGGTTGATCCACCCTGTTACAGAAATAAGACATGGCAAAGGCCCTCCAACTTCCATGGATAAAAATCTATTTCAAACTACAAATGGTGTTTTTTTTAAGATGTTGTGTCTGTCTCTCTGTCTCTGTTTGTGGCTATGTGCATAGCTTAGAGTTATGACAGACTTTCAGTGATGAATAACTTAGACCAATACAGTTGCCTTTCCTTTCCTAGAGTGAAAGTCCCTGATAAGGTGTTTTTTGTAGAGAATTTCTTATGTATCCCATTCACTGTAAAGTAAAAAGGAGTCAGGAGGTATAGGGTTGGCATTTGGTCCAGTCACGAACAATTTATTACTTCATAAACAATACCCAATATGCAATATTTCAACCATTGGACTGCCGATTTTGGCTACAAAGAGCCTAGAATTCAGCCCTCCTGTGTCACAAATGACACCAACCCAGTGGGGACAATATTTTCAGCAAGGTGTTTTTGAAGAAGAAGAAGAAGATTAGCCCTGAGCTAACTACTGCCAATCTTCCTCTTTTTGCTGAGGAAGCCTGACCCTGAGCTAACATTCATGCCCATCTGCCTCTATTTTATACATGGGATGCCTACCACAGCATGGCTTTTGCCAAGCGGTGCAAGGTCCACACCTAGGATCCGAACCAGTGAACCCCTGGCCGCTGAGAAGCGGAACGTGCAAACTTAACCGCTGAGCCACGAGGCCAGCCCAGTATATTTCACTCATGAAATTGTCACAGCAATGTAAATTTTAAAATGGGGAAAAATCATCAGAATCTTATCATTCTAAGAAGTAGACTCTTCTTTTTCTGTATCTTCTTCAAGGACTAATCATATTTCGTTTTCCACTCTGAATTTTTGATTAATGTTAAATTATAAGCATTTCTCTATATAGCTACTTGGTCTACATAAGGACTCTTTCAGTTGGTTATATGTGCTTATAATTTGCTTAATCAATCCTCCTTGATAGACATATAAATTTTCTCTTTTTTATAGATAACGTTACAAAGATCTTTGTAGATATATTTATATTTATTTAGATATTTATCTCGATATGCTTCTTGTGGGACGAATTTCTAGATTTGGGATGACTTGGTCAAAAGGGTTTGAAGAGTTTTATGATACTTGAATTATAAAGCCAAATCTTCTTCCAGAGGGTTATACCAGTTTGTCAGCAGCAATTCATGAATATGCCAGATTTAAGACTGCCTTTCTACAGTTTAGTTATTATCATTTATTTTCCATCCTTTCATTAGTATAAGCTGATAGCTAGGTTTACTATGGACTTCTGTTTGAGATGTCACTTTCCTAATTTCCAATAACTCAGTTGCAACTCTTCTTGTATAAATTAATTTTTCTTTTTAGCCTTTGTCCATTTAGCTATTGATATCGTGATTTTATTTATACAAATGGGATGTTCATATAGTATAAACTTTAATAATTTAATCTTTTCCATTAATTTTTGTCTTCTATTTTCTACTGTAATTTTTCTCCCTCAGAAGCTTAATTTTATGTAGAAAAATAGACTGACTTCTTCCTTTTTGACTTTTTAAAGAATCTTAGGAAGGCCACAGTTCCTCCATAGACCTGATAAGTATTGTATGTTCTGCTACATGTTTTCTTTACCTAAAAAATAATTTATGTGGGTATATGGTATAAATTGAGTATCATTTTTTTTTCAAGTGAAATGTTAAACCCTTTCGCCAGTATCATTTATTTAATTACATTTCCCCTAACCATTGTTACATGATGTGTGCTTTGTCATATAATATATTGTCTTATATAATTGGATCTCTTTATAGGCCTTTTAAAAACAGGATTTGACCTATATAAAATAGCAATGACTGGACTTTGCTCTAGGATGTTGATTGAATGCTTCTACATGGCATCTTCTCTATGGCAGGTTGTTAACATTTGAATGTTTTATAGAAGTCAATTTTTAAAAGATGTTGGTGAATGCATTGGAAACCTTTTAAAATGGCTGTAATTAGCTACTCTGGGAGAACGTTGCAGGCTTTGATGGGCCCCTCAGTGGCAGTTCCAGTGGCCTATCCTATTGACTGACAAAAGATTGTAGGGGAATATTTAATGTTGTTTTAATTAACAACTCCTAAAAGAAAATGTCAATTATCTTCCATCAGCCTGAGGCCTTATCTTTCCAAAATTTTCCCTCACCCCCTTTAAAATGGTCCACAGAAAACTGTTTATTTTATTCCCCCATGGACATCTATCATCTTTTGGAAGCGAGGCCAGTGTTTAGATTTTACATCCTGAGTTAATGATGATTTTAAGTCTAACAAAAAGAAAAAAAAAAAAGAAAAGACAAATTATACTGCCTTCAAAATATCTACCTGGCAACAATAGGGACTTAATTTTGGATGTCTGTTTTGCAGAAGGTGAAACGGGAAGGTTTGGCAAACATAGAACATAATTAAACATGTATAAATTTGTCGCTGTGGAAAGGAATTATGAATAAAGTTATTCACAGGGAAAAGAGACAGAGAGTAAATGAACTTTTCAGTGCAGGATGCCATACTCGAGACTGGGGAGGGTCACGTTTTAGATGCCATTTTCTGAAGACGTGGGATTTGGAATGAAACAGACTTTAGGTGTCGCCCTTATTTCTCCACTGATGTGTGTGGCTTTGAGCAAATAATTTAACTTCTCTTAGCCTCAGTATTTCACGTGTAGAGGAGTGGTAACAATAGCACTTACCTCATAGAACCATTGTGAGAATGAACACACAGCTCTCCCCACCGTGTCTATCCCATGGCTCAGTGAATGGTGGCTAGAGTTATCATTGGCCACATTAGATGTGCATTGTAAGGTCTAGATGTGGAGAAAATAGAGAAGAAGCTAGGGGGCTGGCCCTGTGGCCTAGTGGTTAATTTCTCATCCCGTGACACCCCACGTAGAAGAACTAGATTGACTTCCAACTAGGATGCACAACTATGTACTGGGGATTTAGGGAGAAAAAAAAAAAGAGCAAGATTGGCAACAGACATTAGCTCAGGGCCAATCTTCCTCACCAGAAAACAAAAAAAAAACAAAACAAGTATGATGTAAAAAAAAAAAAAAGGAGGAAGCTGTTTTAAATAGAAACATTGTTACCTCTGGGTTTTTGCTCATGCTAACACCTCTGCTTATATTGGAGACTAGTTACGCATTGCAGAGAGTTCAAAAGAAAGGAATTCCTAAATCAAGGAGTTTTAAAATTTAATGCTGCATTTGTGAGCATGCTTTTCTGTTTTCTTATGGTTGTATGTCAGAGAGTATGTCACTGTTTAAGGGAAAAATGCCAGCCTACGAGTTCTCAGGCTCACTGTTGCAAGGAAATCACCCAGAATCTGTGATTGCCTGTGTTGGCCCACGGCTCCATCATTGATAATTGTCATCTTCTTTTCTTAAACTATTGCAATTCCAGGTACTTATGAGCTGGCAAGAGATTCTTCAATGTGGACAACAAATAATCTTTTACTTAAAAGTCAGAAAGAGTTAGGTACATGGGGACCCTAAAACAGACACTATGCTTCAAGAGGACTTTATAGCAATAGGAAAACAAGAACGTTTTTATTTTCTCTTGGAAAAATGAGCAATTGCAGACTGTAAGGGAAATTACTTGGTACATTTTATAAAATGCAAATAAATTGCATTCTTCAAATAATAATATTTACACTATATTGAATATCATGTAATAATAAGCATTTACTATACTTCAGGTACTCATGGAAGAACTTTATATATTAACCCACTTATATGTTAGAACGAATCTAGGAAGTAGGTACCATCTTTAACTCTTCTTTACAGACAAGGTATCTGTTTGCTCAAAGGGGAACCTGAATTTGAACTCAGCAGCCTGGCCCCGGAGTAGATGCTCTGACCTGTACGCTTCCTGTTACTCAATATTAACATAGACTCAGCTCTTGAGGAAGTAAGCATGTCCTTGGGTCTAAGGGGCCAAATTGGTGATATTTAGGCTGCCATCTTGCCCAGATTTCTCCACAGCTTTCTCTGGTATTGCTCAGCCCCTTCTGAAGGGCACAGAAGATCTGTCCTTTTCTGCAATTAAAAAGTAGACACTGTTGTTCAGTCTTGAATTTCATGTTTGTTCTTGCGCCATCTCACGTTATCCCAGGACTTCCTGAATGTTTTCCTTCATATCTTCAAAAAATTTCCAAGAAATATTCTCCTTGGTTAATAAATATTTGAATTTCACACTTCTTTATTCTTAGATGTTTAGGGTCTGCTATCCCGGCTGTGGTAACCAGGGTCATTAATATCATCTAAAGTTTCCTTCCATTCTTCCATTCTTTTCTTTTGGTGCCACAGCTGGCTTACTGTGGCCAGCATTTGTAAGAGTGTGACTTCCACATATCACAACTCCTGTTGAGTTGATCTTTACAAGGCTGTCAGCAGAGGCTATGAAAGAGCAAAGAGAGGCTGGAAGAGCACAGCAAGAGGAGAAAGTGGGTAAGGGACCTGGAAGAGAGGAGGGAGGAGCCAACAGACGCACAGGATATTATCAGATCTGCTCCTGCAGGTTACATGTTCCAGAGAGTGTTCACATTGGACCAGAGACTTTGATTAACTCTTGAAGGATGTAGTTAAAGGAAATGAAAGTGAGAAGTATATAGGGAAAGGTGAGTGTGTAAGCAATGAGCAGATAGAATAAATAGCTTTAAAAAAAAATTACCTGATTTCACACAAGGATCTTAAGTTTAAGCTCATTTCATTTTTTCCTTCCCTACACGAGGCCAATTTTATAACAAGGCAAGATAAAAAGGTTAGTATTCTAAAAATGCCTTTGAACCTTTTCCCCTCTGATATAGACTTAATGAGGTGTTGGGTATAAGGGATTGACCCCAAAGCATCCATTTCATTACATCCAGCCTCTTTCCAACCGCTGACAGCTACCCTCTCTCCTGAAGCCTCAGTCAGGTGAGAGGCGCTGAGCTTTTCATACAGCTGCATGCTCAGGATCTTGTTAGGTTAAAGAATTTACTTCTAAGGTTTTTTAGTAAATGCCTGGAAAAAAAGAAAACTATGCATATAATACCATAGTACAGATTGCTTTTCAACTGACAACTTTCATTCTAACAGATAAAGAAGCAATGAGTGACAGAGAAATTGCTCTCTAACCATTGTTAAGCAGTTGCTGGGATACTCAGAAAATAGTGACACTATTATTATGCACATGTGACATAGTTTCTGACTGGGTTACAAATGATAACCAGACACCCACCTATGTTATGATAGGAGAAAAATGTGAAGAAAGGAAAGGGCGCATATAGTGATGATGGTGAGGATGGTGATGATGATAATAAGAAATATTGCAACAACGTATTAGAAGAAGTAGAGTGGTCATACAAGTAGCATTCACCATTTTTTGAGAGCCTACCGACCACAAGGTCCAAGGGTAGGCATTTTTCTAACGTCACTTTGTCTAATTGAAACAACAAGGAAATTGAGAATCAGAAAATGTGAGTAACTTGCCTTAGTTCATTCTGTCTTTTACTTAGCAGGCGAAGATTTTACACCAGGTATGTGTGACAGGAAAATTCCTCCCTGCCCCTTCCTCGAGAACTCTACATGGCCCACCTAAATGGCTCAGTAGCAGAGTAAAGAAGGAAGGTATTTAAAGGTGGTATTTAAAAGAGTGTATGTCATCAAACATCTTATCTTCTGGCTGGGTGACATGTAATCACTCCTTGTCCAAAGGTTTACAGACCTGAGAGCCCCTCTTACCGTCCTGACTCTGAGTGCAGCTATAGTGTTTGGAAAGAAGCTGCTTTGGGGTTGGTGCATAGGTACATCTCGAAAATAACATGGCCAGCAAACTTATTCCACAGTGAAAAAATCATAATGACTTCATACTTAGAAAAATAAAGCGATGCAATGTGCCTCAATTCTTACAGCATTGTTTCCAGGCCTCAGTGGGAAACAATGTTTAGTCTCACATTGAAACAAGGAAATGTTCAACCTTCAGTGATTTATATTTCTCATCCTTGGCCATAAATGTAGAGGATGGGGTGGGAAGAGACCCTGCAAACAATAGCTTCCTCCTTTCCTAGGATTTCCCAAACTTTAACAACGCACCAGTAACTAAATAATTTTGCAGATGCCTCAGAGTTGATATTTCAATTAAGAATATTTTTACTATTTTATATAATGTTTAATATAAAGGTTTGGAATGATTGTTTTACTTCCCATAGTTTCCCAGTAGTATTCAAGTAGCACATCAGAAAGTAAATAAATGTACTCTGTGCAATTTTCATTTTATACACACACTCACACACACACACACATAGACACACGTTCCTCTCAGATTCCATTTCTAAGTATATAAAAAAGTTAAGTTTAAGTTGAGTTCTTTATAACTGTTTATTGCTACCTTCGTCTACCAGTGACAAGAGCTTTCAGTGTACATCAGCCCACACAGCAGGTTCCTGAAAGGAAAGGGTGGGAGAAAAGCCTGGTTATACTCCTAGCATATTAGATCACCTTTTAAAATACTTGTATATAAAAAAGTGGAGACTTAATGTTTAGCAAAGTCGTTGTACTCTCCACGTTTATTTCTTAAAGGAGAATGGGAGCAGCACTTGCCCTTCTGCAGCCCTCCTGGCAAGAAGGCATGGATATCGTGGGTACCAAGTCTTTTTGTGGCTGTCGTCCCCAGAAGGGACTGTAAAATCAGGAGTTTGAGGGAGGATTAGTGTGAATAGTTCCTAGTAGAAAATTAACTTAAATCAGGAAGTCAGTTAAAAGGATTGTGAGTTACAATTGCTTGCATAATTTGTGGTATTATCAGTGCTTCTAGTTCATCATCCACCCAATTACTTGGACCTGTATCCATAATTCCTCTAGATTGAAAAAAATTGGAGAGCAATAAGTAGTGAAATATGCTAAAGTATTTAACTTCCTTTTATACATGAAGCTGGGGGTACTGTATGATGATAGTGATAGGGCACAAAATGGTACTTCCATAAATTCAGGTGATAATAAATTGTTTATATCCTGGTCAGGAGAAGAGAGTACGCACCAGGACAAATAGGAAGGATAGACGCCTCCCCCTGGAAAACAATCTCTCTAGATAAATTCATTCATGTACCAACTTAATTATGGTTGATTTTTGCCAATTATAAGTTATAAAATATACATTGAACTGCAATCCTGGTGCCCCTTTTCCCCCAAAAGAGAAAATCAGCTATAAAACATAATTTTGTACTAACTTAATTGACTTGGAGAGATTCTAGGAGCTTATTCTTGTCAATCAGCTTCTGAAAATAAGGCAATTGATGGTCAAGACAGGAAACCATATATTTTCAATTCTTTAAGCCCAGAGCCCAAATTATAGAAAGATTATTTTATTTTTTCCCCAAGGGTTGTCACGTGAAAGAGTGATCGTTAACTCAGGATGCTTGAATGAATACAGAAAAACAAAGCTTGCATTTAACAATTTTCTAAATGGTTGATTTAAGAAAAAAGTTTGCAATTACCAGATTTTCCAATAAAGCATTCAAAATTTCATTGGAAGCTGGTTCAGAGGTCAACAGCAGTGAGTTCTACAGCGCCCTGCTGGTGGGCTCTGCATCTACACAGTGTAGAGACAGAAATCATGTGAGCACTTTTGGGAATGCTCTTGGGAACCCCTGAACCCATGGTGCAGATGGAGAGTAGTCTGGTAGTGAGTAAAGGGTTTTTTCTTTCTGAAAAAGTTGTGGTAAGATAAGAGCATTTAAAATAAATATTCCAATGACGTATTCATGTAGCACTTTATAGTCATTCCAAGTCTTTTAAAGATTTCAACTCAATGTTTTCACGTAGGGCCACGTGTTGCTTAACGTCACGGATACGGTCTGAGAAATGCATTGTTAGGCGCTTTCATACTTGTGGGAACATCGTAGAGTGTACTCATACAAGGGTACATGGTGTAGCCTATTACACACCTAGGCTATAAGATACTAATCTTATGAGACCCGCATTGTATATGTGGTCCACTGTTGACTGAAATGTTGCTTAGTGGCACCTGAGTATATACTGGTTTAGTCTTCACAACACATTTATGATGCGCATATTAGTTTTTATCTCTTCTTAGCAGTTTAGAGACTAAGTAACTTGACAGAGGCCTTGTAAGGCCAAGACTCAGGCATGGGTCATCGGACTCCAGGCCTCCAACTTTTTCTGCTGTATCACACTAACTCTTTTAGTGTATGGTTCCAGTTATCTCAGTACACCAGCCCCCCATCCGACAATTCACTGCGTTTCCTCTTGGATCCAGAGTTGCTGATTCTCATGGGAATGATCCCAGTGGTTCACTGCTAACTTGTTAACTCCACTGAGCACATCAGCATGTTTAGGATGATGCCAAAGAGGCAGAGGGGGGTAGTGATTAAGAAAAAGCATGGACATGGGAGGCAGACTCCCTTGGGTCCAATGCCCCAGCTCTGCCACCTACTAGCTATGTGGCCTGGAGTATTTTTCCCTAACCTTTCTCTTTCTCAGCTTTCACATAATACTACTACTATAGTGCTATCCCATACTGTTGCTGTGAGGATTAAATGAGTTAATTAATGTAAAGCTTTTAATATGCTACCAGGCAAATGGTAACCACTGAGACCTCTATTATTTTTGTGACCTCCCTATTCTCTTTGAAAACATGCAGTGGAAATATTTGGTTTCTCCTCAAATTTCTCTTCCCTTAGATATATCTTTTTATTTATTTATTTTTTTATTTTTATGAGGAAGATTCACCCTGAGCTAAGATCTATTGCCAATCCTCCTCTTTTTTTGCTTGAGGAAGATTAACCATGAGCTAATATCTGTGCCAGTCTTCCTCTACTTTGTATGTGGGATCCCTCCACAGCATGGCTGATGAGTGAATTAGGTCCACGCCCAGGATTGGAACCTGCAGACCCTGGGCTGTCAAAGCAGAGTCTGTGGAACTTTAATCACGTGGCCACTGGGCTGGCCCCTTTATTTTTAATAAAACCAAGAAAGGTATATTTTAAAAAAATACAACTTCATAACAGACATTTGCTTTTTCTGAATATTAAAGCACAAATGATCCCAGTTCTGATCTTAGTTCAGCCTGGGAAAGACATTATTTTCTGGTAGTTCTTTTTACCTATTGGAGTCTGTGTTTTTCAGGGATTTGTTTTAAGATGCTGTGGAATGGTATCACATTTACCATAACTGCAGTTTCTAGCCTATATTTTCTGCAATGCAAGCCTTAATTCAGATTAATGCATCTGCATGAAGAAACTCTTCTGCATTTGCATCTCATGCACAGTGGACGATTTCCTCGCCCACTTTTTCTCCACCTTCCACAACTCGATGCTTCAATTTTCCGATACTGTGTTCCCAACTGAAAAGCAATCTTTGTTTACCAGTTAGTAAACAAAGGGCTTAGAAGAGATGATTCTAACTTTGAGCCTGTATAATATGCTTTCAGCTACTAGTTCATTTATATCTAGCCAATTAAGAAATAAATCATACTGACATCCCTTGTGTAGCATAGAAACAACAGATTATATTTCCTAAACTTCTTTCATTATGTCACTCCCTAGCTTACAGAATGTCAGTGGGAACTCATTACATAGGAGATAAAGTGCAAACTCTGTAGTTCAGCATCATCATCAGGGTCTACCTACATACACTTAGTTTATTCTAAGTAAACCAATATGCTAACTCTCATTTGTGCTTTTAGCTTTCCCTTCTCAGCCTGCAAATGTCCCTCCCCCATGATCTCTGTCTTTGGAAATTCTCTCCATCGTTAAAAGCACCATTATCCACAAAGCTTCCTATGTCCATTCTTAATACAGCTCAGTAGATTGGAAGGCTTTTCTGTTGTACCACTTACTTGTGGTGTAAGTGCGATCAAGTTACTTAAAACATCTCTGGGTCTTACCATGTCCAGGTATTGGAATGATTAGTATGTAACATTCATGATTATGGAGAGGACTTAATGAGATAATAGAGGAAAAAGTGATCAGTGTAGAACCAGAAACATGGTAGTTGGTCAGTAACTATTACTTCCCATTTGTGCATCGTGACTTAATAATACTAATTTGATATATATATTTCGGGCCAGTTATAGTTTTTATGTGTTATGTTCTATCTTTCCAAAGAGATTCAAGCCCTGTAATAGCTAGAATTATCTCTTATGCATCTTGGCATTCTCCACTTATCTCAGCAAAGGGCTTTACACATAATAGAGGCTGAGTAAATGGTTGCAAGATTAACCATAGAAACAGTTTTCCCCAGCTGCTGTGACCATGAAATCAACAGAGCAGAAAATATGCTGTAGTCTCTGACAGGCAAGGTTCAGGGACCTGAAACAGCGGTCTTTGTAGGAGCCTATGTTTGGAGAAGAGCACATTTTTAAGTCTTAGAAATTTTGGAGCCTATCCAGGACAGTGGCTTCTTGTCCAGTGTCACCTTCACATAAGCTTGATTGGCATTACACTCACATTTTCCCACCTCATGAATAAAGATATCTATAAATTGCTCATAAGCCTTACTTCCTATCTGATCGTGTCTTCATTTATGCATTCCTTTATTCATTTACCAAAATATTTTCCTCAGTACCTAGTATGTCCCCAGTGTTGGGCTAGGTGTGAATGCATGCACGAGTCTTAGCTTTAAGGAGCTTGTAGTCAATAAGAAATATGTATTACTTACTGTATGATCATATTCAGAAGAAACTATTAAAATATAGATTATTTTCATTATAGGGGAAAAGTATTAATTCTAAAGCATTAATTAATAATGAATACATTGCTGACCATTTTGCAAAATTTCGGAAAATGCTAGCATTCCTTTGTGTCCTTTACTACGTGAAAGTTTACACACACACACAGTTTCCTCTGTTTTGAGGGACCTTCCAGCGCAGCTAGTCTTGATGCTTCATTTGCCGATGGGACAGCTCTGAGGGGTGCTATGTATTGTCTTGAGTGATGAAGTTGGCAGGGGGAGAACTAGAAATGACCCTTGTTGACTGCAGTCCATCACTTTTCCAAGTGATTATCTTGCCCAACCAGTATTTTTGGTCACGCTCAATTCGCTCTCCCCTTTGCTCTGAAATGCTATTAGGATTCAACCTCATGCCAACCAGCAGCTGCTTTCTCTAAGTAGCATTTGAATGCAACACTGAATCCTGAGGAGGATATAGTTTCACTGTGGTTTGAAGTCTTTTCTGCACTCTCTCTCCACCCACATATATTTATATCTCCCGCATTCTTAACTGAATTACAGTCAAATGCTTCATTACAGAGGCTCAGCCAGGAGGACATGCCCTGGGGAGTTTATTCACAGACAAATGTATTATTCACAAGCTTGATCTGATCATACAAAATTTGCACTATAACCATACACCCTGAGGAAATTCCTTTCATAAACCTAAATGATTATACTTAAAAGAATAGTGCTGAGGAAAAGAAAGAAAAGTATATGAGCTGGAAGGGGGTGGAGCTATTGCCAGTTTGCATTTAGGAAGCCCACTGAGGAACCTATTCTGAGCCCATTCCCCTACTCCTTGCCTCCTCTAAGACACTATTTCTTTCTCTTTAAAGAGCCCCCTTTTGACAGTTTTGAAGGGAGGAGGGAACGATGAATTAAGTAGAGTTGGTGAATTATTTTAATGATGGTTTCTATGACAACGAGACAAATACTTTCCACATACTTTGTGTTTTAAGCAAAGAAGCATTAGGCAAATAATTTTTCTGAATAGTCTGCGTGGTGAAAACAAAACAAAACTCTATGGGTATTTGGTTATCGTCAAGTATGAAAGATTTGCACAGCATTACTCCACCTGCAGATAAAAGTTGCTCTACTTAGAATCAGAGTCAACATTTTCATGGCGTAAAAGTCTCCAGCATTCCTCGACTCACAGAATTTAACCTTAACTTGTACCTTTAAATTCTATGGACCTGGACCTCCTTAGTTTCCTCCTGAGGTAGGTTATAACCTTGACCATAATATTTATGGAAATACTTGATTTCTTTTTTCTTGCAATTCTTACCTATGCAGGGTTCCCTATGGTCATTCTGTAAATCCTGCCGGGCTCTAACTGACAGACCAAGTGCATTCATGTAACATTTTTGCATTGGGGATTGGTCAGCAGAATGCCGTGCAAATGATGCTGCTGCTACTTCCAACTCCAGCTCTGCAGGGAGAAACCTATCTATTATTAAAAACCCTATTAGTAGTGGTAAGATTGCACTGCTTTCTCTCACTGTAGCTCCTGAGTGTTATCTAATTGGTTTTTATTACTTCGAAAACCCTGGGAGTATGGAGCTCAAATGCACATTTACTAGCAGTTGTGTTCTTTCCTCTTGTACTCATCGGAGATGCTTTTACATTGTTTGGATTTTGGCAGCAGGAAAGATGGAAAATGAGAGTGTTTAGGAGATTACCTGGAAAAGGACTACAAACCCCAGGATTAGGTCAGCTGTGACTATTCTAGACTCTGCTACACGAAAGCACTCACATATCTGGCTTTTCCCATTGGTATCTGAAGTGCAGAGAGGATGTTTCTTTCCAGAATTTTGGCATTATTAATTTCTCATGTGAATGCGGTTGTTCATTTTCTATGGACTTGATCTTATTTGTGTTTTCTAACTGGTGACTCATAAACTCAGTTCTCTATTACTATTGGCTTATTCATTTAAATAGAACAATTAAATGATAAGCCTATATGCTTATGCTTGTGGTGTACAGGATGTCTTCTTCAGACTCATATATGTGATATTAGAAAAGATGCATCCTTTGCCCAGCCTCAGTGGTTACTCTCTGCTTCACATTTATTTTCTGTTGAGAGGTACTGTGGTTCTTTTATTTTTAAAGATTGGCACCTGAGCTAATAACCGTTGCCAATCTTTTTTTTTCCCCTGCTTTATCTCCCCAAACCCCCCTGTACATAGTTGTATATCTTAGTTCCAGGTCCTTCTAGTTGTGGGATGTGGAACGCTGCCTCAACATGGCCTGACGAGCGGTGCCATGTCTGCGCCCAGGATCCGAACCCTGGGCCGCTGCAGCAGAGCGCGCGAACTTAACCACTCGGCCACGGAGCCAGCCCTGGTACTGTGGTTCTTGCTTGAAATTATTATTATTATCATTCATAGTACTAGTGGCACCAGGAGTAGCATTGGTATTTTCTCTGATGACTTTTTTTCAAAGGGCTTTACTGCTTTTCTTTAAATACTTTGAGCCAGTGTAAACCTTCCAAACCACCCTGGTTCTCCTGAATCCTGCCCTGTGCTTCAAGGCTTGATTTGTGTGTTCTACTTGAGTTCCATTTAGTTCACTGTCTCCTTCCTTCTTGACTCCACAAACCAGGCTTCTGTTTTTACCACTCACTGAAAAGGCTTCTCTTCAATCGTATCCAGTACTTGTATTCAGCTCGCATTTTTCTCTTTATCTCTACCTTGCCTTTAACAATGTGCTCCTCGGGAAAGGATAATAGTAGCTAAACCTTTTGAACACTTACTATGCACAGATGCTGTTCTAATCAGTTCAAATGTATAGTCAAGTCACTGAAGTATTACATCAACTCACTGCATTCTCACTGTATCCCATAGGTGAAGACTACTATGCTTTCCGATTCACAGAGAAGGACACTGAGACAGAATGTGGTGAAATCACTTGTCCTAAATTTTCCACTTACTAGGGGACCTGAGACTCCATCCCAGGTGGTCTCAGAGGTCCACAGTCTCTGCTTTTAGCCGCATTGCAGTGCTGCCTCTCAAAATCCCCTCTGGCTTGTCATCAGTGATGTCCTTGACTCTCACATCTCTCGGACCAAATTCCACTGAACAAACATGGATTGAGTGCCCAATAGGGGCCGGCTCATGCTCTCCTTCACGGTCTCCTCTTGTCCCCTTGCCCATTAGTTGTGTTCAGGAGGGATAGATTAAGGCCAAAATTATGCTGTGGCTTTTAAGGTCTGGGAGCTCTTTGCTGGATGGGGAGAAGGACAGCGCTGGGAGCACTGAGGAGCAGGACCGACAGTCCTTCCCCATCTGCTAATTATTAATAATTCCTCTATGATCCTCTCAATGCCCCAGTCTCATCATCGTAAATTTATGCAATTGCTCCCTTTTCTTTGACCTCCACATCTAATCAGTTACTAAATGTTACTGATCACCCCCTTTAAAATTCTTCTCCGCAGCCATAACTCTACCCTAGGCTCTAATCACTTCACTTCAGAATTGCAGTAATGGGTCTAAAAGGCCTTTGTTCCCCCAGGTTCTGTCCATTCCAATGCAGTTACCACCATCATTTGCGCTGGCCCCCAAAGCACTTCAAATCATCTTCTACAACCAGGATCACACACTAACACCTCTCTGAAGCCTTCCCAGATCACACTGAAGTTGGTCACTCCTCACCCCTGCATCTTTTGGGACTAGTAAAATATATCATGTGCATGTTTGTCACTTCCCTGCATTTTAGATTCCTTGTGGCTTGGACTATCTATTAGTTTTCTTTGTATCGATAATATCCAACAATGTGTCTGGTACACAATAACCACTCAGTTAACCTAAGAGTGAATGTACAATTTAATGTGGGAATGAATGGATGGATGAATAAATAAATGAAAGAAAAATGAATGACTCTGCAGGTCAGCCTCCTACCTCAGCAAGTCCAGACTTCTCAGCATGGTCACAGAGGCCCAGTGCCCTGCCCCTCCTTCAGCTAAGCTTCTCTCTAATACCTGCCCATTTGGCGTGGGTTTGCCTCAGCAGGTGTGTTTACTGTTCTCTTCACATAAAATTTTATTTTCTTTGTATTAATAGTTCAAGCCATTCGCTTCTCTTGGAACATCCTTTCAGGCATTTCTTCATCATTTTCTTTCTCTACAAAGTCTGCCCCAGTCATCTCCACTTCCATTACTCACCAATCCTTTGTTCACATAAAGAAATAATGATCATAGTAGACTGATGAGGATCTGTTATTTTCATAATAGCTTTTTAAAGTGAAACTATCCACCAAGGAGTTGGTGTCATGTCATTTAACATGTTTAGCATCAGGTATCCAATGACTAGATTCCAGTCTCAAATCTAGTTTGTGGCCTTGGTCAATGTATTACCTGCTATGAGCCTTAGTTTACTCATTTGATAAATAAAGATAAAAACTATTAGCTACTTCACAAATTTGTTGTGATGTGGAGTGTTTTCCAATACCAATAACCAATACTGCGATTCTCTGAACGTTTACAGTTCAATTCAATTCTGACACTATGTACCTGGAGTTATTGTCCGATGCCACAAGTTAAAGGGTTCAGTCTCGCAAGACTGCCACCTTCAGACAGCAGTCACAGTCCTGGGCTTTCCATACTTCTGACCAACTGGCTATAATCAGGAGGTCCATGACCCCCTCTTAAGGTTCAATACTTTGCTAAAACAGCTCACAGAACTCAGAAGAACTCTTTGCTTATGTTTACTTGTTTATTGTAAAGGATATAAGTGAACAATCAGATGAAGAAGTACATAGATTGAGGTCCGGAAGGATGAGGTCTGGAAAGGTCCTAAGTGTAAGAGCTTATGTCTCCATGGAGTTGAGGTACACCACTGTCTTGGCGGGTGTTCACCAGTTCAGAAGGTCATCACATCTTGTTCAAGAGATTTTATCTCCAGGCTCATATGCTTTTCAGAGGTCAGTGAGTGGGTCTGAAAGTTCCAACCCTTTAATCACCTGGTCTTTCTGGTGATCAGCCCCATCCTCAGTCTGTCTAGGGGTCCCACCCTAAGTCAACTCATTAGCATAAACTCAGGTATGACCAAAGGGGGCTCATTATAATAACAAAAGACACTTTTATCACTTAGGAAATTCCCAGGGTTTTAGGAGCTCAGTGCCAGAAATGGAGGACAAGGACCAACTATATTTCTTATTGTATCATATGATAATTAAATGAAATTCTCTATGTAAAATATAATTTAGTAAAATATTTTGAAAATAATTTTGTCCACTATAAGATATTACATAAGTGTTGTTGTAATAAATGCTTAACACTGCGTTTCTTCTTAAGACTCAAAAGCAAAAGGGAAAACACAAACACCCCTCGCATCACACATCATCACTTAATGCTATGGGTTCCGTCTCTAAAAGGCTATCTTTCAAAATATGCCAACTAAATTAACCTTCCCAACAAGTAGCCTTTAGTTTGTTAACAAATATACCATTTATGGAGAAATTTCATGATTTCTAAACCTTACAACAATCCTGGTTGGTCAACTCTGTCATCCTCCCTTAACAGAGGAATAAACGGAGGTTCAGACAAGCCACCTCACTTTCACATAGTGACAGGGCTAGTAAGTTTGGAGCTGGAATTCAAGTTCAAAGTCATTGGTCATAAAAGTCCACATCCTGCCAAAGGATCATTATTTCACATTTTAATTTCACGGATAATCCCATTCTACAGTGAATGCAGCATCCCTGCACTTGGCTCATGTGATATGAAAGGAGACAAAGGAATTGCACGCCCACCTGGGTGTCTGTGTGGAGCACTGTCCTGTTGGGGTCAGCAGGTTGGCTTCTTGCCATCCAGGGATGATGCCTTTTATAATGAGGAAGTTAAAAAGATAATTATGGAAATTAATTCCTGAACTGCTGTGGCCTGGGAACTCTACCAGCAGAACTTTGAATATGAAGGGCAGTACTGCAATGCACAGCAGAAACAGGAAGACCTTACCTTCGCAGTATCTTAGGGGGTAAGCTGAATTATTTTCATACAACCCCCCCATGCTTATTTAACAAGACTCGTGTGTGTGTGTGTGTGTGTGTGTGTGTGTGGTAGGATGATGGCATGCCTATGAGCATTCCTGTCACCTGATGCATACAGATGTTCTATTAACCAATTAACTTATTGGACTAAATGGGCTAAATCAAACTAAATGATATCAACTTGCTCTTTAAGGATAGAAATAAATTAGGGTAAGTGTGTTTTAAATGCCAGAATGAAAGGATGTAAAAGGAAAGAAGGAAGGAAAAGAAAAAACAGAACCTAATCCCTAATCTACTCGTTTCTTCCCATTCCTGAAAACTGCCTAGTCTACTTCTGCAGATAGATTAGAAAATACCCCAGCTTGCCAACCGTGTCAGCACCCCACTACATTGCACACTGAGCTGACGCCAAGCTTAAGGCACGAAGAAGAAATTCAAGATCAATGCTGAGAAATGCATTTCCTAGCTTTTTAAATAAGCTTTGGTCATAATCTGATTTCTTTTCAACCAGTCCAAACTCTTTCCAGCTCTGCACTCCAGTTAGTACGGAGGGCAATAAGCATACTCCCAATGTGGATTCTGAGAAGTCACTTCAGCAACATTCTTCCTGGAATTCTGTATGGTTTAGAGGAAAATATCCACAAGTATTATCCACAAATCACTAAAAATGGAAGGAGAAAGGACCATGCATTTTTATTTTCTAGTACCGCCAAGGTGCACACTTCCTATAATTTTCAGAGACCCACACTATAATTCACTCTCTGTCCTGTGATCTGCCTCTTTTCTCTCTCTCATTAGATTTAATTCAATAATCGCACCCTACAAGCCATTCAGGCAGAAATACCCTTGCTGATTGCAACTTTCACTAGCTAGACCATTAATATTGCTCTAATGTGCTTGTGTATGTATGTGGATGTGTGTGTATCTCCATTCGAGAGAAAGAAAGAGAATATTGCCCCATCTGCAGCTACCTTCTCTCTGTTTTTAATTTGGTCTCTCTACCTGTTTCCTTTTTCCCTCTTGGTGTCCACGGGAGTGGAATTCCATCCCTTGAGAGTGACGATGCAAATCTCCTTCTTCAACAGTCACCACTTAGTGTGAAATTCCTTGTCTCCTTTCATCTTTTTTCTGTGTTTTTAATTACTTACTCCTTCTTCTGAAAGATGGCTGTTTCTGTGACCCTGTTATGCTTCTA
This sequence comes from Equus quagga, assembly GCF_021613505.1. Lineage (NCBI taxonomy): Eukaryota > Metazoa > Chordata > Mammalia > Perissodactyla > Equidae > Equus > Equus quagga. Next base: position 19,285,770 of record NC_060270.1, on the reverse strand, counting down.
CAACTGACATTTCTCTCTGAGGCTTTCGTATTACATTTCAATGTCTGTCTGCATCTGCTTTTTGTCCATGTTGCTTTTTGAGTTTCTTGCTCACCCCCAATTTGTTTCCTGTGTGTGATTATCTCTTGCTTATCCCCAAGTGAACTTGTGAACATGGTTTCTTTTTGCTTGCCTTCCCTCTTGTGTGGCATGTATATGTCAATTCCCTTTCCTCTGGGAGAGGTATAAGGAGTAGCAGTTGCTGAACGGCGTGCACATTTTAGTTTAGAAGATGTATCTGTGTCTCTGCACTGCCTTGTTCCATATCTTTATGCATGAGTGGCACCACTCAAGCCGAGCTAAAGCTTAACAGTCTGAAACTGCACAATGCACAGCCCATAAAAAAATGGTTCAGGTTCCCAAATGAATAGACAGCGTTGATTTGTATGGTAGAGAAGTTAAAGGGCCCAAGGAGGCCAACATTTTATATTTTTTAATAATTTTCCTTTATAAGGGGGCCTAAAGAATTGTTGATTTACATTCTAAAGGATCAAATAGAGGCCATAACATTTTGTCCCTTCATATTGAGCCGCAAGACTGAAAGTTCTAAATGCATAATCTAAATGAAGAGTAAAATAAGGCAGCGAATCTCAGAGGTGGTGATGTCACATGGGGCAAGGGCAAGGCCACCCTTTTGACACCAATCAGCTTCGTGTTTCCCCATCTAGCTCTTGTGTGCAGCCTCTGGCTATGGTCATACCATTTCTCATTTTCTCTTTCCCAGCATTAAATGAATTTGTTCTCTTTCTGTACTTAGAAGGGATAAAAACATGGTGAGAGAGGAAGGGAGAGATAAGAGAAGGGAAAATGTACAGAACAGAGAGTTCTAGAATGTTCTAGTCTCACCAGTATCTTTAATCATTTTTAATTTGCACAAATTTGTATCAGTGGATACTTCTATCTTCTGTGTACATTTATATATGTAGTTTAGTAAGGGAGGGATAAACAAAAGGAAATAAGTATATGACAATAAACACAGATAGTTTTGCCTTAATGGAAAAATTAATTACATAGATACAAAAATGTGTGTTATCAAATAAGCCTCAAGAATCTTAGAATGAAAAATAATTTTATCATATTATTAAAAGAGCTTTCTAGCAAATGTAACTTAGGAAAATAAAGGTGAGAGGAAGGGAAAGGGAAACTAATATTTGTTAACTATCTACAATGTATTCACACACGGGGATAGCTATGTTCATACAGAATAGCTAATCCTCTCAGCAACCCTAGAAATGAGTGGTGTTAGCACTATTTGTATAGTGATGGAAACTGGAACTCATATAAATTAAGTCATTTACCTAAAATCACACAGATGACTTGACTTCAAAAGATGTATTTTTTCCAGGATTTATTGTGGGCAGCTTTTTTTTTTTCCTATCCAGGATTAAACGTCTTCTCTGTTGATTAGGTTACTCTCTGTGGGTAAGAAGGATATGATGTATGATGTGTGACACTCTGTCTTCTCAATCTGGGAAATAAATGTAAAATTCTGCTTGTCCACACAGTGTTTGCAGAAGTTCAGAGAATTCTTAGCTGAGCCGTTTTCTGACTGTGGGCCCTACCTGGTTACCTGAAGTAGATGGGAAATCTTATAAGTTCTTCCCTAGCCCCATGGAAGTGGAGCCCTGTGCTGGGTCCTATACTTAGAATACTCTGTCTGGTCCTTCACTGCCATATCCCTCCTTATGGGTGAAGAGGTAACAGCCTAGAGGAGGGCCGGGCTTACATCCACACTTCACCTTCTGGACCATGTCCTGTGCATCTGGCATCCTGGAATTCCCTGTGCAAAGAATCCCAGCTCCATTTTCTATTCTGCATTGACCTCTTCCTGCCTGTCCTCAAAAGGACTGGCCAAGGGAAGATTTCAGGGTCTGTCACAGAGCATGAACATAAAGATAAGAGGCGCTCATACACGGATGCAATGTAGAACTGAGGCCAGGACAGGAGGAGAAGGAGAGAAATCCATGGGCAAGGACCAGCAGTCAGGGGCAGCTCTTCCAGCTCCACTTTCCTCAGACACAGCACTTCAAGGAGATGAGGATTCTAAATTGAGACCTAGCCTTCTAGGAGGATAAGATGGTGTTATGGATAAATAGGACATAGGCCTCCATTTATGGTATTGCCTGGGCCTCATATATAATAGGAACAGGCCTGAATATCACATTAGTCTGACTATATTTTACTACGGAGCAAAGGATCCACCTGGTACTTTCAATTTTAATTATAATTTTAAACATAATTTCTTGCAATAACTTGTTTCTCCAGCTCCTTCCAGTGTAGGGGAACAGGGATGCGCAAGTCACTATTTGTCCTGACTTCCCAGAAGCAGACTCCCTTGAAGGCCAGCATCCCTAAGCACATTTCCTTCCCTGGGCGGGCATACCAGGGAAACTCCTACCCTATCCCTGGATTTCATAAAAATGAGACTGTTTATTATGGGAAGTCTTACCTGCTTATTTTAATGCTGCCCTTTCAGAATTGTGGTGAAAATTAAATAAAATGAATATGAAATGATAATTACAGTGTTGGGTACAAGAACACACAGACTCACATAGTAGACACAAAATAATTGATAATTTCCTTCCCTGTTCCTTCCTTCTGCAAGGACAATCCTTTTATATTAGCTGAGAAACAAGTATTCCACAACTGGGGTCAATTGATCTCTTTCCTCCCAAGTTCAAGTCCCTCGAGCACACATTTACCACCCTCCACCATGTAATAAATGGAAGATGCTAAGGAGGCTGTAGATGCCATTTTATCAGGTCCCTTGCCAGTCGACCTACCCAGCACAACTCAAGAGCCACCTGCTGTGTTCCATCCTCCCTTTTCTTGTTCCCCTTGGTTTCACTGTTTAAGTCCCACCCCATCCCTATGCGCTCATTTCCCAGAAGGATGGTCACTTCATCACTGTCATTGGGCTTTTAGTCAGATGAATGCAAAGCACTTATCCAGGAGACCTGACCTGAGTGGGTACACAATGTCACAGCCCATTTGCTTACAAAAGTAAAAATAAAGTCATCTGCTCCGTTTATCTCTAGCTTTCCACAGAGAATGGCAGTTGCTGATTTTAATCTATTGCGACGGAGTGCTGCTTAGCCTAAATCCCGCTGCATTTCTCGCACATGGATGCAGAACTGAAACCCACCAGGGCAGCCTTGCCTGTTGCTTGAACTAGAGGTGCATAAACTTGTCTTCTCATAGAGAATTTTCCCACTTCTCATTCTCTGCTTCTCATGCTCTTAGCGTAACCAGAGGGACTCAGATTTGGGATTGCAGCTCTTCCTTTTTCTGCATGGTATCAGCATGCAGTGTGTGATACATTTCCAATTTAAATATGCAAAGGCTTTGTCGGGGCAATAGGGGAAGGAAAGTGTGCCCTGTAGGCTCAGCTGTGTTTTGAAACCAAAACGATGAGAGAAGAGTATAACCAGAGGCAAGCATTCTGAAGATACTATTATTAGGGGCATTTCTCTGTTGATTTCTTAAGCAGCCTCTGCGTTAACAAGAGCTTTAGTATCAGGATAGCTTAATGAGGTGCTAATGAGCGAAGAAGAACTGATCCCTCTGCTAAGTCCTCCATACTGCATTGTTTACAAGGGGTCAGTGATCTCTGCCTATTTCTACAGCAAAATAATTACAGTACTTTCTAATCTCATTTCAAATATTATCCAGCCAACCTGTTTTCAGCCTGTGCGCGCACACACGTTTTAAGTCAGTCCAGGCAAAGTGGACTAGAAGTGGATTATAGAAAATGGAAGGAAGCTGATCCCCTCATCTCTATTCATTTCTCCTGGCGTTGACTGCCGACTTATTGACAATGAATTTGTGCTCAGCTTGAGTCAGTCACATATTTCATTGGGAACCGACAGGTTACAATCTACCTATTGGCATCCTGCTGGTGTCACACGTGACACACTTGCAATAGCTACTGCATGCTGGACATGTTCAACATGATCATCTTTGGGAGAGCTTTTGCCAAAAATTATTAAACAGCTTTACACTAGGAGCGGAACTCGCCTTAAACCCAAGAGAAGCAAGAAGGTAGGGTGATTTTGGCAGCACTGAGGGAGTCCCCTTGTGTACTAAAAACAGAGAATAACTCCCCAACCCACTTAATAAAGTCCATTTATTTAATAAAAGACTACTAGTCCTTTGCACAATTAGACAGAGGCTTCAATATAAATATCACTAAAACATAGGTTGGTTTAACTCAATCATTCAAATTCATTTCAGGTATAACTTGATTAAATACAATTCCACAAGATATTTATTGAGTGTCTACTATGTTTTTTGAGAACCTATTTCTGTTATATGCTACCAAATGTACTATGGTAACACTTTAAGTAGGCTAGGGCATTTTTTAAAAAACAAAACTGTGATAATTCCTTATGTTATTATGGCTACAGTTTTTGAAACACTTTTACTTCCATCGGTTCAAAATAATTCATAAGGGATCGCACAAATATTTCAGTGGCTCAGAAGGAGCAATCCTATCCAATTTGGAAGTATAGAGAGACTGTTAGAAAGTTGACATTTAGCTGAGCTGAGAATGATGAAAATCAGTTCCTCAAGTGGACTTGGAAGCAATGTTTCTTAGGTGTCCATAATAACAGCAAAGCCTTCAAGATTAAGAAAATTCTAGGTCACTTTTTTGGAAGGAGTCTGTAGTTTTATTTAGCTGGAAATTTGGTCATGCCACTTCAATTCTATGTCATGTAGGGTCTTAAGTGTCAGGTAAAGTAATTAGGATGTAATTGAAAACAGTGAGTTTCTAATGATGGCTTTCAAGCATAAGATAATAAGGTGATAGCTATATTCTAAGAAGATTAATCTGTCAGCAGTGTGTAGAAGTAAGAAGACCAAGTATTTTAAGTAAGGGAAAACTAGTGTCTCAATTATAGTGATGCTAGTGTGGAAAGAAATCTGTTTTACAGATAAACTTCAAAGGCTATGGTGGCACACTGAACGTGGCAAAATAGGGAAAAGGAAGCATCTGAGATTAGGGGCTATATGGTTTAAAACTGAAGCCTGAAAAGTGAAGGGCAAAATGAATAGCAAGAGACTATAAGGGAGCAAAATTGGTTACCTCAAAATGTGTCCCTTTGATTTGATTGTTTTTAGAACAAAAGACTCAGGAAGAAACTTTGACCTTCACCCTAACTGCCTAACAGAATTTCGTATAGAAGGACTGTTCCAGGAAGGAAGTATCATCATAGATAACTATAGTATAATATGAACTAAGTGTGGTAGACAGGGAGGAACCTAGCGAGGCCCATTTCATCAAAGTCTTCTCTGTGTCCCATTGTCTTTGCAAGTCATGGAAAACATTTGCTTACCAAACGTTTGCTTTTCCATCTCCATGTAAATTGCCTTCCTCCTCTTTGAAGTTCCAAACCACTACCCCCAACATCTTACTTTGTCTTTAGCTGCAGATGGTATTTAAAGTGATGACTTCAGCCATTTTGGTGAGTTACTCAGTTTTCCTGGGTTTCTCCCATGTATACCTGTTATTAAACTATGTTTGATTTTCTCCTATTCGTCTGCCTCATGTCAATTTAATTTTTAGACCAACCAGAAGAACCTAAAACAGTAGAGGAAAATTTCTTCCTCCCCTATAAAACATCAAGAGGAGAAGAGAAAGGAAAGAGTAATAAAGTTTATCTTGAGGTGTTTGAATGGATTGTGTGCCAAGGTAAATTTTTGCAAAAGGCATTAAGAACCATGGAGGTGTGCAGATGAGTTGGGTTAGAGATTAAAAATTTCATGCCCATATTCAAAGAATATTTAGATAGAGGAATTGATGAAATCTATAAGGAAAAGGCTACATACAGTGAAGAGTAGGGGCACATGACATACTGTTGGGGGTACATACATTTAGAAAGTAGAGAAAGATGCAGGTTAGTGGGACAATGATGGGGAAGAGAGTCTCGGGGAAAAAATAATAGCGTCAAAGGCAAAGCAAGTAACAAATGCTAAAGAGAGATTAGAGAGAATGAGAACCTCCCAAAAGCAATTGGATTAAGTTGCTAGAGGCTTCTTAGAGTCTTACAAGTGTACACCTTTAGAAAGAGAGAGTTCAGACAGTACAGTGTAAGAAATGAACTGTGGGAGAAAGTGGGGTCATTTATAAAATATGACTTGAGGAATGCAGATGAGGAAATTGGATGGAAGAGAGTGGTCATTTAATGGGGTTGAGGGAACGAGAGCCGTGCATGTCTGTGTGTTTTGTTTGGTTGCTTTATCTGTTTTGGTTGCTTGTTGGTTTGTTGGGATAAGGGGCAATTCAGTGTGTCTGTGAAAAGTGGACAAAGGAAGTGGAGAAGGGAGGATTGACGACGGAGAGCGAGAGGCTTTGGAGGATAAAGATTCAAGGAACTAAAGGGCTTGCATTTAAGATTCTCATTGAGGGTATGACTTAGGTCTGAAAAGAAAATGGGCTGTGATTTTTTGTATGTGAACAAAGAGAGTAAGGATTGTTGTAGGTAAAGAGGAATGTTGAGGTAGAGAGGAAATTCACTGGTGTTTTCCTTCAGAAAAATTTTGATCTAGGAGAGAGACCACAAGGGCCATACTTCCGTAAATGGAGAACTGGAGAAGAAAATAGAGTAAGAGGAGACCTGAGAACCAAACAAACCTTTCCTATTTTTCAATTTTGCCTAGGGCGAGCTATGCTCAGAAATCTTTCAGGCCTAGTGTTCTTCTTAACTCAGCCAGGAAAATCGATGGACTATATCATATTGACAGCGGTGCATATAGCAGGATTGTTCCTTCCCACTTCACCTGCCATAGCCTTAGGCCCACGGAGGAACTTTCCTCTCACTCCAACCGTGGAAAATATAATTACAAGTAAAACTGAACAAAAGTTAGTATTTTATTTTTTAAATGGAATACACTTACCCACTCTATACAAATAAGAACAAGGAACAGAAACATTGTATTCGGAAGGAGAAAAAAGAGAGAAAAAGATGAGGTTGACCTAGGAAGAAGACCTCAAGCAAAAGGGAAATAAAATGGAGACCATTCCTTCAGTCTTTAGGGAAGCAAACTTTTTTGACAAAAAAGCTGGAGCATTACTATTATTGAGTTTTAAATTAATTGAAATGAGAAGTTTCTCCATTTCTGCCTTAGGTAAAAATGGCAATTGTTGATGGCAGGAATGTCTATGCCTTAACCCAGAGTTGTAAGTGCCCCAGTGGCAAATGCACTCCATCAGAGTGGAGCTGGTTTTGACATTTCTGAGGAAAACTGGAGAGAGCAACATTGATTTATCACAGCCAGAATGGTTTGAAGAAGGGTGGCCAGTTCTGTAGTTGCTCTGAGAACTCCATAAACATCGGCTACCTTAACAGTGCCTGACTCAGGCTGTGCACTCAATAGCCTTTCCTTGAAGACTTGTTTCAAAAGCAGGCTTCTCAAACATGTGAGAACACCATTTAGTAGATTAAATGGAAAAACTCCAGTTAACCTTCGAGTAGTGACTCCAATAGAAGAAAACACTGTCTTTTGAGAATAGGTCATAATCGGTAAATTCCATGGAAATACTGGGGAAAGTTTGGACACCGCCACCCCAGAAGGGATTCGGTTCTATTGCTTAACAAGTTTGAGTCTGGGGATGCTATGATTAGCAGAGTTCTAAGCTACAAGGCAGTGTCTCTTTGATTCAGAGCTTTAAAAATTGTGAACACCCATTTCCCCCCTTGGTTATCCTTTCTTCAAAATAAGTTTTTTAAAGAAACTGCATTCCAGGACCTACTTACCTATCTTATCATAATACTAGTTGCTATGTACCAGTAATGTAGCAGCTGAATTTATTGTCCCCATCAACTCCACAGGATATGTGGGAGTCTGTGAAATAAGCTCGTAGCTTCACTAACTCTCTACATTCCGATTAGAACTCAAGCTGACTAGAGAGACCCAGTGGGGTCGGTCTATGTTTGTATAGAATCCGCTTTCCTCTATCTTCTATCCTAGCCAATTCTCAGGAATGGGGACTTATGTGTTAGCTGTACGATGCACATCTGTTGAAGTTCTCTGTTTCTTTTTTCTTTTTCTCCCCAAAGCCCCCAGTGCATAGTTGTACATTCTGGTTGTAGGTCCTTCTAGTTCTGTCATGTGGGATGCTGCCTCACCATGCCTAGATGAGCCATGGTAGGCCCATGCACAGGATCTGAACCATGGAAACCCTGGGCTGCTGAAGCAGACTGCACGAATTTAAGCACTAAGCCACGGGGCTGGCTCTTGAAATTCTCTAACTATGGAGAGCTGACAGAATCATCTCATTTAGCATCACCACCTCTCACTCCCATGCTGATCACTTCTTTTTGTTTAATTAACAATGTGCTTTAAAATGGACTGGAAGTTTCATGGATATGCCCACACTGACCTTTCATTGACAATATTACCCTCAGAATCCAGAAATTGGCTCACATAGCCGCCTGCTAGACAGGGTAAAAGAGTTTTCTGTGTTGACTTAAGAATCTCAAAACAACTTTATGAATCAGATATGAGGCCAAGAGAGCTCATCAACTTAACTAAGATTGCCCTATGATCAGCCTTCTCATACCCTTCGGACTGGCCAAGCCCCAGGAAGGTCAAGCAACCCCAAAGGAGCATTTCATATGTATTTTAGGTCCAAGGTAATATACATGTCTGGCAAAGGGAAGATGCCAGGCCAGAGGTGATAATTATGGAAATCTATTCTCTTTAGAGCCTTGGAGAAAGCAAAAAAATTTGCCTCATTTTGGCTGAATAGAAGCAATTTATGAGCCAGGCTGTTTGTGGACACCCGCCTATGTACTGTGAATTGATACAGGGCTGGGCGAGGGCTCTGCCTCCAAAGTAACTATGTCTGCCTTCTTACCATGGCAACATCTTTCTATTGGATTTTGGCTCATCTGCTTAGATTGAGAACACAGTTTCACAGGATGAACACAACCCATGGACTCAAATTCCCCTGACAGCTGAAAACCTTATAATGTAAGAAATGTGTTTGACAGAAAGATTGTTGGTGGATTTCTAAGCCCCTAGTGCCATACATTGTATTTTATGAATATAATATCAAATATTGTATTTGGAATATGAGTTGAATAAGGCCCTGAACCTTCAGTGAGTATAGCCTACTGTAGCTGAACATAGTTAGTGCAAAGTAGAGATAGATTATAATAAAAGGATTCTACCTCTTCAAAAGGTAGTTTAATTAACTAAGAAACCAGTTGGCTGTGTATTGATAAAGCATGATGAAAAAGCATATTATATATGTTCAAATGATATAAGAATGGAAGTATCTCTTTTAAGTTAGTTTGCCTGGAAAACATATTCAAATACCCTGGCAGAGTGAAAAAAATATATTTTCTTAAGGTTAGTGAAAATTAGGATTCCTTTTTCTAGTATATTAGCATAAACCTCATTTTAAAAAGGAAAAAATCTTTAGTAAAATAACTAGGCCAAATTTAAGTTGGGATATCACTTAAAGAATTGAGTTTACATTTTGATTAACCAAAGTAAATAGAGTATATGATTCTTACTATGTTGAGTTTTTGTCTTATTTTATAAAGGAGAAATACCCTTGAACAAGAAATTTATTTGTTTTTTGGCTTCTATATTAAAGCCATAATGTCATTTGACTATTAAACATATAAATTATTTCCTGTCCCATGACAAATTTGATATAAGTTAATTAATTTAACAAAATTTGATAGAGTACTAAAACATATGGAGATTCAACTTCATATATTTATATTTTATTTTAACACCTCGAATCAAATTATGGTCAGATTTTTTCCAGTGGAATAACATTGAAGTTACAGTGTAACTTACATTGTAAGTAATGTCACAAAATTTGGAATACGGATATATTACATTTATGAAAATAATATATGCTTTTTTCCCCAACAGATGACTTAATAATTTCATGAGACAACTCATTGGAAAGTTGAAGTCAGGAATTTTTGCCAGTATAAATAAAGACAGAGTTGTATGTTAATGTTCCTGCAAGTCGTCTGTGAAGACTATATTTAAACTTAATAATTGTAAATATGCTTTTGAAAGAAAAGTAAATGCATCTCTTTTTATTCTGCTTTTTACTTCCATAGCCCCCAGTCATCAGCTGTGCAAAGCCTGTGTAGTTCAAAGCAAGAAATCAAAGACCTTAAACAGGAGTAGAAATTGCATAATTGGCTTGTATGACCCTATCCATCTTTTTCCTAAATAAAAATGCTGCACTACCTGGTCCAGGGTCTTGACTCCATAGCATTGTGGGAGGGAGGCATTAAACTGCTAAATTCTAACACCATCTGTATGACTTAAATCCTAAGAGATATATTGTCTCAGCTGCCAAGGCCAGAGTCAACCTTAGCTGCCAAATGCAAGAGTGAAAGAGGAATGTAAACAGCTTGATGGAGGGGTGGTTCCTGGTGCACCTGTGGTTTTGACAGCTTTTGCTGCTGCTTGAGGAGGAAACAGGTTGCCTGTTTGTTCTTCAAGAGCACTTCTGGCTTCCAGGTATTATGCAGGCATGCACTGCCAGCTGTGAAAGATGCTGCTTCTGTGTCACTTCAGAGAAAGATGCTCCTACAAGAAGATCCCTCTTGCTATTTCAGGGTCCCTGAGAAAGGAAGACAAAAAATATTGGATGCAAAGCATAGATCACTAGAGGGGCAGGGGTCTGAAATAAGTTCTGTCAGAGTCTTACTTTCAAACTCGAGAGTGGTACAATAGGTAAAAGTAACTTAATTGTAGTAACTTTTTAAAGATATAAGTTCAGTAATGGATGAGTTAAAGAAAAGAATAGCAATAAAATGCCTCTACACTTGATTTTGACTGCCTGTATGTTTATACATGCAATATTTCAACTTGGTGAAAAGGGGTGATAGGATAGCCTATCTATGTCAAAACATCATAAATGCAGGTCGATAAAAAAAATGAAATCATCAGGTCAACTTCTTAATTGAAAGTTTTTAACTGGAAGAATATGCTTCAGAGATAGGCTAGCACCATTGCCTGTATTATTTATCTTATGATTAAGTTAAACACACACACACACACACATACACATTTAGATATATATGCCTTAAGACAGATTTCAAAAATAAAAAAATTTAAAACCTATTTTTATCAATTGTTAAATCCATTATGGAACTTCAACACTTAAAACAATGTGGGTTAATTGATATAATGGCTCAGCAGAACAGAGAGTCTAAGATAGACTCAAGAGTATAAAAGAATGTCATGTATGATAAGAAAGACTTTTCAAATCTGTCTGAAAAAGGTAGATTATTCAATAAATGATGTGAGACAGCTGGGTAGCTATTAGAAAGGAAAGCTAGATCCATTTCTTATATTAACTAAAGAGCTTGTGTTAGACTAGCAGTGAAGAGGATGAAAGACTGAAGTGTAAAAATTAAATAGAATCACAAAAACATTTAGTTGAAAATATATTAATCTTTGAATAAGAAAGCCATTTTAATAACATTATAAAAATTAGAAACAATAAAGGAAAAGTTTTATAAATATAATAATATAAACCACAAAACTTTTTAATGACAAAATATGGTAAGTTTGAAAGAAAAATGAAAATTAATGGAAAACATTTGCAATAGAATCATGAATAAAGCGTTCATATCCTGAATACAGTATATAAAACCTCTTACCAATCAATAAGGGTAAAAAATAGTAATCTCAATAGAAAAATTGACAAAGGATCTAAATAGGCAGTAGACAGAAGGTGAAATGTGAGTGGCTAATAAACGTGTATAGACAGATAGGAAGGCAGGGGAGGAGAGAGGGAGGAAGTGAAGAAAAGGGAGGGAGACTGAAGAGCAGACAAGGGAAGGCAAAGGAAGAGGGAAAGAAAGAAAAGAAAATACTATCGTTCACTTAACAAATTGGACAAAGATTTGGAGAATGGGCCACTCTTGTACACTAATATACAATATATTCCAATGATAATTATGCATAGATTTGACCTAGCAGTCTTAGTTCTAGAAAGTTACTCTAGCTAATATGATAGCTATAAAAATATTCACAGCAGAATGCTTTATAATAGGAATTATAATAAAGAAAACAACCTAAATATTCACCAAGTGTTATTTAAGTGAATGATGGCTCATATTGTAATTGGATTTTATAGTTCTATTGAAATAACGATGTAGAATTAATTTATTTGAAAAGACGTCCAGAGCATATTGTTGAGTGGAAAAAAAAAGAGAGCACAGAACAGTATATAGGATGTTTTCCTAGTTATGTATCATTATGTGTTTATATTAATGTATGTATATATGCATAAATATCTAAAAGAGTCATTGGAAAGAACATCAATAACAGTAATTTCTAGGTGGCAGCATTTGAGGTAATACATCATTTTACATTTCTGTATTTTATATATTATGTGACTTTTTCTATGCGAGTGTATCATTGTCAGCCAGCTCTAGTGGTCTAGCGGTTACGATTCGCTGCTCTTACCCCCATGGCCTGGGTTTGTTTCTTGGTCAGGGAAACACATCAGCCATGTGTCGGTTGTCATGCTGTGGTGACTGCATGTTGCTGTGATGCTGAAGCGATCCCACCAGCATTTCAAATACCAGCAGAGTCACATTTGGTGGACAGGTTTCAATAGAACTTCCAGACTAAGACAGACTAGGAAGAAGAACCTGGCCACCCACTTCTGGAAAGATTGGCCCTGAAAACCCTGTGAGTAGCACTGGAGCATTGTCTGATAGAGCCCTAGAAGGTGAGGGGATCTTGCAAAACGACCAGGCAGCGTTCCGCTCTCCTCTACACCAGGTCGCTAGGAGTCACAATCCACTGGATGGCACCAAGAAGAAATACCATTGTTACAAAATGGAACGATAAAAAGCATTTTACTGATTTTAATTGTGATGTGCCTTTTTTGGATTGTTTTAATAACTTCTGCTTTTTCCCTTGAGTAAAGTAAGATGTCTATGCATTTCTGTTCTGGCAACATTTTATCTGGAATTATGTTGCCCGAAGAATTAACCAGGGAATGCTGCAGGCCCCTATCTTTCTGTATTTACCGGTTGTCCACTCTTGGTGTATTTGGCATTTATTTTAATTTATAATTCAGATATACTCAGCATATCTCATAAGATTTGATGATCTAGTTTATAATTACTTTCATTATTGTAAAATCTTGAAATTTGTTAGGTCAATAAATAGGGTTATAAATAAGTGATTTTCAACCTCTTCTTTACAACAACTCAAAATGCCTTCATTTAGTTTTGAACATGTCTCAATATATCCACAAAAAGCCTCTAAACAAAATTAAGTTTAATTCACTCTAAAGGAAAGCACTTCCACAGACCATTTTAAGGAAGGGGGGAGCCAATTTAAATAAATTATCAGATACTCATTTTATACAGATGAGTGCTGCTAATTACGATCAGTCTCATCTATTCATTAAAACTCGTCCAGCAAGCTTGGGTAAACTTTGTCAGCAGTTAGTCACTACATTTATCTGAAAGCCCTAAAACAACATTTCTTTAAATGTTTTTTAGAATTTTACTTATTTAGGTCATTTTCCAGGCATCCCCAAATAGGGAGGTTTTACAAAAATTCTAATTTTTGCATGCTCCTTTTTATTTAATATGTTTGGTCTTTAAGCATTTTCAATCCTCTCCTCTCAATATTCTCCATTCTTACTCTATTCTCTACCTTTAAATCCTCAGTTGTTTCAAGTTAGCAAATAGGTCTCTAGCACAAGCTGTAGTCTCAGGAGAATCGGTCCATGGTTCTCACATGCAGTTCCCTTTGGTGTAATTCATTTCTTCTTTGACTGCCCTGGGGTGGTGCCATCTAAGTTATCAAGTTCTCTATTCCATTGCTTACTAGGCTGTGATGGAAAAATCAAACCGGATTGTGGCTAATCCTTATGAAACCACTACAGCTTGCCGTTTGTTTTTCTTTCCCAGATTGATAATTGAAAACCTTGTACTGATTCTGTTTTGTTTTGTCTTATGGTCATTATCCCCCCTAAAAACTTGTAGTGTAAACTATTCCAAACAGAGCGAATAGTCTCTTTGTTTAAGCACGCTTTGTCCAAGCATGCTCCTGATTGACCCTGTGACTTGCTGGATTCGTAGTTTCCTTATCTAACCCATTTGTTATAACAAGTCCACCAAGCCAGAAACCTGCTGAGGGATTTCCAACCAGAAAGCCATGTGTCTCTTCCATCTTACACAATAGACAACTCCCTCCTTTTATAAATTTTCCACAGCTATGTTTTTGTTAGAAGATAAACTAAGTGTACATGATTGTACAATTCTTGCATCAACTAGACAGGTCAGAGGCCATTTCTGTGGGTTTATACTTCTATCTCCAGTATCTAGCACTGTGTCTGGCACATTATGGATACTTCCTAACTATTTGTTGACTGAATAGATGTGTTTTATTTCTTAATTTAGTAAAGATAGCGCAAAAGTGTTGGAACATCCTTCTCAGTTATAGTTTAAGTACTGAAGATAACAACCACCACGATGGAGGACCTTTCTATTCCTGGCTATCTGATGTTTACCAGCAGCAACGTTATACGTTCTAAAACTTGAAGGTTCCTTGGGAATTCCTTTATTAACTTAGCAATTAATTTAGATCTACTAGAATTAATTTCTGGGAAACCTGCAAAAGCCTATTAGCTGGTATTTATAAACTAGCTGATACTAATTTGAGAGAGCTGGTTGGAATGTATCAGCTGGATATGTTGCCCTGGCATCTGTCCAAATAGAAAAAGACTGTTTCCAGGTTTCAGAAAAGGTCATTAAATTCAGCTTACAATCCATCTAAAAGTCATTGTCTGATGTACTGGCCCATGGAAATAAATAATTACATATTGTAGTAACAGAGTATCTATTTACCAGGAGTTCAAAGTACTGTTTTAAGATATTCATAATATTCTTGTGAACTGGAAAGGAGATGCATCTTTTCTACATCTATTATTTACTGAAAAATAACACTTCGTGGAAAGTCATTGGCAGATCATAAGATGTCCATTCTCTTTTGAGTTATGGTTCCACATTCTCCTCAACAGAACATATCGCTCAGCACCCTGTCATCAGTAGTGCAATGCTTTTGGCTTTTTTCTTAAAAAGTGAATATCTCCTTACAAACAGCGGTATTATTCTCCTTCCAGCACCTTCTGTATCACTCCTATTTTCAAAGGCTTAGCCTCTAATGGAGCTATAACTACAATGCCATCTAGCAAATTTCAAGGATCTATTTCTTATAAACCTAAAACACGGTGCAAACTTGCCTCCTTCCCTTCTCCTGCCCACTCTCCTTCCCCCTCTGCTCTCTCCATCACCACACACATACACAGTAGGAAACCTAACATGTGTATGTGATGCAACCTTTGGATCCTTCCCTAGATCAGAGATTACAATTTGATTCTTCTCCTTTCATGTTAACCTACTTGTTACCTATTTGGTCTTCTGTTGACCGTCCACTTGCAATCTGTTTGACTACCTGGATTCATAATTACTTCTCTCTATGTTGGAAAATTGTGAATTTCGGGATTTACTTGCTTATTTGCTTTTCCTGTCCTAAATTAGATGACTCAGATAAACCGTATATTTGGCTTCCTTGTCAATAAATGCTACAGAAAGAGCTCCTTGAGAACTTTGCATCTTTTGCGTAGGGTGTCCTGGTCATTCTCTCTGCCAGCAGATGACCTTTCCCCAGTTGTCTGCCTAATAAATAACCCTCTTCCTTCAATAGACTTTTATCTTAACTCTTTTTAGGATTCAATTAAATGATTACTCAAACCCCAACATGACCCCCCAAAAGTGTAGGAACATTGCTTACCTCTGTGGCTGCTCACCACAGCTGTTAGGATCTTTCTATAAGGAGAGAGGAGGCAGAATGTTAGGAGCTGATGGAGTGTAGTGAGTGCAGAATTCTGTTCAAGAATACCACCTCCCAAAAAATAATCAAAACTTACACATCTCAGGGAAAGGGGATACAATGTTAAGTGTAATATTATTTTTATACCTGATCCTTTGATGCAGTTGAGAACAGCATATCTCATATTCTAGGCAATATAATCCTAATTATGAAGCACAGTTTATAAAAAAATCCATTAAATGTAACATCCGCTTTTCTGTACACTTCTAGTTTCAACAATGTGCATTTATTACATTTATAATATTAAACTTAATTTTTAAAATATGCAATTGAAAATAGGAACAGAAGAAATTGAATAATTATTAGGTAAATTTGTTCTTCACTAGAGCTCTTTGGTTTAAACAAGTCAGACTATGAAACCATTCTTTTTTTAAAATTTTTTTATTTTATTTTTTTTTTTGAGGAAGATTAGCCCTGAGCTAACTACTGCCAGTCCTCCTGTTTTTTGCTGAGGAAGCCTGGCCCTGAGCAAACATCCGAGCCCATCTCCCTCTAGTTTATATGTGGGATGCCTACCACAGTATGGCTTTTGCCAAGCGGTGCCATGTCCGCACCCGTGATCCGAACCGGCGAACCCCAGGCCGCCAAAGTGGAACGTGTGAACTTAACTGCTGCACCACCAGTTCCATTCTTAATGTATCTTCCTAATAGCTTAGGGATGAACTTCTCAGATAATTTCATCAAGGTCATGGGAAATGAAGAAAGAAGGTGATGACGAATTAATATAAGCAAAATCTTCCATTAACATATGTGAATACATAGCTAAATGTTGGTGTGAAAATTGAATGGTTGTGGATTTTTCTTTCCCTTTCATTTTCAGAAGAGAGGAAAGGGAACTTGGTTTGACACTACCAGTTTTGATTTGTGGAAACTCAAAAGGTCCAGAATAAAGGACAAATCATTATGAATTCCAGGTGTTGCAATCACTGGAAAGTGGTGATTTGATTCTATTAACTGACTAATTCAATTAAAAGGAGACTAGCAAGAATCATCTTAGGAGAGATTCTGAGCTCTTTACTTAAAAACTACAGTGTGACCTCAGGGTTTTGCTGAAGTGGGTATTGTAGGTATAAAAGTCTCAGATAATTTTCTGCAATTATACTTTGCTAAATGAGCAGACCTGCAGTTCAGGTAGGAAATGTCTATGAATTCCTGGTGGCTTAGAAGAAGCCTTTTGGCCATTTGGGTGTTTTATGCAAATGTAATTCTTCCAGGAATTTGAGGAACTGATCTCATCTGAGGAGCAATCCTAGAGAGCAGAAAATTCCTGGAGGCCCCTTGAAACAGTCCTGTCTTGTCTCCAGTCTGGTTCTAAGTGTCATCACTGTCCTTCTCTCACTCATACTCTTGATCCTAAAATACTTCCCTTACAAACTGCTATTGAGGTGTTAACTCGAGCCAGGAACTGCTCTAAAGTCTTCCGTGTATTAAATTATTTAATCTTCACAACAATGAGACAAAAACATATTAACTGAGCCCACTACCTTCTACTACTTGTTTGTTTTCATCTGATCATAAAAACTAAAAGGTTCTCACTGAGGGCAGACAACAAATTTGATTAGATTAGCAACATCTATTTCCGTAACTTGCTCTTTTAAAATAGGTATTGTATAATTCACTTTGGATTTTGTTTATCAAACCAAATTAGAAAGCAATTGTATTAACCAGTGAAACTGTACAGTTTAATTCTTCTGGGGAACATATTTTGCCACTTGTGAACTATGCCAACCATTGATAACGATGTAGGTAGGCATTCCTGAGTCATCTTGGCTGCTTTCATACCTCTCAGCTTCTAAATGGCAATTCTAGTGTCTTGCTGAATCTTGCCCACCTGGTAATCTAAAGTGTTGGTTATAATTCAGAATTTTTGTCTGGCCAAATGTAATTCAAACGCAAGGCTGGATATTCTCTCAGAAATCCAGGTTATGATTAATGTTGGAAGTATCCGCTATGCTAAGATCACTGGGCTGAGAAGCATGAGGTCAGAATTCTAGGCCTGGATCTGCTCCCAATTAGTTCTGTGGCACTGGATCAGTACTTTTCATTCACAGAGTCTCACTTCCCTCACATATAGAAAAAGAGGTTGGAATAAATGATCTATAAGATCTCTTCTAGATGAAGAGTCTATGATCCACTGAATTAAAGAAAGAAAGAATATGTTATATCTATGGTACAAAGACAATGAGAATATTTTTGAAACTTTCATAATTAGATGAATAGGAACAAGAGGGGTAACTTAATTTCTAATATTCTAAAAGATTTTCTAGGACTTCCACGATGTTGAGTTCCATCTTTTACTATTTTTTAAGACTTTTCTTTTATTTTTAAGAATTTATTTTATCTTTTCATTGAAGTATAGTTGACATACATTATCCTTTTAGTTTCAAGTGTACATCATAGTGATTCAATATTTATATATATTACGAAATGATCACCACAATAAGTCTAGTTACCATCTGTCATCATTCAAAGTTATTACAACATAATTGACTATATTCCCCATGGTGTACATGACATCCTCATGACTTATTTATTTTATAACTGGAAATGTGTATCCCTCAACACCCTTCACCTATTTAGTTTGGCCCCCCCAACCCCTGCCCCTCTGGTATACACTAGTTAGTTTCCTGTATCTATGAGTCTCTTTCTGTTTAATTTTGTTTGTTCATTTGTTTTGTTTTTTAGATTCTACATATAAGTGAAATAATACAGTGTTTATCTTTCTCTGTATGACTTATCTCATTTAGCATAATACCCTCTATGTCCATCCATGTTGTTGCAAATGGCAAGATTTCATTATTTTTGGGGGGCTGAGTAATATTCCATTGTTTATTTTTCTTTAAAAAAAAAAGTCTTCCTCCCAAGAAAGTGGGAGAGAGAGAGAAAAGAAAAAGGTCAAAGGTATCTATTTATTAAGGTTCAAGAAATTAGTTAACACTACTTTTGGACACTTGAATAAAATGAATTTTTGCAAGTAAGTAGACGTCCATCAGCTTGGCTGTGGGAAAATACTATAACTCCCTATGTCTCATGAAAGACCTGGGCTAATGCTTTTCTTTGGGGATGTGACTATTCCTAGTGGTGTCCCAGAATCTGAACGGGCTCTCTCAGCCATTGAAAAACATGGCACATGTTCCTGGAGTGTCAATTTTACTCACTGATTTCAAGGAGGAGGGTAAAGCAAACATAGATCTCTTATGTAAGAGAATAAAATCATGTCTTAATGTTGAAGAAACACATGGATTCAAATAGATTGCTATTCCTACAGCAGATGCATCAGGTGACTACAGCCAGCCCCAAAGTTATTCATTCCCTCTCCTCTGCCTCTAGCGTACTTTGAAGGAAAAGTCTGAGAGGCAGTGTTCCTGAGTATGTAAAATATTTATTGACATGGTATGTGATATAAATTTAAAACTTCTGTTTTATCATCAGATGCAGTATTGCATAATGAAAGAGCATTTGTTTTTAGAGTCAAATAGGACCAGAACAGACTGACAGGTCTCTCACTTACTGGCTTTATGACTGGGCACATTGCTTCCTTTGGCAGAACCTCAGTTTCCTCATTTAGAGAAGAGTGATGATAACTTAGTAAGGTTGCCATGAGGATTAAATTAGATCCCTTAGGCAAGGTGCCTTGCTCAGCGGTTTGAATAGTGTAAGTCTAAAATAAATATCTGTTGCTTTCTCTTTTCCTCTTCTTGCCTGGGAATTTGATAGGCCCCTTGTAGATTATCTGAATTCTGACAAGTAAGTGTCTTCAGAATGTATGCATTTACAAGATTTCAAAAGAAAACTCTGAAATGTTGATTAATTGCAAAAATGGTGTCAGAAACTTTTTGTTAAAGCATCATCTATTTTTGTGGATTTATTCGTTTTTACTTACACAGCATACCTATTTAGATACATCATGCAAATGCATATCATATAACAGCCCCCCCACCGCCTCATTCATAGCCATAAAGTACAATGCTAGGAGGAATTTAAAGATAATCAAATCCAACCATTTCAGATGACCCATAAAGGTTGTCCAAATTGCCTAATTATTGCCTCAGATCCCCTAAGCCTTTCTTACTGTTAAGGTTGCTCCTTCTCTTCCCTTTTCTCCTATCTCTTTAACAAATATTCACTGAGCACCTGGTATGAATAAGCCACAGTGTTAAGTACTAGGGATACAAAGAGCCTAGAAACCATTCTGGTCCGGAAAGATCTCACAGGTTAGTGAAGAGGAAAGGAGACAAATAAACAAGAAACGACATCGCCTTAAAGTAAGTGCTTACCGAAGCGTTCACAAGGCGCTGGGGGCCACTAAGTAGTGGTCCTTCTTCATTGCCAAAATGAGGACCTGATGTCCAGCTCCTTTCAGATACAGCCTGTCCTAGATTTTTCTCTGGGTCCAGAACTTTATAACCGATGCCTAGTTCATCTCCGTGTTGCTATTTATTCAAGAATCTGTTGAATAGAAAATTGTGCTAGTTGTTGCCATTCATGTAGAAAGCCTATATGTGTGTGTGTTGGATGGACATGCTCTATTAAGAAGAACAAAGATTGAAGATACAGGGTTGCTTGGATAAGAAAAGTTTGGGCATACATGATTTCAAAATCAATATCAAACTTGAAGTCATTTCTCAAAAGACTGAAAGTTGAATAACCCGTGGAGAAAGGAGATAAGGGAACGTGAAAGCAGAGGAAGAAAACATGTAATCAGCTATTTTATAAGAGAAAACTGCATTTTGAATAAAATCAGTAACATTGGATGAAAATTACAGATGAAAGATAATAGTTTTAATTTTGACTTATTCAAATTAGAAACATATTTGGAGCTTATTCAGCCTTTATCAATTTTAAATTTTTTTACCAATTAAGTATACTATTGCTATTCACTCGGACTTGAGACTTACACAAAAGTCAGTGATCAGAGCCAATCCCCTAACTGTGTCACTGGGTGTATCTACCATGCTATTTAAGTGTGTCTAAAATCAGTGACTGTCAAACATCCAGTGTGCCTGAGCGCACAAGGATCATCTATTTGCATGGCTTTGTATGTGCAAAGGCAATAATAAGGGCCTTAGATCTGTACCAGCTCTCACACTGACTCATAAAGAGACAATTGTCACAATAGAGAAGTGGCAATGTCCTTTGAGTAGTCCTTACGTTAAAGTCATGAAACTGTTTGCCATATCACTGATATGGGTTGAAAGTGACTCAGAATGAAATTACCCATTTTCACAATGGTGTGGCGATATGCCTTTCTTTCTCTCACAAGTTTCCAAGGTTCTGCAATTAAGAATACCTCAGAATGGTTTTAGAGTATGATCAGGCCTCATACTTTGCCTGGGAAGCCACCATCCCCCTCCTCATGGGCCCCACAACTGCCATATCTTCTTCAGTGATGGAAGGAAATCCACCTTTCTTTGTACCTAAGTCTCACAGCAGGAATAGGCAGGTGCCTGTTTTTCCTGCCAAGGAGGGAGGGTCAGAAGAGGTCCATGTTGTGGTTTGAGCCTTTGAAGAAGCATCTCAGGATATATTTTTCCATTGAAATGTTGTTATAAATGACTATTCATTTACATATTGTTTAAAATCCCATTACAGTGAATTGTAATTCAGAAAAAGTCATTTGTAATAGGCACGTCTATGGATGTAATTTACCTCATTTCTTCTATGGGAGCATTATTTCAGTTCTATTCTAACTCCTCAGACTTGGTTATGTATCCTCTATTTATGCTTTCAGTATTTCTCATGATTTTTCTTGATAGCGCATACAACAAATTTTAGTAACAAAGTTTCGTAAATATTTGCTGTCCTCCTCATCAGATTGTAAGCTCCATAAAGGCAGAGTCCATACCTCTTTTACTCACCTTGTATCCTTAGCATCTGTCCCAGTACCTGGCACATAGTAGACGTGCTAGAAATTCCAGAATGAACAAAATGTTGAATGGAGGAGTGTATGTCTACTATGACTAAGGGGTTGTACTAGATATTTAGGTTGTATATTGAGATGAAGGCAAGACACATGGTCCACCTTTAGAAAGCTTAGAGTCCACACTGGGCAGAGAAAGAAAGAAGGGGAACATACATGAGTAACTATAATAAATGGCATAAATGCTATGTGATAGATCTTGGGTTAAACTAAAGCCATATAGGAGAAGGGAGTTATTTTAACATAATTTTAATAAGAAAATATACATTCCAAGTTTTGAACAACTGACTTACAAATTGAATTTTGTAACATAAGTTAGAAAATGTTCGTTTATTGTTTAAGTATAACCCTCCTGTAATGTTCACTCATATCAAAACTGGTACATAAAATATACTATTAATCAGACTTCTATTAAACTCTAAATTAATGTCAGAAGTGAATATTTCAGTTCAGCCACAGAACAAGATAATTATTGTATGTAGCCAAACAGTGAGATATTTAAATGTCTTATTTTTCAGAAAAAGTTAAATTGTGTTTAGTATATGGGTTAAGTGGAAATTATTACATGTAGAATCCTTATATCCTTGTGAAAAGGTTGGTAGATTTTGGAGCAGAATGGATGTGAGTTGGAACCCAGCCCTAATAGAATGGGCTTGGGGAAGCTTCTAATCTCTTTTAGGTTTATTTTCCTTATCTAAATAGGAGTAAAAATTTATTTTGTAGGATTGCCATAGTGTAGGATTTGGTGTATGTAATGGTGCTTGGGACAATCTAGATTCTCAATAAATATTAGCTTTTAAGATAATGATGATTGTGATTATTTGAAGCACCCACTATCTGCAGAGAGTTCTGACTCTTTGGTCACTATGGAGGTTTACTGGAAGATTGAATCTGGCACCCTGCTCTTAAAAGAGCTTATAGCCTATTATAATAGGGGTTTTAGAGTAACCTACCTGGAAGGAAATGAGAGCAATAACAAAGTTGACATGAATATCAAAGCAATTTAATATAAGGCAAAGTGTGTGATTGTAATACTTTGGGGATACTCATGGAGGATTCCCTGAGAAAGGTGTTCATTGAGCAGGATTATTCAAGGGATTGCAGAAGCCATCCTGTTAGTTGGAGAATGTCAAGAACCATCTGAGGACAAGGAAAGGACATAAGAGTTCAAGAGAGGAACCAAACCACTTCAGGTCAGAGGAGAAGCAGCAGTGTTTATTGCAGCTGAGTGTAGACTTCATGGTCTCTCCAAATGGCTGCTGGGAAACCACACGTGGATATTCTGTGGGTGTCTAATATAAACCCAGCTATTTACCTTCTCTTTCACCTCCTTACCATCCTCCTCCTTCAATGATGTGCATCTCAGTTAATAGTGTCGCTATATGTTTTAGCTTTAAACTTTAGTGTCCTTTTACGTTTCCTTCTCCTCTCCACCTATATCCCCTGATCTGGCTATTCTGTTCAGCTCTGTTCTTCTTTGCATCCCACACATTCTCTGCTTTCCATTCCCATAATCCCATCCTTGGAGAGGCCCTCACCACTTTCCCTGGGACCATTGCATCAGCCTCAAGTATCTGTTCCCCGCCACTCTCACCCAGAAACGCTTCCCAAAGTGCACATGTGTTCATGCCAACTCCCTATTCAAACAAACTTTACAGATTGTGTACAGCATACAGGAAAGGAACAACAAAACACATTTCTGTGTTTGCATATCAAAGTTCGCCAAAGTTCAGTTCTCGTTAATCTTTCCTTCCGTATTTCCCAGTGCAAATCTTTCCTCTTTACTTTGTGCCCTTGATCTTAATTCTGGTCATACCAGTTCATTCCCCAAACATGCTCTGCATCTCCTGCCTCTAGGCTTTGGGGCTCAGACTTTCTGTCCAATAGCTGTTCTGCCCACATGTGCTTCCCAGTACCATTTGACACTCAAGGCCTAGGGTTCACCTCTTACGTCTTCAGAGATCACCTATATCAAACAAACTGATTTAAAGAGGTTTAGTACTTGTTCATCTGCTGAGTTACTTAGAAATATGCCAGAATCCACCTCCAGACTCTGAACTCCTCATAGGTAGGAGCAGTTCTTACTCATTTGTGAAGCTTCCTCAAAGCAGAGCCCAGCTGGCACATCCTTGTAGGCACACAATAAAAATTCAATTGTCTAATCAAATACTAAAAGTCTTAGTTCAATACATGATTTATATGGTTTCTTGGTTATTTTCATGTTTGTATTAGTCTTTGTTTTCCAAAAGTATTTAAGTTTAACAGATGAAGTTAGAGGCCAGGTTGCCTTAGGCTAATGAAGTTTAAGCATCGCATATACTCGCCTTTCTCCTGCACAGTCTCCAGGCCCAGGCCCTGGGAGGGACCCGAGCAATAGGTTTTCATGGTCACATGATTTTATAAAGTTGCAAAAGCAGAATCAGTCAGTTGCAATTGGCTAAGGGTTCTGTGTTCTTTTGTACCTATTTTTATATTCATTTTCATAAAGCCCCTAAAATTGTATAAGGAACCACATAAGCTGCAGGCTGCACCAGAGCTGTAACTGCCCCTGTGTGCCAGAGGAGGCCTGTACCATGGGGGCCACAGTGAGGCTTGCCCCAATGAGCAGTTGCTTAGCTGGGATTGACTGGATCTGAGCTGAGATGACTTTACCTCAATAGAGAGAGGCCACATGTTTTAGAACTTACACTCCCATTACTAATCCTTAATGAGAACTCATGATCTCAACGTGTGGTGATGTTGGTAAGCTGGGAAGTTTTGATGTGGCAGAAGTGGTGAGGCTCATATTGAATCGGTGGCTTTTCCATCTGTAGGTAAGTCAATATTTCTCAGTATACCTGGAGGTGGCAGCCTGTGAGACTATCATGTTAGTAGCATCAGATAAAAAGACAACTCTTCTAGCACTTGGACCTCCTAAGTATTAAGGAGAATTCCAAGAATAGAAAAGGCAGACACTATCAGGCCCTAACCTGAAAGTTGATCGTCACTGTTCTGAGTGGGCTGAAACTCTTAGAGACTAAGAAAATGAGCTAGAAGGCATTGGCATCTATTTAAAGAGCAAAAGCCCCAACATGGTCTTTAAGATGAAGCTTGAGGGAACTGCTGCTCTCACAGCCACTGGCTTTCAGAGGTGTCTGGATGCTGAGACTGCAAAGAGCCTCCTGGTGAGAGACAAGATCCATAATTCCTAGGTGACTTTGCAGAATGATGCCATAGCTGATGGCCTCGTTGATGTGACGGAAGGAAACAGTTATTTTCCTCTCTATCTGGGCTAAGTAAGATTGAGTAGATCTCCACTCAGGCATTGGCTATCGTCTATAAAATGACTCCCCAGTGATCCATCTCTACTTGCCAGCACTGGAATTTTCACAACCTATTGGTATAGATCTGGGACTAGCAAGCATTCATATCAGTCCCAAAGGCTAGCTTCCAAACGACACATCTCCAGTAATGCTCTCTGACTCAAGGCCAAGTGGAAGAAAGTTTAATGAAGGTTCCCCCCAAAAAACAGAAAAAAAACCCACACAGTGGCCTCCCTGCAGTGACCACATACCTGTCCCAAGCTCGTCCTTACCTTGGTAGCTACTAGCACAGGACTTAGGGAAAAGAGGGAAGACCCAACACCTGATTTCACTTTTCTTATCTTGGTCACCCCTTGAATGTTGAATTGCCTAAAATACCTGGTCTTTTATGTGGTCAAAAAAGGTTAGTTATGTTATGTAAATAAGTAAATCACCAACTAAATTTCTGTGTAAAATATTCTAACTTCTTGGAGTTCCTTTCCTTTACTTCAGCTTTGAATCAGGCAACATGAGCAATTTGGGAAACAGTCTTTTACTCTAAACCTGTTTGACGTATAATGACTTTTTGATTGCAATAAACCAAAGAAAGATCTAACATTAAGTTTGAATGAAGAAGCAGTACCATGGTATTCTGGTGCTTGAGATATTCAAGAGAGATCTGTATTTTACCACGTCTTAGTTATAAGTAGTAAACTTCATTCAGTCCCAGACAAAGAAAGTTAAATTATAGTGCTCCTTGGAGATTTGGCGCACAATCTGGCACAATCTGGCAAGTGACCATTTCACTGTTACAACTGAAGATGAGGGTAGTGGATGTAGAGGGGGTGTGAAGTCAGCGTTTCTCCTGCCCTTGCCACAAAGGGAAACCAAGATTAACACCACTCTTCTGTTGCTACTGCTCTTGTGGGGGATTGCAAGAAACAACCACTTATAACCTTATTACCCCGAAGAGAGTTTTCAAAGTAACAACCAGCGTTTCCATTTCTACAGTACCACTAGGTTCTTTCTAACCGCTGACCATTTGACTGGACATAATTCAAGAGATTATTGAATTAATTAAAATATTCAGTTATTTTTCCTTACCCAGTAAGGAAAGCTGTCTTTGATAATTTGAGACCAAGGATGCCTATTAGCTGAAAGGGCTAGCACATGGTGTTAACAAAGTCAAAGTCATTATTATAACCTAATATAATGCTTTAGGATTAAAAACAAATGCTACATGATCACACTTTCAGCCTTCATGAACACTCTGAAAAGGAGCTGTGTCAAGTAGTGCTAACACAGATTAAAGAAAAAAAAGAGAAATTTAGAAACTTGTCAATTAATAGTCACACAGTAGTGCAGTAGAAATGGAACTAGGACTTCCGACTTTTAACTAATCATTTCATGGCAGTCAATGTCTTTTAATGTTTGTTTACTGATCATAAAGTAACCCCTTTTTAAGAAATGCTGGTATGTGTCATAGCTGGATCAGAATAAACTAAACACCACTTCAGGATTAGCATTGAAAAATCTGGCCAACTAATAAAGACGTAAAAACTTTCTGAGTCTAAAACAGACTCAGGAAACATTACAAACTCAGTAGACTATTTATTCTAATGGGGACAGTTTCAGAATTAATAAGAAAAGCTGTAACCCTTTTAATGAGATGGTGATATCGTCAGTAAAATATCAATTCACGCCATGTTTAAATGTGGTAGTATCTCACACTTGTAGAGTGTTTTTAATTTTTGCCCTAATTCTGTCACCTTTTGTAACCGTTGTACTATATCTGGAAGTTATAGAAGACAAACAGATAGACATCTTAAAGAACTCTCTGTGGATACTCTTCGGTTAAAGACTCCAAGTAAATTCATTTGTAAAAGAAAAAAGAATTATCTTTTTGTTGAATAGAGGTATACAAAAGTCAGGGACAATGGAGAGCTGCTTCAGATACCAAATCAGCCAATTCTTACCCTTGGCTTCAATGAAAATGTTACTTAGATACAGCCCAATAGTAGAATATAGTTTTAAAATCTTATCTTGGTAATTGCTAAACTGAAAAAAATATAGACACTACAGTCCACACATATTCTGCAAGAATTTAGGAAATTGCAGTTCACTGCAGTCATAAAAGCTGAGAATAAATAGCTTGATTTTTAACATAAATGATCAAGCTTTTTGTTAGCAAAAGTGGTCATCTTAAAATACATTCCTATTTTTGCCATTGTAGAAAATGTTTTATTCCCCTACCCTCCAGAAGGCGGCGTACATTCTATCCCAGAGGGCTTGGAGTGGGCTCAGTTTGTATATGTTAAATAATGACTTGGGGTGAGTGAGGGGGGCAGCTGTCAAGGGAACAGATCAATTGGCCAATTGAAATGTCATTTCTCCACTTGCTGTAGGATGTTGCCCTGTCTCTTTGCTGTCTCTCTCTCTTTTTTTTTCATTCTCTTGTATTTTGATTTAGATATAAAAGCTGAGACATAATTTAAACTGACAGCAGAATCAAACAGTGTGACCTTGCCAGAATTGTTTCAGGCCTTCAACACAATCCACTGGGGGTAAAGCCTGGATAGAGGGAGGGAGTGAGTAAGAGCAAATGAGAAATGAGAGAGCCAGCCTCTCCATATGGCCTTGCTCCTCATGTGTTCCTGAAGGGCTGGTCTCAGATCTGGATGTTTCCAAACCTGCCTGACAGGAGAAAGAGAAGGGGAGAGAAAATAGGGCAGGAGCAAATGAGAAAGATTGGAACAATAGAGTGATGATGATCATGTAAGGCCTCCTGTGTGGCTGTGTCAAAAGTTGAATGACTGGTATTTAATGTTTTAGAGCTTAGTTTTACCCTGGTAGGGAGAAATAGCCAGTACCCACTTTGGTAATAGAGTAACAAGATAAACACGACCTTGTCAGATGACAGATACTGAAAGGATGGTTGGCAAGAGGGCACTTAAGGCCTTACAGTGGATCCCCGAAAAGGTTTCTGAGCAATACCTACAATTGTCTATCCAGAGGAAGGATGGGTGGCCTAGTAGGTATGTTTGAGATGACTGCAGACAGTGTCATATTGCTTCTGGCTTTTAAAAAAATTTTTAATAACTCAGAATGCCAATATTTTAATTGGCAGCATTGATGACCTTTTCCACCCTCTGGCATACAAGTGTCTACCTGCAGGATGGTTCTCTCCAGATATCAGATGCCTTGGGAAGCCAAATCAGTGAGTGGTTGGGTTGAAGAATCTTCACCCCAGCAAGGCCCTTGGGAAGCCTGACCCACATCAGAGAGCACTTTTCTGGTGCTGGTATTTCTTTGCTCTGGATAATGATGGAAAAATCCAGCAAACTTGGCTTTCAGAAGAAATTACTTCCCAAAAAGAGAGTAGAAAAGGCAGGGCAGTGTCGTGATGAAACAATGGTGAAACGTTTCTCAGGAGAAAGAACAGTGGAAAGCCATGGTCAGGGAAAGGGTTAGGAATGAGTCTATGATGGAATAAAGGCCTAGAATGCATGTGTGCCCTGACCAGATTTGTTTTTGGACATTAGAGCAATAAAGATAAAAATACAAACCAGAGAAACAGCTACCACTGGAGTGCTCATTTTGTGCCTGGCATTGTGTTAAATGCTCCATGTAACATTTCATTTAACCATCATAGAAAAATGATGAGGTGGGTGCTTATCAAGTAGCAGAGTCAGTATTTGACCTTGTGGGATGATTTCAGAACTTCCTTACTTTACCACGGAAGACACCATCCACTGTCCTCTAGTTCAGACCCTTTGTGAGCCCTGACTTTGGATCTAGGATTTTGAAGGTAATAATGAAATAGACACAGTTTGTGTCCTTGAGAAACTTCTAATTTAACTGCTAAAGAAAGAGTAAAACATGAAACTACCTCAATTTTTCTTTAGAATGAGATGAGATATAAATAAATAATCAAGATCTCTCATGAAATAATTAAATAGAATAGAATTGTGACTTGAATGATGCTTGGTGGAAATCACTGGCAAAATGAGAACCAAGCTGAGAATCCATGAAGAAGGGTGAAACTGAGCTGAGTCTGAAGAATTTTTCAGGACTTGGAGAGGAAGGAGGAAGAGCATGGTGTCCCAAGAAGCAGGAATACCAAGAACACTGAAGTGAGAATGAGCATGCCATGGTTTAGGGACAGTGAATTGATGGGTGAGATGAGAAGGGAGGGTCTGGTTGGGGAGTAAGGAGCTACAGAGATAGGTTAGGAATGAAATTGAAAGACAGTCTGAGGAAGGAGAGGAGACTTGATGTGGAGCAAAGCTGTGGTAGATTTCTGAGCAAATGGGTTACACAGGCTAGAAGTGAAGTTATAGGAGACCATTGTCATAGCCAAGCTGATGGAGGGGAGATGAGAGAGACAGAAAGTAAAGACGTCATCCTCAGATGCTTCTTCCAATCACTTGGGTATAAGGGATGAGAGATGACTTGGGGCCTGTCAGGCTAACAGAGCCGAAGGAGAAGTTGGAATCCAACATGACAACCTAGATTCCTCTTCCATTTGTCCCCATTCTTCTGCTGCTCCATCATCCTGTGGCTTTGCACAAAGAGATTTGGATCTTAGAATTTGATAAGGCCTGCATAGGGCCACAGAAATTCAACTGGTGGAAATATAGAAGGCCCACAAAGATTTGGCAGCCCTGAGCTTACAGCCAGAGCATCACATACCTGGGTACCTCGTAGTTAAGTGACAGGTGAGACATTTTCTCTCTAAACTCTGCAACTTCTAACACCATAGTCCAAGTCTACCATAATATCCCATTTGGACTGTGAATTCCCAGTCTCTTCTGATACAGTTGTTGTCACTACTCCCTCCTTCCTTTTCTACAATCTCTTTTGACCTAGGACTTAATCTTTCTTCTGTGGTGCTTAGTCATCTCTATAGAGTCATGTAACATTGAAAGTGGAAGGGAGATTATTAGTGGTCAGCTGGTGCAGAAGATGGTGTTAATAGCTGTGAAGTACACAACCTAGTCTATCACAGAAAAAAGATCATCTCGGAGAAGTTAGCATGAACTCCATGAGATGCAGCTTTAATATCTGAACGGTCAGCTTTTGCAATAAAAGACAGATGCCAATAGAGCTTGTCTTCCACACAACAGCAGTAAATCAGCCCTGCCTTTTTTATAGTCAGCTCGCATGCCTGAGACATAATAAACGGGCTTCCCCTACTCATAGCTCCAGAAGTGGGAGTGGGAGTGTGAGGAGGCCCAGGGTTGAAAGGTGCTAGTTTCAGGCTTGTAAACATACCTTTCAGTCGAAAAGACCTGTCGTGTGTACAGCACGCTCCTCCCAACTCTGCTAGCTGAGCCTCATCCTTCAGCTAACTGGAATTACCACATCATTTCACTCCACCAAGTTTCCTTGACTTGGCAGTTTTTCTGATTGCCTGGCGGTCATAGACCATCTATCTTTTGCTGATACAGGGAAATGAGGGAATTGGAAATGCACAAGGCTGTTCTGGGACCCCAGCACAGAAGTGTCCCTGAGCTGGGATTTTTTGTTGTTGTTGTTGCTAACATAGAGAATCCTTAGAGTCTCCTCCTCCCCATTCCTCAGTTCACTCGCTTCTGTTTTGTTCCCTCCAGCTCCCCAGTTCTCCCCATTTTAACCTTGCCCACCTCAGGAAATCCCTTTATACATTTGTGAGCAGAAGTTGTCCACAGGTAGCCTGGGGACCTTAATGAGTGTGTGGTGGGGATCTATCACTTCTGTCTTCAAAAAGTAAAGTAACATCTCCACGGTCAACTACAGCAACCCATGGCCGGAGCACAGGGTCCTTAGAAAAACACATTTCCTCAATTTCAGCTCTTTGAAAATCTTTCCTAACCTGACTTTGTCACTGTAGGCTTCCCAGGCTCATAGTCAAGAGAGCCTTCTTTTAACTGAGGTTCCCTTACCCAATCTATGAGGGATTCTGGGAAGTAAAGAGAAAGTATATAGTGAAGGCTCCTTTAAATATGCAGCTGAATCTGGTCTAAATCTGGTGCCTCTGCTGTTCCCTGTGTAACAATCATCCGTCAATTGTTATAAAAGAAGAGAAGGCATCCAACATTTAAAAATACTTTTTAACTTTAAAGTTTTTATTTTAGAGCAGTTTTAGATTTATGTAAAAGCTGCAAAGATAGTACAGCAACTTGCCCAAATACTCCATGCCTATTTTCCTCTGTTATTGATGCCTTACGTTAGTATGGTACATTTGTTACAATTAATGAACCAATGCTGATACATTATTATTAACCAAAGTCCACTCTTTATTCCCATTTCCTTAGTTTTTGCCTGATGCCCTTTTTCTGCTCTGGGATCCCATCTGGACACCACATTGAATGTAGTCGTGTTTCCTTAGGCTGCTCTCGACTGTGACGGTTTCTCAGACTTCCCCTGTTCTGATGACTGTCACACTGTTAAGGAGTGCTGCTCAGGTATTTTGTAGAATATCCCTCAACTGAAATTTGTTTGATGTTTTTCTCATAGACTGGGGTTATGGATTTTTAGGAAGAAAACCACAGAGGTAAAGTACCATTTTCAATACATCATATCAAGAGTATATACTATCAATATGATTTATCATTGTTGGTGTTGACCTTGAGCACCCGGCTGAGGAAGTGTGTGTCAGGTGTCTCCACTGTAAAATTACTGTTTTTCCCCCTTTCTGTACTGTACTCTTTGGAAGAAAATCTCTATACACAACCTACACTTAAGGAGTGGAAAGTTATGCTTCGTGTCCTTGAAGGTAAGACATCTGCATAAATTATTTGAAATTTTTCTGAACATGAAAATTGTCTCTTTGCTCCCATTTATTAAGAATTCAATCATTTATTTATAGTAGTATAGAAGCATAGACATTTATTTTATAGTTTGGATTATAATCCAATATTACTTTATCTTGTTGCTTGAATTGTGCAGCTTTAGCTATAAGGAGGACATTCAGTTGTCTCCTGTGTCCCTTTGACATGTCTTCATCACTGCACGGATTTAGTTGGTTTGTTTATTTGTGAGCATTTCGTTTTGTTCTGACACTGCAAGAGGTTCCAGGTTCATCTTGATTCATTTCTTGACCTTGTCCATTGCTTCAAGGAGCCCTGGTTCCTTTGACTGGAGAATAGTATTAGAAATCAAGATCTAGGTGCTATGTAGAAAGTAAAATTTTTGAGCAACCAAACTTGACATTTTGTGTCGAGATCTATGAGGTGATGAATATAAATTTCACAATAACCTGCAAGATAATTGTTACTGTTTTCTTTTCTATGATGAATATGGAGTGCTGGAGAGGTTAAAGCCTTTTCCAAGTTGACATAAACAGTGAGTACCGGAGCGGGAATGTGAACTTTGGTTATGTAACTCTAGAACTGTACCTCTCAAGCACTTAGTCTGTATCATACACTGGCAATATCAGAAACAAGTGAAATATAAAGAATGGATTCACTGGATTCAAATAGACGTGGTTTTGAATATCATCTTTTTGAATGCGTTTATCTATATCATAAGGTTGTTAGAACTGTACATACGAAACTTTCAGTACAATGTCTGGTATGTGGTAAATATTTGATAAATTTTAGCTTCTGCTATATCATCGTCATCTTTATCTTCTTCATTATCTGTTGCCATAAGCTTATGTTTCCATTTTCCATTCTTCTGCCATCTACCATGGACATCCTGGAATGTCCATATCTTGACCTTACAGAAAGAATAAATTAATGAGACAAGTAATTC
Organism: Equus quagga; assembly: GCF_021613505.1. NCBI lineage: Eukaryota > Metazoa > Chordata > Mammalia > Perissodactyla > Equidae > Equus > Equus quagga. Next base: position 19,252,884 of record NC_060270.1, on the reverse strand, counting down.
ACCCCATGAGTGCCCAATGCCACCAAATACAATATTTGATATACGAGTGAATTCTTTTTAACCATGCAGTTTCCTACTCCCTGTTGCAGAGTAATGCAAGGTTAGTTTGAAAAATGCATAGGGAAGCAATATTGGAGGAGAAGAGCTAGGCTTACCTTTGACCAAAATGACCAGATTGGTTGGCAAGCTGACCAAAATCTCCTTTTCCTAGAGCCTATCCAAATTTCTTTCCCAGGAGTCTATTTATCATAGTGATCACAGTCTTCTGGTCCCTACCTGAAGGTGGGTATGTGGAGGGGGCATAGAGGAAATATGTATATGTGTGTGTGTGTCCATATATATCCCACTTCCTCTCCTCTGGAAACACACAAAAACTGCGTACTGGGTGAGGGAGCCTATGAAAGGTTCATGGCAGAAACTGAGTCATAATGATTAGCAAGCTTCATTAATTCTGATGATACCCTCATTTCCTAAATATTACCCCCTAAGTTATACACAGCGATCATTCACAAAGCTACTTAAAATATAAATCTTCTATCATTTCTCATTTAGCTTAGCAGCATCCTCAAAGGCCTGTTCACAAAGCACATGGTTTTAACAAGTAGATACCAATACTGGATAACATGTGAGCAGAAAGGGAGAGAGAAGGCAATGTTTTGCAAATGTACTGTGGTTAGGATTTTCTTTTCTTTCAAGTGTCATGTTTAGGGTTTAAGCACCTCTGTTCTAGAGAAAGTGATCAGAGGATCTTTGAGACACAAGGGTTTTGCTAGGTCGTCTGTCCCTACTTGAATACTTCTCATGCAGAGGAGATGATCAAGAGATGCTGGACAAAAAGTGCTTGCCTGGCTGACTGCTACATTCTTTTCCTGATAATTCGAAAGCATCTTGGCCATAGATTACCACTGGCCAAGCTCAGCCTTAGGTAGAATATAACATGGGGATGGTGAGGGATGTGGAAAAGAGCTAGATTCAAGTTGATGAGTGAGCCCTGATTCACTGCTCTTGTCTCTCATTAATCCTCACTCTAACCAGTGCCAAGTACCTGGCTGCCCCTTCAATATAACCTCTGTTCTGCTTTGGCAAGAAGGAGATGTGCCCCCACAGGATTTGTTTCCATAGGGTCCCTGTAGAGCTTTGGATGGCAGCTGAGGCTGCTATTGAAAAGAAACAGAACAAAGAAGAAAGAAAGAAAGGAATGAAGAAAGAAGGAAAAGGAGTGGTAAATTTGTGCAATTGTTGTTGATTAATTTCTTAATATATTGAAGATAGAAGAAGATTATAGGAATGAATAGATGAGTAAATCTACCCAGTTCTAGTCAAGAGTGTGCTCACTGTCTCTCCTCTCCTTTCTCTGATACTTTCCTTCCTGGAATTAGAGAAAGAAAAAGAGCTGAAAATAACTCAGAACATCATCTACAGCAATCTTTTTTTACCAGATGAAAACTTGATTCCTGAGAAACTGAACTCAAGACCGTATTTTCTGATTCTCACCGTAGTGGCTAGGGCTACCCTTCCCATAGTCTGCTGTGCCCTTCTTTATCTTTCTCCTTTTTATTCCACCACCATTCCCAACCACATGCAGGGTTAGTCCTATATTTGTTGCCGTTTCTGCTGTATTTGCAACTTAACTTATGGATGGAAACATGGAGCCTCACTGATTTCTGGCAGAGCTCTGCCTCATGTGCTGATGAGCACTCCCTCACACTGGGCACCTATCCAACAGCAGGTGCCTTGCTCCATGAGTGGCTCTGTAGCTGCATCTCAAAGGAGGCAGGTTGAAGTCCAACACTGTCTCCCTGCTGCTTTGAGGTTATGGTCTACCACCAGCATTTCTCTCACCAAGTGAAAGGAGGGGAGGTACCGCTGCCAAGGTTAGCACCACTAGACATGGGAGGTGGCCATAGGGAGCATCTGTGACAGCTTAAGGATTTTAGCTTGATGGATGGTTAAGAAGATAAGATGAGACATTTGAATTTATTTACATAGGATTATTGTCCATGAACCTGAGTGGGTTGACCTTCAGGTCATGATGAAATGTCTGTCTGTTTTCTCAAATTGAGAGTAAACTGGAAGTGAGGCTCAGAGGATCCGAATTTGTATCATGATAGGGCTCTTGGAGACAAATTATTCTGCTTTAGTAATATGCATTTGCTTTTATACATTATACATTAATTTAGACATACATAGAACATGTGTGACAGTATAGTTTTGTAAGAGCAAATGGGAAGTCATGAAAACAGGACTTAAAGTTTATATGAGGCATAATACCTCAATGTTAATAAAAGATTATAGGCACACAAAAGGAATGATAGGAAATACTGTGGGATGGATGGCACAGAAGCAGGAAAATAGAAGGTGTGTGTAAAGGCAATGAAACAATATTTTTTTTGAGAGACCCTAAGGGTTGTGGTAGGGGTGTAATGAAAGAAAACTTTGAAAAGAATGACATGCCCAGGTGAGATTTGTCCTCATAGATTGGTGAGCCAATGAAAGTATTATTTATTAGGGGAGTGATTTGACTTAAAAAAAAAAAAAACATTTAGGACTATTAATCTGGCAGCATGTAAATGATGTATTGGAAAGACTAAAGGTGAGAGACAGTGATTTAATGAGAAAAGTGTGTCAATTGCCCTAAATTAAGAAGTTATAGAACCTAAATGAGTGTGGTGATGATGAGAAAGAAAAGTAGGGATGGATAGATGAATGGATGAATGAATAGATGCAAGAAATACTGGACGAAAGTAATGGAGCAGCTCTGGTGATGAACATACTTTGTGGGACCAAGGAGAATGGAGTAAATGTGATGCACAACTTAGCTGAGAGTGAGATCTGACTGCAATGTAATTCTCCCAGTTGTATCAAAGGGGATGAGTTTTTTTGATATGATCAACTCAGAGGTTTTGATGTTGGCTGATTAGGAAAATGGTGACATAACTGATAATATGAAGAAAAGCCAAAGGGTAGAGAGATTTTACAGGACGAGAGAGGATGAATAATAAGCTGTAGGTAATGGCAGAATGTGAGCTAGAAGGCTGTGGAAATGCAGGAATTGTGCTCAGAAAAGGAGGCAGGTTGGAGCTAAAGGTTTGAAGTCATTTATATATAAGTCATGAGCTGAGACAACATATTGAAAGTTGAACATGTGCAGGGCAAAGAGCAGAGCCAAGGCAGGAACCTCTGTTATACCTTCCATCAAAGGTCAGGAGGAAACAAAGTAAAGTTTTCAGAGATAGAACAATCTAAGAAATGGAAAAAATATGAGAATCTCATTCTTCTGGGGATAGAATTTGAATAATAAGGGGTTAGGAAGAGAATGGGTATCAAAATGGAGACTACAACTATAGGCTGATGTTCAAAAGCAGAAAGTCAATTACATCCGCAGTGATGTATGTGAAGCCTTTCTATTTGGGAGTGAAACTTGGGCTGCCCTCTTATTTCAGATCCCATCCCATGTTTACTTCACTTTTTCATTTGCATGTAATACTTATCATTGTCTAAGATCTGACAATCAGATTTATATTTTTCTGTATCCTAGGAAATAGATTGAATGAGTCCAGAGGGCCTCAAATAATTTTCTGCCTCTGCATATTTGCTTCTCCATCTGGCCCAAGGAGGCCTGATGCCTCTGAGTCTTGTGAGATAGACTCTGTCTCTGGGCTGTGTTTGGTTTTCCTGAGCTCCAGCTGCCAGATGGAGCCCACCAAGCTTTCTCTTATTTATTTCTCCAATGGGTCTTGTTTCTCTCACTCTGCATTATCTCCTTTACTTCTGCTTGTGTCTGCAAAACTATGTTCTGCTCTTACTTGCATCTTCATCCATCATTTAAGAAACTAGGATATTAATATATCTCTTTAAAGCCAGCCCCAGTGGCCTAGTGGTTGAGTTAGCCACACTCCACTTTGGCGGCCCTAGTTTGGTTCCCTGGCACAGACCTATACCACTTGTCTGTCAGTGGCCATGCTGTGGTGGTGGCTCACGTACAAAAAGAGGAAGATTGGCAGTGGATGGTAGCTCAGAGTGAATCTTCCTCAGGAGGAAAAAAAATCTCTTTATAATATTGAAATAATAATTGTTTATATTTTTATGGCTTTTATACTTTCCTAAGTGCTAGTGTGTGTTTTATCTCATTTGGCCTTCAGGAAAACCCAGAAGTTGGGTTAGCCAAATAGTTATACCCATTTCACAGATAAGGAAACCAAGGACCTAATGAAGGTTGTATAATGGATGCACATTGGAATCAATCTAGACTCACATTCATACTTTTTGACTTCTCACCCGGTGCTCTCATCTTGTGACCACACCTTGCATGTAACATCTCCCATGGAAAATTCCCCAGGCCTCTGTTTCACAATGTCAGCCAGTACTTAGGAGTACCAGCTTTGCAGTTACACAGACTGGTTAGTTCTAACTCTGCTGTTTGGCCTTGCAAAGCCTACATTAGCTCTTTGAGTTTCAGTTTCATTATCTGTAAATGTGGGAATAATGGTACCCCATCATAGTGTTGCTGTGAAAATTAAATTAGATTATGTTATAGAGGTTGCATTGGGACCGCTCAACAAAGGTTAACAGCAATAAAATTATTTATTTAGGCTCTATATTGATATTTGACCATGAGCTACTATTTAAAAATATTTCCCCTAAAATTCACATGGCAAGCCCCTGAATGTCCTTTTATAATAAGGGGGATTTGCATTTGGGGAAATAAAGCATGTTTTCAGAGGCACACAATTTATATACACTGATTGGAACTGAAATAATAATCAGATAAGTCAAGAAGCAGTAGTAGTATTGATGAAATAATCCTTAGTTGAAACAAGTTTATTTTAGTCTAGAGGTTTGATTATTCATTCCTGCTTTGCCTTTTTCCCTGCCCTTAGTCATCTTTTCTTTTACTTCTAAGCTGTGGCACCTCGTGGCATATTTCTTGCCCCTCACAAATAGAAAGACTCTCGGATCTCAAAGCCAACTTCAACAATGGAGAGGGAGTAACAGAAATCTCACTCAAACACAAATACTTCCATTAATTGTTCACATTAACAGTACAAAAGGAAAGTAGAAAATTACAGGCAAGGAAAGCAACTTCTGGTTTTGAATGTTCTGCATATTTCTCCATGGTCACCGCTTGAGGTTCCTTTTCTGCCAGCGGCATGTTGTATGGGACAGGAGACTCAGTGGGGTCTGGCCCTTCAAGAAATGTCAAACTCCTAATGTTCCACTGGTTATAGGTATAACCAGAATGTGCACCCACTCCTCATCTGTCTCCTTCCTCAGCAAGACACCAAGATTGAAGGTGGTAGGAGGTTCATTGGTAGAGAGGGTCACCCAGTCCTGAGAATTAGCCCTGAGTTCTACTCTGGGAAGTGCTGTAATGAGTGCTTTTTGCGATAAACTCTGTCTTCTGAGGCCAGCCAGTGAAACATTCATTTAGGAGGGAAAAAACCTCCAAACTGTGTGAGTCACTGAATGTTTAAAGGATTAGTTGATAGATGCATATATACTAGGAATGCTAGATTTTTGTTTTTTGCCATGCCCCACAAAAACCAACTCATGGGATGTTTTTTAAGCCCTCATATCTGGTCTGACAAAAAGTCGATCAGCAGTACCAAATAGCCAAGAGCCCGTAGGGGCTACTGACATCAACTAGCTCTAGCATCTTACGTCGCTTTTCTTTTTACAAGCTATGTCAAATTTTCAGCATCTGCCCTTCTAGGCCACTAGATTTTCACCTCGAAAGTTAGGTGGTCTCAGGACCCCTTGGGGATGTGTTGAAGGGATTTAAAACTGAAACTGCAACACTATTTAAGGAGATTCTACAAAGTACTTAGGCACTGGCCTTTTTTTTTTTTTTTTTAATGATGGGAAAGGCAATCTCTTTATTTAGGAAACTCATGTTTCTGTATGGGAAAAAATGGAAGATCTGAAACACAGAGATGAGAGATTGAGGAAAAATGGCCTTCAAAGTTAGATGGAGAGAGACACAGAGAGTCACATGATGTGGCTTTGCAGGAGGCCTGGGTCTTGCTCCTCTGTTCATTCATTTGGCAGCTCTCGGTGAGCAAGGTACCATGGGCCCTGATGGGAAATGAAAGGAACAAAGATAATAGCTGCCCTCAAAGACTTTCCCTGGTGCTTTTGTTTTAGAATCAAAGAACAGTAGAACCAAAGGCAATCTCAGAGAGCAAAGAGTTCAAACCTCTTCACTTTCCAGATGAGACAACTGAGGCACAGGAAGGGGATGTGATTTGCACTTTTTTTAAGCAAATCCGCTAGTTGCCAAATCAAGACTAAAAACCCAACAGTCCTTATAATCCTAAATTCATTCCTCTTTTGACTCTGCCACTTTCTTCATATGTCTGAGCTTTGGATAGGTTTTTTTGTTCTAAATTCCTTACAGACAGGTTGTTTTTCCTCTTCTCCTGAGGTAGGGAACACAGCCAGGGTGTGAAAGCTTCTTTGTAACCAGACTTTGCCACTACCTATTCAATGCCTTTCAGCACCTCCATCCCCACAGCATTTTTACAATGCTCATACTATGGTTTCCCTTGAGACAATTCTCAAAGTTGTACAGTCTACTCAAAGAAACTCTGGTGTCTCTGCTTAGTGGGAATTAGCTTTAAGGATTATATATAGTCATGCATCACTTAATGACAGGGATACATTCCAAGAAATGTGTCATTAGGTGATTTTTGTCATTGGGTGAGTATCATAGAATGTACTTACACAAACCTAGATGGTATAGCCTACTATAGCCCTAGGCTGTATGGTATTAATCTTATTGGACCATCGTTGTATGTGTGGCCCATTGTTGACTGAAATGTCTTCATGCGGCACATGATTGTATGTTCAAGGTGGAGCCGCTTCTTGCTGCTTCAGAGCACCATTGTGTTTACCAGAGGGGCCCGTGACCCAGCAAATCCCCCTGGAAGTCAGTGTGTACTTGCTGAATGCTCCCTCAGTGCCACCTACTGGTAGCATTCCTGGGTTGTGTCCACCCAGCATAACCCTTCTCTGCTTTGGGATGCCAGATGCCCAAACCCTTGACCTTAATTAATAAACATGGAAACAAATTTTGAGTCATAGATTTTATGTCAGTTGAGGTGATTGCCATTCTCCTTATATGTCTTTTCAGTATTTTAGCCACTTACTAAAATTTAAATCACTGTTTTAATGGACATCTATAATTTTGGTCAACTATATGGGGACAAATGTGTTGTAAATATACACAAGCACTATTATACACTAATTGGACATTAATCCTTTAAAATTCCCAAATCCATGATTTCATATATTCTTTGAAATTGGAGAGGCATGAGATTTTAATCTTCTTGAGTGCAGCATGAGGTTATTTGATAATAAAATATTTAGAAAGTGGTGACCATCATGACAGTGATGCATTTCATAATTCTATTTGTCTGTTACAAACACATTAGAACCAGTTGATCAAATTTACAATAATTTACCATTAAAATAAAAATTTCCCTGTGTATCACATTTCATGATGTGAGGAAATGTGTTTGATTCTCATTTCTGAAGTATGCTGGGAACTGAGCTATATATTCGTGTTCATGGTATAGTATAATTATTGCAAAATGATAAAATAGGATATCATTTCGTGTTTTCAGTTATTTTATGGTAGGTGAGAAGATACAACTTTGAAGCTCTGAAAAATGTTCCTCTTCCCTGTTGACAACACACTGAGATAAATTGAATGTCAGACTCATGTTTGTTTGTTTGATTACCAGTGGCTTCAGGATACCCATACCAGCCTTTGGTATGTTCTGCAATATATGTGAGTTTGATGCTATTCCCCGTGATAAATATATCCAGGATTGAGAGACTTAACCACAATGCCACTAACAGGGAAAACCAATAAAAGCAGGCAAAGTCTTAGGTAAAGCTTGTGGAGGTCATATAACAAGTTGTAGATAAATAAGTGGAAGAAGTAAACATTGATTTAAGTCAGAGTAGTGAAAAAAAAGTCTTCTAAAGATTGTTGAATATTACAGTGTCTGGGAAAATATCGGAATAGGCTTAGACATAGGCCCTGACCCTTATATGCTTCAATTTGTCCTATATTATTGCACACCATTCATACAACTTGAGAATTTGAAAATAATCAATGGTCCCTGTTTCCTTCGTCTACCCATATCTTGTTACCTTGGTAACAGGTCTTGTACGATTTTAAGAATTTCCAGAATTATCATAAGTTCATTTCAAGAATGTGCTTCTAAGTGAATAAATTAAAAAAAAAAATAAAAGGAAACCTAAAGATATCCTCAAAGCACATTGAATGAGAACATGAAGGATCTGCATTTCTCATTTAGAGGGTATTATAAAAACAATTCCAGAGCTCCTGGTGGTATCCGCCATATGCCAGACTTTTCACAGGCAATTCATGAGTGGAAAAATCCTTCCATTTTTCCTCCTACTCCAGTACTGGATTACTGGGAATGGGTCTCATATAGGTTGCTCAGAAGGAAGAGGAGGAGGTACAACAGCAGGAGTAGAAGCAGGGGATGAGGATAGAGGAGGATATGTTGAAGGAGGTGATGGTGAAGGTGTTGATGATGGAGAAGAAGACGAGGAAAAAAGAGGGAGAAGGAGAGTAGAAAAAAGGATGGTATGTTCTATATCAAGGTGGTTTAACCAGGAGGAAGCTGCGACTAATTTATTAGCATAATTGTATAAATTCCATTGTTCAAGTTACATGAATGGATGCAAGCATAGATTTGCAGAAGTCTAACCCATTCAGTGCACCACTAGGTGTCTAAGCATATGCTGATGTCTGACATTCAGAAAGTGTCATTGTTAAAAAATTTTTTATTTATTTATTTATTTTGGTGAGGAAGACTCATCCTGAGCTAACATCCACTGTCATTCTTCCTCTTTTTTTTCACTTGAGTAAGATTAGCCCTGAGCTGACATTCGTGTCAATCTTCTTCTACTTTATACATGAGATGCCTCCACAGCATGGCCTACGAGTGGAGCAGGGCCATGCCTGGGATCTGAACCCAGGAACTTGGGCCTCTGAAGTGGAACATGCAGAATTTTAACCACTTGGCCCCAGGGCCAGCCTCCCAGAAAGTGTCTTGAGCTCAGAATATGGCTCTATTTACCAGAGTTAAAGAAAAACAATATGAATTGATGTAGTTTGAAAAGATGCATGACTAAACCTCTGGAATATCTCGCAATTATTTATGTTACCATTTTTGATCATTTGACAATAATCTAAACAGACTTTTTGGTACCTAGTATGTGCTAGTTATTCTGTTTGCTTCTATTCTCATTTTTAAAAACCAAATATAACTGTCTAAGCTTAAGTAGGTGTTTCAAGAGTTTTCATGTGGAAAAGACTTTCATCAGTGATTCCCTGTTGAAAGATAATATAAAATATAACAGAGAAGGGTAGTTGATATCATTGTGAGTGTTTATATGGGCAGTCTTATTTATCCTGCTGGTGTTGAGAAACAAAAATAAAATATACGCTGTATGGATTATATATTGTCTAGATCCTGGTGCTCCTTATTTTTTGAGTTTTTAAGTTTGGGGGAACAAGTTTTGACCTTAGATAAAACTAAATTCTGGGAACAAGTTTTGATCTAAGATAAAGCTGAATTCTGTAACTGTGAGCCATGTTGTAGCGGAGTTCTGCAGTTTGTATGAATACAAAGAGTTTAATTAAAATTGAAGGCAGAGTAGATTCTCTCCATCTATCATTGTCATCACTTAAAGCTGGATTCACTGGGCTTGTGTGGTTCTTCTGGGCCAGCTGGTGTACATCCCTCCAGATCTTGTCCCAGGCTTCAGACTGGAGTCTAAAATAAAAGAGATCAAGAGATAGATGGAAAAAATACTTCGGAAAAGTCAGGAATTTTCACTCTAGCCTCTCCTGGGCCAATACGATTTTTCTATAAACTGGAGAATGCTGGGTAAGTTTTCTGGACCCTGGTTCCCCATTTACACCATGAGATAGCTGCAGTGAGTGATGTCTAAAGACCCATCTTGCACTGGACCACGAGGTAGTTTCAACAGTTAAAGTGACGGATGCAAATCACATGACAGGATACAAAATACTGTGCAACCTTTGTGAGAGGTGACCTGCGATGGACACCTCCTCACCTTTCTAAATCAGTGGATCCCATGCCTCTTGTTCGCCACCACTCTCAATTACCCTCAGTAATTGCACTGTGCCTTGCCAAGACTGTCACAACTTAGCAACTTCTCTGACCTTATTTTGAAGGTGCCGTCATCCAAGAACATATGTTGACCTTTATCTGCCAAGTCATAGGCAGTATTTGTAAATAACTTTTATGTAGTTAATTTATCCACTGTCTTCATTTGATCTTATACTCTGCCTTGCAATTTCTACATTGCCTTTCAGTCATTAGTAATTTTCTTGCAATCTAAAAGCATCACTTAGCACTCAGGGTCTCTGCTCTGACAGCCAGCTGGATCACACTCTGTTTGCTATTTTAGCTCAATGTTGATGGGTGGGCCAGGCCAGTAGCAAAAATAAGTGAATAAATAAACAGAGGTGCATTGAAGACTGTTTTCTTTTAGCCTTTAAAAATGAAACCTAAATTTTCCCTTTCCTTTAAATGAGTGCAGGACATAGTAACTCGCTTCTAAAGAACAGCATATGGAGAGAGAAAACTAGTAACTTTACAGTGGAGAAGTCTAGCAAAAATCTAGCAAATCTACCTTAATCAGGTTGTCAAGCTTAACATTACCAGTGATAAGTCATAGAGACTAAGGAGACATGATGATTAAATGCAAAACTGGGGAAATCTGAATAAAGTCTGCATTTTAGTCAATGGTAATATACCATGTTAGTTTCTTAGTTTTTGACTCACGTGCCCTGGTCATGTAAGATGTTAGCATGAAGAGAAATTGGGTGAAGGTACACAGCAACTCTGTTCATGGCCTCCTAAGCTTCTGTCTGTTGTGGAAAGAATAGTGCACAAGGATATAGGTGCCTGCGTTAGTCTCCTAGGGCTGCCATAGAAAAAGACCACAAATCGTCTGGCTTAAGCAACAGAAATGTATTGTCTTACAGTTCTGGAGGCTAGAAGTCCAAGATCAAGGTGTGGGCACTTTTGGTTCCTTCAGAGGGCTGTGAGGGAAAGATGTGTTCCAGGCTTGTAGATGGCTTTGGTTTGTAGATGGCTGTCTTCTCCTTGTGTCTCTTCATGTTGTCTTGCCTCTGTGCCTCTCTGTCTCTCTGTAAAGACCCTGTCACCAAATAAGGTCATGTGCTGGGGTACTAGTAGTTAGGACTCCAATGTGTAATTTGCAGAGGACACAATTCAACTCCTAGCAGTGCCTCCGAGCTCTTTAGTCTTTTTCGTTCTGAAGGTACCTTTAGCACCTCCCTCTTTCATCCCCCACTAAACTGTGCTGCTATTACCAAATGTTGCTCAAATCCATGTATTTCCCTTTCTCTGTACCATCACCATTACCACTCCAATCCAAACTACTATCCCAGTTCATCTGGACCTGAGAAAATGGCCACTGCTCCAGACAGCTAAGAGGGAAAAAGTCCAGGAAATTTTCATTCTTAGAGGACTTCAGGGTTTGATTACAGCAAGTGTTTATATATAATAATGCTATTTTGTGTGTGTACAAGATGGAGGGAGAGAGAAGGCTGGCTGAGTATGGAAGAACACTTTACTCAAAATTCAATATGCCAAAATGAGAATTTTAGTTTAAATAAATACCCTTAACATTTAGTGTATTAGTTTAATATAATGAACACAGTATACTGATTCTGTGCTTGATCAGGGGTATAAAATAATGGCTCGGGTGGACAAGCCCCCTGCTGGCATGCAGCTTACATTCTAATGTGGCAACTCCTAATATACATCAATTAAGCTTACCAGGAGTTATTTTTGGTTCAAGGGCAGTTTCAGAGATACTGATAAAATTCTGTTCTCATTCTTGAAGCTCTGGTTTTCTGGCTTTGTGCTTGAAATCAACCTCTTCTTGCCAGAAACCTACTGGTCCACAGGAGACTGGCTCTTCAGACTAAAGAAGGAAAGCCACACCTGGGTCAGCCAGAGTGACTTCTCTTTGGGACCCTAGGCAAGAGAGGAACCCAGAATTTGTGACTGTTGGCCCCTCAGTTGCTTTTGCACTATTCGAATGGACTGTTCCCACTCTGGCAGGATGTGCAGCCTTATCTTTGGAATGACGTGGCATTACAGAGCCACTCCCTCATGAAGGCCTTAAGGAGAGTATCTGTCCTAATGCTTACATCACCCATATATGGAGGTATCAGATGGAGGAGAGAGGTAAAATAAAGCAGATTAGATGGCCACCCAGTCAATGGGCTAGTATGGTTGTGTGGAAAAGACCCATATTCAAACCCTCCCATCTGTCTATCAAATGAGTACTCTTCATACAACACCTCTTACTTTTCTGTATAATTCTACCTTCCGATATGAAATAGGTTAGATGAGTTTCCCAGATGAGGAATAACCACTTTGTAGCAAAAATAGGACTAGAAGCACTTCAAAGTGGAAGACTACATTATGTTACTTTTGGTTTCTTGGTACAAGAACGCAGGCAGTACTCCATTCTATTTGTCAACCAGTGTGTTTTCTGTTTGCAAGAGGAACCTGCTGCAGAACTCTGCCATCCACCTTGACAAACTATCATATTGTTCCGTTCGCAAGATATGACAAGGTTGCTTCTCAAGGTAACGCTAAGTGGCAAGACACCCATTTGCTTTGAAATGGAATAGAAAAAGAAGCTAACTTAATTCTTATTAGACACTATTTAGAGATTGCAATCTTTGCACAAGCTATTTCTCAGGAATAATTTACTTTAACCCTAACCCTATTCTTAAGGTGGGCGTGCTCATGCATAACAGCTGCAGAATATAGGCCGTTGTCTTTTATTTCAATGACACTTAGCAGACTCTCTCCATCTGACACGTATAACACAGCTTTTTCTGCTCCTTCCTTTGACAGAAATGAATGCTGGCCAAAAAGTGGAAACCAAAATAGCAAAATAAAAATATTTTTAAAGTGGAACAATTTCAAAACTGGGCACATGGATGAGAAATGAAAAATGAATGCCATCCGAATATGTTCTGACCTAAAACCTTTAAAGTAACTTGCAGCTCTTTTAGTGGGAGGGAGAACATGAATTTTCTAGAATTTTGTACAGGAAAGGGAGTCGGTGGGGAGAGGTAACCTCTTGCCCTGCAAGGCCTTGATGGATTAGTCCTGGCCCAAGCAGAGTGCTGACATCACAGCCATCAAGAAAGCAATGAGTGGGTGAAGGGAGGGAGAAGGCAGTGGCTCATTTGCAGTATGGCCACCACTGGGCGGCCCAAAGCATTGTTAAACCAAGGAGCCAATACTCACAAGTGATGATCGTTCAGGCCTCCAGCAACTAAGGGAAAATATGGGAAGTGGAACAGAGGGAAACTTTTCTCGCTCTTATAATATCCAAGATGCAGATTATTTGTTTAAGGATTAGAAGGGCTGAAATCTAAACTACGAGTGGCCACATAGAAGCCCCTGTGCACCATTTACCTCTCTGGAAGTCAATTTCCTTCGCTATAAACTCTGAGAGCGTATGGGTCAGTAATGACAAGTCAAATTCATGTTTTGTTTAGTGCTTATTGTTTGATGTATTGAAATAAGTGCCAAGTGAAAAAACAATTTAGGAGATTTGTATTTAGCTTTCCTTGACAAAAATCAATCACTGGTGACATTTCTGAATGGTTACAATGTGCTGGACATGATGAAAAGCTGTCTTTTATTTATTTATTTATTTATTTATTTATTTATTTTTGGTGAGGAAGATTCACCGTGAGCTAACATCTGTGCCAAACCTTCTCCATCTTGCATGTGGGACGCCGCCACAGGATGGTCTGGTGAACGGTGTGTAGGTCCATGCCCAGGATCTGAACCCATGAGCCCCGGGCCACCAAAGTGGAGCATATAAACTTAATCACTACGTCACTGGGCTGGCCCCAAAGCTTTCCCTTTTAGACTGTTTACAGTCGCCATGTTCAACCTGCTCAGTTGTCTTCCACCAGGCCACTTTACTAAGTCAGGCTATTGCCTGCCCTTCGTAGGCATTTGGGTTTTTAATACATCTTATGATTACCAGTATCGCTTCCAGCTAGAGCAACTGTTGTCCTTTGATATTGAGGTATTTTTCCTCCTGTGCAGTTAATTATAATCCCATTAAAAACTGCCCTCTGACATATGGCCTGTTCAGTTTGTAAACTTCTGGGTTGCAAAGACAGTATATATTTAATTTGCTTTGTGCAGCATGCATCATAATACCTTGTGTAGATGCTTTTCCATGGTTTCCATGAGCATGTTTCTTTTCCTCTTTTTTCTTATTTAAAACATCATCTTTTTAGCAACCCTATTAACAATGCATTTACCATTGCCCCTCACAAGCTGTTCCCCACAGCTCAGGAATCTGAAGCTTGGTGGCGTGGAGAGTCCTCAGAAATCACAATGAATGCTTAATCTAAATGTACCTGAGTGATAGGATTTATTAAAATTTAAATTGACCAACTGATTTCATTTGGTTATACACCCTGATTCATTTTAATCTGTAGGCATATTTTCACGTACTAATTTACATGGCCAATATACAGGTGCACATCCATGCATATTTATTTTAAGCAATTTAGAATGTTAATTTTGTAGATATGCTAATGCAGTTTTAAGTTTAGAGAAATCGCGACCTGGAAGTTTGGCAGCGTGGGGAGTCCATAGCGTTCAGTAATACACATGTACAATGTAACTGCTACCAAAAATAACTTCTCAATTATAAAAAATATATTATTTATATTACTTTTATTTTAAAATACATACTTTATAGATTATTTTTCACATTGTGTTATTTCACTTAATCCCCCCACACAAATTCAAGGGAGATGATATTTTCTAAAAATAGGGAGGGGATGGTTTTAATGAGTATGTCTCTAACTTTCTTTTTTGATGTCAGACTACGAGACAGTATAAAATAGATAAAACTGGAGCTTCCCCAAATGAAACAAACTGACGGGCTCCAAGCCCTGTTTATTTGGTGTCCGTTCACCTTTCTCCTGCCCATCCCAGGAGCCAGAGGGACCTCCTTCAGGGCTCTTGAAAAATGTGTTTGAAACCACTGGGTTAGATATTCTGTGATGTTCTTTTAGACCAACAGTCTGTAAATCTGGATGTCATTTGTTTGTGTCTTAGATTTCTTTTTTTTTTTTTAAAGATTGGCACCTGAGCTAATATCTGTTGCCAATCTTTTTTTTTTTTTTTTAATTATTCTTCTCTCTAAAGCTCCCCAGTACATAGCTGTATAACCTTCCGGTTTTGCTATGTGGGATGCTGCCTCAGCATGCCTTAATAAGCGGTGCTATGTCTGTGCCCAGGATCTGAACCAGCAAAACCTTGGGCTGCCGAAGCAGAGGGCATGAACTTAACCATTCAGCCACAGGGCTGGCCCCTTAGATTTCTCTTGTGCTGTAATTTGATATCAATAACAATCATTAAGAATTTATTAGCTGCACTTTTTTTGTGATGACTAGACTAGGGTAGTTTTTCTTTTCTTAGCATTTTTTAGGAATAGTGAAACACACAAATAAATATGATGAATGATCCTGTATGTGCGAATTTTCCAGCTTACATACTAGAGTTCCTGAAGACCAGCTTTCCAAATTTGACCTGAAGGATGTTAAGTAATACTTACCAGCTCTGCTATTGCTTTATACTGTCATAAAGACTTAACCATATCCCATCAAGACACATTAACATTTTCCTTGGGCTGGGATGACGTGAAACCTACCTAAATCCTTTAAATTTTTATAATCTCTTCCTAATAACTAGTCTTATATTCTAGAGGAAGTGAAGAGCCTGTTTGAGGGGTGCAAATGAGCAATGTGAAGCCCATGCATTGACTACAATTGAGTATGAAAAGACAAGGGGAAAAAAAAGCCCTGAGGTAAGCTTAAAGAAAGCACTTGGAGGATATCCAAACAAGAATGACATCCATGTGCCCCTCTGAACCACCATCATGTTGTGTGCTAGCCCAGGAGCCCAGGGCTTTTCTCTCCTGAGTGAGGTGCAGGTACTCAAATCAGGGTAGCAGACAGGATAGAACCCACAGATTTCACTGGAGCACATTATGTACGAACAAGAGCATTGATATTAGATGGAAAACATTCCAGCATGCGATCTTGTTTCCCTCTTTAAAATTGGGCATATTAATATTTTATTTTCACCAGGCTGTGGAGAAGGTATATATTATTGATCAGATCATGTATTGTAGAGTTTCAGAATCTCTGGCTTTTCCAGGTCTGTTATCTTCCCAGCATTTTGCAGTGAAGAGAGGCCTGGAAAGAGAATCTTCCACGATTCTAGGGTGCAATAATGGAGAATAGATTGCATGAATGGTTTTATTGCTATCCTTCCTGGCCCTGTCATCCATTTTGCTTCTTCTCCCCTCCCTCACATTTCCCTTCTGCATTTCATTGAAGTGGGGTCTGGAAGCCAGTGAAAGGAAAGAGTGGTTGCTTTGCATAGCCTTTTTCAGGGCTTTTCATAAAAGGAAGGCGTGTGGGAGACAACCACACTGAGAGCAGCCCTAAGCCCCTCTCAGTCCTCCTCTCAATCATCTGAATAATGTGAAAAAAGAGTGAAGAGATGGACTGTGCTCTGATGGAGGAGCATAGAGCAGAGAGTTCCCATGTCAATCCTTTTTTTTTTTTTTTGCACTTTGATTCCCTTTTGCTGAAGGAGTAGTCATAGTGATTGCCTATCATCTATTGATCTGGTTTTGGAGATAACTGAAAACAAGCTAGAAGTAGTGATGTTGGGTCTTAGGCACTTATTTCATCATCCAGCCACTTAAATATCCTCTGTTATCACAGAGCAAGAGGGAAAAACTCCATAGGTTTCCTTTTTCTTTGTGCTTGGATAATGCGAGATTCCAAAATCATGGTAAGCAGATCTGTTACAGAAAATCGTTTTCTCTAGTAATGTTTCTCAGCAGTCATTCTTGTCCTCACTTTATTATTTCCTAGATGCTTGGAGTTGGAATATGAACTAAGAGGGTAGAGAAATGCGGATGCTGGTTGGAGCAGCGATGGGCCCCGGCTCTGGGGGATAGATAATTACTATGATCATATGCTCATCTGCATAGCAACTCCATTTCTCTCTGTCCATCTGTGTCCAGTCACCTTCACTCTGCAGTCACTTGAGCCTGAGGATGTTGTGGGAAGCACTGCAATGCTAACTGCATGGTTTGGGTTCCAGGAGCCCCTGTAATCAGCTGATATCTGGAAGAGCTATAAGAATATGTAAAACCTCTCTTCTGGAAAATTAGTAAATGGAAATTTGTCATATTTTCTTTTGATTCATCCTGCCCTTAAATTTTAAGTCCCTTTGTTTCTAAATCCATGGATTGCAGCTGTAGTCAAACATTGTAGCCATATTTTCTCTATATTCAGGGAAAGTGACAGCTTGAATCTTAAGTGTATCTCAAATTGCTCAATGTAAACAATTCCATTGCCCAGGCTAGAGGGAGATAGAGAATAATTATACATCTGTCTAGTATTTTTCCACGTTGTGTATTCCTTTTCCTACTTGGACAAACCTTCATCTCAAACACAGACTAACAAATTATTAAACATCACACAGAGCTGATGAGTGATTATCCATCCAAGTCAGGTGGTTCAACTTTTAGGCCCCAAATATTTCCTGACTCAGTTACTTCCAACTGCTCAGAGATGCATGGTTGTCCTTTTCATGACTCTGTCCTTGTAGTTAATTTAATTTACAAAGAATCCAAGATCAGCACTTGTGTAAGTAAATAAATTAATTAGTTAATATAGTTTCTCAATCATAAATCTCACACCCACCACATTTTGAGATCAATAAATATTTTCCTTGACTAATACTCTCATTTTCAAAACTTCAGAATACTACACCTGCCAGCTGAGTCCCCTTAGGGACTTAAGAACATTAGTCAGAATGAAAGGCGTCATCCAGGCTGACAAAGGTTTCACCCTCTACTTTAATCCACCTACCCTTTTATCCTTTTCCTTTTTCTCTCTCTCCTGCTCACCTCTGCTGGTGAAACTGTGCTAATTGCCACTAAGAGGGCTTATCTATGAAAGGGCCTTTTTGAGGTCCTAGGAGACACCTATCCATGCAGAAAGATGCAGAGGAATTACCTGGCTATGCAACAGCTGCCTGGTCCTTCTTTCCCCAACTGAAATTTGTGTCCATAGGTTGAGAGTGTCTCCACTGAAATCACTATGGAATTTTGAAGCTTGAGTTATGCAGATGTTTGTTTTCATTTGCAAATAAATATTTCAT
Organism: Equus quagga; assembly: GCF_021613505.1. Classification (NCBI taxonomy): domain Eukaryota; kingdom Metazoa; phylum Chordata; class Mammalia; order Perissodactyla; family Equidae; genus Equus; species Equus quagga. Next base: position 19,234,537 of record NC_060270.1, on the reverse strand, counting down.
AATGAATGAATGAAATTTGTTTTTTCCCAGTATCTTGAAAATGATAACTAATTGACTTATGATTTTAAAAAAGGTCTATTTGCTCGAGTAAAGCATTTAGTTTAGCTATTTTTTTCCCCCAAAATGTCATGGTGACTTCCATAAGATCCTGGGTTGGGAAGCTGACCATGAGTCCAGCTTATGGTTTAGATCATAGATGGTGTTTGAAGTCAGCTAATGTACATGTCCATGCAGGTGGGAAGCAAATACATTACCCCTAAGCAGGCAGGATATAGATTGGGACAAAGGCTGGTTTAAGAGTAGAAGAAGATCTGGGAGGTCAGGAATTGTGGTAGGTATTTGATGTCATTTCATAGTAGGATATAATGGATGGGTTTAATACCAGTAAAAACAACTGATCACTTGGTCAGCTACAGGGACTGAATGAAAGATAGAGTGGCTGTGGGCAACTCAGTGTACAAGAAGGCCCAGGGAAGGGCTCTGTCACCTCTTGTGTGCCACAACCTCCTTTAGCATTTTGATAAAGCCAATGGACCTGTTCCAAGAATAATGTTTTAAAACATAAACAGAAAATATGAGCATTCTGATTTCTACTCCTGGGAAGATGGAGTAGATGTGCTTTTCCTTCTTCCTTCCATGAAGTGCAACTAAACATCTTGGACATTATACATAACACAAACATAAGAAGACTCTGAAGAGTGGAGAGAAGAGGGCAGAACAGTTAGATGCCTTGAGACTAAAAGACCAATGTGCTGATAAGTTCCCTGTGTCATAAGCAAATCTCAAATCATTTAGAAGTATTGAAATTACACAAAATATGTTCACTGACCATAGTGAAATCAAATTAGAAATTAATAACAGAAAAATATCATGAAAACCTCCAACACTTGGAAACTAAACAGGACACTTCTCAGTGATTCCATGGGTCAAAGACGAAACCCCAAGAGAAATTAAACCAACCAACGAAACAAACATTGAACTGAATGAAAATGAATATACAATATATCAAAAATTGTGGAACATGTATAAAGCAGTGCTGAGAAGGAAATTTATAGTGCTAAATGCTTGCATTAGAAAAGGGGAAAATCTCAAATCAATTAAGTTCCTACTTCAAGAACCTAGAAAAAGCAGAGCAAAATAAGCCTAAAACAAATAGAAAGAAGCAAATAATAAGGAACTGAAATCAGTGAAATTGAAAACAGAAACGTAATAAAGAAAATTATGAAACAAAAAGCTTGTTCTTTGACAAACATCCAGCACAACTGACCACTCCCCTCCCCAAACAAAAAAGATAGAAGAGGCAAATTACCAGTATCAGGAATGAAACAGAGGATATTACTTCAGATGCTGCATACATAAAAAGATGATAAGGGAAAACTATGAACAACTCTACAAACATAAATTTGACAACTTAAATGAAATGGATCAATTCCTCTAAAAGCATAAACTACTACAGTTCATCCAATATGAAATAGAAAGTTTGATAGTCTTACAACTATAAAATTTTAATTTGTAGTTTAAAAACTCTCCAAAATAAATCTCCAGGATAAGACGGTTTCATGAGATAATTCTTCCAGACATGTAGAGAAGAATTAACACCAATTCTACAAAATCTCCTCCAGAAGACAGAAGAGAGGCAACATTCTGATTCATTTTATGATGCTAGCATTTGCCAGATACCAAAACAAAACAAAAACAAAATCAAAAAATTTTCATTCTACAGAAAAATATCCCTTATAAATATAGATGCAAAATTCCTTAAGAAAATATTACCAATAGAATTCAGCAATCAATCAAAAGAATTATACACCATGATTCAGTAGGGTTTGTTCCAGTGATATAAGGCTGTGTTCAGTATTTAAAAATCAATCAATGTAATCTGTCGTATTAACAATCTAAAGAAGAAAAATCACATGATCATATTAATTGATACAGAAAGAGCATTTGACAAGATTCAACACATATTTATGATAAAAACTCTCTGATAACTAAGAATAGAAATTGTCTTTCTCAACTTGACAAAGAGCATCTATAAAAACCCTACAGCTAATATTATGCTTAATGGTGGAAGACTTTATACTTTTCCCCTAATATTGGGAGCAGGGAAATTATGTTTGTTCTAATAAATCCTATTCAACGTACTACTGGAAGTTCTAGCCAATGCAATAGTAAGAAAAGGATAGCAATAAAATGCATGGAGATCAGAAAGGAGAAATAAAACTGTCCATATTGGCAGAAAGTATGACCGTGCAGGTAGAAAATCACAAGGGATCTATAGGAAAATGCCTACAAATAATAAGTGAGTTAAGAAAAGTCACATGATACAAGATAAATCTTTAAAAAATCAATACTTCTATGTACTAGCAATTTGCATATGGACACTAAAGTTATGTAATACTATTTACAGCTGCTGAAAAATCCTTAGGTGAAAATCTAACCAAAATATTCAGAATTTGTATGCTGAAAACTACAAAACTCTGAAGAAATAAATTAAAGAATATCTAAATAAATGGAGAAGGACCAGCCCAGTGGTGTAGTGGTTAAGTTTGCGTGCTCTTCTTCAGTGGCCTGAGGCTCATGGGTTTGGATCTGGAGCATGGACCCACACACCACTCATGAAGCCATGCTGTGGCAATGACTCACGTACAAACTAGAGGAAGGTTGGCACAGATGTTAGCTCAGCGACAATCTTCCTCAAGCCAAAAAAGGAAGATTGGCAATGGAGGTTAGCTCAGGTCCAGTCTTCCTCACCAAGATAAATAAATAAATAAATAAGTAAGTAAATAGGGGGACATACCATGTTCATGGATTGGAAGACTCATTATAGCAAATAGGTCAATTCCCCTCAAATTGATAAACAGGTTTAATTTGGTTACTATAAAAATCATAGATTTTTTTGTAGAAATAGACAAAATTATTCTACAGTTTATATTGAAAGGTAAAGAAAGTAGAATAGTTAAAACATTTTTGAAAGCAAAATAAAAAGAGAAGAATCAGTCTACTTGTATTTGTGACTTATGTAGTTATGGTAATCAAGACTGTGTGGTATTAGCAGAGGGGTAGACACATAGAACAATGGAACAGAGTAGATAGCCCAGATGCTCCACTGAGTAAAATGTAAAAGCAATTGAGTAAGGATGTTCCTTTCAACAGGTGGAGCATGGAGCAACTGGACATTCACAGACAAAAAAAAAAAAAAAAAAAGAACTTCAACCTAAACCTCACAACTATGCAAAAATTAACTCAAAATGTGTCACAAACTTAACTGTAAACGATAAAATTATAAACATTTTGGGAAAACAAATAGAAAATATTTAGAATTTCGGGATGGGCAAGTAATTTTTATACTTGACACCAAAAGCACAATCATAAGAAGAAAAACTGATGAATTGGGCTTCACCCAAATAAATTTTTTTTTTTTCTGCAAATGACCCTAGTAAGAAGTTGAAAGGACAACCTACACACAGGGGGAAAAAAACAGACCACATGTTCTACAAAGGACTACTATCTAGAATGTATAAAGAACTCCCAAATTTCGGAAGTAAAAGTCCAAACAATCCTGCTAAAGAATGGGCAAAAGACACGAGCAGGCATTTCACTGGAGAAGCTATACTGATGGCAAATAAGAACATGAAAAGATGTTTTGTTTCTTTAGCTAGTAGGGAAATGCAAATTAAAACCACCACAGAATATGACTGCACACCTGTCAGAATGGCTAATGTAATAAAAAATAAAAAAGTGTGAGAATACCAAATGGTGATGAGGATGTAGAAGAAATGAATTACTTATACTTTGCTCATGGGAATGGAAAATGCCCTATAGTTTGGAAAAAAGTTTGGTACTTTAAAAAAAAAAAACATGAAACTACCATATGACCTAGTAATTGTATTCTTAGGCATTTGTCCCAGAGAAATGGAAACATGTTCACATGAAAATGTGCACATGGATGCTCGTAGCAACTTTCTTTGTAATGTCTTCACTTGGGAGCAAGCCAGACTTCCTTCAGTGTGGGAATGGTTAAACAGACCATGGTTTATACATAACATGGAATACTACTCAGCATGAAATAGCCTGAATGAATCTCCAGAGAATTACGCAGAGAGAAAAAAGGCCAATTGAAAAAGATTACGTACTATGTCATTCCATTTATATTACATTCTTGAATTGATAAAATTATAGAAACAGAGAACAGATTAGTGGTTGCATGGGAATGAGGACAGGGTGTGGGAGAGAGGTGTGATTATAAAAGGGGAGAAAACACAATAGGAGTGATCCTGGTGGTAATAGAACCATTCTGTATCTTGACTGTCTCGATGTCAGTAACATTGTTGTCATATTGTACTATACTTTTGAAAGATGTTTATCATTTTGGGGAGCTGAATAAAGGGTACATGGTCTATCTGTATCATTTCTTACAAATAATTGTTTATCTATAGTTATCTAAAATTTTTAAAAATAGACATTATAAGAATATTTTTTCTTCCAGTCCATGAACACGGGATGTCTTTGCATTTATTTGTGTTTGAATTAATTTCTTTCACCAGCATTTTATAGTTTTCAGTATACAAGCCTTTTATCTCCTTCGTTAAGTTTATTCCTAAGTATTTTGCTCTTTTTGATGCTATTGTAAATGAGATTGTTTTCTTAATTTCCCTTTCAGATAATTCATTGTTAGTGTAAAGAAATGCAAGTGATTTTTGTATGTTAATCTGTATCCTTCAACTTTGCTAAATTATTTTATTTATTCTAATGGTTCTTTAGATGGATTTTTTAGGGTTTTCTATATATAAGACCATGTCATCTGCAAACAGAGAGAATTTTACTTTTTCTTTTCCAATTTGGGTGCCTTGTATTTCTTTTTCTTGCCTAATTGCTCTGAGACTTCCAGTACTGTGTTGAATAGAAGAGGGAAGAATGGGCGTCCTTGCCTTGTTCTAGATCCTAGAGGAAAAGCTTTCAGTTTTTCACCATTCATGTTTGCTATGGGCTTTTGGTATATAGCCTTTAGTGTCTTGAGGTAAGTTCCTTTTATACCTATCATTTTGAGAGTTTTTATTGTGAAAGGGTATTGAATTCTGTCAAATGCCTTTTCTATATCTACTAAATAATAATGTGATCAAGTGATCTATGGATTCAGTCCAATCTTTGTCAAAACTCCAATAACTTTTTCTACAGAAATAGAAAAAACAATCCTAAAATTTTATAGAACCATAAAGATCCTTGAATAGCCAAAACAATTTTGAGCAAGAAAGATAAAGCTGGAGGCGTTGCACTTACTGATTTCAAAATATATTACAGAATGACAGTAATCAAAATAGTATGATATTAGCATAAAAGCAGATTTATAGACCAATGGAATAGACTAGAGATTCCAGAAATAAATCCATGAATATGTGGTCTAATGACCTTCAACAAGGGTGCCAAGAATGCACAATAGAGAAAGGTAGTCTTGTCAATAAATGGGTTGGGAAAACTGGATAAACACATGCAAAGAATGAAATTGGGCTTTTATCTTACACCATACACAAAAATAAATTAAAAATGGATCAAAGACTTAAATGTAACACCCGAAACCATGAAATTCTTAGAAGAAAACATAGAGGACAAAGCTTCTTGTCATTGGTCTTAGCAATAATTTCTTGGATATGATACCGAAAGCACAGGCAACAAAAGCAAAAATAGATGAATAGGATGACACCAAACTAAAAAGTTGCTCATAGCAACTACAGTTTCTCATAGCAACTCTACACAGAAAAGGAAGCAATCAACAAAGTAAAAGGCCACGCATGGAATGGGAGAAAATATTTGCAAACCATGTATCTGAAACAGGGTTATGATCCAAAGTAATGAGGAACTCTTGGAACTCTATAATAAAAATCAATTAACCTGATTACCAAATGAGCAAAAGAACTGAATAGACGTTTCTTCAAAGAAGGCATACAAATGGCTCACTGGTACATGAAAAGTGTTCGGCATCACTAATCATCAGGGAAACGCAAAGTAAAACCACAATGAGATATCACCTCACAGCTGTTAGGATATTATCAGAAAAAACAAAAAATAGATGTGTTGGTGAGGATATGGAGAAAAGGGAATACTTGTGCACTCTTAATGGGAATGTAAATTGGTTCAGGCACTGTGGAAAACAGTATGGAGGGTCCTCAAAAGATTAAAAATAGAACTACCATATGATCCATCAATTCCACTTCTGGGTATATATTCAAAGGAATTGAAATAAGGATCTCAAAGAAGTGTCTATACCCCCATGTTCATTGCAATCTTATTCACAATAGCCAAGTCAAGTCATGAAATCAACCTAAATGTCCATTGATGGATGAGTGAATAAAGAAAATGTGGTATATGCGTACAATGGGATATTATTCAACCTTAAAAAAAAGAAGGAAATCTTACCATTTGCTACAACATGGATGAACGTAGAGGACATTGTGCTAAATGAAATAAGCCAGTAACAGGAGGACAAATACTAAGTGATTCCACTTATATGAGGAATCTAAAATAGATGCAGAGAGCAGAATGATGGTTGCCAGGAGCTAGAGGAAGGGAGAAACAGGCAAGTATTGGTCAAAGGGTACAAAGTTTCAGGTATGCAGGATGAATAAATCCTACAGATCCAATGTACAGCATAGTGCCTATAGTTGATATTATGGCATTGTTTACTTGAAAATTTGCTAAGAGATCTTACATTAAGTGCTCTCTTCACCAAATAAATAAATAAATAAATAGGGTGGGAGGAAATTTTTGCAAATGATGGCTATGTTTATGGCATAGATTGCAGTGATGGTTTCGAAAGTGTATCCTTATCCCCAAACTCATTAAGCTGTACACATTAAATAGGTACAGTTTTTGTCAATCATACCTCAATAAAGTGGTTTACAAAATAATAAAATATAGAGCAATTCAAAGTAAACCATTTCAAAATATAATTATGAAAATATAAAAATTAGGATGTAAATTTGCTTTTACTAATATACTAAATAACAAAATCTAGAGGTGGGTTCAATTATAATGTAACCTCAAATTAGAGAAATTTTGAAAATCTGCAGAATCTGAAGTAATATAATATAAAAATATCTGTTACTCTGTTGAAGACAGCATAAAAGACAAGTACTTTTAACACTACCATAGTTAGATATGTTCATAATAATTGAAGGAAATGCTAAATTCAGTAAGAGTTTACTGAAAACAATGATGAAATAGCTTTTTCCTATCCAAGTCACAGATCCTCTGTTGAAAAACCCCTTGTGCAGGAGTATATAGTAGGCAGAAGTAGTGATGCTCCATCTAAAGTGTTACCTTCAGAGATCTAATTCAGCTGTCTGTCTCTCTCTCAAATTTTGGTGGTAAAAGGTTCTGCTTCCTTTTGCTGAGTTTTCTTTACGTGGAGCTAGAAAATTAGCTTTGCCTTGATGGACTCCTCTCTCCCCAAAACCGTCTTCTGACATTGTCCTAGCCCTTCAATCTCTGATACTACATTAAAAGTTAAGACGCATTTTCTAGAATGATGTTGGGTGCCCCACGAGTGATGTTGTCATCTCCAAGGCCTATTTCAATCAGGCTGTGGCTGGCAAGATATTTAGTTCAGTAGATTCTAAAAGTAAAAGAAGAAAAATCGGTGATATTCTGGCCACTGGAGAGTATTTTTTGTTTATTAGTATTTTTTATTGTACTATTGTTGTTATTAATAAGGAGAGACTTAAGAATATTTAAAAGATGTTGGAAGATCTAGATAAAGGAAAAGGTTGAATATACATTCATAACATAGTAGAAAGATCAGTGGACTCAGAAGTCAGGAGACAGGGTTCAAATCCTGGCTCCTCCCCCAGTAACATAAAGTGGGACTTTGCGGAAATTCGCTAACATCCCTGTGCTTCAGAGTTCTCATGGGGAAAATAAGGTGATTGAGAATTCTCTGGTCTCTCCAGATCAAACTTTCTATAATTCTACAGTTTAAATTTTAGTGCTCGAAATATCACAATAACATTTTTAATGCTTCACATCTGTAGCTACCCTTTGAGCACATAAACATTATGTCAAAAACTCCAATTTTCTTTATGGATTTGGAGCTAGCTAATTTCTCTTTTAACACTTTAAGACTCTAGATTGTCTCCTTTCGAGGAGGGTGTGACTCTACCTGTCACCGATTACAGTGGTCTTCTGAGAAATCATAGCATCAATATGTTCTTTCAGCAGCATTATAATTGACTTATCTCCCCCACTCTTTTTGTACACAGCCGAGATGTTAGCTGGGTGCCTTCCCTTATTCTCAGGCAGTGTTTGATCTTTGGCTATGGCTTGCCTATAAGAAGAGTCTGTGTTAAAGATAACTTCTGGGAGTGTGTGCATGTGTGTGTGCCTTTTAAGTTTTCTTAGTGATCCACGTAGTAGGATGTGGCAGTGTTTGTGTGTGGAGATCTTCTAGCATGCTTAAAAGGAGAAGAGTTTTGCATATTATGCCAGGTGTGTCTATTAGTACACTATTTCCAAAGCGTTTTCTAATTACATGAGAATTAAGACAGGAATTGTCAAATTTTAGAAGCAGTAACAGACAGGAAAACCGAATCACAGAACTTGAGAAGCCAGAGGTGTCATGCTGCCACACGCATTTTCAGCTGGATTAGCTATCTTGTCTCATTTTCAGCCGGTGTGTTTCACACCATTTGAGCACCTTTCCATCTTGAGGAAATTCAGAGCAGTGGGAAATCCTCTTCTCAGTCAGATCCTTGCCTGACCCGGGCTTCCTTGTTTGTTCTCCTCCTCTCTTATTAATGCAGCTGTGAGTACATTTCCAGCTCTCTTCACCTGCCACAGTGACGAGGGATCAGGTGCCAGGTAGGGTAATCAATCTGGAGGGCTTTTAGCAGCACATCCTGCCACTGTTTGACAGCATGTCTCCGTCAAGGAGACTGTCTTCCTTAGATCGATAAATCAATCAGTTCTTTTTACATCTTATGAAGCACACCTCACACCCCGTGTCACTCATGCTGCACCACACACAAATGGAGAATCAGAGTTGAGGCCGGCCCAAACCATTCCTATTCACATTCTATCCCATAATCACATATCCTTCCCCAAAATCAATTCCTGGCACAGTGGTAAAGGATCAAAGTCCAGTTCTTCATTCCTCTGAACTGTGGAGTAAATCTGTCTAAAGTGCAGGATGTTGTAGTGTATTTAAAACTAAATAAATTGCATCTGTAATTCAAAGGAGACTAATTGCAAGGTATATGATTAGAACTTTTCAAAGGAGACAGCAATGGTTTTTATTAACAAATAGCTGATTCCTTGATACTACTCAAAGGAGTAGTATTTCAACCTAGATTTTCATAGGTTGTCAAAGTCGAGAAGGGGCTCAGAGACCGCTTAAGGGATCTAACCCAGGTGTTTGCTCCCGTGCATTGAGAAGTCCCAGCCACTTTGCTAGCATGGGTGGGATGAGGGGTGGGAGCAAAGCCTCTGTCACCCAAAGAAAGCCACTTGCGTTTGTGTCATATGTTGGGTTTGGGCCTAAAATTTCATTTAAACAATGGATTCTACTGCTTTGGGGGAAAAATTGAGTACCAATCATTTATATCATGTCTGGTGTCCTCATATTACAGATGTAGAAGCTGAAACACATCTATGTTGTGTAACTTAGTCAGGATCACACAGCTGGCAAGAGGAAGAGCTGGGATGAGGTGCCTCTCCACCCTCTCTCCTCTGCATCCACCCACACTGAAAAGTGACTTTGGCTGTTTGGACGTTTCCTAAGCAGAAATGTTTCCCACTCGGAGAATACCCAGGGACATCAGAGGCAGTGCTGCTCAACAGCTCCAGGTGTAGCGTAGGGTATATTGCGAGGAGGAATTTGGCTCATGTTTATTGTTCCACACCCAGTCACTCCATATCATCATTATTGGAAGGAAGCTTGAACTAATGGGTAAATGCATGAATTTTGAAGATGGATAAATACAGAAATGAAGCCTACTCCTTCCTCCACCGCCTACACAGAGCTTTACCAGGCAGGAAAGCTTAATGGTTAATAGAATCAGCTCCAGAGTCAGACTATCAGAGAACAAATCTGGCCCCACCCTTACTCTATAACCTTGGGCAGGTGACTTAAGCTTTCTGGATCTCAGTTTCTCCATCTGCCAGGCTGTGAGGACTAAAAGAGCTAATGTGCATAAAGATAGCAGAGCCATCCCTAGGGCAGGCTCTAAATAAGTGTGAGTTCACATCCCCTAACCTGTGAGGACTATTGTTTCCCAGCACCTCCAGCTTGATGTCCTAATGCCACTTTAGAGCTGAAGCTTTAACATCAGCTTCACTTTTCGTAAATCCTAAATCTCCAAGTTTCAAATTATAAAAGAAAAGTAAACCCATCTTCTTTCCAATAACCTACAGTTCATGTTATCCTTACTCACAAAGAAACAAGCAGCTATCACTGAAAGTAGCAAGAAATAGCCACTGAATGGGAGGACCACAAGTAGGTTGTAATTAAGCTACTGATGCAAAGTTCTGTCCTGGGTGCTGGTTTTTGTTTGTTTCTTTCTTGTGAGCCCCTCAAAGAGCTGAGGACAACTCAGCATTAAAGACCTAGACCTCATCATACCCTATTCCCTTTAAAAAGTGATCAATTATTACATGAAGCAGTATAGCATTGTTTGCTTAAAAATTCATTTGAAATTAATTTGCTTTGGACAGTTTCCTTATACCTTTTATAATAGGTAGTGGCATGTCATGAAGATAAAAGAAAAGGGCTTGCAGAGGGAGACAGACCCATATAGTTAGGCCTTATAATCTGTCTTAGATTAAGGGATGAATTGTAGATAGCACATTTGAAGGGAAAAGGGAGAAGATGACATCCTATCCCTTTTATCTATAGGGGAAAGCAGTAAGATCTGGACTAAGATCCAAAATAAGGCCAGGGATGATTTGAGTGATAACTAGGGGAGGATAAGGGCAAAGTTCCCTTTGGGAAGAGCCAACAGGAACTTTTCTACACAGGATACTATCCAACTTTAAGACTAGAAGGGATTTGGGAGGTCATCTGATTCCTTCCCTCTCTCCCTGCCCATCCTGCCCAGAGAGGAGACCTCCATGTTACTTGTGTGGCAGACATTTGTCCAAGTATCCTTTAGGGTTATCCGAATCCGTATTATGGTGACAGCCAGCTTAAATGAGCATCTAAACTGATAATGATAGTTCATTTCATATGGGCCATAAAGTACCTATAACTATCTTTAGCTTCTTAGTTGAAGACAGACCTATAATCTCAAGATAAATAGCTTTGCATACTTTTACCAGTCTCCCGAGCAAACCAGTCTCCCTTGCTCCTCCACTCAGAGAAGCATATGCTTAATTTTCAGACTAATGAAATGATTTTAAGGAGCTAAATACATATGATGTATTTAGTTGATTGTTATTAAGTGGATCTTTACAATCTTGATGTTGTTATGTATCTGCCTGCTTATGTTTCCATTTCCTAATTGCACATCCTCTCTGAAGCACACATGGTCAGCACATTTGTTTCAGGTTCCATTGTATTCCCCCTTGAATATCACAACTGCCAAACAAATTATTTTATCAATCTTCCAAGCACTGTTTAAAAAATAAATGATAAACAGGTTTATGCACCCGATGCCTCTATAGTTACAAGCAGGATAATCACAGCTAATACTTGAGCATTTTGACACATGTAATATTGGTTCTAAGGTAGGACACATGCATGGAACAATTTTTCTCCAATTATATTAAGTGTAGGCTAAAGCTATTTTGTTAATTTCTTCAACCATTTTAATCTTCAGCTTAATTATTCTCTAGATCATTGTTTGGATAACATTGTATTTTTTCTATCCCAATATAGTCTTGAAAGGGAACCTGAAGTTTCTATGTTTCTTAAAATAAGGGCAACCTTTACTTTTCTACATAATGTTAAATGTATTTTTGACATCTGGCATGAATTTTGCAGTGATATATGTAACACTTTTCCTGTGTTATGAAAGTAAGCTGTGTTACAAGTACCCAGTTTTAAAGTACATATACAGGTCAGGGTCTGCTTTTTACCTGCCTTGATTAAAACCCAACAAATGCACAGGATGAGTTGTATTCGAAGCCAATTAACACGGAATACTGAAGGCGAGTAGGACCTCTGCAGTACTCTTCTCTGTGAGTTCTGTGAACTGTGTGTGTGTGCAAGGAATAAATTTCAAACGGGGTTCCTGCCTTCAAAGAATTTACAATTGAATGAAAAAGACAAGTGCAACAAAAAATGAAATTAAAAATATTTCAAGATGATATATTTCAGGCAAATGCTTATACGTATAGTACAGATAGACCCTACTGAAGAACATTAAAAGAGTTAGTGAGAACTGAAATGGCAAAATTTAATAGTGGGCCTTGAGCTGAGGGCTGCTAGATGAACAAGATTCATATGGAGGAGTAGACTGTATTGTAATTCTCAAATGTTCACTGCCTGTCCCTGGAGGAGGATTGTATTTAACTGGGCTATTGGTGTAGGGCTTGGTCATGTGACTTGGTCTGGCCAATGAAATGTGTGTCATTTCCAGGAGGAAACTTTAAGGGTGGTTTGTTAAGATCTTTTCCTTCTGCTGCACAACTGGCAATGTTCCAGATAAAGTCTTCTCAGAAGAATAGAACAATAGCCAACCCATAATGGGCTTGTAGCAAGAAAAGAAATAAACGTTTTTTGTTTTAAGACATTGAGACTTTGGGGTCATTTGTTATTGCAATATAAGCTAGTCTATCCTGACTTGTACAGGTAGAAGCAGGCTTTCAAGGCAGAGGGGAAAATGAGAATTAAGCAATTAGCATAGTATTCTTTGAGTTGAAATGAGGAGACCAGCCTAATTTTAGAGAGATTATTTCTGCAAAAATAATGATAAATAAAATTTCATTGCTAAAGTGAGACTAGAGATAGATCTTGATTAAGTTGACACAGTGAACTGTATTGAAAATTTGGTTTGTAAAGGACCATGAGGGAAAAACAAAGGATAAAACCGTGACCTCTAAGTGTGCCCTAAGGAGAAGAGTGGTAACAGTTTATAGAAAGACATCCATAGGTTACAAATAGTAAGACTTTATAAGTGAATATGCTAGAATTCCCACCTGGAAGATACTTTTTAAATATTGTTATGGTACTTTGACCCTAGACTGTAAAATATCTACTGAAAATAAATAAAATGATCCTACCTCTGCTAAGTGATTCATTGTGTTATTAATGGAAAAAAATGGCAAATGTAGGTCTAATACAAAGATTTGTCTGTTATAGAATTTAAAGAGTTATCAAGGGTATTAAGAGATAATCCTAATCAAAATATGACAAGTACTTGAATGGCGCTCACCATCTGGCGAATCGGTTAGTCTTCAGTGCCAAAGCCTATTGGCTCTCAGCTGTCATCCCTGCTTCCTGTGGTTTATGGTCACTTCTGCTAGTTATATGCTTGGATAGGAATCACGCCATCCTCCTCCTTATAGTCTTTTTGGATCTATAGAACTCTGAACTTACAGATGTGGTAAAAATTCTGGGTATTATATGTACAACCCTAACTCTGTTTCTCTTCAATCTGTCATTTAACTTAGTACACTCCGAAGCTCTAGTCCAGCCCACATAAGTTCTTCTGAACACATGCAAATACAATTTCCTTTATGTCCATAGCAACATTCCTTATTAGGAAGATATTAGACCCAGGGACTCATAATGTTACACTTAAATCAGCATCTGCTTCATCTCACACTGTGCCTTATTGGCTGTGTCAAAAGTAAATTAATTCAATTCAGAATTCAATTCAGTAGCCAGCAGCTAAGTTGCAGTGAACTCCGTAAGGAGCAGGAGGAAATGCCACTCCAAACTTGCACACTGCATCGCCACAGAGCCCTCATATCAAACAGCTGAGCAGATTTTTTCTTGTGTGTGCCTACGTGCTCTTTCCCCTATTGATTCCTTTCTTCTCTGCGTTAGTTTTTCTTTCAAAAACAAGGGGGTACAAATCCGCTGAGTTCCTCTGAGAAGGATACTCTTTTATTAGTATTGCGTGTTACACCAGTACAGGTCTCTATGTTATATATGAGGGTGGGGGGTGGGGAATAGAAAGTAAAGTACAAACTGGCCTTGAGCACCAAAAGAGAAATGCAAGCACCTGGAGCATCTGCAGGATGACTCGGAAATGTCCCAGTAAAAAGGTCACATGTCTGAGAGTGGAAACGCTGATGCTGATTGGCTGGAGTCCAGTGAGACGCAGAAATCTTGGCTTGGAATTCTCCCTTTAGACTTGAGATTTTGTATTGTTGTGTGCTTTCTCAGATTTCTGGCTGCCTGCCACTTAATAGCAGCTATTTAGCTTTCTTTGCCTTTCTTTGTGCTGACCAGGTATGGTCAGAATGGGTATTCCTGATATTCAGGGAAGTGCATCTGAGACACCAAAAGCTCTCCAGAGGCTGTGGCAGTGCCCATAAGTCACCCTTGAGGTGTGTGCAGGGCAGCGAGGGAAGACACCTAAAGGGCCTCCTTCCTTCCCCTCCTGAACCCACTTTCTGTCCCTCTCCTGCCTCTGTTCCAGCAAGAAAAATCTTAGGGTCACCCTGAAAGACTGAGGGGCTGTGACAATAGAGAGAGAGGGAGGGAGAAGTGTATTTCTGATCTGTGCATCCCAGACCTGGTGTTTGATCTCTCTGTCCTCTGTGGTCATACATTGATTTATTTCTATGTAGCGCCTCATGTGTAGTGTCCAATATAAAAGGAAAACAAGACAGCATTCTCTAGTACCCTTGATCCTTGGAAAAGAGGAATGGACTTAGAATCAGACAAACTTTGGGTTATAGTCTCTGCCATAAGTTACCACTCAATAGCAATGTGACCTAGTATAAATTGTCTACTTTTGATTGCTTAGTTGTGGAAATGTTATCTCCACCATTTAAATAAAGGGTTACTGTAAAGAGTAATTGGCATGTGGTACAGGTCAGAGATATGTATCGGTGCAGTTCATAGAGGTGGGACTATGTAACTGTATGGGGAGGGCAGGGCATAAAGTATAAGCTGATTTTTAGCATTACAAGACAAATGCAAGCTGCTGCACTAGGAACACTGCACATTGACTGGATATTCCCGTGAAACTGTACAGAGTGCCTCTCTGGTGTTGAACACAGGGTAGGTGTTCATAAATACTAATTTTCCTCCTTTCTTTTTCTTTTTCTTAATATTCCACCATAACCTTTTTACTTCCTAAAAGCCACTTTCTTTAGTCAACATTTCCCTTTCATTCACCCTAAGGAAAATATGGGACAGTTCTCAGTATGATAGTTTCCAGCAAACAGTGTTGCCTTTTTTATATTAAAAAGCTTCCTCCCTTAAAGAGAGCAGTGATGACTTTTAGCTTAATTTTATATATCACCGAACAAATCTTGACACCCCAATATGGAGCTAAAATCATGCTGGAAAGTACATAAAAGATAGAATTTTATTAAGATCATGACAAGTGAGTGGGCTGGGGAAAGTGGAGATGTTGATGATAAAACTTAGTAGATATTTCAGTTTTTCAAAAATTTTGCTTTTCTAAGAATTAGCAACTATGGTATGTAATATGAGTATTTAAAAATTTTTCTAGTGAACATTTCATAGTGTTTCCGCATGGTCGAGAGACAGTGTGATATAGAGACATGGTTTGCAAAATGTGGTCCCCAGACTGGCAGTGTCAGTATCATCTGGGAACTTACAAATTTTCTGACCTTACCTCAGATCAAAGGAATTAGTAACTCTGTGTATAGTCTCCAAATCTTCATTTTAACAAGGCTTCCAAGTATTTCCGATGCAAGATTGATAACCACTGAGAAATATGGGTGTGGCCCTGACTTATCTTGGTTAACTCATTTCAGGGGTCTGTTTCTCCTTTGGAAAATAAGAACTTTGTACTCAATATTCAAGCTGTGGTCATACCCTGTGATTCTCTACATAATATGGATGGTTCATGAGCAGTGAAGACTTTCCTCAGGGCTCTAGAATGATTCTTCGAATCTGTAGCTCCACTCCTAGAAAATGTCTGGGCTTTTAGACGTCACTGTAAGTATCTATGCCATGGATAAAATCCTGTATATACCAGTACTGTAGACTCAAGTCTTTCCCAACTGTACTCCTGACCCCGTCAGATGGTTTCCAAATAAAAGCCAGTTCAACTAGGAATGAATTAGACATTTCCTATTTGCTTACAAGCGAGGACATTTATACATGCTTTTAGCTAGAATGCTAGAAATAAGATCTCTAGGAAGATCAGACAGGACTTGGTCCAGAGGCAATCATCACTGTGAGTCAAAAGCCTTTTTTAGTTCCTGCAGGGAAGCTCTATCAATAACCCCTGGGGATTTGGTAACAATTAGAAAGCTCTAGACTTCCTGGGGAAGTTTATGGAAAGTTTTATGTAGTTGTGACTCAGGTGCTTTGGTTCCTGCATTTTCTCCTCTTTTCAGTAGAAAGAATATTTTTGTGGGCTGTTTGGGCTGATGTTAGAGGAGGAAGGAGGAGTGATGGGAAGAGCTTGTTTGCTTGTAGCTTAAATAACAGTTTAGAGGGGAGGGAGCCGAAGTGAAAGGAAGGCAGAAGAGAGCAACCAAAAAACTGTGGATGGGGGAAAGGTGGGTGGGACTCACAGTATGGGCCCTAACTGGAGCATAAGAAGAGTCAAGGAAAGAGATTTAAGGTGGTCAAACTTTTGCCACTTCTAGGTTCCCATGTCAGCCAGCGCTGTTCATTGAGTGCCCTTTAATATTGACAGAGCACAGCTGTGCAGCTGAAATGAAACACTCATCCTTTTTCTTTTCTTTCCCCTTTATCTGAAAGGCCTATGAGTTAACCATAGAATCACTATATAGAAACTTGGTTTGGTGTAAAAGCAGAGCCACATTCTTAAACTGAAGCGGAGCATGGTGATATGCCTTGGGTTGAATCCTCTCATCAACTCTATGAGGCTAATGATGATGAGGAGGAGTTTGGTGATGATCAAGATATTAATAGCATCTATTTTCATGATCCAACTTACGTGCCAGGCCTTGTGCCAACAGTCTTGTGAAGTGGATAGTATTTACTTCAATGCACAGAAACTGGGGATCAAGGAAGTTAAGCCCATGGCCAGTGTCGTGCAGCACCAACCTCTGGCCAGAAAGTGCCTTAGCCAGGCTCCCGGCCCAAGTGTATCTCCATGACTTAAGATTGTGCTGTCTCTCTTGAAGGAAAAGTGTTTCCTGAATTAAAATGCCATAGTTTACCCTCACTTTCGTTGTTTTGGTTACAATAGAATACGGGAGTAAAAGGATACATAACAAGCACATGGGTTTCAGTTGAATGAATTGAACAGAAGTGCAGTAGTGCCATTAAGTAACATTTTTAGAAACTTTATTTCAATGAAGAGCTCCTTAATTGAGACGAATTCAAATCAGCGTAGTCATTGTGATACAATGGTTTGCGTATATTACCCTCTTACATGTAATTATTGTTTTTTAGGGCCTTTGCCTATCTTTTGCTAAACAGACATTATTCAAGGCATCTGATCCCACACCAAGGATATTTAAAGCCTCTACCAGCCCTGCTTTTCCCCCTGCAATTCATCCTACCCAGCGTGGGGCTGGAGTCGTCACTCCTGAACACACAGTTGAATCAACTCAATTTAGCAAATGCTGGACATATGTTATGTGTAAGAGACTGGTTCTACTTTTGTGACTTCCTGGTCTGCATATTTTCGGAGATGGCGTATATTTCCTCTAGTATAAAAAGTGAACTCCTCTGCTTAACTACCAAAGCTGCCCTGTAGTTTCCATTGAGGCCGATTTCCATAAATCCCCAGCATATGGCCTTCCCTCTAGCCACGCAGGTTTTTTCTCTGCATATTTAAGATGATGTGTATAGTTCTGTCCTCCTTTGCCTAAAAATCCTCACCACATTCCCAGGTAGGGGCATACTTCTATTCTCTAATTCCAGAGAGATTTGTAGCCACAGTTCCTGTCTTACTTCCTCCATGATCTTTGGAGATCATTGTCTTGTCTAAATTCACATTATACCATTTATACAGGCTACTAAACCCATTACTTCTTAATTTTAGTGTCAGTATTATTTTCAAACTAGGTTGTTAAGCTATTTGAAGACAGTCTCTATATCTTATAACAGAGCTACCCAAACTTTAATGTGCATGTGAATCACCTTAAAAACACAGATTCTCACTCAGGAGGTCTGGGGTGGGAACTGAGATTATGCATTTCTAACAAGCCCCCAGGTGATGCCAGGGCGACTTGCCCAGAGGCCACACTTTGAGCATCAGGGTACCACTTTGTCTTCTTGACACAGCGAACACAAACTGCTTCGTGAACAGTAAGTGCTCAATAAATGTTTCTTGATTAGACACAAGTGAGGGGTTTCATCTAACACACAAATTATTGGTAGATGAGGATGAGTATTTTGAGTTATTAGGTTAATGATAAAAAGCTCCAGAAAGTTTCCTTCTTAGGATAAGTTTGATCTCAGTTGTCAAAAATGGCAACATGACATAGTAAATACAGCTTGTGTTTTCTCTTCCCTCCTAAAAACTGCAAGCAGACACTTAAAAGCTCACCTTTGGGAAAAGCTTGTGACAGATTCTAAGCTACTCACCATATTGAAATCAACCAAGTGAGAATGGACGAGAACTGTTTTCTTACTTTCTTCCTTCTGCTCCTTAGCACATCCTCTGCTGTTGCTGCTTTTCTGCCTGTCCTTTCCCGCCACACGGCTACCTGTGCACTCCCTGGCACTTTTTTCAGCGCTAAGCAGTCATTCTATAAAAGCGTTAGACATTTCTTCTCTCATCTTCCCACTTGCAGTTTCTATGAAACATTGTTTTTGAAGATCTTATCATGAATACAGTCATTGATGTAGAAATTCAACCCACCATATATGTCGGAGGCTAACAGCTAAGGAGCGACTTGTCTTTTTTCCTTCTTACCCCTCAGTGCAAAAAGAGTGCTTCATGTCCTTGCTGCTCCTTCATGATTTCTGCTATATTCACTTGCTTTATTAGAAGGTTAATATTTTCTTTAAAACTATCTTTTACTTAATGAATTTTAATAAACATTTTATTACTACCATGAATAGAAAAGCCAGTATAATATGCCATAAATAAAAGGAAAATGTTAAAAATAATAAATTCAGTGAAAGCAAAATGTTACTTATTTTAGCTAGTTACAGTTCCCCTCAGAAGACTGTGAGTTTAGGGGCTGATTTATTTGTCAAAACGGGAGATTGGCAAGTGTAAGTGGTGTTAAATACATAAGACACCAAAAGAGACTTTCTCCTTAACCTGATCAAAGAATTGAAAGGATTAAAAACAATATGGTTGACGTTATATGACCTAATGATATGTAAGGCTTTAGAAAACATACTTTAGGAAACATACTCCTAGATCACAGAGATTGGGTAATATGTGGGAAATGTTTAATTCACAGGAAAAGAAAGAAAAATGTCCTCCTTAAGCTTGCAATTCACCCTTTAAATCCAGAACATGTTTTAAGACTTTCTCTGGGTCTTGCAAACAAGCACAGGAAATGGTCTGGACTTGTTTTCTTATTTTCAGCCTCAAAATTACAATTATCATGATGAAAACTTCAGTATAAATTAGAATCAACAATGAATATACTTACTCGAAAAGTCTTATCTAGAAGAAAGCTCTTCTGATAAACTCAGGTTAAGCCAGGCTGATGGCTTACCTGATCCAATAAGGCAATAGGCTCAACTGTATTCTGTAATATGATGCAAAACATACATTAACAGTAACACAATATCAGTACTACTGTAAAATAGGAAGATGACCCCCTCAATGACTTTTGGGAATATGATTCAATTGAAATGGACTAAACAAAGAATAGAAAACTAGTTCTGTAACAAGTGTTGCTTTGAAATTAGTTATAAACTGATAATTTCCACAGGGTAAGGAAATCAGAGGAAGGCAAATTAATGGGATTCCAGGCTTCTTTTCCTCATCTTCCAGATTCCACTATTGCCTCTATTCTATTATTGCCCAGTGGAGAGATATATATTTTTTTCAAGAGCCCACTTCTGCCTCTCCAGCTCCTATCTGTGTCCGTGACTTGATTAATGATTGAAATACTGCTCAGGGCTCCGCTTGTGTTTGTCTTGAACACCTACTTAGAGATGACTTATTTAATGAGTCAGGCTTGTTTCCTTTTCCTTTTCTTCTCTTCTTTTTCCCCCTTGCAGGCATAGCCAGACAGGTTTTGAAGTACTAATGATGATTAGTTCATTTAAGCCAACACAGACCAACAATGGGTTTGAAATGTTAATCAGATGAAGGGCTTATTGCTAAACAGCCCACAGAATAGCAAATGAACCAGGAAAGGAAAGCAAGGAGAAAGAGAGGCTGAGTGGAGATTTGACACAAGCATTTTCAGCTGCTGGGCCTCTTTGATGTGTGAGTGGGACAGATGCGCCTCTCTTCTCCTGAGAGAACCCTCTTTGTATACAATAGTGTGCTGATTAATATCACTTCACTCTTCCCTTGAGAGGAGCAAGGCTGGCTCTTAGTCATTCTCTCATTGGGCATCATTGGACCCTCTTCTCTTTCCTGCTGGTAGGGAACTATCATTCAGTCTTTCCTTTTATCTAAAAGCAACTCACATAAAACCCACCTTCCTCCTGTCATCACTGCCCCAAAGTGTGTGTGTCTTATAGTGAGGTCACTTATATTTTTCTTTATATGCAAAGGGTACAGTAGATTAAACCATTGATGACAAGTACATACACAAAGATACTGCTTTAGAGGGGTTTGAGAAAGTGGTTGGGTCAAGGCACTTCCCACCACTTCCCCAGTGTTGCTGTTGTGCTCTAGAGCAGAGCTGTCTAATACAGCTTTCTGCAATGATGGAAATGTTCTATATCTGTGCTGTCCAGTGTGGTAGCCACTAGCTACATGTGCTAGTGAACACTTGGCATGTGACTGGTGTGACACAAGAGATGAATTTCAATGTAATTTAATTTTAATTGATTTAAATGTAAATAGCCACATGTGACTATTGTCTACCATTTTGGAGCACGTTCCTCTAGAAGGTCTTGACCTTTGCCACTCAAAGTATGGCCTGAAGACCAGTAGCATTGATACCACCTGGGACCTTATTAGTAACACAGTATCTCAACTCTCACCCCAGACTTTCTGTATCAAATTATATATATAAAGATATTCCTCTTAGCTGACGTTAGCATATTAAATTTTGAGAAGCCTTGCTCTAGAACATGTGTTGAATGGGGGATGTACTAAATCTGACAGTTTTCATCAAATGGCACAATAACAATTTTAAACTGTCTGGTTATCTGCCTGCCGCCTTATAAAATACTTTCCCTGAAATATGATGGAGTCATTCCTTGTTTCTGGGCTCATGAAAACCATAGATGATAATTGAGGTCTCATGTCTGAGGAAGCAACTGTATTTGGTTGCCCAAAGAACATGGAAATCTGTTAGAGAAAGTATGAGGGATTTGTTAGGCCCCCAAAATCACAACATAAGCCAACTAACATTTATACATTCCTTTACCATTTACAAAGCACTTTCATATATCTTATGTTAGCTGGATCTTTTTTTATCCCCATTTGAGGTGTGAGGAAATGGCCTCAGAAGGTTTATCGCTTGAGCATAGTTACTGAACATAGTTACACAACCACTGAGTGGCAGAGTTATGGTCCAAGTCCAGATTTTCTGCTTCTTGGGTCTTTCTACTCCGTAGCAAAATGAGACACCCCCATTCTCTGAGAATCTCATGGTAACAGAATTTAAAACTAGTTGGTCGAGAGAATTTTAAGCTTGTGTCTAACCTATAAAAACGAAACAAGACTGTAGGTCCCTGTTTGTTCCTTCTCCCAAGATAAAATGTTATAGCTTCTATAGACATTTGAGTTTCATATCTCATTTACATAAATCAATTACATGTCACTTTTTTCCTTTTTATGAAGACAAGAATGATATATTGTGATTTTTAAAAACAATGTTGAAAGTTATTTCAAAAGCCAATCGCATTTTATTCAACAGGTATTTCAAGTAGTTTCCAAATGAGAAAAACTCAGAAGGCTATAACTCTAGTTTACTAAGTTATGAAAGGTCAGTGTTGGTGCATTCAATTTCAGAAAAATGAGAGCTGGGCAAGCTTCTTAAGCCTGAAAGAGGAAATTTATGGGTCTGTAAATTGAAGAAGCACCTATTCCAAAATTAATAAACTTACAGATGTTGTTCCCTCAAGAGATTGTATAGACTGGTATAATGGTAACAATTAAATGAGTTTATGTTAATTCATCGATGACAGATCAGGATTGGGCCATTAAATAACTCTGGCAATATTTAGATATGTGGTTCACATTCAAGTGTTGATGTGACTGACAGGGCAAGAATCCTTTTCTACAAATTACCCTGAATTGCCTCTGTCAAATTTGAATATTTAGCCAAATACACCATGGCTCAAACTTTGTAGTGCTTTTTATGGTCTTAGTAAAGGTTCTATGCAAATTACATGTTTTATTATTTTCATATATGCCTGAGAAATACATTTATTATGCTTGCAGAACAGTTTCTGGTTTTGATTCCTGCCGTTGAAATTCATATTGGCAAACACAGAGTCCTCAGTATTTTTCCATATCCTTCAAGTCCTACATCAGGTTGAGATAGAAAAGTGGAAATTGAAGAGAATTATTTCATCATTATTTGTGGGTCCTCCTAAATCTCTCACCATCTTTTCATTATCTCCATATAACCCTTTGATTAACTTCTCTCTCTGACATTTGTAGGGGTTCCCTCACCCTAGTACAGGCAGGGTATTACCCACCAACACAGCAGGGTTTCAATAGAGCAGAATGAGAGCTTAATTACAGATTTAATGAGGAGAAAGCCCGATCTTCATTTCTTGCTGATTTCCCAGCTGTAGGATGATGTCTGATTATTTCTGATACACCAATGGTTTACTTTCCATCTGCTGCTGTCACCATCACCACTTTTGTTGGGCAGCTCTCTGCTGGTCATCCTTTTCCTCCCTGGCATACTGGGTCTGAGAAAATGAAAATGTCAAACTCAGGTAGCCTCTCTGTATTTGCTAGTGAGAACTATCTTTAGAGGGATTAAGCACTAAATTCATTGAATAATTGGGGTTAAAAATGAAATCTATTTCTAATTTCCTAAAACAAGAGAATGGATACATGACTCATTTCTCTTCAAGTGTCAGCAAGGATTACATTTCCCTTTTTATTATGTCCTTCTGTTTTTATGTGGTTTAAAATTTTGGAAAGAGTGTCCAGGAGATGAAAATTAGCATTCCCCTTCTTTCTCTAGAATATAAAATTTCCAACCAAGCACTTATTGTTTAGTGTTTGAAATTGGGGGAACAAAAAGCAATTGGTTGTTCAATCTGATCATTTATTTAACCTCTCTGTGCCTCAATTTCCTCATCTGTAAAATGGAGACGTTGATAATATCTACCTCATAGGGTTGTTGATAGTAATAAATGAGATTAATATACGGAACATGTTTAGCCAGTTTCTATCATATGGCAAGTTAATACATTTTACTTATCATTTTAAGAGTATTAGTAAATATTATTCTCTAATTAAAGAGTGTTTAGTCAATTTTAGAGAACATGAATTTTATGGCTAAGTTTTCTTTGGACACATTTTGTTAAAAAAAAAAAATCCCTAAGTGACTGGAAAGAAAGTCATAGCTCAGCACTTTCCGTTGGCATATAATGAGACCTTGAAAACCTTGGGAAAACCATTCCTCACCAAGAGGCTGGTTAAAGAGCAGAAGCTGCAATTTCAGGCTATGCAGAGAAGATGCATTGACCTCCAAGCCAACAGATGACATTTTTCTGACACAGTCATTTTACACCAGCTGTCTTATGTTAGTAAATATCCAAATAGATTAAAATGAAATGAAATCAAATCTAATATTGATTAAGGTTATCATTTCAAACATAAAAGTCTTAAATGGATCCTTTGGAAAGCCGATATATTCTGTTGTTCTTGGGCTTAATAAGGTGATAAATATTGAATTGCCATAACTTGTTTTTGTGTTGAGTATATTGGGTTTTCAAATGCTACACATCTGAGCTACTATTGTTCCTGATGTTGTAAGTACTTGAGGTCAGAGACTGAAGTCTTATTTGTCTTTGTAGCCAAGCCTCACCAAACTTACACACACACACACACACACACACACACATACATAATATAACCCTGCACATTACACATATTAGGTGCTGAGTATTTCTTGAATGTTGGAATGATCTCTAGCATTTATGAACGTGTTTATTACTTTTACTTAAACATCTTCTTCCTTATCATTGTTCATTCAGTCAACATTTACTCAGCACTCATGCAAGGCACATGAATGAACATTTTTTCTTGATTTTTTCCCTTAATAAAACCATACTAGAATCTACCATACTTGTGCTTCTGCCTTTAGTCTTGAGTCTTTTTGAATCTACCACTTTCTACCTCCCTGAATTTGGCACCTTTGTCTGGCCTTGCAGCTTATGGTGCTGGTGAGAATCAGTCTGCCTTCTTTTTGAGTTCTATATGCTTTCCTTTTTTCCCTCCCTACACTGTCTCCTGCTTCCTGCTGACCCTAGAGTTCTAGAACTCGCTCCCACTGACCATTCCGTTTTCCTTCTCTTGGGCTCCCACTACAGTGAGGCCTTTCCTGGATCAATAACATGCCTCCTGAGGGCCCTGGTACTCTCTACTTTTGCTTTTTTTACAGAGCCTAATGCATTGCAGGCCCCCAAATGTTGTTAACAGCAATCAGAATGAAACTGCCAAAGCAAACAAAAATTCATCTCTTCACTCTGTGTAGTTTATCTTTTCCACTTTATTTGATCAAATAATTTTACTAGTCAGTTTCACTTTATTTTCAAAGAAACTTTCTATTGCACTTTTGGTTCCCTAGTGCCATGTGGTATTGTTTGGATTCATAGAGCTGACAAGAAAGTTTAAGAACTACTTGTTATTTAACTTAAAAATATAAAAATAGAAGGAATTTCATTCTTAATACATACAGAAATACTTTTAATTGTTTTATAAACTAGGTACAGCCATGTGCCACATAATGGTGTTTTGATAATTGATGGACCGCATATACAACAGTAGTCCCATAAGATTAGTGTCATACAGCCTAGGTGTGCAGTAGGCTATACCATCTAGGTTTGTGTAAGTGCACTCTATGATGTTCACATGAGAACAAAATCACTTAACAATGTATTTCTCAGAACGTACCCCCATCATTAAGTGATGCATGACTGTACTTAAAAAACGTACATTATTTCATTTAATACTAATAACTTCATAAATTAGGTATTATTAATCCTACTTTACGAATGAGAATAATAAGGCTCATGGAAAAGGATCAATGAAGAGCTGGATTTCAACCAAGATCTCCTGGCTTCAAAGCTCAGCGCAGTGGTTCTCAAAGTTTAGTCTCTGAGTCTTTCAAGCTTTTTTTTTAATATATTCAAACTCCCAGACCCCACCTGCAGGAGATTCTTATTCAATAAGCCTAGAGTACAATCTCAGGATTTGACTTTGAGAAACCCAGCTCTCCCTTTTAGATTTTGAGTTTGAAGTTAAAACCAAAGAATTTTACAGTAAAACAATTTGAGAATGTTTTGCCCTTCACCCAACAATTCCTGTAATATATTAGGTTACATATAAACTCCCAAAATACCATGCTATTGGAGGAGAATATGTGTTACTGCCATTTTCCCAGCTAGGCAGAGAGAATCATTTGCACGCAGTTGTCTTAGCCCCACCCAGTTTTGAAAGAGCATTGTAAAAATGTTTGCCTGTTATCTCTACTGATGATTTATTTTAATATACACGAATAACAAAGGGATAGAATAACCCAATAGTATGATATGATAATATCAATGGTGGAACTAGATAAATCCAAAGTGACTAATATATTAGGGTTATTGCATAAGAGAAGAAGAGAGCTGAAGAGCATGGGATGTTGTAAGCTCCCTGCAGAAGAGGCGTTTTGCCCTCAGAGAAAGAGGGACTAAGAAAAGAAATTACATGGGAGGTTAATGATGAATGAATGGGCCGAAGGACAAGAAGGACCGAAAAGACCGTGTTCTGTAATCTGTACCTCCCAAACTCCTACCTTTGTGCCTGGCTCATATTAAAGGTTCAATAATGGCTAGTTGAATTAATAAATGAATAAATGAATCATGGCAAATTTAGAAAGAAAATGAAAGAAGGCAGAAAGATTGAACAACTACAAGGAGAAGAATGAATCATGAAAAGGGTGAAGAGAATTGGCAGTCCTGGAATAAGGGACTAATCCTGAGTGGACAGAAAGATGGAAGCAGAAGAAAAGTCCTGGCAGAAATGCTCCCCTTTGGGTTTGTTGTGGACAGGAGGTATTTCCATTCCATAGTAGTTCTTCATAACAGTGTTTTGCATATGAAAATCTGGTTAATCTAACGAGGTCCTTAATTACGACTTTTATTATCCTTTAATTCCTTGCTTAAAGGAAAATGATTACAAAGTTGTCTTTATGATTTGGGAAACTAATCTTTCATTTCTGAAGTGTTTCTTTCCTTCCCCCATCACAGATATCAAAAAAGAAGAGAAACAAAACTCAAACAATGAGGCAAAACTGTACAATAATAATAAACAGAAGTAGTTGAACCTGTGTTTTAGAATTGTCATGAACTACAGAAAAGTGTCCTCTATCAGACATGACCTCATCTCTGGTTGTTAATTGACTAAGGACCTATAGTGACTCTGTATAAAGCACTACTAAAATTCTCTCTCCAAACCTAGATTCTTCTGCATGCATTCCTAAAATTTTAATTATAGGAATGTCCATGAGCCTCTCTCTCATCCTATGAGAAACACTTGTTCTTCTCTACCCACACTAGAGCATCTGCTTTTATCCAGCTGAGGATCAATCCTCACGCCTGTCACCCAGCAGTATTTTCCAAATAAAATCAAATTGACATAAAGATCAAAGAGCGGCCTCCAAGGGGAAAATAATCCCAAAGCATGATGTTTGTTTAATTGGTCTGAAAAAAAAAGAGCAATAGTTGAGGATTGTCTGTTAAAAGGAGGATAAGTAGTTATAACTGTTTGCCTTTAGTTTGATAGACACAAAATGACCATGTACTAGATTTCAGTTATTCTAGTAAACTCTGTGGCTACAGGTGTGAATAAAATTGAGGGAAACAAACATATAAAGAAAAAAATCTCTAAACAAATTGAACGTCATACAAATTGAACAATGGGTGCAAGGATATGGCAGTTAGGAGACAGTTGAGTTTAACCTGAAGGTTCAAGGAAGGCTTCCTGAAAGAGATGGCACACAAGTAATAGTGCATGTGATAGATTTGAGAGGAGCAAGACTGGAAACAGGAAGGCCAGGTAAAAGACTGTCACAGTGTCCTCAGGAAGGAAAGATATGACCCTGGAAGTAGGTGGTGACAGTAAAGCTTGGAAAGAGATGATGGATATTAGGAATCAAGAGGTGCCAAAAGCATGAGTTAGTGTTAGTTGTATGCGGATATGGAGTCGGTGGAGTTTAGCTGAGATTCCAGGAACTCTGGCTTAGATGACTGGATAGACAGTAAGGAATGTACGAATATACACAGGACTTCTGAATGTTCTGTTTATTGATCTGGATGTTGGTTGCTTGGAACTTGTCACCTTCTGAAAATTCAAGCTGTGCACTTCTGATCTGTACACTTTACTTTATATATAATTAATGAAATAAAATGGAGTGGGTAGGAGTTCCTGGAAGAAGAGTTTTGATGATGTTAGAGGCTCTTTGTGCATTGTGTCTTTTAATACTGTTTTGCTGTTTATGTACCTGGGAGGCCTTGCCTACCTCCCCTCTGAATCACTGAGCAGGTATTGGTCACTAGGGATCGGTGAAGACTGGGCCTCCATTCACCATTTTCTGTTTGACTACTCTGCATAGCATAACTGTATTTAATGGGAGTTTAATCTTCCTTCAAGATTATTTGATGGTGAATAAATGGTGCCTCTGCAGCTTGCCCAAGAGAGAGTAGACATGGATGACCAGATGGTTCTAGTTCAGCAAGATCTACATGCAAAAATCAATGTGTTCCTCTATATCAACAATAACCAATTGAAAATGCAATCAAATAAAATGATACAATTCACAATAGAAACAAAAACTAGAAGGTTACTAGAAAAAGATATTAGAAATCGCAACCTTTGTGAAGAAAATTTTAAAATTTAAGGATATAGGTAATCTAAATGTGCAATAAGACATGTCTATAGTTGAGAAATCTCAGTGTTTTAAGTTTAAAATCTCCCTGAATTAAATTTTGAATTAAATGAAATTTCAATCAAAATACTGAGAGAGTATTTCTTGGACTCTGACAAATTGATTCTTACAATAAATGTAAATCAGTTTCTTAAAAACAGTTTGATTACACTACTCAATATTTAAAAACCACTATTTTTCTTTGCAAAAAAATGTTTTTTTCATGTAAGTGGACTTGGAGCAGTAGTGTTCCTGTGTAACTCTGGAAAGTGACTTGGCTTCTTACGCCTCTGTGTCCTCATGTGCAAAACGGAGGTGAAATGGCACTACTTCAAAAGATTGATAAAAAGCTCATCTGAGGTTACACCTGCCAAGTACTCATCAAATAAAGCACTTAGGAGGTACTTGTTAAATATAAGCTATTATAACTTAAAAATAAAAATATATTGACTCTTAAGCTTTCATTCCTTTTAATAGAAAGCGAGTCCCATTTTATCAGTAGTTTTGCACAAAATAAACCAGCAAGTGCATGTTAATTGGAATCAAATTATTGTCAGCACAGACTTCCATTTTACTCACAAAATTGAACATGCATCTGAACCCCTTTTTCTCTCAGATTCTAAGTCTAGATGATTCTTTTCTTCCTTTATATGGCTTTGTTGATAGACTTCTATTTCCTTAGTGCAAACCACCTAGACTCAGAACTTTCATTGGGGTTTTTTTGGCCATTAGGCCTGCTTTCTATCTTTTCTTTGTTCAGGCTGCTGTTTTTTTCCCATCAATGTGAAATTCCTAATCACATTTCATCAATGTGAAGTCCCTTCCAGTTGATTCTCTTAAGTGATTTCTGTCTCTTCTTCTTACTTCCAAGTTCAGCCAAGCATTCTGACCTACTGTTTCCTAGCTTGCTTATGAACAAAGAATTAATTCAAATTTGAAAGGTAAGTGCCAGAGACTAGAAAATCCACTTTAACTTTCTCCCTCAGGTTTGTGACCGTGCTGTCTAGGGTAAGCAATGACCCATGATTAGATAATAGGATTAATAAAACTGATGGTCTTAGTCCAAGCACTTAGGATATTTTGCAAAAGAAAGATATTTTACCTTCAAGTAATATACATTAGATTTAATGTCAAAACGAGAAGAATTAATAAGTCAATGTGCCTGTCCTTTGTAGTTTATAAGAAACTCTCAGTACACATCATTACTTTTAAGTATACTTAGACAATTTTGATTTCTCCTCAGCAATTATCAATTATCAGTTAACTTAATCAATGCTTAGATTCCTTCCCAGGCCAAAATTACAATGTACTCTTATGTTTTTGTAAAAGCCAGGAGCCTCTGGTCTATGCCATTGACAGTGGGACATCTAGGCTAGTTCAGGTTTTACTTGGAAAATCCCCGCCAGCTGCTCTGCCTGATGCTGAGTTAATTGCCTTAATTAGCTTTCCTACAATAGCCTTCTTAATCACTCCTGGTGAGGAGATCTTGAACTCCCATTGTGGTTCCTTTCTCACTGTATACTGACCTTTTAAAAATATCCATTCAGTCTTTTTGCACAATTGCTCCTGAAGTCTAAGATGAAATATATAAAAAACAAGAGGAAAAAATCACTCTGCTCACTGTTTTTTCTGTATTCCTTCCCAAACTGTGACCCTTAAGTTCTAATCAAGACGGGTTATTCTGACTTTTCTAAATTACTAGCAGCTAGATCTTACCTTCTCTTTCTTCTTCCCTGGTTCACTTAGCTTCCTTTCTAATGAATGCTCAATTAACATTGATGCACGTTCTTTCTGATGAAGCTTGCAGGTTTCATATTTTGCAGCCTGCTGCAATCTTCCTCTTAAAGAGGCACATCTTTTAGTTATAAAACTTTAAAACATGTAGACTTTGTTGAATGCATAAAGGCAATTTTAAATTTTAGGTCCCCTTGTAGAATTTCATGCAGATCCAGGTCCTAATGGTATCGAGCAAAACCATCTCTGTCAGTCTCCTGCAATCTGTGACATTAACTTGTCATTCATAGAAAGTGATTAAATTGATCCAAAAGACTTGATTTTCATAAACATGTCATCCTTGCTCTTGACCAATAATACTTTTTTCTCTATAGGACGTTCGTTAATTGATATATTTTTAATTTATTCTAAATTTTTCTTATAATGCTTCAACAATATTTAAGTAACTGTGATACATAATCTTGATGTGTGTGTTTCAAGTATATGTGTGTGTGTTTGTGTGTGTGCAGTATTCTGAATTGATTTTAGCTTGTATCAAAGTTTTCAATTTCCATCACCATCAAATTTGTACGAAGGAAAAAAGAAAACTATATGACCCCGTTGTCAACTAATAAAGAGAGAGAGGGAGAAAGGGAGAAAAGGAGAGAAAGGAAAAATTCGATACCATTAAACAGATAATGTTATGTTAAGGGTAAATAATTATATTGTGTTAATTTCATGTGATGCTTTGACTTCATTGAAATATATAACTTTTATAGTTCATTTTAATTTCTGGGTGTCATAGAACTATTCACCAATACCTGTCGTAACTGCTCTTCTGCTATCTTCCCACCCACATCTTTAAATCAAAAGTTTAATTTGATGTGGAGTGTGTTAACTTTCTGAGTGTTCCCTAGGGCAGAGGAGCTGAGCATGTACAAAGGTGTAGGGAAGATAAGGTGGGGGATGCCTTTTGGTGGATAAAGTGGTGATGAATAAATGTAGTATACTATGGGAAAGAGAGATATGAACTGTTAGAAATGCATAATGAAGGATAATGAAGAGGGTAACAATTTGAGTTTCATGGCTCTGAATGTTTCAATATATACTGAGCCTTGAACACGTGCTAAATTCTTTGCACTGTTAAAAGCCACAATCCTTATTGAGAGCTGATGAAATTATTATTTAAATGAAAAGATGATCTTTTAAATTTTAAAAGCCATTTACATATTTCCTCCTAAATTTGCTTGGCATTCTAAAAGTACAAGAGTCAGCTTAACCATTGAGACATGTAAATAAAGGAAGAAACAAATGAAACAAAGTCATTGAGGAAACAGGAAGAGTCTGATACTTTGCATCACTATTATTATGGCATATTATTTATTGTTTATTGTATATCAGGTTGGCCCACTCTGCATTGCAAATTAAATTTCAAAACCTCAAGTGCTTGTACTTAGAACAGAGGTTTAGTTTTTTTCTATTTTTTAAATGTAGAGTAATAATACTCTTTTCCAAAAGCATCACTTATCCCTAAAGGGAACAAAAATAAAATCTCTCTAAGAAAACAATCAATTGTACTACTCAGTGGACTGATATGAACATGCTGTGTCCACTTGTGTATACCCTAACCAGTGACTGCACTCCTACCCTCTTTGCATGCCAGAATGTTAACTGCAATTGTCATTTAGGGTCCTCCTGGTTCAGTCATTGACAACGGTATTATAATAATACTTGGTGGGAACCTTCAATTTAAGGACTTAGAAAGACTGAATGCACCCTGTGGATTGAAGTTTCAGTGTAGTTTATTATACCATTAATTTAAGCAGAATGGAATGCAGTAAGCAATATATAATATGAAATGGGTTTCTGATATTCTACTTTCTTCTGACTCACTCTCACATGGCTGCTGTGCTCTGTCTCCTGGTTTCCTTGTCTTTTCATCACGTTAGTTCTTCACATCGTTCTTTTCCCTGTCTCCCAAGTGTGTCCAGGATGACTGCTGGTGTCCGTCTGTCTCCTTGCAGAGAAACCTAAATCTTGATGTCAGCAACTACTCAGAGTTCAGATTTTTTTCCTAAAGTGTCCTTACAGGTGTAGATGAAGAATGGTTGAATTGTGCCTTTTTCCACTGCTTAAAGAGTGGAGGTGATTTCTCTTTATTTTTGTGCAACAGATATTCTCTGGCTAATGTGTGGATATACCCGCTGCCCAGAGTGTTTTAGTCAGCATTTCTTCTTTTTGATTGGCCGGTGACACCCTTCCCCATGTTTGCTCCATGAGAGAGAGATGATCTGGGATTTATCCACCCTGTCTGTGGCAGGAAGAGTCAATTCCCAAGTGAGTACAGGCTAAACAAGATTTCTCATGAGCACAGGCATTGTGTGGTATCTGAGGAAAAACATGGAACAACTTTCTTATCTGTACCTACAAGGATCTTTTCTCATACCCACAGCTGTGGATGCTACACATGTAGCAAAGTTCAAGAAATTTCCCCTCAAACTTTCCTTCAGAGCCTATTACTCTTCCATGAGATGATTTATTTAGACTTGGTTATCAGGTTTTTCAGCCCATGGCTTTTTTCTTGCTGTCAGATTGCTTGCTGTCAGATTGCTTACTCTCAGACCCGAAACAGGAGCTTAAAGTTCATCATCACAGTTGGGGCCCATTTAGACTAGGGCTCGCCATCCTTACATTTGCTGTAGTCCTGGCTTTTAAAGTCATTAGGCTTTAAATATGCAGAAAATTTGGTTTATGTATAACACCTCCTTCTCTGGTGATGCCAAGTGAGTTTAGTAATATCTGCCTTTAGTGAATATCTTTTAAATTACGTAGGAGTTTGGCTAGAGTAACCTTTAGTAGATAAGTTAAACTATACTCATTGTTGAAAATTTACATTACCAGAATTGTTCATCCAGAAGTAGACCCAAGGAACTCCATGGCCAGTTTTAACAGTCATTGGTTAAAGGGGTTCCATAAGACTAGACATGGCGTTTCAGTTATTTAACTATTTTCAGTTCACTGGGTCACAGAAAGCTGGGATTGATGTTGCGTCTCTGTCTCCAGGCCTCCAGGTTTTACCTTATTTCTGCTGGTCTATGTGCTCCTATGAAGCCTCAGTCATTCCAGACTTCTTCCCTTGTTCTTCTCCTATCAAGGATCCATTTTGTAAAAAGTATTTCCTTTGTTTTAAGGACGTTAATTAGATGGGGTCTAGGTAGCTGGAGGAGTATAATAGGATCCCCTTTGTGGAAACAAAGTCTAGTTATATTTGCTCAAATATTAAAATAATGAAATTCCCTGTCCTTGGAGGAGAAGATAATTCCACACTTCAGATAGTTCAACAAGGAGATGAAAATCTTTTAATAAGTACGTAAATTATTATGTACCTCATTCAGAGTTGTAGCCTGGAGTTGTCCTGCATTTCCAGACATTGTTTCTGCTGTGACACGTATGACAGATGACATTCATAGGCTCAACACATTCCCATGGGCAAACCCTGATTTTGACCAAAAAACACAACATTTATAGTGAAGTCAGGCACAGCAATAATTCATAGTAACACAATTATTAAAATGATGTTAGTATCTGTTCATCCCTGTGGGCCTTTCAGAATGGCTGAATCTTAAGTGTAAATAATTAATTTCATACTAGCTGTACCTCCACCCTCTTCTTATATCACTCAGAAAAAAGCATGAAATTCCAATGAGTAAGAATGACAAGGATACAATTTTGAACCTTTATAAATTGTATTTATTATTTTTTTAATTCATTGACTTTGATATTTTATGATAAGTAGTGAATTACTTGCAACCATATACCTCACAACCTGTAAAGTCAAATTACCACTGATTTGGAATCTTATATGCTCAGACTGAAGATTCAGTCTTGGCATTTTCTCTTGGGGTGTAGAAAAATCTTAGAGCTCCATTGTTTACATTTATTTTAAAAAATTGAAACAATGACCCTGACTTTACTGAGGATTAAATGAGATACTTTATGTATATTTATTTTTATTAAATGTGTTGACGATTATATCTTATTTTTCTGGTGCTTCATGATGATATATACACACACTCTGATTTGTTATTCTCAGGACCTCTGTGAGATGTACATGATGGGTATAAATCCAATTGATAGATAAGGGAACAAACTAAGACACCAGTATTGCACTTTACATTAAATAACTTGTCTAAGCTCTGTCTCTTTCCTATTCCAATTTGAATATGCCTGAACAGTCCCTATGTCTAACAGATATGTTCTTATACACTAATATTCTTGAGGAGTTTAAGAGAATTTTTAGAACATCAGAAATCATTAATATCTTAACATAACTATTAAAACGAATACTATCAAGTTCGAAGAAATAATCTACAATAGGGGATTTGATTAGAAGAAAGAAAAAGAAGAAAAAGAAAGAAGCAAGAAGAAGAAAAGAGGTAGGAATAAATATACATTTCTATATGTAAAGGAAGGCTGATAATTAAGACTCATAGGAATCACTCCTGGGGCCAGTTTTGACACTTTTATAAATGGTCTAGATGAGGGTGTTCACACTGAAATATCTGCTACAAGCAGACTCTGATAAAATATTGACCTGACTTGCTTTGCTGACAGTTTCATCTTTTTTAAGGTAGAAGATGTTACAGTGGGGAATTGCTACTTAGGGCTTAATTCCAATCTCAAGGGAGAGCTGGCTGGAGATGTGGTAGGGAAATCCATAGAAAGGTAGATCATGATTTTTTTGTCAAGACACCAAATCTAGTGGATGAGATGAATGGGTTGGATGATAGTAAGGGAGGTACAATGATTGCTTATTGAATCCAGAATATTAACTTAGAAGTTACCATCAACCTGGAAAGTCCTCTCAAAGGGGCTAACCTTAACAAGACACGGCCCTAGTAAAGATTTTTATCAATATTATTGACTATGTCATAGCAGTAACTTATCAGTTGTAGAAGATAATGTGACAGGAGATGAATATAAATAATGCATTAATGAAAGAATTAAGACTTAAAACCATCCTGACAGGCTAAACTGCTGGGCCAAAACCAACATGATACAGATGTATATCCTGAATATAGGTTTAAAAAAAATCATGTAATACCTAGTGATGGTCAAGATATTGCTGATGAAATTATAAATTAGTTTGATCCTCCTGGAGGGAAATGTGGAAATATACAACAAAAGCATCAGAATATTTATAACCTTCAAACTGGCTATTCTGTCTGAGAGATTTAGTCTAAGGAAATAATCAGAAAAATGTTTAATGGCAGACAAGCAAAAACGTGAGTAGTCAATTGGTCAAACTACCATAATGAAATACTATGCAGTCATTAAAAAATTATGCAGTAAACATTTACATATGGACATGCAAATATATGAATGATAAAACAGATTAAAAGACCACAGAAGAATATTATCTACCTTATCTTTATAAAATAAAGTTTATGTCTATATAGAGATGCAAATATATGGAAACAAAAATGTGTGGAGGGCTATCCAGGAATATGTCAGTGGTTTTTACAATTGATAATTTTAGGTGTGAGCTTTTCTTCTTTATGCTTATCTATGTCTTCCAAAGTTTCATAAGATACATGTACTGATCGTGTGATAAAAATGACCTAAAAATATAAGATTGAGGTGACTATGCTTTCAAGTGAAAAATTATCTGGGTTACTTGGAGGACGGAGGTTACCACCAGTGTGATACAGCAGCTAATAAAAAAGAGTATAATTAGGTTACATAAATAACAATAAAGTTTTAATGAGGGCTGTTGAGAGAGGGGTGTCATTGAGCTGTAAACCCACATGGTCATGTGGTATTCCATTATAGGAACCACATTTAAATTAGAACTATAACAATACATATAATTCAAAGGATGGGAACTTGTCATATGAAGAAAAAAGTTTTGTAACTCAAGGTGTTTAGTCCACAGAATTGATAACTTAGGATCTGAGGAAGATAAGCCAGGCTACCTAAAGGAAATAGAATGAAAGAAATGTTGATTCTCTCTGTAAAGCTTTAAATAAAATACTTGAACAAATGGGCAGAAGATTCAGAGAAGAAGATATTCAGGAGGATTTCATAACATTTAAAATACTATGTAGCAGGCTATGGTAGAAATAAGTGCATTGCCCATCATAGGCCTATCATTTTGGATCCTCTCTGATGCAATTGATTGAAAACTCTCAGAATGAAGATAATCAAGAGGAAATTGATTGACTGAGAAGTGGCCGGCTTAGTCTAGCCTCAGTCATGCAGAGGTTAGATGCATGGTTCTGATGATGCCCACAGGACCCACCTCCCCTCCTTTCTTGTGGTTTCATTCTGAAGGAAGCTCGGTTTCATGATGGCCAGATGACTACAGCCCTTTAGAACACCCATCCTCCATTTTACATTTTGGGAAAGAACTCGTTCATCAACAGTAGAGTGCAGAGTCCAGACCTGACTCCCTTTAGCCATAATTGGCCCTGGCTCCCAATCTTGAACCAATTACTGTAGCCAGGCTGGGGGTGTGTAGAATAGTTGTTTTATAACATAAGCCAATCAGGGCCCACCATCCCAGTTGAGGATGGGGTCAAATTCAGGCAAACTGCCTTGGCTGAGGATATGGAAGAGTACTTTTGGAAAGGTAATTCAGGCCAATCTTTATCAGTAAAATGGATGACTAGACAATGGACTGCAAAAATGACAGATGCCTATTAAAACTAGGATGAGAAGTATAACTGGATGATTTCTTAGGTTCTTTCCAATGCCAAGATTCTATGAGACTGTGATTCAATTTGCAGTTGGCACTAAGGTTTGCAGGGAGTGAAATATAAAAGGAAATGCAGGAGGAATTGTTGATGAACTCCAGGATGATATTACCAGTCTACAAGAAAATATGGGAAAGCAATGCTGGGAGCAGGCAAAGGTATTAAAGGGGGATACAGTTTAAAACATAGAAACCTCCCCAGAGTTGTGAGTCTCTGGATTTTGAAAAACATTGAGATTCCATCAGTTAACATGTATCTCTCTCCCAAAGCGTTCTCTGTCTTTACTTAATCAACTATCCATTTTGTGTGGCTGCAGTGTGGGATCTGTGTTTTTCCCTTCTTATCTCTCTCTCTCACGCACACACACACACACTCTCACACTCACTCACACCCCTGCCTAGCAGTATGAAAAAAAGAGAAAGAAGCAGATATTTCTTCAAAACAGAATCCCCCGGTCCCCATACTTATGAATATTCCAGTGCTCTGATAAATGTGATCAATCATAGATTATTTAGGTTTGACAAATGCCTTTCAAAATTCATTTGATCCCTAGAAGGGTTAAGGTTCATTTACACTCAGCGTAAATTGCTTTAATCAGATAATCAGATCACTAGCTCCTTAGGGCTGCCAGCTCAGCAAAATTTCTCCTGCAAATCTGTACTTTATTTTTGGGAGTGGGTAGAGAGAAGGAAGGACAAGAATTTGGGAGCAGACGGTGATTTCAGGTCCACTTTGGGCGGGCGATAGGCCACTTAAAGAAATGTAGGAGAGGGCGCCGTCCCCGTGGCTAAGTGGTTAAGTTCGCGCACTCTGCTTCGGCTGCCCAGGGTTTGGCTGGTTCGGATCCTGGGCACGGATGTGGTACCACTTGTCAGGCCATGCTGAGGCAGTGTCCCATGTACCACAACTAGAAGGACCTACAACTAAAATATGCAACTACGTACTGGGGGGATTTGGGGAGAAAAGCAGAAAAAAAGAAGAAGATTGGCAACAGTTGTTAGCTCAGGTGCTAATCTTTAAAATGAAAAAAAAGAAATGTTGGAGAATGCAAAGGGAAGGATGGAAACCCAGAAGTAGTAGATTTAGGAAGATGATAAGAAAGACAGTTTTGCCTAGAACCCTCTCGACTCTGTAGGGACTAGCTGGAAATAATGAATGTCCTCTGTTCTCCAAATCACGGCGATCCTTTAATGTCCCATCATCAAATCCCACTCTTTTTCCTCTTATGATGGAAGGAAGAAGGGGGGAATAGACTAAGACTGAACAGAGGGAGAGTTTTTATGCATGTGCCTGTCTCTCTCTTTCCATACTATCTCTGGTTGTAAAGCCTAGGATTTGCCTCCTTTAGAACAACTACATTCATCCCACAGCAACACCAAGGGCAGTGCCCATGTGCAAAACCTTAGTTCATCTGCACTCTATGTGGATCTGGTTGATGAACCTTAAAAGAGAGGAAATGGAGCTAGAAAAGGTCTAGAGAAGGGCAGATAAAATGATCAGAGGGGTGGAAAAGGGTACCGCGTGAGAGTAGATTAAAATGATTCCTTTCCTTCATGCTGACCTCTACAGAAATACGTAGGGCACAGAGAAGGTAAACTCAGCCTAGATGGTACTCAGATCCTACAGTACCGTAACCTTGGGAAAACCACAGGAGCTCGGGGTGGGAAGAGAAGAGTAGAAGAGAGAAGCTCTGTACACAGCAGGGAGGCGTTTATGCAATTCCCACCCTTAAGTAGTAGTATAAACCAAGTAAATTTAAACAGGTTTTGATGAAGTTCTAGTTGAAAAACCCATAATGAGTTGTCAAGCAAGCCATAGGATTTTATGAGCCCTTCTTTAATTTTTGCTGTGGATACCTTAGAATAGTGGTTTTCAAACCGAATTGATCATCAAATTCACATGGGGGTAGATTTAAACTACATAAAGATTCTGTAGCCCCAGTTGAGACTTCAAAAATATAAATATCTGAGAGGAAGGCCCCCAAATTTATATTTTAAAGAGATTCTCCAACTGACTCATATTTATAGGATTCAGGAATACTGGCCTAGGGGCTGACCCTGCCACCTGGGAAGGCAGCACTATATGATGGGGAAATTGCATGGTCTATGGCCTACGGCAGACCTGGGTTTAAATTCTGACTGCTGATTTTCACGTGTGACTTAGACAAGTTAGCTACCCTCTCTGAGCCTGAATCTATCTTTATAAGGTAGTTTATAAAGGACCTGATGCATATCGGTGCTGAGTAAACATTAACCTATGCCTCCCCACCCTACCCTCCAACCAGGTCCTATGGATTGTCAAGCACAGAATCCCGGGCTAGTGGGATTGTGGAGTTAAGCAAATTGATGGTTTTCGTACATCCAAGTGTTTGTCTCTGAGAGGGAGAGAAGACAATTGTATAGAAAGGTATAAACGTAGACATGCGATCTTTTTCTCTCTGCCCTAACTCTTCTGTATTTCCAGTTGCAGGTCAAATCATGAAAGAAGAAGTGTATGTTTCACAACCAGCAGGTTTCACTTACTGGCTTCATGGTGTTTTCAGATTATTTGTCAATATTTTGAGTTTTTGGTTCCTGTTGAAGTCTGTATCTTTTAAAATGAGTTTATTGATACTTCTGTGAAGTTGAAACTAAAGGGAAAAACAAATCAGTGGGGATCTCAAAAGCGTGTGAACACCTATGGGGCTGGGGTGCACTGAAGCAGCTGGAGAGGAAACAGCAGATTCCCCACCAAGTTGCAGTAAAGATGTAGGGAAAGGAGCAGAGAGAAGAAAACTAAGGAATGGGAGGGAACAAGGAAGAAGGGGCCTCCTTAAAGAGGCAGCTGCAAGTAAAGCAAGAGCAAAGAAAAGGAAAGCAGAATGCCAGGCTTCTGCTGAGCTGGCTGGAGAGGAAAGGGAGGTAATCTGAGATGCAGGAGCAGCTGGACTGTAGCGCTCTAGTGCCCAGCTGATCACTGGCTGCTGCTGGATCTTAAGGAGACACAAGTGCTTTCAAACCCCATTTCCTTGAATGGAGACATGGACTTGCAGGGAGAGAGCTGCCTTGTGGGGTGAGCAGGAAGGAAGTGGAGGTAATGAACCGGTGTACTGAGTCTTCCCAAATGCCATTCCAGAGGGTGGTGTGTCCATTTTCCCACCCTCTCTTCTCAACATCTCATTCGGAGCCTTCCGGGGATTCTCTTCAGCAATCTCTGTGGTGTACCTGTTTCTGTGCCAGGCCTATGCTGGTTACTGAGGAAGGTTCATGCCTAACAGAATGGAGAATAAGAATTTTCACGTTATCTTCCTCTTTCATTTTTTTCTCCCCAATGCCCTGGTACATAATTGTATAACCTAGTTGTGCATCCTTCTGGTTCCTCTATGTGGGATGCTGCCTCAGCATGGCTTGCTGAGTGGTGTGTAGGTCCATGCCTAGGATCCAAACTGGCAAACCCTGGGCTGCTGAAGTGGAGCATGTGAACCCAACCGCTACGCCACCAGGCCAGCCCTTCAATTCTTAATTATATAAGAGATACATAGATGTATTCTTAATTTAGAAATTAGAATATTAAAGAGAAAGATAAACCCTCTTTACTAGGACTCTAACCTCTGTACATCTACACATTCGTATCTATCTATGCATATACATAGATGTATATAGATAGATATGTATGCATATACATAAATATGCATTTACATGTATAAACATGTGTATATATTTATATATGAAATCTTTAATAAATATTCATAACAGATTATTATGTAGTATGATATTGTGGTATTTTTTCTAATGTGGCTTTTAGTATTATTCAATTTCTCTTTTTGTAGTAAATAATTTGTTTTTAAAGAACTCTGTATAATTTGAGATAGACCAGAGAAAGTAAAGCATATTGTTAAGAGGCTAGATTTTAGAGCCAGACTTCCTGGCTGTGTGACTCTGGACAAGTTGTTATGGTTCTGTTCCCCAGTTCTTCATCTGTAAAGTTGAGCTATAATAGGATCTGCCTCACAGATTTGTTGTGATAATTAAATGAGTTAGTATGTGTGAAGCACTTAGGTCAGTGCCTGGCATTGTAGAAGATATACAAGTGTCACAGATTAGGTTCATGTTTAACTACTACAGTAAATTCTAACATATGAATATACCATATTTTATTTAATGAGCCCCCTACTGACTGATGTATTGGCTCTTTTCTAATTTTGCATTATTACAAACAGTCCTGCAATAAATATTTGATCAATTTATAACGTATGTTTTCAGAACATGTGTTACAACTCCTATAGCAAATGTGACTATTATAGTAAATACTTTAGAAATCATATCGATGCTGAGAATTTAATGTCACTTCTCTCTGATTTTCACACTTGAGATCATTTTTCCTATCTCTGAAATGACATGAGAGAAGCTGTATCCCAAAGATTTAATGAGGTTATGTCCCTTTTAACTGTCAAGAGCTCCCCATTCTTTACTCTGATATTCTTTTGAATTGTTGATAATTAATCAGGAACATCAGTGGTGAAATGTCACATAGATATCACTGCAACCCTTCGATCTGGAGCTTTAAAGGGAGGTTTTTCTCCCTGTCTGTTGGCCCTGTCATTGCCAAGCTTCCCTCTTATTAACCTTGAAGTCACACGGAACAGTCTCTCCTGTGATTTCTTCATATCTCCCATCTGAAGAGATGCTATCACACTCTGAAAAAATAAATTAAAAAGACCGCATCACCCCTACGCAGAGGCAGGTCACAGGTTTAATTTTTTTGTAATTTTTTTGCCCAATGGGACATCTTGCCCCACCAGTCACAGACAAGCCTTCACAGACTTCACTGTGGGCCTTATATTATATCAGTTTGCATAGACCGTTTTAATTTTAAAAAGTTGTTTATGAAATTCCCTGTCTTCCAATGACGCCTGTCCTCTCTGAGCTTTGTGGAAAAAGAGTTACTTGCTTCTTTAAAATTTTTCTCTGACTTCACAATGGGAATAATTTGATTAATAAACATGGTAAAACAAATTTTTATAAAAGCTTTCCAGTATCTCTATAAAATATACAGAATAGAAAAATCTCTTTCTCAGGCTTGTATCAAAAAAAAATATCCTTCGTGCAGATTTTCTGGGATTCTGCACAGTTGTGAGGACACAGGGCTGAGGGCTGACCCTAGGCAAAATGGGGAAGGCTGTGAAGTGTGACATCAGCATCCTGGCCTTTCTCTTCAATATCCAGAAACCCATTGGCTGTTTGGGGGTATAAATTTTCTCCTATTTTTCTATAATCCTTTTGAGCCAAATGCCTATGCTCTACTACTAGAAATATCAAAATAATGAGACAGTGGAACATTTTCCAGGAAAGGGCAAAAATTAACAAATATGGAGAGTTTGGAGAAATGCAGGAACAAGAGTTTGATGTTGGTGTGGGATAAATGAGAGTTCACTTGAATTCATAAAGTGGAACAATTGTCAGCAAG
Organism: Equus quagga; assembly: GCF_021613505.1. Lineage (NCBI taxonomy): Eukaryota > Metazoa > Chordata > Mammalia > Perissodactyla > Equidae > Equus > Equus quagga. The sequence goes on along the minus strand of NC_060270.1, from coordinate 19,192,316 downwards.
AGACATTCAAGTAAACTCAGGGTTCTGTTTCCAAAGCATCAGACACTGGGTTTGCACAAAGCTGAGGGTCAGGGCTGACGGAGAAACAGCCTTTAGGGTAAGTTTGTTGAAATTACAAGTGAGAAGCTTCCTAATGTAGGTTGGGATTGAATACGGGTCCACAGGACCAGGAGTAAGCAGGTACCAATTTTACAAAGGGTAAAACTGTGGAACACGTAAGGGACGAGGGTCAAGCTTTAACAGCAGGCAGATTGGTTGTGTCATGGCAAGTTGTAATCACAAGAACGTTTTTAAAAATTGGATGAGGAAAGGAATTCCCTTTCACCAAATCTTATCAAATTCCTGGGTTTTAAGGGATCCTAGTGAGTTTGGGACAGACTTCTCATCTCTGGCACTTCTGGTCACTGCCTTTCCTAGGAGCCCCGCCTGCAATGTTTTGTTTTTGACCAGCTCTGGTCCTTTGTGGACACTGAATACTGAAGTCCTGCATACCTCTCAGGGAAATCTTTAGTCCTGCTGTGCATGAGCCGTCACTCCCCACCCTGCCTACTGTGAAACTTCTAACATTCCTGGATGCTGATCTGTTCCATTACGCCCTACCTCAGTACATTCTTTGGTTCACAGTCATGCCACCAACTGTCACAGCGCAGTCTTTTCCAATCCAAGCGGCCTTCTAGGTCCCTTCCCCCCTTGGAGGACTTCCTCTTTGGTTATCCCTTTCAGAGTCTTAACTTTCCAAAACCAATGTTTGTGCCTTGACATTGAAAAAGCTATCAACGCTTACCTAAGACAGAAACACCTGGAATAAGGATCAGATCTTAGTTCTTGCAAATCATTTTTGATTACTCCACAGCAGAAAGGCCTTAATCTATCCATAGCTCCCCTTTTATATACATTTGCTTTTTCAACTTTTTCTATTTGTGTGATGACAGAATTCTACCCTTTGTCTGTGAAGGTTGGAATCAAAAAAAAAGACGGGGAAATTCCATGGAGTTTTATTTATGTCTCTTTTCTGGTTGAAATCACACTATACTGATAGCCTAGCATGGAGAATAAACATGATTTAGTCATCACGGTTCCCAGGGAAAAGGTCATAAATGATGGTACACTAAGTGACTGGATTTATTTGTGGTTCCTAGAGGTCTATTCCTGTGACTTCCTGAGAGTGGGAGAGTTGTTTTCACCAGCTGTTCCCAGGATCTGGAGACTTCTCTTCCCTATCATGGTTTTGTCCTCAAGGGCCTTCTGCCTTTTCCTGCCTAAGTTGTGTTTCGACACTCCTCACTTCCCCCATCTTCCCTCAATTCAAGGCAAACCTTGATCTTCCAACTTTCTCCCGCTACTGCTAGGGATATGTTTTGCATTTTCTGGTACATTTTAAATTTGGGGGGATAATATTAATGAATTTTTTTAAAAGTCTGCTATTTTTGACATCCCAGAACATTTGCTTTTAATATTATTTCTGCCTTCATTTATGAAGCACCTGACAAAAAGACAAATCAGAATTCATTTTCCACATTAATGAATATGTCTAAATCAACTTTGATCCAAATTAAAATGAAAAGGTGCTGGTTTATTTGAAAATGGAAAAGGTAAGCCATGAGGGCACTGTTGACAAATTTAAAAAATAGGTATGTATCAGAACGCCTGCAGAATAGGGCTTGGCTGAGGAATCAGCATTTTAATCATCTTCCCAGATAACTTTGACGTGGGGGATACTTGGATCACACTTTGTGAAGCACAACCATGTTTTCTATTCTCATTTAGATATTTTTGCCTAGATAGTGGGTATTTAAGTTAATTTACTCTCTTGGAAAGGCAGTACAAAGGGAGTTACAGTGTTAGATAAGGCATCATTCTATAAACTGTTCTTTTTGGTAAACTTAACAGAGGACATTTTTGATGTTGTGTTGAGCTGGATGTGGAAAGACACCAGACCCTGGTGCCTGAAAGAACTGAGCTCTGAATTCCTGCTCCAATAGTAGTTTTGTATGTTGTTTGGCAAGTCATTTAACTTCTTCCAGAGTCCATTTTCTTCATCTGTAAAAGGATGATAATAATAGTTACCTCCCAAGGTTTCTGAAAAGATAAGATGCATTAATGTATAGAAATCACTTAGTATAATTTCTAGCACATAGTAGGATTTCCACAAATAATGTCTGTAATGAAATTTGTTGCTTGTTTTAACTACTATAGTACAGCTATAACTTTGTGTGCATATATGAAAATGTACATACACACACATACAGAAGAGGGGGAGGTTGGCAGAGATTCTTGCTTTTGGAAACTCTCTTGTCTCAAGGGTTACATATCTTATCATACCAGGCACAAATTCAAGGTAGCTATTTGAGGTACATAAAGAATATAAATGTGTATGAGTCTAATTTGAGAGAGAAAAAAACTAGGACTGGCTGTGAATTTTATCTCTGTGATGAGTACTTCTATCTTTTGATTCACCCTCCCAGAGAGCAGGGGATTCCTTCCCATTGCATCTTTCTTTGGAGGGAGTCCTGCAATTGCCTATACTCCATCACAGAGTTGCTCACACATGCATATACAAAACCCTTTTAAATGAAAAAACAAATGGAAAAATATTTTCACACACCCCAAAGAATACAACCTTGGGACAATCCAAGAATGCGTTATATTCCTGTCTGTACTTTTGGGAAATCTCTGTTTGCATCAATACCTACGATGTTATTTGATCTTTTTGATTTATAAAAGAGAAAAATATGGGCATGGAATTTGAGTTAGCAAAGTTGAGGTATAAAGTGGTCCTCTAAATGACCCAAAAGGTGCTTATGTGGATTTCTTTTCACTTTGTTTTATTTCATCAAATCAAAAAAAAAAGAAATTTAAAAATTATTATAGAATTTGGAGGCTATCAGAATAATGTGAGAAAGATGGCTAGAAACTGCCAAGGATCTATGAGACTCGCTTAGGCAGATCCTTCTGAAACCCAGTGGAATTGAACATCTCCTTGCTAGTGAGTATCATTTTCATAATGGGAAAAAGAAAGGAAGAAAATAGCCAATTCAATGCCACGACAGCTCAGAGGTGATGAGACCTCAGATCTCACATTTCAAGTCAGAGAAAAACTCTCTGAACTCCTGAGTTATTGTAGCCAGTTATTTCTCTCAGCTCTCCTAACCAAAGATAGCGTCCCCTCATTTCCGCTGCCTCCCATTCTGTCCTCTTTGTTATTCTTCTCATTTAATCAATTCAGCTTATTCCAGTGAGGATGCTAAATTGAAAGTCCTAGGCTGGCATCTCATTTACCCATAAGGCAGCACTGCAAGGGCCCCTGCTGTAGGCACCATTCCCCTGGGGGGCTTTGGCCCTGACCTATAGAGGCTGAGCTATTAATGGGAAGGAGTCTAAGTCTCCCTGTCTCATTCAGCCCTCGTCCCCTCTCCTGAGACTGCCAACAAGAGAAGCAATTAGGGTCAATTGTGGTGGTGGTTGGCTGCTTTTTAAAATAGAAACCATCTCAAAATCTGTCTAAGAGCTTGCCTTACTTTCAGCTTCCTTACAGCCTGCAGAGACATTTGGTGACAATGCTGAGAATTACCCAGATTATCCATGGAAGCCTGTAATAGTCCAATTACTAACACTTGTTTGCAGTCTTATCGTGAACTTTTTCTGTAGTCGGGGAAGGATGCGCTGCAAGAGGGGTGGAGGTGCTGGAGAGGCAAGGGGGGAGAAAGAAAACGGTTCTGAGAATGAAATTGTTTTCTTCAGTGACTCAAGACTCCAGCAGATGAGGTGACTACCAGAGGCTCTGTTGTGTTTTAATACCCTTTACCATTGTGGGCAAATGGCTTTTCCACAGCCTATGGAATCTCCCACTAAGCCTGTGTTCATTACTTGTTTGCTATATTGACTTGAGAGAAAGTTGGTGGGTTATTTTTGTTTTTAAAATCCTACGTTGTCCCCTCCTGAGCTAGGTAATACCAAGACTTCTAGGAAATTCTAAACAAAAGCTGAAAACTATTGTGCTTATCTGTTACCTATTTTAACACTTTGAATAGGATTTCCTTGCTTTGCATTTAGAGGAATCATGACCCAATTCAGAATAAACTAGGAAGTGAGACAGCCCTTGCTAAAGTGGTACAGATTATTGTTAAAATTTCCATCCTTCAGGGAAAGAAAAAAAACCCAAAATTTATTTTCCCTCTGAGCACAATTTCCCTTGTCAATTCAAAAAAGGATTATATAGATATCTACTAAATGCTTAATTTCCATAATAAAGTAATAAGTGATCATTTTCCTTTTCTTTTTTTTTAAATAGAGCTATTAATATGCTGTTATTTGGAGTCTATGATCTTCTTACTTACCTCTAGCTGTCTGATAATAAATCAGGAGCTATCATTCATAGAGACAGGAGATGACTACTCAACTTCCCTCAGAATTCCTCTGAACCCTTACTCTTATCCATCAATTTCTGCAGAGATAAAGGAAACATATGGGAGGATTTTTAATTCTGCCAGACCTCTGTTTACATTTAAAGTTCACCTCTGAAAACCATTTCTAAATCCTTCTCTTTTCTTAGAGTCAGTACCTTTTAAATTATAGTATTAACGTATATGCAGACCATCATAGCTATATTTGTGGAGTACTGGGAAACTGTGCAATTATGTGCATAAAACATTTGCTCATCTCTTTTAAGAGCATCTGCGTTTCTCCATGATGGCTCATTTCTGTAGTTTATAATTTTCATTTTGGAGCATTCTGTACCCTAGACCATTCTACACTGGGCAATGGCAGCTGTATCTTCTCACATGGGATTATATTGAAAAATCCAGAGGTCTGCCAATAAATATTTTGGAATGAAGGTATAGAGAAGTTTGTGTGTGTGTGTGCCTGGAGGTGTTTTTGTGTTAATTAGAGTAGCAACTTATATTTCTCTGATTGTTCCCATTAGGCTCCTGAATTTGTTTGCATTCGAATGCATTTGTTGTTCAGGTAGAAGGAGAGTCCTCTGCCAAACTATCAACCTGCATGTGACAGATACAGAAAAAATAGGGTTATTCAAATTTTGATAGGTTGAACAGTGACCACCCAAAGATGTCAAATCCTAGTTCCTGGAATTTGTAAATCTTATCTAATTTGGAGAAGGGGTCTTTGCAGGTGCACTTAAGTTAAGGATCTTGAAATGAGGAGATTACTCTGGATCATTCTTGTAGACCCAATGCCATCACAAGTCCTAGTAGTGGCTTTCAAGTGTCCTTAGAAGAGAGAGGCAAAAATCTACAGCAGATACACCAGGAAAAGACAATGTGAAGACAGAGGCAGAGATTGGAGCGGTGCTGCCACAAGCCCAGGGCTGCCAAGACAACCACCAGAGCTGGAAGAGGCAAAGAAGGGATTGTTCCCTCAAGTCCCCAGAGAGGGTGGCCCTGCTGGATTTGGACTTCTAGCCTCCAGAACTGTGAGAGAATAAATTTCTGTGGTTTAAGCCACCAGGTCTGTGATAATTTATTTCAGCAGCTTCAGGAAACTAATATGTGGGTGATGGGAAAAAAAGTAAACACAGGATGTAATATTTCATAAATATTATGCCTCATAGACTTATTAAATTATCAGAATTCTTTAGGACTTTCAACAGCATCACTCTTGGGTATTATCAACCCTTCTTCCCCTACAGCTGCGTCGTTCAACACTGTAGCTACCAGCCACAAGTGGCTATTCAAGAATTGAAATGTAGCTACAGGGACTGAGGAATTGAATTTTTAATTTTGTTCAATTTTAATTACGTTAAATTTTTAAAACTTGTAGTTGATTCAGTTATTGGAAAACTTTTAAGTATGCTTGGAACCATTTAGGTATTTACTTTTTAAACTGTAAATTTTATGAAATATAAATATTCATTAAATATCTCCAATGAAAATTTAGCATACAAATTCAGATGTGCTCTAAGAATAAAATGCCACATTTCAGACTCGCTATGAAAGAAAAAATGCAAAACATCTTACAAGTAAGTTTTATATTGATTGCATGTTGAAATGGTAATATTTTAGATATATTATGGTAAATGAAATATATTCTTAAAAATGATTTTGTTTCTTTTACTTTTTTCAAATGGGGCTACTAGACAATTTAAGATTACATATGAGTCACATTATATTTCTTTCAGATAGTGCTGCCCTACCGTCTCCCTTTTGAGTGGACCAGCCAACTAGTCTTAGCATTAAATCTGGTATCTTGTAGCCTATGGACCAAAGCATCCACCCAACTTCCCATTATCTTGGGAAGAACTGTGACCACATCTTCATTCTCATGGATGGCCAATGTATTTGTCTATTTTTTTTGGAGGAAGATTAGCCTTGAGCTAACATCCGTGCCCATCTTCCCCTACTTTATATGTGGGACGCCTGCCACAGCATGGCTTAATAAGCTGTGCATAGGTCTGCGCTCAGGATCTGAACTGGTGGACCCTGGGTCCCCAAAGCAGAGCGTGCGAACTTAACCACTATGCCACCGGGCTGGCCCCTATTTGTCTTTTTTAATAAAAACAATCATGTTTGGAACTAGTATTGAAAAATAAACACTTACTACTGACTTCACCCATGAAATAGCCTGTGAAAGAAAAATAATTCAAGATAACAAGATGGTATTCCTGATGGTGATTGTTTGAGGGTTTGCAAAGTAGACACTCTGCCTTGAAGCAGTTGAGTTTCTAGAGCTTTGGCAAAGATATTCCAGTTTGATTTCTTGAATCTCTTGATAGTTCTGTGTGCAACAGCAATGTTTTTATTCTTGCTTTGCTTTACTTGCCTCATGCATCTCTATTAAATAAGTAAAAAATAACATTGTTAGATATCTGTGTAAATAAATACATTTATTTTAATTAAATTGATTTAAAATGTCATTTCACTGAGAAATGCATTAATATTTCTAATCTCTCTACTATTGCATTGAATATACTCTATGTTTTGAAGAATGACTAGTTTAAGGCAGTTACCCTTGTGAAAAATAGTAAAACCAGAACTGTAGGGAGAAAGATTTTTATCTACTAGTCTGCATTGGACTGATTGTGGACCTGAAAACTATAAGCAATAAAAAAACACTTGAGAGTAGAAAACCTCTCGTACTTTGTGTCTGAGAATAGTTCAATTTTGTTTTGCTTCTTTCTCCTCTTGACTCTTCTGTTAATACATGTCCTCCCCTGGGTCCCTCCCATGTTACCGCCACACCTACCCCGGATCCTACTGGCTCTAGAGGAGACCTAAAAAGAGAACTGACAGGTACATCACTTACATGACAAAAACTACAGGAGCTGGAAAGGACTTAATGTCCCCTCATTCCACAGATGAGGAATAGTTTAGGGTCAGAGCCCAGACTAGAACAAAGGATCTTCTGACATCAAATCTAATTTTCTTTCTGCTAAATCATGCTTTTCCACTACAAATGACCTGAAAATACTCTGAATGTTATGCCCTTAGATGATCTCCTAACTTCCAAAAGAATCTGATCAAAAATGAAAGGCCAGCTCTTGTGGAAATTAGAAATCGGTGGGTGGCTGCTCTGACACCAGTGTAACTGTGGATGTCTGCTGAATTCGCAATGCACTCTCTGCTCGCTCACCCCTCATCCTTTACCCTGAATGCTTCCTGCTAAAACAGGGTTGTGTTTGCAAGGCAGACGCCCTAGACACAGGGAGTTCCTACAATTGTTGTAGCTGTGTCTAACGGTATTTATAAAGTTCCATGTAAATTTTCTAAGAGAAAAACTGAATTCTTAGTCATATACAAAAGTGTTCTGGACTAGGAGATTAATAGATATGTCCCGACGTTTTAAAATAAAACATCATTTAATATAGCATTCTAACCTTTAAAGCTAAATACTGATTACTTGATTTTATGGATTGTGACATAACAGCAATATTTAAGGTGGAGTTTCAAGAAAAATTAATACCTTATTCCATACTGGCACACTTTTAAAGTGCTATCTATTTAATATGTAAGTTTGCTTTTTAATGTTCATGTTCTTAAACTAAAAACCTGTATATTGCCCTTCTTAAAATTTTTCTTTCTTTTGTGTTCTACGTCTCCCTGGATTATATTTGAGGTCCTGTCTGTTCTAACGGCTAGACTGTCGGTCCACATTCGGAGATCTTACCACAGGGAATATAACAACTGGTCCGGGGTAGTGTGTATGTGGTTATGATGACTCAGGAAAAGCATATATAGTCAGAGGCGTATGTAGTGGCTCTAATGCTAGTGTGCAACATGTTTCATCTATATCCCCATGCTATTCTCTTCTCTGGGTTTTATATTCCTAGTCTGGATTATTGCAGGACTGTCTGCCTCATGGAGTTAGGAGGATAATATGGGACAGAATATTGTTTGTTGTAAAACGAATAAACTGTGAAACACAAATAATTGCATTAGGGAATCTATTCTACTAGGATATTGAAAGCAAGGGGAAGAGAAGGAGGATGGAGGGAGAGCGCTGTAGGAACCAAAGAAATAAGGGAGAGAAGACTAGAGACTTAGAATGAGTCAGGCTTACAGGTGTAGCATTGATGTGGGAGTCATTTTTTTCTTTAAAAACTTAGAGTTTCAGCCCACTGTGTGTGGCTGTGGAAAACGTACCAGAATTTTTTCATATATTGCAGTAGCAGATTTTGATAGATTGGACGATGACATTAATTGTATTCTTGGCACTATTAAAAAAGATTATGCATGCGTGCACAGTGCTTTGTAAACTTTAAACCTGCATTACAATTGTATAGATTATCATCGTTATTGTCAAAGGATGTGTGTAGGAGTTTGGTTGTTGAGTGCAGCTTGCATTCATTAGAGAAGGAGGGTCTTGTAGATTAGAATGATGGCCTGCCTGTGATATGTGATTCTGGAAAGCTATTGTTCCAGTCTTTTAAATATCTTGATGTTTCTTGAAATTCCTTTGCTTTTATATGTAAGGTTAGGGTAAGGGGTGGGGGAAACAGGAAGAAATAATTCCTTTAGGTGGAGAATAGATATCCTGTGATAAAGATTTGTAGGGATTTTTATACCTCTTTTAAAAAATCCTAACAGTTTAGTGGTTTTTACATACACTTTTGGATTTTTACTGCTGTTGTCATTAACCATTTGTTTTGTTGTCCTCTTCTTCTCTTTATAAAGTATATTGCCATTTGTTCTCCATTATAGTCAGCCTCCTGTTCAGTCATTATGCCTGGTGACCCCAGAAAGTAGCCCTAAATAGACATGTAAACACGGTTTGTGAATAGAAGTTCTGTCTGATATTTCCCTTGTACACAAAGTTTTCTTCAAAGCAATAACTAAAGCTTTTTGCCCTTTTCAAACCCTCCAATCCTCAGGAGGTTATTTTCAGTGAAGTGGTGAGAAGGAAGAGTTCAAATAGGATTGATTTAATAGAGCTATGATGTGAAAAATCTCGCAACACACTGTCTGCCTGAAATGGCCAATCACGGAAGCATTAAAATCAGAGTGGGGAAGGAAGCTGAGGCATCCCAAAGAGACATCCGAATTAAAGAATGGCAGCAGGTTGTCATTCCTGTGTAGAGAAATAAAAGTATTATAGGACGAGAAATAGTCAAAGAAACATTTGAAGGAGTCGTCATATGAGAGCTACAACCAAGTCCAGCCACAAATTTAGTGCAAGAAAATGTCCCCACTATTCTCCTTCCACCAATGACCCAAGAAATTAAAAGAAAACCTTCCTGTTTCTGTTGCTCGTTTATCTACTTCCTCCTTGGGATCTATTCTCTCTTCCTCACCCATATTTTATTCCAATCATCACAAAATTCTACCCTCTTTAATATTTTAATGATGTTATTTGGTTTCTTTTTCTTGTGCTATTAACTACTCTCAAGGAGTATTGTTCATCTATACACGCTTTAAAGCTGCCTATCTGGGCATGACAAATCTAGCCAGAGGGCAGGGGCTTTCTAAGAGATCACTGCCTGAGAAGGATGGCAATAATGGCAGTAAGCATGTGGGTTGCAGATTGCTACAATAGAATGTGGAATTACTAAATAAAGTGTTAGCAATGAGCCCTACTAGAATTGTGGGCGTGGGCAGTACTGAATCTTTGGGTGGTCGCCCCTGTCCCGAGGTTACTTAGCCCAGTAAGTCGAATCTAGAAACATAGTTATCAGTGGCATGACATGCATTCACAAAATGTGCAGGAAATTGCTTTGCAAATCAGAATTCTAGTTAAAACAATATCTTTATTATTAAAAATTTATGTGTTTGTGAGCGTGTGTATACAAATATAGGAAATGTCTTTAAGCATAAAGAAGAAAGCAAATAGGTATAATCCAGTTACTTGGAGAAAACTACAGCTTTTCTGATGTCTAGTTTTCTAATCTATGTATATATAAGTATATATTCTTTAAAAATAGGGCGCCATAATGTGCACTTTGATTTATAACCTTCTTTGTCTGGAGAACACTGAGAAGTACAGGGAGGAATTGGAGGAAACGTATATACAGATCTTTTAAGAAGTTCATCTGTGACTGAAGCTGGGAAATAGGTTGGAGGGAGAGGGGACAACTGAAGGATTAGTGTCTTTGAGATGGCTAGAATGAACAGGATCTGCCGAAACTATGGGACTGGGCTTTGATGGAATGAGGGCCACTTCCTGTGTTGTAACAAGAGAAAGAGGGGCGTAGATGCAGGTGGGCTTATAAACAAATAAAGTGAGAAGAAAATGAAGAAAGTCAGTGTTGGTGACTTGTCCTTGTCTTTTCTGATGAAATTCAAGGCAAAGTCTTCAGTTAATTGAAAATAGAGGAGATGCAGGAGTTTTGAGGAAAGAAAACAACGTATGAAAGTTTTCCTGGTTAATAAAAAGTGAATTTTCTAGTATATTCTGGTGAGATTGCCAGACAGTATTGAGTTCCTATTTGAAGTTCATAATCATGCAATTAAAATGAAACCAGTTGGCTCAAGTGGTGTGGTTCTTGCAGGCATGTTTAGCTATTTAGATGCAAGAACATAAAAGGTTAATGGTATAATTCTCTCTGAGTTGGAGTTTTGCCAGGTGACTATGCAGAGGGAGCTGAGAGAATTTGCAAAAGAGTATAAATAATCAATGATAAGTAAGAAAGTGGAGACAGAGAAGGATAAATGGGATATTTGGGAAATCAAAGAATTGTGGCAGTAGGAGTGCGAGAGCAAATCAGGGAGAATGTTTAGAAGCAACGTTTGAAATTGAGTTTCTAGTCAGCACAAGATCCACAGTGTGCCCTTGACCATGTACTTGAATTGATAAGAGGTAGTGGAGGAAAATGAAGAGTTGAAGCAAAGAAGAAGTGAATTGGATGACGTTAATATGGACATTGAATTCACATGAATAATGGCAACAGTTGTGATGGAGAGGAGCTATGTGGTAAAATTTTTGATGAAATAAAGGAAGTGACAAGGAGATAAGGGGGTAACTGCAGCGAGTAGGGTGAGACTGTGATTTATCAAGATGGTGTGCATTTTAAAGGAGTGGTGGTTTTGTAAGGGGATGGGGTGGTAATAGTCTGGAAACCACAAGGGGAAGCAAGGAGGGCACTAACCTCACTTTTGGCCCTGAAGTAATAGGGTATATAAGACAAAACACCATCCCTACTTGAGAAGGATAGAGAAGAAATTTTGTTCTCGGAGGAGAGCTAGGTTTCAGCAAAGATAGGGAGGTAAAGGGAACGCTCCAAGGAATTAACAGTAAAAAGAAACTTGGGCAAGTGAAGAGGTGGCTGAGTCTGAATAAGAGATAAGCAGAAAAATGTGGAGATGAGTCTTGGTTGAAACAAATGGCTGGAGACATCTAGGTCCCTGATGGTGACTGAGATGAGCAAGGATGAGAGCCGTTGGTGGGGCAGTCCTGATGGATCTGAGAGGAGTCTTCACAGGCCTGTGGCTCCCTGAGGCTTAGCTCAGCGTGATGGAACTTCTCAGGCCTTACAGTCCCTGGAGAAGAGAAAGGGCTGAGCCAATGCAGCGTCACTTCATCTGTTTCATAGATGGACTTCCTCATAAGGGTTTGTTTGAAAAAAGTTCATATGACTTTAAAAATTTTTAAAAATTGCTGTTTCAAGCCATCCCTCACCAAGCCTAATTTTGACAAATCCCTGGATAATCAAAAAACAGGCAGATGAGCGGCTGGCCCAGTGGCATCGTGTTTAAGTTCATGTTCTCTGCTTTGGTGGCCCAGGTTCATGGGTTGGGCTCCCAAGTGGGGACCTACACGCCACTCGTGAAGTCATACTGAGGTCGTATCCCACATACAAAATAGAGGAAGATTGGCACAGCTGTTAGCTCAGGACCAATTTTCCTCACCAAAAATAAAAGGACAGATGAACTTACTTCCCTCATCTTCCCTTTCACCATGAAATGGTAGATTTGATCATAATTGGATCTGTGCATGAGAACTGGAGCAGAGAAAGCAAAAATTATCAGGAGATGGAGTCAAGTTGAATAAGCAGAGTTCTGATTTTGTTTTTGTCAGACAAGATGTTGGATCTTGTCAGAGAATAGCATGGCAAACCGTGGACAGCCCTATCCATTAGGGGAGATTTATACACATCAACTTCCCCTCCAGGCTGAAAAGAGGGCTGAGAGCCAGGACAGACATGTCTTAACGGTACTGATTCCCCAGTAAGTTGAAATACGCCCCATTCCCCTCCTCCTCCACTCTGTCCAGCAGATGACAACGGCTTCTATTAGCTAACATTTCATTCGGTGGACAAAGTTTAGGCAGGAAGACAGGGCATTTTATTCTTCCCTAGACTAGTTATTTTCCATCCTAGAGACTGTGCTGTCAGTGACATCAGGTCTCTTCACCACCCCCAACCTCCTCCTCCTTTTTTCAAAACCAAAGTGACAACATCTGGATAATTAGAATGATTAGTGTTTTTTTATAGCTAGAATTCTTGAACATTTGTGTTGGCTGAGATAATGCAATTTCCCCTCACATAATCTCCTATCTTCGGCAATGCTCGGAATCATAATTTCCATATCATGAGAACTCAGTTCTCCCTTTTGGGGCAAAAGTCCAACCTATCTCTGAGCATAGATGAGAAGAAGTGATTTCCCAAATCATCACCTGTCAGAAGTTTCTCTTTCAGAAGTTTTACATCAATTACTCTGATTATCAGCACTGTGCTTTCTTGATCACACTGTTTAGCCTATATCGCATTTGATAAAATTTTAATGTCGCCTCCTTCATCCTTCTATTGGATTGACTTTCTCCTCCTTGTCCTTCAGGACTTTCTCTGGAAAGACTTCCATGATAACCTCAGACAGGGTTATGTGCTCTTGTCATTTGCACCTGGAACACTGTATTTTCTTCCCTATCTTGTCACTTCTATAATTTTCCTTGTTGCTTATTAAGTTATCTGTATCTGTGTGTCTATGAGGGATGAGCACGTGCCTTGTTCATTTTTGTAACCCAAGTATCTAACATAGCCCCTCTCTCAAATATATGCTTAATAAATATTTACTGAATGGATACATGACATATTATTGAATTTTGAAAATTCGTATTTGTAAGCATTCATCTTAAAACTGCTCAACAAGTTCCTTAAAACTATATTTCTCACCTTCAGTGGGTTAACATTTTCTAACTCAAGGCTAATTTCAGTGCCAGGTATTCAGAGGGCATCAATGTTTGTCGATTGCACAGTAGGATTTCTTTTACAGTGGGTATCCAAAGTTGGGAAAGGTGAGTTCTTGAAAGGAAACCAAGGATATAGTTGTTTTAGAGGCTTAAAAGTGCCCCCCATTGATAAAAACAATCTGCCTCAGAAGTCCACTTCTAGTTCCTAAACCTGTGTCTTCTTTACTCCTCCTTTGTGTCTGAGGAAACTAAAGATTTTGCTGTCAGGAAACTATTTTTATTATTTTTCTCTTTTCATACAATGCCTAGTGAGTATTTCTGAGCAGATTGATTTTAATCAAGAAAGGATACATTTATTCAAGAAATAGGCCCCTTTCCTCCTTTCCGTAAACTATCCGTGGAACTTCAAGTCAGGATCCAGCAGTGACGCTCAGGAAATGAAATCTGATACTGCTGTACTAAAGGGCAAATCAAACCTTGTGTTTCTTGTGGGTGCAAGGCAGCTGTTTCGTACACCGGACAGGACTATGAATGACAAAATTGTGAGTCATATGGCAATCCAGGTTTTAAATAAAAATGCTGACATCAAATGCAGATAATCAGCATAAAATCAGAATTCAATGCAAATGACCCTGTAAGAATAGGATTATCAGGTAAAGAACAGGAACAGGTAAGCAGGTCAGTTTTAAACAGAGAAGAAAGGTGCAAAGATCTTGCCACCAAATGAATGAGAACCTTCACCTGTCTTCCTCTATAGCAAGCCTGTAGTTGTGACTGACTCAGGGGTGTGCTTCCTATACAACAGATGATGCTTGCCATACTCTGGCACTTGCTGTCTAACCTTTTCTCTTGTTTCTATTCGGAGAAGAATATACCTGATATAATGAATCATTTGATGTTTGGGTCCAGAACAGATTTTGGTAATTTCAAAATATGACTAAGTATTTTAAATTGAAATACTTTAAATTGAAGTTGCCCAATGAGCCTACATTTTAGATCCTTTGTCCTGTTGGGAGCTATGTTATTCTCATTTTAACATTTATTGACAGCCTACTATCTGCTGAGTGCTGACATAGCGACTGGCTCCAGGATCCTAGAACTGAAGATTATATTCTAGAAAATGAGAACAGATATGTACTTCAGAAATTCAGTGTAGTGTGTAAAGAGAACGTGGAGGAAAAGTACTAAAACTCAGTCTGAAGCTTAAGAATAGGCTGCTTGAGTATTCGACCTAAACTAATTTTTTAAGGCTGAATATGATTTACCCTCCTGAGAAAGAAGAGGAAGCTCTTCCATGTAGAGAGAATATTATGAACAGAGTATAGAGATGGGTGTGTGGTGAGGTGTAGTGTAATTAAATGCCTCTCCAAAGACTATAAGAAAGGAAGTGGAGAGCTGATCAAGGCTTAGATTATGAGAGGTCTTTTATGCTATATTAATGAACTTGGAATTTATCCCAAGGCAATGATTTAAGTGTGAAGGATGTGATGTCAAATCTTTATTCAGGAGAGTCTTAGGAGTAAATATCTGAAGAAAACAGGACAATTCAGAATAGTAGTCTAATACAATAATCTAGGTCAGAGCTGTAAGGACCTGAAGTAGAGTTTTTTAAAAAGGGGGGAGGGAGGAGTATTTGTGCCACCAATAATGCAATTGCTTTGCCATTACTACTTATAAGGCTTATTATGACAGGTAAAAAAAAAGTAAAGCGTTAAATTGAATTTACATAAATTGAATGACAGGTACAAGCTGGGTTCTTAAAATAACTAAGATACTTGAGGGATTTACTCATTGGGATGTATATGAGAATCAAGCCAAGAATAAGTTATAACCTGAACGGAGACAGACAGGCTTGGGTATAAGGAAGTGGATGAGGATGGAGTAGAGATCTTTTTTTCCTTTGCAAGAACTGAGTCCAAAGAAAGCTTCAGTTGACAGTTGCCTGTCTGCATAAGAGCGGCTGCAAAACAACCCCTAATATTCCTATGTTATCAGTTTACCCCTATTCTAGGATAAAGTTAACACTTTTAGCTTAGATACATAGAATTCCAGAAGAGAGAAAGTTTACTTTTTCTGTAGAACTTAAAGACATCATCCATATCCTATCTTCCATCATTTTTGTTAAAACTCCAGCTGTCGTTCTTACACTTGTTCATTCAAATGCAATGTATCTTTTTTTTTTTCCTCTGACTTCTTTAAACTTTTCTCTTTGTCTTTTGTTTTCAGTAGTGTTACTATGTTCCAACCCAGGTATAAATTTCTTTGTATTTCTTCTACCTGGGATTTGTTCAGCTTCTTGAATCAGTGGCTTGATGCCTTTGATCTGATTTGAAATATTCTTTGCCAATGTCTCTTCGAGTATTGCTTCTGTTTCATTCACTCTCCATTATATGTATGTTAGAGCTCCATTCTACTGTCGAATCTGTTGTTAATTCATATATTGAGTTCATAATTTCAGTTACTGCATTTTTTAGTTCTAGAATTTCATCATTTCTTATAAATTCCATTTCGCAGGTGAAACTCTCTATCTTGTCCTCTATTTTCCGAATAGGTTAGTCATAGTTATTTTAGATCCATGTCTAACAGCTCCAGTGTTTGTTTTTCATCTGTCTGTTTCTATTTTCTTCTTTTTTTTTTCTTCTTAGTTTTGATCCTTTCTTCCCATTTCCTGACGTAACTGATAACCTTTTTAATAAGTGCCAGACTTTGTGTATGGCAAATTTTGGAGGCTGTGCATGATATGAAGAAAAAATTGTATTTTCCTCTGGAGAAAATTTAATTTTCCTCTGGAAGACAGATTATTGTTTCTTAACCTTTTGAAATTATTTCCTTATTAATGAGAGATTTTAGACATTTTGTTTCCTAATCACTCACCCATGAAATTGCAATAACACAGGTTTACTGTAAATCTGTTTAGGAATGTCTATATGTCTGTTTTTTACATAAAAAGCCTAAGTATAACGGTTACTCTTTCTTATTCAATTTAAGATTAAGAATGACTAAGTAAAAATTTTAAGTTGAGTTAAATTAAAATTTAAAAGCGATTAATATTTAACTTTACAACTGTGTTTGCAACTTTTAATGTATTAAAGTACAAACGTAAATTAGCAGTTTTTGTAAATACATCATATCAGTAATGCAGTCACATCTTAGAGATCATTTAAGACTAATATTTCTCCACTACAACAATTGAAAATATTCAATTAATTTCTTCAAATTATTTTTAGTGAAATTAATTTTTAGCCTTTGCATGAGATGAGAAAATAACTTGGTATCAGCCAGATATCCATTCAGATATTTTTGACATTTCTTCTTTTAAGCAGTTGCCATAATTAACGATGGGCTGAACAAATTTTGTAGACTAAAAAAATAAAATCTAAAAAGTTTTTATTCAATTTTCAAAGCCCATGTGATACACATAAGCACTGAGGATAAAACATAAGCAACATCTACAAGGTTCTCATGCTGTAGATACACGCATGCCATCTTTTACAATGGCTTCCATGTTGAACAGTCAGGAGAAAGTCCTCCGGTTGCCACCACCTATTCATCATAGCTTTGTGGCACTGATCTTGCATGCATTTTGTGGATCTTCTGTAAGCTTATTGTCAATGTTGTTCATGTGATACCCAAGAAAACCCAGTGACGGAAAATAAATGTTGAGGGACAAGGTTTTGTTAGAGTTGAGTTTTGGAGGACCATGAACTAACATCTAAGATTTTTTCTTAGCATCCAAGGACCAATTTCACTCTCTTGTGACAATATCCCCCTGTTGAGAATGCATAGATTAAGGATCTTGATCCACAAAAGCATTAAGATGATTTGAGACTATTTTTCAGTCTTTATGACAGCCTATTTGGGGGAAGGTTTGCCCTCATTCCTGGGCTGTATAGTTTTGGAGCTCCCAACAAAAAGCCTGGGGTGTTTGCCACTGACCTCTCTGGCTGACTTTGAACTCCAACTTTTGTCTTGCCATTATCTTGAGACTATTGAAAGCTATACTTAGCTTTGTAGTCTTTTAGTTGTCATTTTTTTGGCTTCTTGGTATCCTGTCTAGTATAATTTCAGAATCTTCAAATGTCTTGAGGGAAAACATGGCACTTAATGAGGAGTTCATTTCCCTGCCTTCCCTTTTTCCTTCAGTCCCAGCCCCTGATGCCCTGACTGCGTTGCTAAGCCTGAACTCCATTTTCCCTCTCCCCAGTCTTATAAGCCTGTCAAAAGTTTGAGCTCCTAGTTTCTGCTCTTGCTCTCAATCCTGCACAGCTTATAAACTGTCAAATGCCTTGAGGAGAAAAGCAGTGGAAAAAGTTGGATTCACTTCAGTGTGTCTTCCTCCTCAAGATCCTGGATCATTAAATGATGGCTGCCTTGGTTGCTTTCTTCCTAAAATGCGTTTTGTATTTTATCGAGCTTCTACAGTTCGCAGTGGGAGAGTTAGTCTGCTACAAGCTACTTTATCTTAGGTGGAAGCAGTAGTCTCCATCCAATGATGTGGATTGGTTGCAAGTTTGACTAACTTCTGGCAAAGGAGACCGGGAAGCCTTCAAGACTGGATAGACAGATGTATCAACAGAGGTTGAATGTCGAGGTGACTATTAAAATTCGTAAGTTTATTTGTTCTTTTAAGATGAGCCTCAAATATTTTTCCATGGGGTTGTTAATATGGTGTATTTTAATAGAGGTCAATGGGGAAGTGGAATCGATGTTAAAATGTTTGCTTTATACACACCTTTAAAAATGTATTCAGTATATGAAGTGAAACTGTTCCTTGTCTGGTCAGAGTGATTGCTCTATTTTCATAACCACCCCGGAAGGCTGACATTTTCTGGAATTACTTGGAAGGAACACTAAGAGATAGTGTGTTTATATCTGATATCTTTTTTCTAATAATTTGGGATTGGCTCTACACTAAGACGTTTCCAATTCTACCATTCGTTAGTTGCTTTTTTCTTTTCTTTTATGCCTCCGGTCTAATTCTCTGTCAGCAGCCATAAATGGAAGGTTCATTTTATTTTAGTTTCACCTCATCTCTATCCACAGCTGAAATACAACATCGAACTGTTTCTCAAGTTGTTCCCAGATGCTGTCATAAAACTGCTTCATCTCTTCACTTCCTAATACTGTGGAAGGTGGTAGGATGTTTTCCTGGTCAGTCATAAAGGTTTAATGCTGTCGCCTTCTCCTTGAGGCTTGGTTATGGCACCTAATTCCACTGATAAAATGTGATCTTGTGTGTTGTTATGAAAGGCATTGAGAATAGCTTTTGCTGCTTCTTTTATTTGCAGTTTCCCATGAAATAAGCCGAGTCCAAAGCATTTTCTTAGTCAATGCTTTGGTACTTCTAAAGTAGTTAATGTCTATGTGTAAGTCTAATTAAAATATTTTAATAGTTTTATTACTTAAATAAAGCCACTGGGTTGATGGGCTTTTCTTCAAGTTCTGTATTAAATAATTTCAGGGTTTTTTATTCATCTATTCAGCCTTATAAATTCAGCCCTTCCTCTGTTTTCATAGTTTCCTATCTAGATGGGGGAGCACAGTAATGAAGGTATTATTCTTTGAGTGAGGATGACAGAGCGCTAACTGTCTAGAGAAACTATATAAGGCAGCAAAAAGAAGGCAGGACATGTTTCTATTTTGTTGTCTTCCTGTAAGAGAAATAGATTAAGAAGAAAGGTAGAAAGTCAGGGAATGGAGGTGATTTTAACAAATACAAAAGCGATAGACCCCTTTGAAAGACAGATTTTCTCCTATTTCTTAGAGAAAATGGAGCAGTTTTTTCTGTTCCCTCCGCCTGCTTGGCCTCTTGGAGAATGGATCCCGGTGGGAAAATAGTGAGTGCTATGGGCTGAATGTTTGAGTCCTTGTTGCAGCCCTAATCCCTAATGTGGTGGTCTTAGGAGGTGAGACCTTTGGGGGTAATGAGGTCATGAGGGTGGAACCCTTGTGAATGGGATCAGTGTCTTTATGAGAAGAGACATGGAGGGGAGATCTCTTTGCCGTGTGAGGAGACAGCAAGAAGGCCATCTGCAAACGAGGGAGTGGGCTCTCGCCAGACACCAGGTCTACCTCTGTGCTCTCGGACTTTCCAGCCACCAAACTATGAGAAAGAAACGTTTGTTATTTAAGTGACCTACTCTGTGGTATTTGTTATAACAGCCTGAGATGACTAAGACTGAACAACAAAGGACATACTTACAAGAAGAAAGATCAAAGAAAGGCAAAGAAGCAATTGGCTCAAGAATGGTGTTGTTACAGGATCCTTTTGAGGTCTCTGGGAGTAAAAGAACTGGCTTGCAGAATGGGATCAGCCATCTGGTGAAATATTCATGCCGCTAAGTCACAATATAAGTAACGGGGTTTGGTTTATTTCTTTGTTTAAGAAGTGTGTGTGCACACGCAGAGAAGATACTGGTAAAAATTGGGTCTAACTCTGGTGGCTACACTTTACAGCTCTTACCATTAGTACTCTCTTTGCTGTATCTATTCTACCAGCTTCTTGGATGTTGAATATCAAAGGTTGAGTTTGAACCCCATTGTCCATTTTTCGTATAGAAAAAGCAACCTTTAACAGAATTCACTGACAACAATGCTAGAGAAAAAGGAAAGAAAAACTGCCTATTCATACTTTTTTATATTTTAGTCATAATTAAAAAGTGATCTAGGTTTCTATACATGCAGAAAATTGTAGAACTTTTAAAAATACATATGTTTGCAGCCATTCAAATTAGTAAAGATGCACAAAACTTGGCTTCCTTGAAAACCAGAAGAATGATAATTTTTAATTAGAATCAAGAATTTGTGACATGGCGTCATTTTGCTTTCCATTTATTTAGATTACAAGGGTGCGCTACCCTAGTGTTGTCTGCTAGGATAGTCGAAAATGTCACAAACTTATCTTCTATTTACTTGTCTTCAATATATTTCTAAGGTGGACCCCAATATTTACTTATAAAATTTATTCTTGATTTTTAAAATCTAGTGAGAAACACGAGTTCTGCTGTTGGCTTCTTAATATCCAGCTCTCAGCTACTGGCTGAAATTTCAAGTACAATGTGTCTGATAATTATCTATTTTCATTCAAGACAATATTTCTGAAAGGCATTGGTTCTTTTAATAGCATTTTCCATTCCCATATGTAAAACAAAAGACTCCAAAAGTATTTTTTCTCTGGAACTATAGTCTCAAATATGTTTTCTATGCCAAATTTTCCCTTCCTCTCCCGCTAAATTTCCCCATAGTTCTTCTTCCTTTCAGTAGCGTAAGTAATGCCTTCTCATGTGTCCGCCTGGTAACTTTGACAGACTTTATAGTAGAACCTTAACAATCTATTGCCACTTCTTGTTTTGGGGTCTTTTTACCACCCTTTCCCAAGAGTATATTTTCCTTGAAGGCAGGGACTATGTTGCATGCATCACAGTGGTATCCAGTAGGTAATGTAGTTGGAACTCATTAAGAGTCATTTCTCTGTACTTTTTCCTTTCCTTTCTCCTCATCCCAAATTTGCTTGAGCAGAGCTTAGAAGTAAACCAGACTATACAAATGGAGACATGGTAATGACAAAATATTCTTCCAGGTCAAAAGTTAATGCATAAATCATTTTTAAAATGTGTATTTGCATTGCTCCTTTTTTGATGCAGAGAAATGATGACGGCATGAGAAGCACCATTCTGATCTCCCAGTGGTAGTGGCTTCAACTTAGTAGTCTCCATCAAGAGGCCAGGCATGGCATTCCTGGGATATATGAATAATGATGGGGTGTATGTGAAAGACCACACGATCAGAGTTAAAGGAGAGGGGCTGTCATGAGAAAATAAGATGGTATCTTAAAATGATACATGCACATAAAATAATTTCATAATTGGTTAAGATATGCTTATTTCCCTCTGTTGAATTAAGTATAATTCTCAAAACCCTGTTGAGCATTCATGACTATTCTAGGGGTTGCAATCTCAAGAATGAAAGTTAGAGGAGTGTTCTGTGTGAGTCTTTCATTCTCTACAAGATTTTATACGAACAGTAGGGGTAATTAAAATGTTGAGGCCTTTCTAGTCATGTAGAAATAATGGGGGAAATGCATCACAGAGTAATCCACAGGAAGCATGTCCAGAGGATCAGCAGACTGACTATACGGAAGGTAGTATTATTTATTTATGCTAAGACACGTAAAACTCTGTACAAAGCATGCAATCGATGTTAAACACAGGCCAACGTCTGAAGAGATCAGATCAGTCTAAGAGAAGGGCTCTTCTGAGGAAGAGAAGCAGAGAACTTCACACGGATCAGACAGTCACTGTCTGTGTTGCCCGTGATTCTGCTAGTTTCTTTCAGATGTTGCCCTATTGCCACCTCCACTACACATTTCTTTTTCCTTCCCGCAATCTACTTCATTTTAGCAATTTTTCAATTATTTTCTCCTTATTTCTCTCCATCACCTCACTCTTTGGTTTCCTGTTTCTTTACACTTCTTTGTCATCAGCCCTCCATTTCATTCCTTCATTTCCCTTTCTCAGCCACTGAGCGAATTCTCCTCTGTGACTCTTCTGTGAGATGGTCAATCCTAGGATTGCATTACAATCCACCCACAAATAAATGTTTGCCAGAAATGTTTTTTTTTTTTCAGAAATTAAATAAGAAGCAAGACCCAATGGAAATAAATCTCTTGGGGCTTGATCCAGTATCCTTACTCCAGACTGCTGTCCTTCTGTAGTGTGGCTTCTTTACCAACTGGTGAAGTGTCCTCTGTTCCTGAAGCAGTGGCTCAGAAAGAACAAGACTGAACTCCCAGCACATTCCACTTTAACTCTTTTAAAGGAGAAGCGAGATATTCATCAGTGGCTTTTTCAGGACCTCAGAAACTGCTTGCTGTTTCAGAATAGCTGTTTAAATATCAGCTTGGAAATGCCAGACCTTTCCTAAGGACACAATGGTGAGAGATTCCAAAGCAGAACAAGATGGCAATGCATCTTCAATCACGCTGCTTCAAAGAAGTAAATCATGCTTTATGGATCTAAACTTAGCCTTTCCAAATACACGTGTCTGCAGACACTGGTGATTAATAGATGCCACTGAAGCTTGGCACCACAGGGCCTGATTAATAGCAGTGACATCATGACTTTTAAATATGCTATTAAATGCTGAGCCCTATGACAAATGCAAATGTGACATGTGGATTTTCATGGCATTTGCATAGATGCAGGGAAAAAAATGTAAAAATGACCTTTCCCCTTAGATTAATAACTGATTTGTAAGACAGCATCTGAGGACAGTGAACTCTACCTCTGTGGGCTTCTTTCGGGGAGATCTGAAGTTGTCCTCCTGGTGTTGGAGTGACTGTGGAGTCTCTTCTCCTCCACACACCTAGGCTGACTCTAGGACACAAATTTGTCTGGAGGATTCCCAATTTTGGATGCTCTCTTAGACATTTAGTATCCTAGGCATTACTAAGGAAAATTAAGTCAAACCTGCTAGAGGTTCTCTAGTCCATTGTCTTTCTCCACCCTTGCTTGTCCAAAGAGGAAATAGAGGGAAAATCATTACTTCCTTATAACCAACCAAGAGAAAAATGCCCCAGTCTTTTCTTACTGAGCCTTGGAGTGTGGATTGTCAACACCGTACACCTTCCTGGATATGGACTTAGCTCTTCCTAGGAATCCTTACCAGGGAACCTCGGACTCCAGTTCCAGGGTTCCTTATCCCCTCAGAAACATATGCAAATGGTGCATCTGCAGAGTGCATGCATGTGCCCACACAAGGCAATCCCATTCCTGCCACCCTCTGCCTCCTTCTATAATGAGGTACAAGCTCCAGCTGCCAGGAGTCCACCCTACATAAAGAAGTTCCAGGAAATGGTAGCAGAGAGCAGGGGTGGTAGTTAAGGGATATCTGAGAACTTTTAAATTCCAAATCTGACCTATTCAAAGGAAGACAAAGAATATACAAGGATTTTTGGGGTCCACCTCAGGTTGAGGAAGATCTGTTAATCATTCAAAGAAGCTTGAGGTGATTGGAGAACAGAGCTGTAGAAAATGTTAGAAGACGCAAGAGATTGGAGCAGCATTTTGCAGGCAGAACATGGTAAAGAGCAGTATTTAGGTGCCTACTCAGTAGAGATGATTCACCTACATCATTAAAAATCCTCACAATTCCCTCCAGGTAGGTATGATCATCCCCATTCTTCTGTGGAAAACTTGGGGTCCTGAGAAGATAGTTAAATTGCCGTGGGATGCAGTTCTAAGAAATGGTAGAGCTGGGATTTATCTCTAGTCTGACTTTCCCAGTGTAGTTTATTATTATTTTTTTCATTACATGCTTCCTTGCAGAATATATGTAAAATTAAAATAATGTCATTCGAGGCATCTGAATTCCTGAGTCATCAGCTGGGAGGTACATCCTGTTCCTGAAGCCTGGGTCATGGCCAAGGATATATTTCTGACACCACGTTCTCTAAGATCTTGTGTAGCTCTAACATTCTGTAGTTCTATGACCATTCCTCTCAATGAAAACTATAGCCTCACCTTTCTCTCACCACGCTGGCCTTGTCTTTCACCTCCTCCTCAGTCTTCAGCTGGCTCTCATTGCCCAGCTGAACTCTTCAGTTTGACTACAGGATACACATTATTTTAAGGAAAAAATAATTGGCTTCTAACTGCAGGTGTAGTAATTGGCATTTACTGCAGCCTTCAGCCAGGTGGGATAGTTGTGACATTATAAGCTGAGGAGCCTGACCTCTGATTCTCGAGAAGAACAAAGACCTGTTAAAGAGGCTGTTTTTATGCAAAAAGTTTAACTTGTAGGGAGAGAAACAGGAGGCATGGTTAGAAGGAATATATACAGCCTAAAATGCAAGAAATTGAATTTTGCCTCAAAGGATTTAGTGTCTCACGTCACATCCTCTTCCCTAAACTTGTTAAATAGCAGCAGACCCCCAATGGTACTCACAAACACCGAATGCTAAAGACAGAAGGACCTTGGAGAGTTTAACCCAGCTGTGTCATTTTCAATAAAGAAACTGATGCCTAGTAAAGTTGTGACATAAAGAAAAAATCAGAACCCTAACAACAACTGTATATTTCAAATTCTTTTAAATTCACAGGTGAAATCTTACAAATTGAGTCATATAAATTTAGCACTAAAAAGTACTTCTGGTAAACTCTCATAGCACTGTTAGGAAAATTTCTTGTGTCTGCTCTTTAGTAAAAATGGATCAATTATTTAGTATTCTAATAAGACTATTGTTTAAAAATACTCTTATCTATAAGTATCATTTTTAGATTTTTTTCCTGAAAGAGTCACTTGCCATTTTAGGCATCTGTTTCTGGGATCTCTCTTACAGAGGCAAAGTAAAATTGCTCATTGCCGGAGTTTCTAAGGGACCACTCCTTCATAGTAAGTATTGACCAGGAGGAAAAGGCAATTTGAGGACTCCCTTTAAATATCTTCGACCTGGCTTTAATTTTTCTTCTCCCCACTTTCTGGTATGTAAA
Organism: Equus quagga; assembly: GCF_021613505.1. Taxonomy (NCBI): domain Eukaryota; kingdom Metazoa; phylum Chordata; class Mammalia; order Perissodactyla; family Equidae; genus Equus; species Equus quagga. The sequence goes on along the minus strand of NC_060270.1, from coordinate 19,167,252 downwards.
CAAAGACAGAAAAATAAAGAGATAAAGACATAACCTTGATCTGGGAAGAAGATTGGCAGCCGAGTGCATGAGCTCTCTCCCAGAGGAGAGTGAAGTGGAACAGAGTTCACAAAACTAGTGAGAACAATGACCAATTTGAAAACATATTAAAAAAAAAACAAAACAACTGTGAAACACCTGGATGGATGGTGCTGGGCTATGCTGACCTGGTACAGGGCTGGGCTGCTACAAGTTGGAGACATCCTGAGCGCTCTATTTCTCCTGTGCCCTGCTTGCAATCTGTTAGCAAAGGGAGTTGGCTGTACCTTCCAAGTGTTTCCTGGACCTGCTTCTCACCGCTTCCACCGCTGACCACCCGGTCCAAGCCAGCATCCCGTCTTGCTTTGATTGTTGCAGTGCCTCCTAATTGGCCCGTGCTTCTACATCTGCCCGCCATACAGTCTAGCCCAGAGGTTGGCAAACTTGACTGTAGAGGGCTAGAGAGTAAATGCTTTAGGCTTTTGAGGCCATATGATCTTTGTCACAACTACTCCCCTCCGTCACTGTAGCGTGAAAACAGCAGTAGAAAATAGGTAAATGAATGATCATGGCTGTGTTCCGAAAAAAATTTACTGAGATACTGACATTTGAGTTCATAAACTCCACATGTCATGAAATATTCTTCTTCATTAGGTTTTTTTGTTAATCACTTAAAAATGAGGAAAACATTCTTAGCTCACAGGCCCTACAAAAACAGAGCGATCTTGTTAAATAATGAGTAATTTCGTATTATGCTTCTGTTCAAAACATTCCTGTAGCTTCCTATCCCTTTACAGACCAAAATATTTATGCTGGCCTACAAGGCCCTGCGTGATCTGTCCCTGTTCCCTGTCCGGCCTCATCTGCTGCTCTCCTTTCCTGACGGTGCTCCAGCCAGACTGTCTTTCTGCTCTTCTAGACTCACTGGTTATGTTTCCCCCTTGAGTCTTTGCATATTGTGTTTGCTCAGCTGGAGCTCTCTTCCTCTGGATATCCACTTGGTCTGCTGCTTACCTCCTTTAAACCTTTTCTGAGACAGGCCTCTCTTAATGAATCACCCTTTTAAAGTTGCAAACCAACTCTTTGAGGAGAAACACGTTCCTGATTTCCCTTTCTCCTTCATGTCAATCCCTTTCTAAGACACTTTAAATTTATTTTACTTATTGTCTGTTTCTACCTAGGAAATTATAAGCTTAAAAGGGACAGGGGGAGTTTGGCTTAAACAGATATTTAGAGGCCTAGCATATGGAAAGGCAGAGGGATGAAGGCGCTGAGTCTCAGATTTTGCACTCTGATTGTGTTTACAGGGCTTAGATGACAACCATGGCACTTGCTCAATATCTATTCATTCAACTGAATGGATTTAATAGTATCTGTTTGTTTGATTCAGGCCACAAGCACTGTACTGACGTCACCTGCACAGCACACAGGAAGCTGTTCCAGTGTCAGAGCTGACGTGCTCCAAGCCAGCCAGTTCCTTATGCCTCACTGTACAGGGCACTGACATCACTCAGGACACCACTGTTGACCTTGTGGTGACAGGTGCTCATGCTGCCATGGGCAAAGGGGCTGGCAAACATACTGTAATATTTTTAGTTGATTTCACAAATGAAATGAACTTGAAGTGGTCCATGCATCTTCACCACATGCCACTGTATTTACCTTATTCGTCATTGCACGTGGAGAGAGAGAGAGCATCCTTTGCTCCACCATATGCGTGTATTCTCAAAGCCGATGAAGGCTACAAACTTAGCTTTCCTGAGGTGTCATAGGGTTCGAGACTTCCATTACCATTAATTTAACACTTTAACAAAAGAGTAAACAAAAGAAAGTATCCCTTCACGTATACACTATTTTCTAGAAATTATTAGTGCTAGCGTAAAGAGTGTTAAGAACTGTGGACGTGGAGGCAGAGGATCTTGGTTTAAGGGCCAGATCTGCCCATTCTTGCTTTGTGACTTGGAAAAGCTACTTAGTATAAATGGTGATGATGATGATAATAATAATAATAATAATAAATAGCATTCATCAGAGCTTTATTACGTGCCAAGCACTTTTTTATGAATTATCTCAACTCTCTAAATTGTGTACTGTTATGCTTATCTTACAGATGAGGGAACAGTCCTAGATTAAGCAACTTGCCGAGATCACATAGCTAGCAAGAGTTGCAGTCTAGGCTCCAACCCAGGTCCACATGACACTCTTAACTCCTCCCTAGAGTGACACTCCAAGTCTGTTTCGACGCTCCAAGCCATGTGCCAGGCTTTATATGGAATGTCATTCATTTGAAAAAATCTGGATAGTAATCGTTTCCTGTATGTTATATTATTAGTTTAGATAATGTTTTAAAGAGGGTTATTGTTGTTGTTATTGTTTGTGTGTGTGTTAAATATAAGGTAAAGGATATATGTGGGAGGCATTTTATCACTGCCACTTTGTGGAGGGTGTGGACACTTATTCCATGCTGTTGACTGAAGAAAAATACAAAACTTTCCTGCCCACCCCCTACCATAGGGCTCTGAAATCTCCAGAATAGTATAGGTATAAGAAGACCATGCAGACAAAGCATCATTTTTTTTTGTATTTAAAACTAACCTTTCTTCCTAGGATAAAATCAACAGAGAAGGTTAGTTTTGGGGGAGGGGGGGGAAACAAACATTTTCCCCTTATTTTCTCTAGGCTCCTTTTCATAAAGCATTGTTGTAATGAGAAATTGATTTGTTTTTTACTTCCTCTTACTTTCCAAGAAAGCATAGGCATCTGTGTCACTTTTCAATGGGCTATTCAGTCTTAATTATTCTCAATCATATGTCACGGACCCTCAGACAACAGATACAGGTTATATTTAGCTACTTTTTATATACATCCTGTGCAACTCCGTCCTCAACACATACCCACACACACATACACATGTTCTTAAGAGAAAAGTACTCCCTCACAGTGATGCAGTAAAATGCTTTTTCCTGTAAAAATTTTTGTTTTTTTTTCTGGTGAGGAAGATTGGCCCTGAGTTAACATCTGTTTCCAATCTTCTTTTTGCTTGAGGAAGTTTGTGGCTGAACTAACATCTGTGCTAATGTTCCTCTATTTTGTATGTGGGACCCTGCCACAGCATGGCTTGATGAGCTGTGTGTAGGTCTGCACCAGGGATCCGAACCTGGTCACCCTGGGCTGCTGAAGTGGAGTGTGTGAACTTAATCACTACACCACCAGGCTGACCCAAAACTAATTTTTAATAGTACCCAAGTGTGTGTGTGTGTTTTTTTAATTTGTAGCCCCCACAGCCACCTTATTCATAAAATGTTTGTAAGTTCCTTTGGGTAGCTGAGGAAGAAGTATTCCTATGCACAAATGGTGCAAGGCTTACCACCATGCTGTTCACCCCCTCTGTGGCCCCAACTATCCAGCTCATATTGATGCTATGATAGACTTTAGAAGCATTCCTTCTAACCTAATCATCCCCTAAGAACAGCCCTATAGGGGCCGACACCAGGTGTCCTGACACCATGTCCCTCTTCTGTCCAATTTCCCAAGCATTCTTGACTGTGACACTTGAGATATTTCTCCATATCAAAGTAAGACTATTTTCTTCCCATCTCCTCAGGGTCTTGCCCTCTGCAGCTCTTACTAGTTGAATTTGATTTACTAATCTCTTCTTTTGAAACGGCCGGCTAGTGGAATGCTTCCTTCTCAGACTGGGACTAGTGGAATGCTCTCTTAAGATGGAAAACAAGATCCTTATCTGAAGAAGAAGGTGCAGTGCCTTCAGGGTCACAGACTGGGGAAACTTGGCAAATTGTGAGTTCTGCATATAATTATTACAATTACTTAATCAGTGGATACAGAATGTGAGCCCTCCCTTTCCCTATGCTGCATACGAGTTAGGGGAGGCCGTCAACAGTCCTGCACATGGGGGAGAACCCAAAGTCACGCCCCATCGAGGATATTCCCCTCAGTGGTCTTTCACATGCTTCAAATCCCACAAATGTTAGGTAGAATAAGTCCCAGAAGACTTATTTTGACATCCATGAGCAATAGAACTTGAGTTCCTTGAAAGGGAGAAATAAACCTCATCCATTTTTATCCCCCCTTGACAATCATTGATATGTTGCAGATACTGTGTAAAACTTTGAATGAGTGAAAGAAATCACACCACAAAAGAGTTAGAAAAATAGGCAATGACATAATGAAATTGCCTGCTTATACTTAAGCCAGAATGCCAGGATTAAATAGGTCAGATGTCGTGTGACCTTTAGTGACTACTAATGATTAGCAAAAAGCATTTTAGCAGAGAAAATGCTTTTTCTTTTATGATAGATAGGATTGCAATTGTTTTCTTTTGCTGTGTCATTGGTAAAATTGTATCACTCTTTACGAAGCAATCAGTTCCATTTCTATTATTCCCAGTCAGTTGGCTGCTGCAATTGTTGTGCTGACATCTCTCTCTTAAGGTTCTACGTTGCATTAGGACCTCTTCCTCCTCAGATAAACTTGTAAACTGTCTGGTGATTACATCAGGAGGCTGGTTTCAAGCATTCTATTTTTATCTCTTTTGTTTCCCCTGGTGTGTCACCATGGACAAAACACTTAGTCCAGGTTTACATGTAAGGTTTTTCACTTAAAAACCATATCTCATGATAAATTCTCATCCAGACAGTGGAAAGCAATTTTCCTAAGTGCTTTTCTTAATTGGTTTCCATCCACACATGAACCTCCAAGGCTGTTCTTACATATCCCATCGTGCAATATTGCCTCCATAATTCTCTGCCGCTCAGGAAGGTACATGTCGCTGGTAATTTGTTTGTGGCTGCTGAGTTCATTCACTGGTGCTTGCTTTTTATTCCCCGTGCTCCATCCCTGTTAGGCAGACGGAAATGCATTGCTTGTTAGGGATATGGGTTGGCCTTATAAAGGTAACACTAGCAATGCTGTAAATGTTCAGTTACCTAAAATTACTACCAAAGTCTGAAGTTCTGGCCAGTGGAATGCTCTCTTAAGATGGAAAACAAGATCCTTATCTGAAGAAGAAGGTGCAGTGCCTTCAGGGTCACAGACTGGGGAGAGAATGGTGGTGAGGACATACCTCTTCTTTATTATTAGGCAATAGGGTTGAGAGTGAACCATTTTTTTTAATGGAAGGCAAGACCCGAGGAAAAAGAGATATGGAGCCAGTTGTGTGTTGTTTCTACGGCTTGTATACGAGTTGAGTGTTAGCTGAGTATGTCTAATGGGGTTAGGGACCTGGGGATAGATATATACTCAAGGAGGTAATAACCATAAGAAATGAAGAGGAACTCTAATTTTTGTCAACCTTGCAATTTTTTGGAAAACTTGCCTTGGGTATGAATCTTGAATGGTTTTTCCAGTTGTTCAAGGGATTTCTTTGCAGGTGCTTGTCATCCAGCTGCCTGAAGTAAGGATACAGTCCGTAGTCAAAGAACAGAACAAGAATGCAACTACCTGGCTGTGGCTTCCTTTACTCCAGCTCTCACGGTCAGGTGAAGGAAGTTTGTTGGCAAGAGTGGTGAATAGTGAGGGCTTCCTGAGGCAGAGGGAGGAGGGAGAGACATCTGGGTTGCCAGAGATATAGTTCATTTTGTCTATGTATCAGTAAATGTATAAGTCCAAACAGAGCAAATAAAAATATCATGTTTCCTTTTGGTCATTGCACTCTGGATTATATGGAAAGGGATTTTCTCGGGAATAGTCAACTAAAATTCAATTTGTTTCCAAAAGATTTTCTAGAAAGAAAACTTATAAAGCTCCTCAAAAATGCCAAAAAGGAGTATGCCTCAAGTCTATGCTGCTATGTGTTAGTTCTCTTTAAAAAGACAACGGAAATCCGGACTAGATTTATAGTAATAGCAAATATATATTCTGCTCTGGGCTCTGATATTTTTGAATGACCTTTAAGTATCTCTTTTTGTGAAAATATTAAATATTTATCTTCAGCTCACCAGTTTTACCTATTTAGGTCAACTAACAATATCACAAAGTACATTCTGGTTCTGAGTTCATCCTGCAACCTTGAGTGGAGCCAACTTGGGTCTTTTGTCCCCGTTAGTTTGGTCGTCCCCTTATTGCACCTTGGTGAACTCCTTTGATGTCCTCACTTCTGAAAGGTAATATTGGAAAGAGCTCATTGGCACCTGTCAAATGTCTGACCTCAGAGGCTGATTGATGAGTCTACTCCTGCGACTAAGGGAGTTATTTATTTCTGATATGTATTTAATCCTGTTCTTCTACCTGGTGGATGGGAAGGTATGCTTATTTGAAAACTAAAGAAACTCTTGTGACTTTTACTGAGTTGGATAGAATGGGCATTATTTTGTGCTTGATTCAAAAGAAGAAGTAAACTTGAGAACTAAGCTGATGAGTTATGATTAGAATTGAACTTGTGGAATATCACTACTTAGCAACATCCTGAAATTCATATATTAAATAAATAAGGAGAACACATTCTTTGAAACTGAAATGCCTTTATTAAGTGAAAAAAAAGGACATCTTTCTCTCTAAAGAAATGGCTAGTGAAATTTAACCTGCAAGGGGTTTTGAAGAAGGTATCCAAATGTAATATAACTTTTAATTTTAATCTCAGCTAAAATTTAAAACATAAAAATAATTCCATCACTATTTTCACCCCAGAGGAAGTAAATTTCTACTTTACTTTAAGTGGCAAACCACCTATTCATTCTGAATTCATATAATAATCACTCTATAAGTGATAATGGAGGCCGTGATATTGAAGGTGAAACCTGTCCCTGCATTTAATGAGAAAAGAGTCTATTTGGTACACAAGAAATTATAATCTATGCAGGAAAGTCACGAGTACTATAGCAGAGTCACCTTGAGGGTTCAGACAATTTCTTCTAACACCTAAGGGGTGTTTTAAGAAAAGGTTGACTTTGAACTAGGCCTTGAAAAATGTAATTGGAACTAGCAGATAGCACAATAATCCAGAGAGATGTTTGAGATTAGATCTTAGAAAACTTTTTTAACAGTCCAAGGGATTTGAAATTTATTTGGTAGATCTTAGGAAGCCAATGAATGTGTTTGAGAGTATGATCAGAGCTATAGGTAAGGAAATGTATCCGAACGTCTTATGTAAGTCCAGTTGAAAACACAAGGAGATCCTGGAAGCAGGAAGATTGATAATTGAATGATTAAAATAATCTAGGTAATAGTTCATGAGACCTGAATTTGGATGATTGACGTGGGATTGGTGAGTGAGTGAGGGACAGCAGGTAGGTGGAAACATGGCGGCTGATAGAATGGAGGAAGCAAGGAGCCGAAGTCACGAATGACTCTGAGGCTGGGATCCTGAGTGTTGAGTGGTCAGTAGAAGCAAACTTCCCACGGCAGAGCTGTGAGAGGGAACCAGCTCGCTTCGGCCTCTCCTACACATTTGGGCATCGCAAACATGCAGGTATTGCTTGAGAGTTGGTAGGTAGATGTTACTTGAAGTGAAAACATAATACTTTTTTGTTCCTTCTGTAAAACCTGTGGCAGTTGGAGCCCATCCAAATTTATACAAATAGCCTCTGATGTAAGATCTTCCAGAACTGCTTTCCAAAAGCTCTTATATGTTTTCCCTCTGAACAATCTAAACAATATTTTTAAAAGTTTTTTAAAGATAGGTTTAAATAAGCTTCCTGACAGGTTTATATAGACTTTAAAAAGCCTGAAGGGAAAGTGAGAAATCACCTAATTTAAAGCTTCATTTTGAAGTTGTGGGAACTGTGGCCTAGAGAGGTAAAGAAAAGTAAATACCTACAATCACTCAGTGACAGAAATTAGCTCATGGCTCCTAACTTCAAATCTTTTGCTCATTCCAAAAAGCATATACTGGATTTACACACATTGTAATTTTTATGGGTCAAAAATGTTAGAATATCAGAAATTATAATCTAAAGACAAACCATTTAATATAGAGTAAAATATGTGACTACTTATCCAACAGGCTGGAATTTCTCTAGTAAGAACTGGTTCATCCATATAGAGACTTAGAGAGTAATTTCAGTGAGAGGTGATGGGCACAAATTGAAATCTTTATTAGAAATCTGGAAAAGCAATAAATAACATTGATGGCACATTTATTTGGAAGATCTTGGGCAAGAAGGTGTTGCAAACACACTGATGCTTAAGAAAGCAGAAATTGTTTAGGATCATAGACCCAAAGTAACAACATCAAATATTAAAAAATCAAGCCAATGCATTTGGGAAACATAATGGAAAACATAGGCTCTTTGATCAGGTGTCACGGGAAGATTAATATCTGTTTGAGAAAAAAGGCAAAATATGTAGTCTTGTATAAATGTGCTAAGACCAGTGTTCCATAGGCTGTGTGGGGGGTACTCAAGTCACTATGGTGGTTAGGACTTTGTTATCTGGGGGTCTGCTGAACCAAAGACATGGCAGCAATCTGTAGATTCTGACATCAAACCCAAAGCAGGGGCCAGAGGCTGAAGCATAAAGGGGCCAAACAGTTATGGCTTTGATGATAAAGACTTGTGGAGTTTTACATCTCACTGATGAAATATTTATGCCCTTGATGGATAGAAATAGTACTTACTTCTACATAAACATACATATATGGTATGTTTCTGTATATTATACGTCTATATATGTATGTAATATGCATTAGAGAGGGAGAGACAGAGAGAGAGAGAGAGAAATTATGATTGAAGGTAAGCAGAGAGACAGAATATGATTGAGAGTGAGAGAAAAGCTTGGTTTTCTTATATATACGTATAAATACATATAAAATACCTCACTGCTCGTTCATTCATTCAGTCAACATTTATTATGCACCTTGTTCGTACATTGTTGTCTCATTTAATCCTAAAATAAATAAACATAAATTAAACAAAATTGAAAACCTGAGATATATGTACCCTGATATTACAGATCAGGAAGGGGGCTCCCAGAAAGGGAGAAGTGAAGGACCAAACCTCACCTGCCAGTGAAAGACAGAGCGTCTCCTTCCTAACTCCTTTGCCACCGAGTCATGTCCCAAATGGAGTTCTCTGATTTTTCAAAGAGAATAGAATATGTTATAGTCAAACCCAGTGTAATCCTCTGTGGAGTCAGGGGGCGAAAGGAGCATAGCTTGGGGCTGGATAAAGAGGATAATTGCGTACAGGTTTATTAGAAAGTCCTGACGACAGTCCTGTCCTGTTACAGCTTTGCATCTCCGTGGCAGAGGAGGCTCCCTCAAGCAGAGATGTGATCCTGCTTTCGTTCTTCCAGGAATTAAGGCTTTCTCTTATCGTTGCACGTGGGGCAGGGACACAAGCACTATGCAGGGTGGGAATTGGAGGACCAGGTAGTGGTACTGTCTGCCCTGGTAATCAGCTGCATGACCCTGGATATATCTTTTTGTTTATTTGGGCCTTAGTTTCTTCATCAAGGAGGTTGGACTGAAAGTTTTAAGGTCCCTGTTAGCTGTGAAATGCTCAGAGGTCAAGAGCAGGAATACACTCTGCTTGTTAAATCTTTACAAGTCTTAAGGAAGCAGATGCTGACTGAAAGGAAGATGCTGATAGTGAGCATGCATCATTCTCTGTGGCTGCCCAGTATCTGCCCATCCGTGTGTATGTATGCACATTTCCATCCCCTCCTAACCAGGTCTCTATGTCTCTGTGAGGAACAGACTACCTCCAGCTATGGGAGAGGAATATAGTGTAAACCACCTTCCCCAGTTTCCTCTGCAGCTAGGATATAAGCCTAGGACCTACACTTTGACAATCAAATGTCCTGGGGCCACTGGCTATACTTTTGGATTAGACATTTCAAGAAGTAAGTAGGAGTGCTGGCTCCGTGCCTGAGTGGTTAAGTTCACACACTCTGCTTTGGCAGCCCAGGGTTTGCCAGTTTGGATCCTGGGCACAGACCTAGCGCTGCTCGTCAAGCCATGCTGTGGCAGCATCCCACATGGAGGACGTAGAAAGACTTATCTCTAGGATATACAGCTATGTACAGGCCTTTGGGGAGGAAAACAAAAAAGAGGAAGATTGGCAGCAGATGTTGGCTGAGGGCCGATCTCTCCTCACCAAAAAAAGAAAAAAAAAAAAGTTGTACAAGTTCTCTCTCACTGGAAGTAGACTTTTTTTACACATCACAATCATTTCTAAGGTATGGTTTGGAGCTTTTTTCCAGGCAACTTCAAAACTTGTTCTCCAGCCCTATCATCAGTTCTGTGAGCTGCTGGATTTACTTTTAATAAATCACCAGATCTTGTCCTTCAAGGATTTTTTTAAGTTTCTTCACCCTTCTTTTATTTTACTTTTTCCATCTCCACAACCCCCCCTCCCCCCGCCCAGTACATAGTTGTATATTTTAGTTGTGGGTCCTTCTAGTTGTGACATGTGGGATGCTGCCTCAGCGTGGCCTGATGAGCGGTGCCATGTCCGCTCCCAGGATCCGAACTGGCGAAACACTTGGCTGTCAAAGCGGAGCGTGCAAACTTAATCACTTGGCCACGGGGCCGGCCCCTTCACCTTCTTTTAGAGCACTTGAACACTTACACCCTCAGAACTTCTGTCATCTCTTTTTTTATAATCATATTGCGAATACTTAATTTTATCCCGTTTTTTATTGTCATTTAAATATGTGATTAGACTTTTAGTTCTGGAGAACAAGTTGTTTCCTGTGGTATCTAACAGAATGCTTTTTATTCATTCATTTATGCCTCCACTGTTAGAGAGCACCTATATCACTTATTGATCAGAATAATGGAAATGCCTCTTCCATCAGGGAACTGGAGGCAATAGAAGTGAATTTCCTGGGTGTGCTTTTTGACCTGATGGACCTCTTTGTCATAGTCTTCAAAGTTTCAAAACTGCCCTCAGCTCTTGATACTGTAGTTTGCTCTTTTGACCTTTAAATCTTAATTGTTCCCTATGAAATAGTCAAGATTGGACAATAAAAATAATTATGACAGTACTCAATAGCAAAAAGCCTCAAATGAATATCACCATGGGGGCCTTGTGAAGAATTACATTTTAACCATAAAACGTTGGAGATGAATTGATCAAAGAAAAAAAGAATCGTGGAAAAAGTGTCTCCAGGGAGCCTATTAAAGAAAATATATTTATATAACTTGACTCGTTGAAAAGGGTAGCTGGGTAAGATTTTTCAAACAGATATAAACATTGAAATGCTAAAGTGAAATAAAATAATTCTTTTACCCGGCACAAGGGGGCAGAGTTAGGTTCTTATGGAGAAAATAAAATATCTTCAGTGCAACAGCCAATGGATTAGGATTGAATGTCTTCACAAACTGGAGGAATAGGATGAAAGCACAGGGCGTTTCAACACTACCTTTCCTTGTAAGTTAGCCCCACCATCCGTATTCTTAGACTACCCCATAAAGAAATCGCTTTTGATCATGATTTATAGTAGGGCAGTCTTCGGCACATAGAGTTTGTTATCTGACTAAATTCATGTCAGAGTGGATCCAAGATTTCCTGACCCTAAGTTTCACTGTTTGTCCACAAGAATAATTTGCCTTTTTCAGATGGCTATCTAGAGACAATGTATTGGGTAGCCGTGATCCCTGCTGTAAAGGAGTTAGCAACTTGATGTGAAAGGCAGGATCAATATACAAAAAAGTCTCCATTATTCACACCAGGGAGATGTAGCTAAATTGGCACACAGAGGAAACTATAGGTCTACCTTGACATCTGTGTCTCTATGTGTTGTTTATGTATTTAACACATTCATACAAACATACTGAGTAATAGGCTTAGTCTGGAATGTTTTCAAAACAGAAATTAACTTTGAACATAATTTTAGAAGGCAGAGAGAGACGCAGTGGGACCAGAACCAAATCATCTTCCAGAAACGGGGGAGCAGAATGCTGTTCAGCTAGACATTTCACCACACGGCATTTTATCTCCCTTATCCCACCATCATTACTGTGGTGGATCTGGGGGGCTGAGGAAGTTCACCTGCTCTCCTGATTTCTGATGATGCACTCAACTCGATTGAGGTGCATCGTCCTGAGCCCTTGTTCCTAACACCTTTCCACCTCTCCGTATTTTCTGTGTGTGACTCAATATGAGGATTTATTAGTTTAAGGTAGATGAGAAGACTAGATCCTTCTGTGCACCAACTTACAGAGCTTTAGCGGGTGCATTCTAAGGAGGCCTGTGGCAACACTGAAATCTATTGAAGCACGTCTACTGATACATGATGCACGTTGTTGTTTTTAAGGAAGATCAGCCCTGAGCTAACATCCATGCCCATCTTCCTCTACTTTATATGTTGTATGCCTACCACAGCATGGCTTGATAAGCGGTGGGTATGTCCGAGCCTGGTATCCTAACCCATGAACCCTGGGCTGCCAAAGCAAAGGGTGAACGTAACTGCTGTGCCACCGGGCCAGCCCCAAGATGCACTTTGTTTTAAAATGTGATTTCCATGGACATTTTTCAAGCCCTGAAGACAATCTAAGAGTTTCCTCTTGGACACAGCAGCTAACCTGCTTACTCCTTTTTGGTGTGGGGTTGAGTTTAAATTGAGCTACAGACCATAATACTGGAGTGCTACAGCATTTTATTGCAAAATGGATTGTTTGGGATGATTCAGAATGCTTTACAGGAGCTAAAGGAGAAAGTGAAATGGATTGTGTCATCCAGGAGAGACAGTGGGTCATGATATGCCCACAGAGAGATGCCCCATTTCTCCTCCCAACCTAACCCTCATTCCTTTTTCTTTCCCTCTCCTTTCCTCACACATTTACCAAAGGAGTAATTTTTCCCTCCACAAAGGTGGTGGACCTTAAGAACTTGCAAAAGAGTCAGCGCCTGTGTACACCAGATCACATGGTAATTCCACAAGCCCCTGCCAAGTTCTGGGCCTTTAGAAGCTATTAGCTGTACAAAGGTTGAGCCAGAATTTGGTAGAGGCTGTGGGGGATCGTGGAAAAAGAAGGAGGGAGAGGAAACAAGATTTTCCTGTTTTCTAGGATCAGCATTTTCCCAAACGGAACCCAAGATATGAATAAAATGACTCATGCATTTTAAATCAGAGTTAGGATTTTTGATGAGAGGCAAGTGGATGTAGAGGCATTCTAGTCTCAGATTGCAATTCAGAGTGAGGATACAAAGTTATGTGCACATTTTGTCAGCCAGGGGCAGAGAGCCAGAATGAAAAATAGGGTGAGGGGGAAAGGTGCAAGGTAGCTAATCTTTACTGAATTATCTCAGAATCAGCTTAGATTTCATGGGTGTAAGATGACTCACTTTCTGCCACAGTACCAAGGGGCGGCTTTGAGAGATATAGTATAAATGACGAGATTGTTCATAAAGGTAAGGAAAATGGCACTCTGTTATTGGCACAAGTGGAGGGGAACAGTATAAACTTAAATTGAGAGAGGAGCAAAGACATCCTAAGAATCCTCAGGTATGTCAATATCAAAGCAATGAGTTAAAAAAGAAATAAAAAGGAAAGAGATGTAGATCACTGTCCACAGGGACTTAAAGTAGAATCAAGATATATGCACAAATGTTTTATGAAAACCCAACAGATTGTAGTATCTTTGGTGATAGGAGCTTTGTCTGTCTTGTCAACTTTAAATTCTCAGCCCTCAGAGCAATCCCTTGTGTCAGTTCAGGTCACCCAAGAAGCAGATGCTAAAACAGGATTGGAAGTGCAAGAGATTTAGGTTGGAACGGCCTGTGTGGATACATGGGAAAAAAAGAGTAGTAGGCAGGGAGCGCTTTCACACTGCAACGTTCAAAAGAGGCAGGCAAGAGAAGGGTTTGTAGGAAGAGCCCTAGGCTGCAGCACAGTGCTGAGAAGAATCTTGGCTAGGTTGATCAAAAAGCAAAAGTTAACCTTTAGAGTAGTCCACTAGTAATGGACCAGAATCAGTACCCCTGTTCTGCTCATGCATCAACTGGGAACAACCTGGGTGGAAAGTGGCAAGAATGACATGGTTGACCAAAGGTACAGCAGCCAGGGCTGTTAGTCAACTCTGTTCTCTAAAAAGTCAGGTCTCAGGAAGGGCACCTAAGTGACACACTTTTATGGCTGCCAAACAAGTGCCAGTTACATTTTAGTTGAATCGATTAAGTCTTTTAAAACCAATGTTCTAAGATGAGTCCTTCAGCATACGCACATCCTTCATGTTCTCGGCTGCCATTACATGCCATCCCCTTTTAAAGGCTACTATCAGTTATGGGGTGTCTTATAAACAAATATTGGCAGTAGAAGTGTTATGATTTAACCCAAAACTTGAACCTACCCTTAGGGTGACCCTGATGAGTAGGAGGGGGTCCCATGTTCCTCTACCTCTTCTAAGACCTTGGTTCATAAGTTTTGCCTCATTTCCACATGTATTTTAAAAGAAAGTGGTTCCTTTTTTTCTGCTTATAAATATACTCAAAGCATACTCTTTATATTATTAAAAAATATGCCTGCTCATTCACTCTTTATGCTGTCATCATATTTTATCCCTTAAATTTTGGAGTTATCCTAGGATCAGTCTTTGACCCTCTTCTGTTCTCTGACTGGTTGTATGTTACTATATCTGCAATTTCTATCTCTAACCAAGAATTCTTTTCTATACTTCAGGGCTTTATATCTAATTGCCACTTGAGCAATTTCATTTGAATAGCTCACAGGAAGCTCAAAATCAGAATTGCCAAAACTGAATTCATCATTCCACACCCAAAACTTTCACTTCCAGTCAAAATCAAGGCTGGTTTCTCTATCTCCTAAATATCTCTCTTCCATTTTCTTTGCTCCAGTCCTCCTGATTCTGTCTTGGGTCAGTCTGTGCTAATTTCTCCGAGGATTGTCCTAACAGGCCTCTCACTTTTCTCCCTGATGTGAGCAGTGCTCATCTCTAATCTGTTCTGCACAGAGCCCAAAATAACCCTTTTAAACAAAATATGTTCATGTCGCTCCCTTGCTTAAAATCATCCAAATGCTCAGGGTAAATTCTCATTCCTTAATATGAAACTCAGGGCCCTGCCGCCATGGTTTCACCTCCTGCCACCCCTCCAGATGCACTATGCGCCCATCTCGTGGACGTGCCTGAAGTTCTCTACAGGGCAGGGCTGGGCTGCCTCTATTCTTTCCAAAGCCCCCCATCAGCATTGCATCATGTCACAACCTATCTCGCAGACTGCCTTTACGACTCAAATTACTCATAATATGAGATCAATTCCCCAGATCATGACAAGGATGGCTTCTTGATGAGCCCGCTCTAAGAAATAGCAATTTTAAATAAGAAGTTAGTGGCTAAGTATATGAATGTGATCAATCAAGAATTAGATTCAACTATAGGAAACATTTATTAAAGTGTTACTATTAGCCAGGTCAGTGCTAAGTGATTCTATGTGTAACATCTAGTCTACATAACAGCAACTATTTTAATATATTAAGGTAAGAGAGTCTTAATTTCAAAATAGAATGGAAAACACTTCAGTTAACCAGAAATAATTCAGATTTTGCCCTCATGCCCTCCATTCATCACCGGGGATTTGAAGTAATAGTTACCTAAAAGGGAGAATTGTTTGATTCTCAAGGTATCTCATGTAGATTTTCCTTTTTTACTTTCTTTATTCTGGTTCAGTTGTGTGGAGGAAAGCCTATGGCTGTCTGTCAAATATGTTTGCCTGTCTAGCTCATAGTTTATAATCATTGGTTTTCTTGTTTCTTCTCTCCAAATGGACTGTGAGTTCTTTGAGGGTTGAGACCATGAAGCTAGACTATTTCCTGATATGTAGGGTGATGCTTGGCATGTGGTAGTCCTCAGATAAGGTTTGTTGAGTGAATACTAAATAAAAACCAATTTAAGAGCAATATTGTTTGGTGATAGTGAGGAATGAGAAAATTGATTGAAACAAAACATTAATTTCCCTTAGAGTTAGTTCTGTAGGTAACATAATTTATCTAAATGGCAGAGTTGAGTAATACTGGCAGCAAATTATCATGCCTTGTGTTTTGCCTTGTTGCGTCCTAGGAAATTAGTTACTAGTAGGAAATGGAAAAAACAGAAATGTGTTCCTATTTGCACAGAATATCACTTCACCGGGCACCCTCTACTTTTCTCATTTAATTGAGGAAAATATCAAAGAAAAAAGAGAGCTTGACATAAGTAAAAGTTGCTAAAGCTCAAGGTTGCCTATTAAGATCTGAAATAAAATGTGTGAAGGGAACACAAACATGCTCTGAGCATGAAAATCTATATTCCTACAGTGAAAGGAGGGGTCATATGGTATTATTAATTCATTGTCAGTGTTTGTTTACACAAAGTACACTGAATTTGCAAATCAAAGTAAATTTGGAGGTGGTTTAGAACAAACGGGAGTATTTTCTTGAACGCAAAGAAGTGATACCCGGGAGAACAAATTGCCCTTCAGCTATAACTGTATTTGATTATGATATAAGATATTCTTAATCAAAACAGATGCTTTTCTACATATTAAATGGGGTTTATTAGTTTTTTAAAAGACTTTGAGGCATTTCAGTCCTAACCCTAATGCCAGGAACAAAGAATTGAAGTGGAAACCATTCTTTTAATGAAATGACAGCAAAGAAACTTTGCAGATGAAAGGCGGTTGGAGATGGGGATGTGACCTCTAGATGGAGAGGAGAAAGTCACAGGCTGTCATTCAGCTAGTGGTAAAGTCTTCCCTTGAGCCCTTCATGCATGGAAGAAGGTGAGGGGAGAGACAACAAGCCCCTCTTTGCCCCCAAAGTAATCCATTTCCCATCCTCCTCCCCCGCTCCTCTTCTCCCTTCCCTTCAGGACTTCTTGCTCCATATAGAGTTGAAAGGATCGGAGCCCAAGAAAAGAAATCCATGCCTTCAGGACCCTGGTGTTTCAGGAAATTAGACACCAGGGCTTGATGCTAAAAGAGTGAATAAGTTGTGGCTTTTTGTTTGTTTAGGTTTTGCTTTGTTTTGAACAGCTTAATGAAGGCATTCTCTCTTACTCTGCCTCTCCCCTCTCCGTGGTCTCTTTTTTTCTGTCTCATAACTATTTTCTTATTGTTCATAAACAACCTTAATCTGATGAGCAGAAAATGATTGTGTAGAGTGTGCAGAAGGGGAAGAATGAGGAGTATGGAAAAGCTTGTACATTTCTCTCTTAAGACTGAGCATCATCCATCTTCTTAACCGTCTGTGAGTAAAAAAAAAGCCCTTCACAGTGGGTTCACCGCTGTCCTTCCTCCACATCAGTTCAATCCTTACATTTGTCTAGGTACCAGATGTCTGTTGATTATGACATGTTTGTCTCATAGGAACTGCACTTGTTTATCTTTTTGGTTCTCAACCCTAGTTATACATTAGAATTACTTGGGGAGCTTTCAAAATTCCAATTTCTAGGGGCCGGCCTGTGGCATAGTGGTTAAGTTCAGTGTGCTCCAATTTGGCGGCCTGGGTTTGCAAATTCAGATCCAAGGCGCAGACCTATACCACTCTTCAGCCATGCTGAGGCAGCAACCCACATACAAAGTAGAGGAAGATTGACACAGCTGATAGCTCAAGGCTAATCTTTCTCAAATAATAATAAAAAATAAAAGAGAGAGAGAGAAAGCTGGGCAACAAATGTTAGCTCAGGGCAAATCTTCCTCACTAAAAAAGAAGAGAATTCTGATTTCCAAGCCATTTCCAGGATGAATTAAATCAGAAACTCTAGGTATGGGGCTCCGGTATCTGATTTTTCAATATCTCAAGTGATTCCAAGATGTGGTACAGGTGGAGAACCACTACCTACCATTAGGATTCAGGTTCATCTCGCTAGACATACAATACCCTTGAGGCAGAAATCACATGCACACGTTCCTTGCCTTAACAGCAGCATAAAAATACGAAAACCATGTCAAACTATGAACACTTGGCATTCTATAGCTATGAATGTGAAGCCATGATCCATAAAAATGATACTAAACTGATTGATGCCTTACTGGACAAGGAATAGTAAAAATATCTCTTAACCAAGGGTTTAAATTGTTTGTGTCCACGTGTTGAATATGGTGTGGGCTAAGACATGGACTAAGAGGATGTTTTTATATTAAATTGCAATGCTAGAGAGCTGTTTATTAAATCAACTTACTTCTTCTGTTATGATGCAGTGCTTGGATAAAAAAAAAATTGGCTGACATTCTGCAAGGATCATGCTGACACCCCACCCACTTCAAATAACTGAAACAGGAAGTAAGCTCTAAGTGGAAGTATTTGGAAAATTACATTTTCTTTTTCCTGATAAATGATGAGTAGGATTTTTTAAGCTAGTAGTTTTGTTTCCAGTTTCGAATAACTCTAATCTGTCCATGAACAGAGGACTCAGAAGTCCCATACTAATGACAAACTCATATTCTGTTACCTGAGTTTCCTCATTTACATATTCCACATTCATGTTTATTTTTTGTGGGTTTGTCACTGTTGAAACAAAGATAAGTAAAATATAGCTTTTCTTGTCAGGTTGCTCACAGTGTTAGGCATTATTATGTATGGTTAGGATTACCTGGGAGAGCTGTGGAAATGTAGACACTCTGAAACTACAGATTCCGAAAAAAGTTGGAGGTAGAATCCAGGTATCTTCATCTTAAAGGACATCTCCATGCAGCCTGTGGGAAGATACATAACACAAAAGATTTGGAAATGATGTTGGTGTTCCTCTAGGCCAGT
The DNA here is from genome assembly GCF_021613505.1 of Equus quagga. Classification (NCBI taxonomy): domain Eukaryota; kingdom Metazoa; phylum Chordata; class Mammalia; order Perissodactyla; family Equidae; genus Equus; species Equus quagga. The sequence goes on along the minus strand of NC_060270.1, from coordinate 19,148,583 downwards.
ACTTCTCAGACTATCTGTAGTGAAGAACCCGTTTTATTTTTCTTTCAAAATTTCTGATACATAATGGACTAAGTAAAATTGAATGAAAAATAACTTCTAAGAAAAAAAGCAATGCAGGGAAAACATAGAAAATATAAACGCTAATTTTTTTATCAGATCAACAGACAAAAAAATCTTTCAAATTACTATAAAAGTTCTTAATACCTACTCTCAATTTTTGTACTTATTTTGTCATTGACTGGCAGATAACTTGCAGACTGGCACTGGTCTTCAAACCAAACAGTGAGTAGCAATGTTTCCCATTTTTGTTCAGAATAGCACTAATTCTGTGAGATACTAATTGGATAGAAACCAAGGAAAAGGGGTCTATGGTCAATTAAGTTTGGGAAATAGAGGAAGAAATGAAATTTCCTTATGATAAAACATCTCAAAATGTCTACTGTACCAATGTGTTTGTGAATGCAAGAGAAGGAAATAGCATGGGCTTTTTCCAGAAGTTATTCAACCACTGATTTCTTTTCAAGGGCACTGATTAACAACTCTAGGAAACCGGTTTTTAGTTGAACATAATTAAAGAAATGTTGATTTAGGTAAAGTTCCTCATTTTACATTTGAGGAAACAGAAACCTAGAGATATCAAGTGGCTTGGCTTATAGTCAAACAATTATTTCATTTACTAGTTTAGTTAATTAATTAAACAAAAATTTAGTGAGTATTTACTCTGTGTCAGGTAATCTACCAGGTTCCTCACCTTCCGAACTGAAAGTTGGAAACATTTGCAAACATGAAATGGCTCGTCATCCACCAAGGAAACCCTTGGTTCTAATTTCTCTGTAGACACTTAAATCCCTACTATCTCTGTGTTCTTTATTTTATATGTTTCTATTATTCTTCCTAAGGTTTCCCTGCTATTTATAACTGAGAACATTTTTCCTGGATGATGTTGACCTAATCTTGGCCACTTTTATTAAAAGAAAATATTCATACGGTCTGGTAAAATATTAGCATAGGGAATTTGTTTCTTCATTTAAAGAATATTTGAACAGCAGTTACTATGGGTCAGACAATGTTCTCAGCATTTTCTGTATGATAATTTATTTAAGACATATCAAGGGTTTGAGGTCAATATTTTTATACTGGTTTTAGACATAAAGAAACTGAGGCATAGAAATGTTAAGTGATTTGCCCAAGGTCACAGAGCTTATACCTAGTAGACCGAGAAGTCAAACCTGAGCTAACTGGTTTCAGAATCCATGTTTTACTAAGTAGAAATATACATCTACTTGATGAGAGTAACATTATGCAGGTTTAAGGTAACAGGAAATTACACGTGAATAAGAATTATTCTAAGGAATCCAGGGTGGTGATTGAAAGGGATATTAAATGTTTAGAGAAATGTCTTTTTTCCCACCATCATTCATCTGAGTGAGAGATTATTTTCCTCAGGAGATATGATAGAGGAGTTTTCAACGACACTTAATAAAAATTGTATAGACGTTATCTTAGAGGAGGATGATCCTTAAAGATCATCATGACCAGAGTTCTTAATTGTGTACAGGAGTTGGACCCACTGTGAATTTCCTAAAATAAAATAATGGTTGTGTTGGCTACATGTCTGGAGGGGTTAAGTCTAATAAACAGAATTAACCATTTAAAAACTTTCCTCCTGTGATTTTTAATTAATTAATTTATTTTGCTGTTCATATGCCATGTACCATAAAAGGTTCTATAGATACAACATTATCTAAAATACATTCTCTCCCACTCAAATTGCAGCCTACTGAGAGAGGAGGCTTTACAATACAATGAAACAAACAAACGTGCTGCATGTTATTATTATCTGCACTATAATTTATCATGAGGCAGCATATGATGGCAAATTCTTCAATATAATAATAGTATGTGATGTTCCCCCAAGACTACCATGACTTCTAGGTCTGAGAGTCACTATCTTGGTCCTCATCCTCACTTTACAGATTAGGATAATGGATGCTCTGGAGTTTATGACTCACATAGATCACATGGTCAAGACGTGCTGGAGCCAGGGGTGGGGCGGCCCACATGTCAGCAGGTTCTAAGTCTGTGGTTCTTCTCATATTTCTGAAGTGTAAAGGAATTGTTGTTTCTTATTATTATCCACCCATCCCTGACCTAGTAGAAAGTAGCTTGTGCCTTCTCTTTATTGCTTATGAAAAGAAAAATATTTTGATTTGGGGATGTTTATTACAGGTCAAGTTTTAGTTTTCAGCATTCTACCCTCTTTAATATGATAGATGGGTAATTTATTTTTACATAATTACTCATGAAGTATACATTTTTCCCTTTTAAGTATATATATAAATATACTATTTTAATGTAAAGTTTTTTCTTTTAAATATAAAATTCAGCATGTTTAAGATTAGTTCCAATTACTAAGAACGGTCTGAAAAAAATGAAAACATTACAGATAAAAATAAAACATTTCAAATAAAGTCCAGTTTGACCTCCAGCCTTATTCCTGGTCCCCTGTCTACCTTTCCAGATGTAGCCACTGATTACAGTTGGATTTGAGTCCTGGCAGTGATTTCAACTCCGAATTTGTTGAGTAATGTATTTGAGGTGACATAGAACATACCTGTAAATGTCAAGAAAGAATTCATTCAATCATTCTACAAACATTTATCAGGTACTTCCTTGGTTCCTGGCTCCATTCTAGGCACTTTTGATTCATTGTTGACTAATTCAGTAGCAGTTGTCAGTTGTCAATTCCTTTTGGATTTATGAAATTACTGTCAATAGACATTCCCTAGACACCTTTATATTTTAGATTGTCTTGCCATTGAGGGCAAACCTGGGATCTTGAGCTTGTTAGAAACAGATGACATTTGACTGATTGACAATTATGATTTATACTTACTATCCCATAGCCCCAGAGCTTAAATGCATTCAATCTTAACTGTAATGCTGCAAATCATACTTAAAATTCTGCTTGGTTTGGGCTATTTTGTTTCATTCATTCATTCACTCATTTTTTTTTAAATTTGTACTTCTAACTCTTTGCATTGATGAAAGTTTTATTTTCCACAGAGATAACTTAGTTTCTCTTTTCCATGTTTATTTTCCTAAAGTTGGAAATTTTTAAATGAGTATTAGATTTTAATCTTAAACTCTTCTCCCAATGAAAGACTACGATATCTTACCATCACTTTCTGAGAGATTTGAGCAGAGATTTAAGGCTTGATTTCCTACCACCCTCTCCTTCTTGGCATTTTCACCGGAGAAATAATTTCTCTTCAAACTTCATGTGATAGAGAAAAGAAAAAAAAAAAAAAACAAAGGGAGAAAGTGAATTAGTAGGAAGTTTAAGGGAAACAAAAGTGTCAAGATCCTTCAGGCATAAAATCAAATTAGAAACACTTGAAACTCCTAAGAGGGTAGGAAACTAGATAAGGGTCTAAGGCTGCATACAGAAAAGATATAATCCACAGGAAGTTGTAAGTGGGAAGAAACATAATGACATGGATGGAAGAAAAATGAACTACTACAAATAATATGATGTAGGAGGAAAGTGGTGAGGAATTATCTCTTTGAAGGTGTTATCGCATACACATATGCACACACACCCACCTACAAGGATGTTGAATGATAAATGAGTTCTTTTATTTTATGTATGTGCGTGTGTGTGTGTCTCTCCCTCCCTCTCTCCCTCCTTTATTCTCTCTTGTATTCTTGTTCTTGGTGTACTGATGTACCTATCCAATCCTACCTGCTCGATAATAAGTTATATTAGGACAAGAGCCAGGGGATGACTGTGTACGTTCTCTGTCCCTGTGGAACTCAACATATTACCTTATACATATATGTTAAAATTCCTCAAAATCTTTTTGTTTGATGAAAAAATGTATGAATAGGTGACTGAGGTGAATGAATGGATGAATGATAAACAAATGAGTGAGTGAAAAATATAAATGAGTAGCATATCATGTCTTAGAAAGAATGCAATTTAAACTGAAAATGGTGAAAATGCTCTTGCAGGTCAGACTTCCTAAGAAGCAAACTCTGAGACAAAGATCCAAGTTTCTTAGGAATGCTGTAGAGATCAGCATCTATGGGGATGGAGGAAGCGCGCTTAGGCAGAGGGAGGAGTTGAACCACAAGTCATTCACAAGAGTAGCCTCAGCTGACCCCATTTGGGGCCAGGACTTTATGCCCCCGCAAAGACTAGTCATTGGACAAAGGCTGTCCCCAAATAAAGGGCATAAATTTGAAGAGAGACTCAACAGATGCCTCAGTGAGAAAGGCTCAGTAGCAATAAAGGAATATTTTGGTCCTGGGGGTGGAGAATCTGGAAGTGCATTACAACATCCACTACAAAACACCATGAAACAAATGATTACTATTTCTCTAGAAGGCCAACCTGAGGCCAGCAAATGGGAAGGGGAAAGATTTCAGCTTAAGGTAAGGAAATATATTTAAATAATTTTAATCATTTTAAAAATCCTTAGAATGGAAATGTCCCACAGAGCCTCAATAGTCTTTTTTTTTGTTTTTTTACATAACTATTAAACATCAGATGGCAAAGAAAGGACATAGGATTTAAGATAATTCCCAACCTGGGGAGTCTGGTTTTACATTTAGTTGGATAGGTAGATAATCACTCTAATTCACACTCAATGAAGTTTAAGCAGAAGTTTATGCTGAAATATTTTCTTATTTTTATCATAAAATGAATTAATCAGAATTCCAGGATGAAACTATGAATAACAATAATTAGACTCTTGGGATATGTGGGAGCATGTGTGAATCACACTATGTATTTCTCCCAATAGTAAAAATCTAAGGCAGGGATAGAGGGGAACAAGAGGAGCAAGAGAATTGGGAGGACGTTGAATACTGAATGAGTTTATTCAGCTCCATTTTTCTCAGAGAAAGAAACTATGTCCTTTCATAAGAGGAAAGGAAACTAGGAATTGTTGAACCCCTGCCGAGAGCCAGGCCCTGGGGTATATGCTTTATCCCTATTATTGGTTTAATAATAGCAAGATGTTACATAGCACTATCCATACCAGGCATTCTTTAAAGCGCTTTCCAGGTATTAATGCATGTATTGTAACAAAACCATTTGAGGTAGGTATGCTAATATTATTCCATTTTATAGATGGGAAACTGAGGCACAGAGAGTTTCAGCAACTTGTCCAAGGTCACGGAGCTGAGAAGTGGCAGTGTTGAGATTTGAACCCATGGTTTTATGAGATCCTACCTCTCATCTTATTTCAAAGATTGGTCTTCATTGTTGGCTACAGATGTCGTGAAGTATGTTGAATTGAGAAATAACTCCAAAGTGCTGAGATAATATTGCCAATCAAAATAAAAGTAGTCCAAAGTGAAATGAAAAATTTCCCTTAATGAGGATTTTCTAAAGCAAGTTTGACACAATTCCACTGGTAAGAAATCACGTCTTTGAGTTTTTGAATATGCAGCTTGCATCCTCATAGATTGTATGTGTCAAACCTGCCCGCTTAAGGATCCCCAGTCTATCAACTATGTTGTTTTTCAGGAATATACAGGGGTTTTCAGTGTCCCCTGCTGCCTGCAATGGAGAAAAATAGTTAAAAAGTTAAAATAATCTGTTTTAGGGATGAAGCACTGAATAGCAGAGTCAGTAAGACTGAGGTTTCATTCCAACTTTATCATTCCCTAGCTGTGAAAATTTGGCTAACTTACTTAAACTTCCTAAGCCTTGTTTTTGGTTTTATTTTTTTGCCTGTTGAATGGATTATGATACTATCTTGTGAAAAAATACCACAAAATAATCAGTGAGGCAACATGCCTACAGCTCCTGGCACTTCACAAGGGCTGAATATGTGCTATGTTATTTCTCCTTTATCTCTGGGTCCTGTAACGGCCCCAATCCTTAATTCATAGAAGGTAGGAGATAGATTCCTCCAAAAGGAATTCTAATTTAATAATCTGAAATGTACTAACTCAGCATATTTCTCTCACTATAGCCTACCTTTTGACCGTGTCTCTCATCCATTTCAATCAGTATTAGTTTTTCTTCTTTGTAGGCTACTTAGGAAAGAGAAGAGAGAAATAAAACTTAATATATGACTTTAGATGTCAGTTTTCTACAAAGCAGAAAAAGTTCATCTCCAAAGACCAAAGTGGAAATTCTAAGCAGGTTACAACCATTAGCTAATGTAAAACTTGGGCTTTTTCTATAGATTTGTTTTTACCAGCTCTCCCCTCCCCAACCACAATAAAGAAGAAATGGTTGAGGTTAGGGCAAGCAGGACAGATAGATATATTTTGTTGGGCAGCTTGATGATGAGCCAGGAAGACCTTGCATGGAAGCTGCACACTTTTATGGTTCTTTATTTTTTGACAATGATAGGGAAATCTGATAGAGCCACTGCTTTCCTGTTAATGAGCTATTCTAGGCTACAGTGAGTTTATAATTAATCAGTTGACATTGGATGAATGATAACCTTGGTTTTTAACATTTGACTTTTGGGGCATATTTCTATCTCGTAAAATTACCTATTTTGAATGTTATAATTTTTATCATAGACCTATGTATTTTCTTGTTGTTGTTAACTAGTAATTTATACATAATCAACTCTCAGAATTGCAGAAGCCAATTATTCAGTCTAATAATTACCCAGGGATCTCTGGTCCCCATGGTTCCCCTTGTTTGCCCTTTCTTGGCCACTAAGCAACAGCTCTCCCTTGGAAACAGAGAGGAGGCAGGTTACTGAGGTGAGTCTCATCTGAGATGGCCAGACTTCAGGGTTTGAAAAGGTTGAATAGTGAAAAAATCAAATACAGAGCTAAAGTGAGATTGCGTTTTCAGTGGTGGTTACTTTTCCATTTGAGTGTTGAAAATAATATACAGTGTTCTTGCTCTTACATTTAAAGCCAAATTCATAGTTACAACACAACTGACAGACTGTGTATTTGTGTGTCTGTGTGTCTAGGAGAATCTATTTTGTCAGCACATTGTCTCCTTCATTGAATCCCTACGACACTGAAGTTACATCATTCTGATGTCACTTGCCACAGATATGTGACTTGTAGACAGAGCTTGTGCACACACCTTTGGTAGGGTGGGTGTACCTTCTTCATCTCTGCAGCTCCATTGCATAGACTTTGTCTTACTGTCTTTAGAAACAGAGTGTTGCTGCTGAATGAGTAAATGAATGAATGATGAATGAATTTTTAAGGAACAAAATTAGAGCACAATCTAAATAACTCTTCATATCACATTTGAGATGGCATATTTCTGGTCAATATTCCAAGATGAAAAGTTGACTCTGTGGTATTGCCGACATTAATCCTGGAAAACAAATCACGAAAGTAACAACCCTCCACAGAAGAGTTCCGTGTAATTCAACAATGTGTGCTCTCTGTTAGCTACTGCCCGAGCATTGGCTTCCGATGCAGAGTCTTGGCATCGTCAGGAAGCAAGCAAAGAATCCATCAAAAGACTGGAGACAAGTCTGATATGTGCAGTTCATTCCTCATCTTGCAACATCACTGCCAGTCATGTCCTTACTGCTGTGGAGGATTTTGCTCATTTTATAGCACCTACAACATTACTACATAAGCTTTCATAATCTGACTGTCAAGAATATCTCACAGTGAATATTGTACCTAGGAAAGATTGGCATAGCATGGCAGGGACACAGTGAGTGATATGTGAGAAACAACGGTCAGCCTTGCATGTCAGGTTTTTGTTTTTTTTTAATTCTGCTGTGTAATCAGGTCCAGGGAAATGTTTGTACCAGTCAGACCCAATTATTAGTGCTGACGCTTTATACTGTGATCTGATTCTGGCTCCCCCATCCCCATCAAGGTGTTTAAAAACAAAGAAAAGAGTTTTGAAGGAGCTGATGAAAATAACTGAGGATGTTTTTGGATGCTATCATCTTATCTATTCTCATAGTTGTATTTCACAGCTTACTCTTAGAAGAACCCCTACACACACACACAGACACACACGCATGTGCACACACACAACTTCAATGTATATTCATTCCTGCACGTTTATGAAATCTTGGTCTTCCATGAGCAAATGAAGGCAACATATGGAAATGCAGCTGCTTTCCCAAAACATCCCCATTGAGAAGGCAGACTGATGGTAATGCTGATTATTTTGTCCCAGGTTTGAGGGTGGGATTCTGATTCCTGCTTCTTCCCCGTTGTGGATGTTTGGGGCCTTTTCCACATGCCTATGGATTGTTGGGTGTAGGTCTGAGGTGGAGACAGGACAAATGGGTGCTGGGAGCAGCCATTCTTCCATCTCCTTCCCCACCTGCAGCTCTGCCTTCCCTGAATCACCACCCAGCCCTGGAATAGCTTTGGTACGAGGCCGGCACCAGCATAATAACAAATGCTGTCTCATTTCAGCATGATGAATGAAGAGTTTTAATGAAACTGGCCCAAACTGCTCTGGCAAGCTGCCTTATTTTTGTGTTTTCAATGGGAGTGATCCATCAGCCACACGCAGTGTCTCTGTCTCTGCTTCCCTCCTTAAGGTGCTTGCCTGTCTTCCTCACCAAGCTCTCTGCCACTTTGCTCCTCTCACATCTCTGTTCCCCCAGTCTTCCATTCTGAACCAGTGGGTTGGTCGTTCTCTGCACTCTCCCCACTTTATATCACTAACTGCTGCTGATGCCCTGGGTGAGAGGCTGCGTGTCCCTGTGCATAGAACTCCCGACTTCATCCTTTCCCAACCCAGGATGCCACCTGCTAACATGGTAAAATATCTGTGGGTATTAATTACACTTGCCGGCTGCTTCCTCATTAGAGTTGCTCATCTCCCCTGAGAGAGGTTGTAAATCAAACTATGATTCATGACTTTTAAAAAATGGAAAAAGGTACACAAACACTAAAGGGGGAAAAATTGTCCAAAAATAATAAATATAAACGAAGAGGAGGGATGACACCTTAATCAAGCTAGCTGGTAGCAGCAAGCCGCTCAGCACTTTGCTAGGGTGGAAATGGGAGTTTTGTTAGATGGTTCTTTCTCCTTGTTCTTTGTTTCATCATTAAAGAAAAATAAAGAAAATGGCATAGGATTATTTTTCTTTCTTTTGGAAAGTTGTTTAAAACAGAGTGTGTGATGAAAAATGCAAGTGTAATCTGCATAGTTGTGTGAATGATCATAGTGAGGCTGGAGTTTCATTAACTAGGAGTTTAAATGAAAGGAAGAGGAAAATAAAGGGAAAAACCCCAAAAAACTTTGAAAGGCTGAAAGTTCCTCTGTGAGTAGTAGAATTTTCTATAAAATACCATCTCCTGAGACTCATAGGCCTGAAATACACTCCAATGCTTTTGTAGACTACCTTCTAACTAATCCCAAACCATCAATGCTGTTGTAAGAATATCCATCTCTCAGGCTTGCTGAAGGATTACATGGCATAGTACAAATGAAAATACTGTTCAGACTCTAACGTCATTATTCACATGTTCGTATATGATTTGGGGACAGAGACATCCATCAAAATAATCAGAGCTATGCATTTTATTTCAGAAAGTGAGCCTGCATTGCTTACCCACGGTATGCTCATAGCATATGGTATGAAGTGTAGCTTAGAAATAGAAAATGTTACAGTTGTCTTTACTGAACTTTACTATTTGATGTGGAAGGAAAAGTCCTCCAAGGCTGAGTGATGCAGTGTAGTCAATAAGTCCCACAAGAATTCAGAGATGAATGTGGATTGGTTAGGTTGGGACAGGTTTCATGTAAAAGATGGGGCTGGATGCTGTTGGGAGATAAGGGTTGTACCATGAGCAAATCAAATGGAGAAAATATTGTAGTATGTTTGGGGGACAGTGTGGACGATGGTCCCATGGACAAGAGGATCACGACCTTGTATAGTAGAAGGTGGGACTACTGGCCAGCTCTGTTGAGGACAGGTGGAAGAAAGTTTTCGTGGAAATTTCAACCAACACAGGTATTCCAGGTGACATAGCTATCACGTTTGTCTTGTTCTGTTTTGTTTGACTGTTGGAATAACCACCCAGTTATTGGGAATATAGGAGAAGGGAAGAGAGAGATTCTGGGCTCCCTTGCTGCTTTGCTATTAAATTTTGGTTCTACGTAGTGGCAGTAGAAGTAGGTATTGCTAGGACGTGGTGTTAGAAAGAGCCACTTCAGGCTTGGGAGATGGTTTATTCCCCAGCACCCAATCTGTCATCTACCTTCCATCTCAGTCTTCAGTGTTTTTGAGGACAGATAGTCAGGGAACTCTGGGAAGGAGTTAGATCATTCAAGCTGGTCTATACTCAGAAAGGTTGTAGGGGGGGATGGAATCACTAGTGATAGAAAGAACATTAGTTTGCTAGACCTGCCATAACAAATACCACAAACTGGATGGTTTAAACAATAGAAATTGATTGTCTCGCCATTCTGGAGGCTAGAAATCCAAAATCAAGTTGTAGGCAGGATTGGTTCCTTCTGAGGGCTATGAGGGAGAATCTGTTCCATGCTTCCCTCCTAACTTCTGGTGGTTTGCTGACAGCCTTTGGTGTCCCCTGACTTGTGGATGTGTCACCCCAATCTCTGCCTTCATGTTCACATGGCACTCACCCTATGTGTGTATCTATGTCGGAATTTATCTTTTTTATAAGGACACCAGTCATGCTAGATTAGAGGTCCACCCTACTCCAGTATTACCTCATCTTAACTAATCACATCTACGATAATCCTATTTCCAGATAAAGTCAGACTCTGAGGTACTGGGGTTAGAATTTTACCATGTGAATTTTGGGGAAGGGCAATTCAACCTATAACAGCAAGGATAAACAATAGTACTCTTTCAGTTATTCTGGACATGATGAGGTTTCCTCCCCCCTCTACAAAAGGCAGTAATCATAGGTTCATTGATTAATTTGATATGTTTTTCAGTAATTATTTAAGTTTATATTTCAGTGGAAGTAGGGGACCAAGAAGATCTCACAACAAACCACCATTTTATTGATCTCCCCCAGGTTTCTGGGGCAAGGACCTTTGTCTAGAAAGGGGTTTACCTTAGTGTTTACATTCAACTGGGTATCCTCACAGCAGACTTTTTGTTATCTCCCCTACCCAGGCCCTCTAGGAAAGAGAGTTTGGTTTTTATGAGCAGGAAAGATAGAAGGAAAGAAGGGAGAGAGAGAGAGAGAAAGAAAGAAAAAGAAAAAGAGAAGGAAAGATGTTACATAGGTGCAGTGTCTCTGACTACATCTGTGTAACGTCTAAAACAAGGGAGCACATTCTAAATAGTGTGGTGATGATTATAAAGAAATAAAGAAGTTCTTCAAGGCAGTAAGATTGGAAAAATGGCTCTGGGTGTGCTTTGTCTAAAAATAATATTTTCAAAACACGTCTGCCTATTGAACCTAACAATCAAAACATGTGGCAAACATTTTCACAGTTTTCCACCAGGGGGTGCTCCCCCCAATAGAAAGAAACAAGAAAACTTGAAAACATTTGACTGTAAAGAGCCCCAAAGAAAACATTTGTTTCTGCCAAAATCACGGAAACAAACATTTTTTTTTTTTCCTTTGGGGAACAAGCATGTTGGCTTGTGAAATGAGATTTGAAAAAGAAGAAAAAAAGCAACCCAGCTTCTATGGCATATATGTATATATTTTAAACTTGCTCGAAGGAAGATAAAACTGAGTTGGCTGATGAAAGGTTTGATTATTTAGAAATTGAGAAATAGAGCCCTAGAGAGACTTCTCAGTCCCTTTCCAGCTTAATAACTTTTAAAATGTTAAATGCAAATGGAGAGACAGAAGCCAATTCTCCTGACTCCCATAAAAGTCTTACGACTGTGTATTCCACATCATGTATACAGCCCAAACCCCTTAGAAGCTATGTAGGAATTACTATTAACAAGGTAGCATTCTAGGATCTGATTTTGCTGAAATGCCTGTTTCATATGTTGTATGTCTGAGACCTTACTCTAGAGTTTGTTAAGCAAGTCACCAACAGCCCTACTTTATTTTTTTATGATTTTATTTTTTTTCCTTTTTCTCCCCAAAGCTCCCTGGTACATAGTTGTATATTTTAGTTGTGGGTCCTTCTAGTTGTGGCATGTGGGATGCTGCCTCAGAGTGGTTTGATGAGCAGGGCCATGTCCGCGCCCAGGATTCGAACTGATGAAACACTGGGCTGCCTTCAGTGGAGTGCACAAACTTAACCACTCAGCCAGGGGGCCAGCCCCCCAAGAGCCCTACTTTTAAGAAACTTAGTCTTAAAACTTAGAACCAAGAATTTAGACCTGTGGTGTGGAGCTCAAAGAATGAATTTCTTTGAAGCTCTAATATTTAAGATTTTTTCCTTTCAAATGTACTTAAAATTTACATTATGAACCTTATTATTTTTATACACATTGTTTTTTTAAAAAGATTGGCACCTGAGCTAACAACTGTTGCCAATCTTCTTTTTTTTTTTTTCTGCTTTATCTCCCTAAACCTCCCCATACATAGCTGTATATCTTAGTTGCAGGTCCTTCTAGTTGTGGGATGTGGGACACCGCCTCAACGTGGCCTGACGAGCGGTGCCATGTCCATGGCCAGGATCTGAACCCTGGGCCGCCACAGCAAAGCGTGCGAACTTAACCACTCAGCCACGGAGCCGGCTCCTAGAAATTGTTTTTTTTTTTAATCCAAAGAATAAGATCATATTTTGGGGGGAAATTACAGCAGTTCACCTCCCGGCACTCTACAGCAAAGAAGAAAATAGAGTTCCTCAAGTTTAAATTAACTGCATGAAATTTCCAAGGCAGATTGGGAAGAGGAGAAACTGATCTTCCTAGCTACACTCAGATCAGCACATGGTTCCCACCTCCTTGCCTGGCTGCAGATGCACACACAGCCATCCTTGCTTACTGTGTCAGCTCTGGAGAAAGAGAAGGAAGAAGGGAAGAGGATGCTTTTATGACTAAAGTAGCCTCGAGTTTCCTTTGCTCCTTATAGCAGAGTATATTGTTAATTCCCCTCATATCTCATAGGCCTGATACATCTAATCCTACTGCCCATTGATAAAAGAAAACTCAAACCATGTCTACTTTTGCAAAGATGTATTTTACAATTTCTAGAAAATTCACAGCAGCCATAATGCCACAGTGAATCACCTCTAGGAGCAATGCTGATTTCTGTTGCTGGCATGCTATTCCAGAAAATGGCTCTGGCTTCTCACTGGCAAGATAGCATTCTACACAGAATCATTTGTATCATTATGTGGAAAATTATAGCCCTAAAAATTTTCCCCAAACTGTTTCTTTATTGGATTCTTCTTCCTAAAATAAAGACAAATAAATAGGTATCTAAGAGAATTAGAGGGGCAAGAAGGTGAGGCTTAATTCCATATTGCATGTGTGTGATGCTCTGCGTTTTACAGCTCCTGCTTAAACAAGCTTGAAAATAAAGCCATGGATCAATGGCCTGCAATGTATCATTACTGAGAATACAACCCTGGGATTAACTTAACCGGCCATTCTTCCATGCAGTGAACAAAGCTTGCCTTGGGGATCTCAGACATATGCTGTGGCCTGGTGTGGCCCCTTCATACTGCTTGCACCCTATCCGGGGTGCTGCATCACCATGCCTTCTTGGAGAGGGACAATGGCAGAACCCGATTACAGGAGGAAGGAAAATATGGAGTAATAGTTCTACATAGTGTTTTATGGTTAACTAGTTTTAATAATAACGTCAACAACTATCTATGAGTGACTACTATGTACTAGGTACCTCTTATACATTATTTTTGACCCTCATATCACCTCTTTAAGTGTTAGCTCCATTTTTAGAGATGAAAAAACTTCCAGCTTCCCGGAAGTTAAGTAACATGTCCAGGAAACATGCAGCTAATATGTGGCTGAATTTTTATTTGAACCCAGGCCTCTCTGTCTTCAACATCCATTCTCTTTCTCCCATGTCAAGTCCATGTTATGTGGAACAACCATGGTCTTTAATGTTCTTGTGCAAGAGTAGCATTTCATGGAGTGGCTCAGTCACTTATTCTTTGGGCGACTCTGAACAAGTCAGTTACCCTCTCTTGAAGTCTGATTTCTTATTTGTAAAATGGGGACAATATTATTACCTAGTGCACAGAGTTATAATAAGGATTAATGAGTAAATATATATGAAGTACTTTTGAGAGTGTTGTAAACACACTAAGCAATATATAAAATTTAGCTATTATTGCTATTGTTGATATTGAACATTAGTGAAAAGAGCTTTCCTGAGAACACTTCAGAAAGGAGTAAACCATCTGAATGGTAAACTCCCGGAGGACAGGCATATGCTTATCTGGTAAGAAGAGTGCAAAGGCCTGGGGTCCACACCATTTAGTGCAAAAGATAGTTAACTGGGATCAAGGTAAAAAGGAATTTCAAGAATGAAACTGTGATCTTCCAGGAAGAGGCCAAGGGTGCCCTGATGTTTATTAAATATTCCGCTATACAAAACAGATCTTGCCTTTGCTTCTGGCAGGATCTACCATTATAGGCCAGGTCTGTTCTGGTTTGTTCTGAACCTAGACAACCAAAGGAGGAAAACAGCATGGCAGAATGGTGAGGAGTTGTGGGAATGAAGTCTCTTGGAGAGCCGACAGAGAAGGAAGAAAAAACATTCGTACAGTATCACTTACTTATAATGTAAGTTTTGAGAAACTTCACGCAATTCATGTTGGGAGACAAATATCTAACCCTCTGACTTTTCCTTCTTTACTGCCATCCTTGCTTCCTGCACTCTGGTTCTTTGTTTCCTCAAAAGGCAGCTGGTTTGACCAGCATTCCTGATATTTTCTTTTGAACTAATAAAAAAAACTAAAAGCCAGTCTCTCTCAGAGATGTAAAGATATGTCACTTACAGGTCTTCCTCTTTGTTTCCTGTTTAAATGGTGGCGCTCATAAAGTGAGAGGCTGACAGTGTTCTCTGCCTTGTGACATCACAGGGAGAGACCCCATCCCCGCCCCCACCACCTCCAGCAGCTCCCAATTGCCTTATCCTCAGTCACATCTTAGCTCCCTAGTCACCTCTTTCTAGGACCCACAATTCAACCTTATTCTGTAGCAGCTGTAGGGTTCTAGAAATCTCACACTTCTGCCTACCTACATGCCCTAGAATATTTCTTGTTATTCCATAAGGTGACCACATGCAAGCTTGTCTCTGAGATGCTCTAAATCTTGCCAAACAATCTGGGCATGATTCTATCCTGACGGTTCCACAGCCCTGCAAGTGCAGATTAAAAATGTAGAATGTCAGGACTGAAAGGATCTCTAGGTATCATCTTGCCCACCAGCTTTAATTTTCGTTTGAGGGAACCGATGCCCACATCACTGTTACTAGATAACTCCAAATCAGAATCCAGGTTTTTGAAAACTCATGTGCTATTTCTTCCTTTGTATCACATGACATGACTCTAGGTTAATACCATGATTTGTTTTGGTACTAGTGACACATGTTGCTGTCTGGGGTATCCCACTTTTAACTCCAGATAACCGCTAAATTTTTTTAAATCTCTCTCTCCTCAGTATACCTATGGGTAGACAAAATAGGTGACAGTTTACATGATATAGTGAAAGAAATTCTAAGTGATTCCTGCTGCATATCTTTCCAGGGACTGGCTATTTCTTGGGACTCCAAAAAAAAAGAGATCCATCTTTCTAGTTGTACTAACATTATTTATTTGTTTAATTTTTTTTTTTTTGATGAGGAAGATTGTCCCTTAGCTAACATCTGTTGCCAATCTTTCTCTTTTCATTCTTTTTTGCTCCCCAGAGCCCCAGTACCTAGTTTTATATCCTGGTTCTAAGTCATTCTACTTCTTCTATGTGGGATACCACCACAGCATGGCTTGACAAGTGGTGTGTAGGTCTGCACCCAGGATCTGAACTGACAAACCCTGGGCCAATGAAGCAGAGTGTGTGAACTTAAGCATTCCACCAGGGCCAGCTCCTAATTGTACTAATTTATAACTGCATAAAATATCATGGAATTTTTTAGGATTTATAATCAGAAAAAGAATAAAATACTAAAAAGAATAAAATATTTTTATTAAAGAATTTCAGACATGTAAGTAACATCAGTAGTAAATTTTTAGATTTGTCAAGAAACTATGACCAAAGTCATTGTATTCAGGTCCTCATGATTAGGCAGCAGAGAAACCCAGTGCTTCTAGGGAGATGTGCATCCGTTTCCTTATCTCTAAATAGATAGATAATGACATGGTAATGTATCTGATACATAACGTACTTATTTTAAACAGAATAATTAAAAAACTAAAACAATAGCTTCAAGTGGTAGTTTACATCACACATTTTAGAATGCGTGGGAATAACTGTAAAGATGTTTAAATTGAGATTTTTTTACCCTGATCCAGGTGTACTAAGTCCTAAGTCATCGTTGTTGGTGGTGGGGCCCTGGAATATGCCTTTTAAGCAAGCATTACAGTTGATTCTGCTATATCAGAACGTAGTTTGATAAAATCTGGTCTAAAGACACTTTTTTGCCCAACGGCAAAAGTTTTCAAGTAATACTAAATTTATATTCAACCATACTTGTATAAGTTATCAGTAACTATTGGAGATTTTTGCTTTTAAGAATGAAAAGAATACTACATAAGTTCCTACTTAAAACTCCTTCTAAAAATGTTGTTGGTCAAGGGTACAGATTAAAGATTGGAGAGTTAGGGCTCCGCCTATGACCATGTCATCTTGCCACTGGAGTCACAAGAGTTTGGTGTGGTAGAGATGACATGCCCAAGGACTGGGCAGTGAGGGCAGTGGGAATGAAAGGCTTATTTTCTTAGCCTAGTCTGCTTTCTTGAGGTCTAGGCTCTCTAATTGACTGGCAAATTTTTATCTGAATAATTCCTCTCACATTCTGCTGCTGCACAGAGAGTGTGTGGAGCCCCGGGCAAGACAACAGATAGAACTATGCTGTGACCATCTTGTTAATGGTGAAGACCAGTGCTGAAGACTAAATATTTCTCCCCCAATGCTGGCCAATATAAGTATGATGTGATTCACAATGTGTTTTAAATTCTCTAGTTGCCACATTTCTAAAAAGGGAAAAATAAATAGGTGAAATTACCTTTATAATATATATTAATTGACTATATAAACTCGTATCATTTCAACATGCAATCAAGCCAAAAATATTAATATTTCACATTTTTTCATAACAAGTCCTCAAAACCCAGTGTATCTTTTATACTTACAGCACAATTCAGTTTGGACTAATCATATTTCAAGTGTTAAATAGACACATGTGGCCAGTAGCTACTGTATTGGATAGCAAAGTTCCAAAACATTAGAATTTTTTAATAATTATTTTAGAAATACTGAATAAACACTGGTGTCAAATATAACTTTTAAGCATTGAGAAATATATGGTTTATTAATCACTAATATAGAAAATACTTTGCCAAATTATTGAAACTATCAGCGATGGTTCCCAATTGTGCTTCCATTTTATTTGCATGAACTTGTCCAAAATACGTACTAACAGGTGAAGGAGGGAAGGGAGGAAAATAATTTGCAATAGTTTCTAAATGTCAAAGGTACATTCTCACTTCAAGCGATAGCTACAGAAATCAAGAAGCCCCTATCAGGCTCAAGAGTTCTTTTTGAAAATCTTTGGTTCTTTTACTTATTCAAAAACCATCAGAATCCCATGGGAATTGGTTGAAAAAAATCATAGTGGAATTTGAACAGAGCAGCAAGCATGCAGTTTCCGAGAGAGGGTGCTGAGACAGTAAGGAAGGGCTATTTCTACAGATCAGATTGCTAGAGAGCTAATCAGACTTTCCACAGGCAGTGACAACGGGCAATTTATTGTGATGCTTCTCAGCTCATGGGAACCAGCAGGGTGTGACAAGAACGGTTTGCCTCAGACACACACATCATAGTTTCCTTTAGGGTTGTTTAAAATAATAATAATGTTTATTTCCACAGAAAAGGGCAAACTCAGGTATTTTGGAACATTGACCTGGGCACACATGACCACTACTGGGGTATTCTCCACTGGACTGGTCTCAAGAAAATGCGAGGACTCATTTCAGATCTCCTCTTGATTGTTGTCCTAACAAAGGTGGCATGCTAGGGGAAGTTCTGTGGAGGAAAAATACCTTTTATTTTCTCTTTAAAATTGTGGGGAAGGAAGGGATTGGAAATAGAATGAGGAAATACAGTATTTAGCCACTGCAGGGGTGCTTGAGCCGCTCTTCATTGTTGTTTTACATCCTAGAGATAAAGGATCTCAAAGAAATCAGATTCTACCCATTAGCTGTCTTACAAATTAAAGTCATTGCGTTAATAGGGCTAATTAGAGTTCATTACAGCCTAGAGAGTACAGGTTGTTTCAAATGGGTCCATTATCTCTTATAAAAGGTTGTCAGAACCCCCAACAGAAAAGGTACCACGAAACTCTTTCCTGCACTGAAGAAGGTTTCAGCAGTAAAGAGATCCATCTCTTCCAGGAGGGTTTCCTAGATCATTCCCATCCAACTCAAATTTGCTTTTTTTATTCTATGATTCTTCAGTGCTAATTCTATTTAGAATAGATTTCTTTGTGATGCTCACTGTCTAGCCTTGGCACCACCCTAAACCGTACAAAATAACAATAAAATTAACCCCATAAAAAATCAAAATAGTAGACTGCACATTTTTCTCCAGTAACTGTGAGCAACAAATATATCTTTCTATTTATGAATAACTTTAGCACGTGTTATACACCAGGCATGATGGTAGATACTGTAATTCAACTTTAAGCATGACAGGTGTGACATGGGTCCACAAGGGGCTTACTGTCTACCTGGGGAGACAAACACTAAACATAATGCCACAAAAAGATTCAGTGCAGCTGTGAAAAACTATACAAAGCAAATCACATCAAAGTTTATAAATGAAGGTTCCAATAGTTAGATAAACAAACCAAAAAATGTACAGTGTGAAAATACCCCAATTCGCCAACAAACCAAATGGAAATTAGCCAATGTTGCAATTAAGTATAATTTTTCACCTGTAAAATTTGAAATAGTTAAATACTCTTGAGATTTGTCTATCATGCATTTCTGGGGGCATTGTCAATTTGTACGACTCCTATGCAAGTAATTTGGTAATACACATAAAGTACCATAAAGATGTTCGTACTCCGACAATTCACTTCCAAGATTGTGTTCATGAGGAGTAAATCTAAATATGGAGGACATAATACAGACAGGAAACTACTCACTGATTTTATAGTGGTTGGAACTTAGAACTGCTCCAAGTGTCAAAAATGGATAAATTGCTGAGGAAATATGGAAAATAGTCATTCTAAGAGCACAAGATGCTAGATTCAGGCAGTTCTAGTTTAAATCCTGCTTCTCTTTTTTAAAAGTATCCTTATCTATAAAGTGGAGATAATTGGTAAAGTGCTTGTAAAAAAAGTGATACATTTAGAAAGTTGTTCACAAAAGAATGTCCTCTTCTTCTCTCCTGCCCCTTAACTGATACCTGTTCTTTCAGGGCAAGCATGAAATATTTGATTTTATTTTCACCTCAGGATAACTAAAGCAGGGAATTTAGGGACCAATGTTGATCTAGAGCCTGTGGGACAGGTACTGGGCTAGGTGCTTTCATGCCTGATTTGGTTTTGGTTTCCTGTAGTGGAGGTATTCCTTAAATTTACGTTAGTGTAATCTAGATGCTACAGTTCAGAATGAATGGAAAATTCCACTCCCAGTGAAAGGCTCCCCTAGCCTTTTCCACAGTAACCAGTGCATGCACATTTATTTGGGTGAGAAGTAGGTGAAATCTGAAGCCATTGGAAAGCATTTTCTTGTCTTTGCCTCTTTTTGGATGCTCGTCATCATGAAAATGCGAACTCTGGAAGATAACTGAACACTTTACAGAATTTGTGTCTTCCATCCCTTCCTTGCTGCATTTTTTCATCCACTGTTTTGTATCCCTAGCAGCACATCAGGATGACTTTGGGAAATTTTTATATAAATGTCTTCACCACTGCCTGCCCCCAGCCTGAAGAAAGTCTGATTTCATTGGTCTGACATGGGATCTGGGCCTTAGAAATTTCTTTTGAGCTCCCCAAGTGATTCTAACTGCAACCACATGATGGACTTACATTTGCTCCAAGACTCCTGAGAAAAGGGACAATAAAAGTTTTGTTTTATTAGCGAATGCCGAAAATATTGTGTGGCTTCTTTCCTCCACCTGTTCCTAACTAGAAGAGGAAAAGACAGACAGTAATTAGCTTGTTTCTAGATTTCTGCTCACCCAGACCTCTAGACTCAGGAAATTCATGACAGACTTTCTTTCTTTTTTGAAGTATCATGCATCATTTTTCCATTCCCTTCTCAGTAAGAGAAGTTCTACAATCCGTGACACACTTTTCCCACTTCTTGTCAGATACTTTAGCCTGCAACATTTTCTTTTGTTCTTCTGTCTTCACAGGCATTTCAGCATCAGCCCATCATCTTCTGGAAGGAGGGGAAAACATTTTGCATTCTAATTCTCTCCCAGATCTGGGATGTTGTCATTAAATGATACAAACCGTTTTCCAGAATTTATGACAACTTATCTACAGGTTTTTTGCTTTATTTGTAGATAAAAGATATTTGACGTTTCTAATATTTTAAAACATACTTTTTCAACAATTTAGCACACTGATTAAACAGACCAGTTATATCTGACTGGCTGTTAGAATGTACCGTGCTGCTTTGTACTGAGTAGACGTCATGATTGTGGGGCCTGAACACACTAAAAAGTCTTTTATTGTCCTAGAGCAGGAGATGTTTCCTCCCACTGAGAATATCATTCAGTCAGATATTTACTGAGGGCTCCACTGTGATAAGCACTCTTCTAGATGCCACAGATACTGTTTAAAGCGAAATAGGAAAATCATTCACTTCTTATGGTCCTTAGGCACTGGTGACTATTTCCTTAGGTTAAATTCCAGGAAGTGAGATTATATAAAAAGACTTGACTATAAACAGTTAAAACCATTTCTAGTAGATAGATATGAGATAAAGCAAATATAATGAAAGATTAATTTTATAGTGTAGGTTTCAGGTATCAGGTGCTCATTGTCTAATTATTTTCAACTGATGTGAATGTTTGAAAAATGTAGTAATACAATGTTCAAACATATTTTTAGAAAAATGTATCTATCAAAATAAAGGTTGGTATTTAAACTAAACAAAATTTAAAGGCAGAGAAGATCTCATCAAGATGGCAGCATAAGAAGACTCTGAACTCATCTCCTCCCATGAACACAACCAGGTTACAACTATTTTTGGAAAAATTACCCTGGATAGAAAACTGAAAACTGGACAAAAAGAACCCCCACAACAAGGGACAGTCCTGACTAAGGCGGAAGAGGCAGAAATTCATTCTGGAGAGGAAAAAAGCTACCTTTGGGAGCAGTGGAGCTTCTCACCTGGCCAGGCGGGAGCCACCCTAAGGTACGCAGCCCTCCCTGGAGGAGTGAGGTCTGGAGTGCAGACGATACTGCTCTAAGCATCCTTCAGACTCAGCATAATTGAGACGAGGGTCTTGCTATCTGGCTTCACTGACTATTAATGTAGCGGGGACATCCCCAGAAAAGTTATCTGAGGAAAGCCAAAAAGACCTGGGTCTTAAAGGGCCCTCACACAAACTCACCCATCTCAGCAACCTAAAATCACCAGAGAGAATGCTGATAGTCCTGTGGTGAAAAGAGATTCACCTAGTGGACTCTGGGTGCATCTTGGTGAGAGGAGAGACCTCCCTGGAGACTGAGACACCAGTGGGGGCCATTGTTGTGACCTGGTCCAGGTGTGCTGACATGGACCCCGGCAGATGCCATTGGAGTTCTTCCCCTGGCCTGTTAGCCCAGGGGTCTGCCACACCCACTAGAGCACAGATTTAATCAGTTCAGCCAGGGCAGGCAACCTGCCCTAGGGATTGGCACCACCCAACAGCAAGTCCTCAGGCTACTTGTCAGCCTGCATTGACTGGGTGCCTTGATCCTCTACAGGCAGGCAAGTGTCTCTGCCTCTGTGGGGCAGGGCCTGTGTGAGGACCAGGTGAACTGTGGGGGGCATTGGTGGAGAGGTGAGGCTTCTGAAGGGAAACGTCAGGGTATGCTTCAGGTCATTGGGAAGTGTGCACAGACCAGGACTGTGTTGATGGTGTGTGTACTCCTGTGGGGGTAAGGCTTATCAGTGGCAGAAGACGTGTGCCTCACAAATAGCCATAAAAAGGATTAGCCCCACCTTCCAAACCCTGAGACAATTGAGTGCTCTCATGCCTAGGGCCAGCCCCACTCAGCTGCACTCCTAAGAGAACTGACAACAGCCTTGTAGGCCTGAGGCCTATAGCAACTGTAAGCCCCTGAGCCTAGCAACCAGCTACACTGGGTACCTACCTAATTAACAGGAAAACTGTAAAAGGAGTGTGCTGTTAGACCTTGTAACCAATGGTGCTGAGGGTCTCCAAACCAGATTTACAAACTGCTGGCCAGGGAAAGAACGACTAGACTCCCTGGGTATCTGCATTAAGAGCAACCCTGCCACAGCAGAAGGAAACAAGTGGCCCACAAAGGGGTCACTCCTGGATCATTTGGACTGGTGATGAGAGGGAAGCACACTGCTGGGCCTCAAAAGGCACCTCTTACATAAGTCCACTTCTCCAAGCTCAGGAGGCATAGCTGACTCACCTAATATGTAGAAATAACCACAGAGAAAGAGGCATAATGAGGAGACAAAGGAATACATTCCAAGCAAGGGAACAGTACAAAGCCCCAGAAAAAGGACTAAATGAAACAGAAATAAGCAACCTACCTGACAAAGAGTTCAAACAAAAACTCATAAGGATGCTCACAGATATTGGGAGAAGGCTGGATGAACACAGTGAGCACATCAACAAAGAACTGGAGAATATAAAAAAAGACCAATCAGAAATGAAGAATACAATACTGGAAATTAAAAATTCACTAGAGGGACTCAAGAGCAGAGTAGAGGATACAGAAGAATGGATCAGCGAGCTAGATGAAAGACTAGAGGAAATCACTGAAGCTGAACGGTTAAAAGAAAAAAGAATTAGACAGAATGAGAACAGTCTAAGGGAACTCTGGGACAATATCAAGTGCACTAACTTCGTATTAAAATTTCCTAACTAAGGAAGGAAACAGACATCCAAGTACAGGAAGCACAGAGAGCTCCAAACAAGATAAGCCCAAAGAGGCCCACACCAAGACACATTATAATTAAAATATCCAAAAGTAAAGATAAACAGAGAATCCCAAAAGCAGTAAGAGAAAGGCAACAAGTGACATACAAAGGAAAGCCCATAAGGCTATCAGTGGACTTCTCAGCCAAAACCCAATAGGCGAGAAGAGAATGGCCTGACATATTTAAAGTGCTAAAATGAAAAAACCTACAGCCAAGAATACTCTATCCATCAAGGTTGTCATTCAGAATGGAAGGAGAGATAAAGATCTTCCCAAACATGCAAAAATTAAAGGAGTTTATCACCTAGAAACCTGTTCTACAAGAAATGCTGAAAGGACTTATTTAAGTGGGAAAGCAATGACCACCAATAGGGATAAAAAAAATCTTCAAAAAGAAACCCCCCAAAAAACAGGCAATAAAATCACTGGTAAAGGTAAAAATATAGTAAAGGTAGCAGATCAACCACCTGTGAAGATAATATGAAGGTTAAAAGATAAAAGTACTAAAATTACCTATTTCAATGATAAGAGGGTAATGGATAGACACACATTAAACAAGAGACTATATATGATTAGAAAAACATATAATGTGGGAGGAGGGTAGTGAAAAAGTAGAGCTTTTAGAGAGAGGTCAAGCTAAAGAGTCTATCAACTCAATATAGACTGTTATATTCCTAGAATATTATATAGGATCCTCATGGTAATCACAAATCAGAACCTATAATAAGTAAGCAAATAAGTAAGACGAAAGAAATCAAATGTATTACTAAAGAAGATCATCAAACCACAAGGGAAGAGAGCAAGAGAAAAAGAAAGGAACAGAGAAGAACTACTAAAACACCCAGAAAAAAAAGTAACAAAATGGCAATAAATACATATTTATCAATAGCTACTTTAAATGTCAGTGGACTAAATGCTCCAATCAAAAAGCATAATGTGGCCAATTGGATAAAAAATAAGACCCACGTGTATGCCGCATACAAGAGACACACTTCAGACCTAAAGACATTAACAAGCTGAAAGTGAAAGGATGGAAAAGTATATTCCATGCAAATGGCAAAGAAAAGAAAGCGGGAGTAGCAAGACTCATATCAGACAAAATAGACTTTAAAACAAAAACTATAACAAGAGGCAAAGAAGAACCCTGCATAATGATAAAGGGAACAATCCAACAAGAAAATATAACATTTGTAAATATCTATACACCCAACATAGGAGCACCTAAATATATAAAGCAATTATTAACAGACATAAAAGGAGAAATAGGCAGTAGCTCAATAATAGTAGGGGATTTTAACACTCCACATACACCAATGTGTAGATCATGCAAACAGAAGATCAATAAGGAAACACTAGCCTTAAACAACACATCTGACCAGATGGACTTAGCGGATATATATATAGAACATTCCATCTCAAAACCACAGAATACACATTCT
This sequence comes from Equus quagga, assembly GCF_021613505.1. NCBI lineage: Eukaryota > Metazoa > Chordata > Mammalia > Perissodactyla > Equidae > Equus > Equus quagga. The sequence continues at coordinate 19,123,957 of NC_060270.1, read as the reverse complement.
TTCCAAATGCACCTGGAACATTCTCCAGGATAGATCACATATTAGGCCACAAAACGAGTCTCAATAAATTTAAGAAGATTGAAATTATACCATGCGTCTTTTCTGACAACAAAGGTATGAAACGAGAAATCAACTACAGGAAGAAAACCAGAAAAGTCACAAAAATGTGGAGATTAAGCAAAATGCTACTGAACAATGATTGGGTCAATGAAGAAATCAAAGGAGAAATCAAAAAATCCCTGGAGACAAATGAAAATGAAAATATGACGTGCCAAAATCTATGGAATACAGCAAAAGTGGTTCTAAGAGGGAAGGTTATAGAAATTCAGGCCTTCCTCAACAAAGAAGAAAAATCCCAAATAAGCAGTCTAACAGTGCATCTAAAGGTATTGGAAAAAGAAGAAGAAACAAAGCCCAAAATCAGCAGAAGGAAGGAAATAATAAAAATCAGAGCAGAAATAAGCGACCTAGAGACTAAAAAACAATAGAAAAAATTAATGAAACCAAGAGCTGGTTCTTTGAAAAGATAAACAAAATTGACAAACCCTTAGCTAGACTCACCAAGAAAAAAAGAAGTAAGGCTCAAATAAATAAAATCAGAAATGAAAGAGGAGACATTACAACAGACACCTCAGAAATACAAAAGAGAATACTATGAAAAGCTATACACCAACAAATTGGATAATCTAGAAGAAATGGATAAATTCTTAGAAACATGCAACCTTCCAAAATTGGACCGAGAAGAAGTAGAGAACTTGAATAGACCAATCACCAGTAAGGAGATTGAAACAGCAATCAAAAACCTCCGCAAAAATAAAAGTCCAGGACCAGATGGCTTCCCTGGTGAATTCTACCAAACAGTCAAAGAAGATTTAATGCCTATCCCTCTCAAACTCTTCCAAAAAATTGAAGAGGAGGGGAGGCTTCCTAATTCATTCTATGAAGGCAGCACTTATCCTGATACCAAAACCAGACAAGGACAACACAAAAAACGAAAATTACAGGCCAGTATCACTGATGAACATTGATGCAAAAATCCTCAACAAAATACTAGCAAATTGAATATAACAATACATTAAAAAGATCATACAGCATGATCAAGTGTGTTTCATTCCAGAGATGCAGAAATGATTAAACATCTGCAAATCTATCAATGTGATATACCCCATTAACAAACTGAATAATAAAAATCACACGATCATCTCAATAGATGCAGAGAAAGCATTTAACAAGATACAGCATCCATTCATGATAAAAACTCTAAATAAAATGGGTATAGAAGGAAAATACCTCAACATAATAAAGGCCATATATGACAAACCCATGGCAAATATCATTCTCAATGGAGGAAAACTGAAAGCTATCCCTCTAAGAACAGGAACCAGATAATGATGTCCACTTTCACCACTCTTATTTAACATAGTATTGAAAGTCCTAGCCAGAGCAATCAGGCAAGAAAAAGAAATAAAAGAGATCCACATTGGAAAAGAAGAAGTGAAACTGTCACTCTTTGCAGACAACATGATTTTATATATAGAAAACCCTAAAGAATCCACTAAAAAACTTTTAGAAATAATAAATGAGTACAGTCCAGTCGCAGTATACAAAATCAACATACAAAAATCACTTGCATTTCTATACACTAACAATGAAGATAAAGGAGATGTTGTATATATACATAATGGAATGCTACTCAGCCATGAGAAATGATGAAATCCGACCACTTGTGACAACATGGATGGACCTTGAGGGTGTCATGCTAAGTGAAATAAGTCAGAGGGAGAAAGTCAAATGCCATATGATCTCACTTGTAAGTAGAAGATGAAAACAACAACAAACAAACACATAGCAATGGAGATTGGATTGGTGGTTACCACAGGGGAAGGGGAGACGGGGGAGGGCAAAATGGGGGATTAGTCACATGTGAGGGCATGGACTATAGTTAGTTTCTGGGTGGTGAACATGATGTAATCTACACAGAATTCAAAATATATTATGATGTACATCTGAAAGCTATGTAATGTTATAATCCAATGTTGCTGCAAGAAAAAATAGAAAAAAATTTAAAGGCACATTTCAGTCTCGGAAAACTTGTCTAGCTTGTATAGTAAATAAAAGGTGTATTTTCAAAATATACAGTGTGACTATAAGTCACTGAAAAGATACAGATGCTCCAAAAAGAACCAAAGACGCTATGCAGAAAAAATAAAATGGACAATGAGTAAATGAAACAGGAGCAGCCTTAATAGTAATCAAAGAATAGAAATCAAATAGAAATGCAAATTAAAAAGGAATTTCATTTAGGGTTTATTCATTGGACAAACGTTTAACCAAAAAAAATATTAAGGCTTGATGTTGGATACAATGAGATTCCTTGTTGAATAGGAGGGAGGGTGATGGAGTTTAAATTAGCAACATTTCTGGAAAGCAGTTGAGAGAGGCATGTATCATGAGATTTAAAATCCTTCTTTCCATTTGACCCTGTCAGCCAACTTCTACAAATGGCTTCTAAGAAAATAATTACAGATGCAATCAGAGATCTATGTTCGAGAATATTCTTTTGAAAACTACTTATGATACCAAAACAGAAGCCTAAATGTCTAGTAATAAAGAGTATTTCAGCAAATAATAGAACTGTTATAGTAAGACATATTAAGCAGTTATTAACCATCATTTTTCAAAAGAATATGTCACAAAATGTGCAAACTTGCATGACATAATATTTGGTGAAAAACACTATATATAAAAATCATACTAATTAAAATAATGTACATTTCTAGGAAAAATGGAAATACGTATTTAAAAACAGTAACAGTGACTTTCATTGTATGGTTTTAAATTTAGTCTTTATAATTTTTTGCTCTCTGAGCATTAACTACAGTTGTTTTAAAAAGTGTTATTTTCAGCAAACACACATAAACAATGAACTCAAACAGAATAGATTATACAGTCTTTAGCCTATCTGCTTAAGTTATCACTGCAAATATAATATGTTGTTTAATACAGTACATGAGCATTTAAGAATGCTATTATTCTGCATTTTGTACAATTGAGGAGGGTTAAAGAGAGAGGTGGAAAGTCCTCTGCTGCTGCTGAGATGCAGGGTGGAAGAAATCGCAGATCTGTAGGGAGACGCAGCCTGCAGAAGCCATCAGGCGCCTGCTGAAGAAGAGGGCTCTTCTCTCTGTTGCTGATCTAAACAGGGGCTCGAGGCCCACCTCACGCACTTTCACGGTTTCTTCATTTTGCTGGAATTTTAGATTCATGGATAAATAATGTGCCGTGGCTTGCCCTATGCTCTGGTACATATTTTAGCTTGCAAATTAAGTATAGTGATCCCCTTTTTTTAAAAAGAGGAAATTGATTCTCCTAAAGATTTGGTAACTTTTCCCATGCTCGCCAGTCCATAAATGTCAGCGTTAAGGCCGGCTACACCAAATTCCACTTTGTTTACACCATGCCAGGCTAGCTGCAGGGCTATTATCTCAATCAAGGGGAAATAATTTAGAAAATGAAGACATTATTCTTTGGTTTACATTTCTCCAACTATGAATGTTTTAAATAATGGAAATGATTATAATTAAAGCAAAATGTTGAGGAAATGTTGTTGGCTTACATTTTTCTGTAAAATGTGCCTTTATCCATTTAAGAAAGCCCTGTTAATAGTTTAAAGAAAGTTTCACTGCCTTTCCTAATGGTTAAAATAATCTGATGGGGAAAGGACAGGGATGAAAAGGGCTTCTTAAAAATACAGATTCTGGGGCCGGCTCTGTGGCAGAGTGGTTAAGTTCACGCGCTCCACTTTGGTGGCCCAGGGTTTCACTTGTTCAGATCCTGAATGGAGACATAACACCACTCATTAGGCCACGCTGAGATGGCATCCCGCATGCACAACTAGAAGGACCCACAACTAAAGAAATATACAACTATATACTGGGGGGATTTGGGGAGAAAAAGCAGGAAAAAAAAAAAAGAGGATTGGCAACAGTTGTTAGCTCAGGTGCCAATCTTTAAAAAAATAAAAATAAAAAATATATAGATTCTTATGTCCCTGCTTTTGGAGTTCTCTTTCCTTCAGAAGGTCTGACAGACCTCTGGAAAGTGAATTTTTACAAGGGTCTCCAGTGACTCCTATACATAGGTTAGGAAAAATATATCTCTAGGTCAATTGATTTCCAACTCTAGGGTGCATATATATCTCCTGGTAGCTTAGAAGTAAAGATTCTGGTCCAGCATGTGTAGGGCAGGGCCCGGGAATGTGCACACTGCTCATGCTCTTCAGGTAGTTCCCAAATGGTTGGTCCATAGAACGCTCTCTGAGAAACCTACTTTATTTTGATTTTTATAAAGCATCTACTGTAGACGGTATTGGGGAAATGCAAAAGGATATGTGTTCCTTGCACCCAGGGGGACCTAGGGAAGAGGAAGCAAAACAACAACAATGCATTTATTTTTTTAAAAAGTGTGGAAATGGAATTTATTTAGGAGGAATATAGCTACTGCGAGACATCTGGAAAGAGGGAACACCCTTAGTCTGGTTATTTAAGAGTGTATGGTTAATAAGGGAGATGAAAGGTTTCCAGACTGAGGACAGCAGGAAGGAGAAGAGAAATGGAAAAGAACAAGGCGTTATGATCAGGAGGAAAATGAAAAATACATTTGGAGAGGGAGCATGAGCCCCAGTGATAACATGGCCTTTTAGCTTCTCAGCTTAAAACCTTGAAGGGACAGAAAATGAGGAGTCACTGACAGGACATGATGGATGGTGCCCTCCCATGATATATTGCAGTGTATACATTGACCTTTCAAAGGTTTAGAAACCTCTTAAATTAGGGTTGACACACACTAGATAGACTGGATGTTGAGCATTTGTCCACCCCAACTTTTAACAAGCTCAGTTGATGGATTAGAGCTTTGCCTTGTCTTCCCAAACTGCTCCCCTCAGTGTCAGGCTCTTAATCATCTATGGAGGAAGAAAAGAGAAGCTGCAGTTTACACATTTCATGGGATATAAACTAAAATGCAGATTTCAGGGCCATCTGCCAGAACCGTAGATGTTTCAGGAATCTTAAAATAATGTCTCCAGCCACATCTTGTGTACCCTGCAGTTGGGCTTTGACTTATAGACTGAGATTATGTGTTAAAATATGAATTCCTCTCCTAACTATACATGCACACATGCAGGAAAACACACAGATTCATTGGCAACATTCTAAATCAGTCCTTCAGGGTCACTACAACAAGGAATTTCTTCAAGGATCTTCTCAGGTCCTTATAAGGCTTTTCTGCTTCAGATTATTACAGGGTATTTTGAGATGAGAGAAATTCTCTAAGCTTGTGAGCACCCACCCACCCCTTTCTCTCTTTTTCTGAATTCATTTGCTAAATACTTTTTAAGACTGTAACTCCGAAAGAACATTCAGCAGACTGGACCAGTAGTCATTTCACTCTCCAGTGATGGCCAGTATTCCTGTTTATGGAGGATAATAAGTCTCTATCCTGACCTGTGCTGAGAGGCTAAAAAACTGATTATCTTTATGATGTTCACTGTGTGTAATGGTCTTGCTCATATAAACAGATACAGATAATTAGCCATGACTGTATTAATTAATCTTTCAAAGAGATATGGACTTTAGCACATACAACTGTAGATTAAAAAAAGATGTGTGTTGATTTTAGCTGAATAGGTCAAATAAGTATATGTGCAGGGGAAAAACACTTGAGAGGAAAAGGTATTCTATATGCTAAGGAGTAACATTTTATTCAGAATCCCAAATACTTGTGTGTATTTGTGTGTGTGTGTGTATGTATGTGAGAGAGAGAAAGAGAGAGAGAGTACAAGAAGGAAGAGGAAGAGATAAAGAGTGGGAGGGAAGGAGAAGGAGAGAGAGGGAGGGAGAGAGATCAAAGAGAGCAAAAGCTTAGCCAACTGAAGACTTAGTTATAAGACTTTTTGTATATTGGAAATTAATCATCATCCACTATCTTATTGAGAAGTTTTTGTTGAATAACTAATGAAAATGCAGTAGAATTTGTTAGAAATGTATTTAACATAAATAAAATGAAACTGCTAAGTAACAAGAGCATCATAAATATTATTCTGGCACTAAGGAAAGTGAATCCTCAAATGAAATGAGAGAAAGATTTGCTGGCCCAAATTTTTACCTTTATAATTTTAACCTGTAGACAGTTGTTATCAGGACTCACATCTGTAATTCAAGCGTGCTAGGAGATTATGGTATAAATCTCTGCCACAACAAGCAGGGGGGAGGACAAGAGTTCTGCGTAACATTCCATTTGATAAGATAGATGGATTCTGATTGGAATTGGAATGCTTAAGCAGCCTAAATCAACACACCTGTATGCTTCCTTTTGAGTCATAATCAGATAAATGGTAGGTGATGACCACAGGGAGGAAAGAGAAAGATTGCTCAGGAAATGATGTTTATGAACTAAAACTTTCCAGGACAAGAATGTGAAACATTCATTGAAATGTGCCCCTTACAGTTTAAAAAAAAATCACTTGTCCTGCAGTCAAGACAACATATGTGAAAATTTTAGGACCTGAAATGCCTATTAAAGCTTTCGTGATTTGTGAAGATGCATTTGTTATCCAAAACCCACACTAAACAGCATAAGATAACTAAGCCTCGTCCCAATATAAGGCCTACTACATGTTCATAATGAACTATACAGGGCCTGTGGGGCTTTTAGGCAATGCAAACACAACTGTTTGCACTGCTTATTTCTGAACCACTATTTTTGTGTTTATTTACCCAGCACAGATGTTATGGCTCATTGAGAACCAAATGGTTTGTGTAGGTGGCCATGTTTTCATGGTCAAAACAGCTCACGCAGAGGTATGTGTGTCTGCTCCACTGATGCTCTCATCCTAGCAGTAATGATAGATAGGAATACAGTTTAATTCAGCACATATTGAGCATCTATAATACACAAGTAAGAGATATTATGGAAGGACATACATCCTAGTCTTATTTGAAGTCAGGAAACAAGCAGAGTACTGCTCTGAATTTTTTAATTGGAAGGGAGTGCTCTCTCCGGCAAAATAGTAGCCTTGATCCTTTGAGCCAGACCATTTCAGTACCGATATACCCAAAGTACTTTCTCACGCCAGGCTGACAGATATGAGCTGCATGGAACTCCCCTAGAACATGCATATTTATAGAGTGTACAGGCATAGATAGTCAGAGGAAGCCTTAGACTTCTAACTGGAGGCAATGGCAGAAACTGAGAATATTTTCATGTTGTTCCTGTCTTAATGAGAGTTCCCAGCTACTTCTTGATCTTACTGAAGACGCTTCAACAGCCTGGAAGGATATTGCGCTCTGAAAGAAAGCAGAGGTGATGAGCAAAACAGGAACCTTATTGTTGCTGGAATCTCCGAGGTGAATCTGATGGCTGGTCCAAAGTAAGAGTTGACAGAGAAAAAATGCATTTTCCATATGGCACCGAAATATTCTTGTTTTAATGGATCTTTTTTCTTTTTACTTGCTGGGAAAGATTTGCCCTGAGCTAACATCTGTTTCCAGTCTTCCTCCCTTTTTTCCGGCTCTCCCCAAAGCTCCAGTACATAGTTGTATATTCTAGTTGTAAGTCCTGGCTTTTCTACATGAGCTGCCACCACAGCATGGCTACTGACAGACCAGTGGTATGGTTCCACATCCAGAACTGAACCCAGGCCCCCAGAGTGGAGCACACTGACCTTTAACCACTAGACTAACACTACTGGCTCCTTAATGGATCTTTAAAGTAACCCTGGACACAGATAATCAATGGACTTGCCACTGAGGTCCTATTTAAACTAATAGGGACGTCTCTGGAATTAGAATTTCTGCAGGTGCCATTTGCCTATATTGTTTTATTTAACAATCATTAATTGGCTGCTTCCACACAAATACTTAGCAACTTTACTCTTTACATGTAGATGAAATTACCTCCTTGAAAGGGAGAGTGGAGTCAACATGAACGCTGTCTGAGGTGAGCATGACATTGTTTGAATTGTTTCTGTAACTAACTTAAGATGGTCTCTCAGCTTGGGCTGCTGTTACAAAATAGCATAGACTGGGTGGCATAAACAACAAACATTTATTTCTCACAGTTCTGGAAACTAGCAAGTCCAAAATCAAGGTTCAGGCAGATTTGGTTCCTGAGGAAAGCCCTTTCCCGGCTTGCAGATGGCTGCCTTATTACTGTGTCCTTACCTGGCAGAGAAGGAAAGAGGAAGCAAGCTCTCTGGTGTCCCTTCTAATTCCATCATGAAGGCCTCACCCTCAGGAATTTCATCTAAATCTAGTGTTTCTCAAAGACCCCAATCTCCAAATACCATCACATTGGGGGTTAAGGGTTCAACAGGTGGATTCGGGGGGCACACAATTCAATCCATAGCAGATGATGACTAAAACTGGGTCATCATTTCAGAGAACAAATTCCTAAGTATTTTTGTTGGTGTGAAAATCATAAGCTGAGGATCAAAAGAAGGATGTTCAGTTTTAACCCCTAAGGTCTATTTATTTTTCCTGAACCTTCAGCTGTTTCATTGAGAGATGATCTCTTTCTTTGGTTTAAGTCACGAGATGGGTATCCAATTGTTTTAGGATTTCCTCCTAAACAATGATTAAGGAAACTCCTTGTGTATAAAAGGGTACAAAATGTAAAGAATACTGCTCTGAGACTTGGAAAGACATCCTTCTGCATAGCCCAGTGGCTGAAAGGAAGATGTTGGAAGTCTTAAATATAATATCTTCTAAACTCCCTCCCCTTTCTTTTAACAGTTCATCTCTCTCGTGTCTTCCTGAGCACGTCTTTTTTTAGAAGACTTTAATGATACCCATCAGTTTTTCACTTTTTTAGGCTAGACCATTTATTCTCTGCTTTTATAACTTTAATACATTTTTTCTGTCCTCAAATCATTGTTGACAATATAATCCAATTTTTTAAAATTCCTTCAAAGCATCCATTATTTTACACTTAGGAAGTGCTCCTTGGGTGGATGTCATCTAGCCCATTTTAATTTGTCTGTCACGGGTGGAGATGCTCTAGGCCTGGAAGTGAGTTGAGCCCTCCTTGTTCAAGCTGCTTCAATAATCCCCAGAAAAGGTAAATTAAGACAGGTCTACCCTACAAGCTCACAATTGTATGGAGGAAGCTATTTTTCCAACAGTCTAAGTCCAAGCTTTATGTACTTGGCTCCATGAAAATTTATTTTGTCTTTTTTTAAAAGAATTTATGTCACTGAAGCATCTATGATCCATTAGTCTCTGCCCTCATATTTTTTGTTCTAACATCTGACCTATTTATAGAGCCTAGGTTCCTAGAACATTTCAGTTCTTTCCTGTAGAGCCTCCACAGATGATGTTTCTTCTGTCTGGAATGCTATTCCCAACTCCTCTTTATGGAAACTTTCACAATATTCAAATTTCCACTTAATGATTACTACCTCTATACAGGTCTTACTTCACTATCCTATCCGATTAATATCTCTGCCCGTTCTTCTCCATTCCACATCCTCTTATTACCCCATGACATGCATACATATTTGTTGTTACTCATTGTTAAGTTTGTGTTGTGTTTCCCTGTTTGTTCCTCCCCTCACTGTTTCACTCCCCACTCCATGCCCGGCACCAAGTAGCTGCTTGATATGCTTTGTCCAGTAAACAAATGAGTGAATGAACTAATTTCTAGACATACATCACTCTTTCACTAATCTATTTAGTCTGGCATTCAGCTTCAAAAGAATAAAATTAAAATATGAGAAACTGGAAATGGATATTATTTATTCTGATAAATTTGTGAGTTATAGTAAAAGTAATAATAATGAGGATGAGGACTAACACTTCTTGAGTGTTTACTGTGTGACATTATGTGCCACATAGTTTATTTTATTCGATCTTCATTAAATTAGAAGGAATACTAAAAAAGAATAATACAGAGGTGACACTTTTTTCTTTTTCTTTTCTTTTTTTTTTTTTTTTTTGCTAAGGAGGAGTCACCCTGATCTAATATCTGTGCCAATCTTCCTCTATTTTGTGTGTGGGTTGCCACTACAGCATGGCTGCCAATGAGTGGTATAGGTCTGTGCCTGGGAACCAAACCTAGGTTGCTGAAGCAGAGCACACTGAACGTAACCACTAGGCCACAGGGTCAGCCCTCAGAGGTGACACTTTTGAGCTTAACCTTTAGGGTCCTAACTGGCATGGCTTCCTTCCAAGAACCAGGTTGGGGTTTGAGCTGTGTACTTCGGGTCACTTTGTATGTATGCTTTTTCATAAAGAAATACCCTTCCCACAACTATGTAAGCTTCAGGCCCTATAATACCTGTATCTGTTCTGGAAACTTGGAAAGGTATTTAGGAACCCTATTTTACAAATGAAGAAAGGGAAACATCATTCAGGTTAAAAAGAACTAGGAATAGATGGAAAGGGGTTCTGAACTCTGACCATATAACTCTAGAACTTATGTTTTTAACCATTAGACTGCATGGAAGACAACAAGTGAACACTCTAGTAAAATATAGGGGCCATGAAGACATGGCTCATATTTCTACTAAGACTATTCTTTTAAAAATAAGAAGAGATTAGTTCTACGGCAGAATGAATTATCTTCTTTTCTTTTTTTCTTTTAGTGAAGTAACATTGGTTTATAACATTATATAAATTTCAGGGGTACATCATTATATTTCAACTTCTCTATAGAATGCATCATGTTCATCACTAAAAGTCTAGTTTCCATCTGTCACTGTACACATGTGCCCCTTTACTCCCTTCACCCTCCCCAAACTTCTCCTCTGGTAACCACCAATCTGTTCTCTCTGTCTATGTGTTTGTTGTTTTTTTATCATCCACGTATGAGTGAAATCATATGGTATTTGGTTTTCTCCATCTGACTTATTTCACTTTGCATAATACCCTCGTGGTCCATCCGTGTTGTCCCAAATGGCAAGATTTCATCTATTTTATGACTGAGTAGTAGTCAACTGTATTTATAAATCATATCTTTATCCGTTCATTTGTTGATGGGCACTTAGGTTGTTTCCAAGTCTTGGCTATTGTGAATAATGCTGCAGTGAACATAGGGGCGCATATATCTTTCCAAATTAGTGCTTTTGTGTTCTTTGGATAAATACCTAGAAGTGGAATAGCTGGATCATATGGGAGTTCTATTTTAATTTTTGTTTATTTTTTATTTATTTTTAAGACATTGGCACCTGAGCTAGCATCTGTTGCCAATCTTCTTTTTTTTCCTTTTTCTTCTCCCCACCCCCAAGTACATATTTGCATATTTTAGTTATAGAGACTTCTGGTTGTGCTATGTGGGACACTGCCTCAGCATGGCTTGATGAGTGGTGCCATGTCTGTGTGCACGATCTGAACTGGTGAAACCCTGGGCTGCAGAAGTGGAGCAGACAAACTTAATCAATTGCCCATAGGGTCAGCCCCTTATTTTTAACTTTTTGAGACATTTATGCACTGTTTTTCATAGTGGCTGCACCAGTTCACAAGCCCACCAGCAGTGTATGATGGTTCCCTTTTCTCTGCATCCCCTCCAACACTTGTTATTTCTTGTCTTTTTAATTATAGCCATTCTGATGGGCATGATGTGATATCTCATTATAGTTTTTATTTGCATTTCCCTAATAATCAATGATGTTGAAGATGTTTTCATATGCCTGTTGGTCATCTGTATGCTTTCTTTAGAAAATGTGCATTGAGATCCTCTGCACGATTTTTAATTGAATTGTTTATTTTTTTGTAGAGTTGAATGTGTTCTTTATATATTTTAGAAATTAACACCTTATCAGATTGATAGGATTTCAAATATCTTCTCCCAGTTTCTAGGTTGTCTTCTCATTTTGTTGATGGTTTCCTTGCCATGCAGAAGCATTTTAGTTTGATGTAGTCTCATCTGTCTAATTTTTCTTTTGTTTCCCTTGCCTGAGGACACACATTCAAAAAAGATACTGCTAAGACCGATGTTGAAGAGCGTACTATCTATGTTTTCTTCTAGGAGTTTCATGGTTTCACTTTTTACATTCAAGTCTTTAATCTATTTTGAGTTAATTTTTATATGTAGTGTAAAATAGTGGTCTGCTTTCATTCTTTTACGTGTGGCTTTCCAGTTTCCCCAGCACGGTTTATTGAAGAGACTTTACTTTCTCTATTGTATGTTCTTGGCTCCTTTGTCAAAAATTAGTTGTCCATAGATGTGTGGATTTATTTTTGGGCTCTCAGTTCTGTTCTATTGATCTGTGTATCTGTTTTTCTGCCAGTACCATGCAGATTTTATTACTATAACTTAGTAATAGATTTTGAAATCAAGAAGTGTGATGACTCCAGCTTTATTCTTTAGAGTGAATTTTGGGTACTTGGAATCAAGAATTGATGTCCCATTATTATGTCAGCCTTTTATTGACCTCAATTTCCTTGAGCCTCTCACTGAGAACTTTGATTAGCAGTGCTATAATTTGCCCTCATTTCATTTAACACCAAGTCAGCTCCTTGGTGATTTTCCTAAACTCCTGAAAAGGCCACAAGTCCTTGCTTACTACTACCCTATTCTTCGGTTTTTTTAAAGTGCTCTAAATCAAGGTGGCAATGTCATAGGCCGATGTTCTGTTGTGTAATAGCCTTTATGATTTGACTGTCGAATTTCATTGTAGGGAGAAACAGAGACAAAAAAGAAACAAAAAAAACCCAAAAGTGAACAAATAAAATCTCATATCACAAGCTGTCCTCCAGAGTATGTTTTACCTTTTTTTGCCAGCTGTAAAATGGGGATAATAATGTCCATGCATATCCACCTCATTAGTTGCTTTTAGGTAAATGATAAAGTAGTTGTAAAGGCATTCTGGAATTAGAAGTCTTACATGAATGATGCAATCGTTATATCAATTGTTATATCAGTAAGTGGTTGAAAGCTCTTTAGAAATGTCGGCATTTTTCTCAAGACAATAGATATTGGTTTCAGTAAGTGAGCTTAACTGGGTAGCTCAACTGATTTTGAAAAAGTGTTAGCGAAATTTAAAAAACAAATTTTAGTAAAGTCAATGTAGATTAATAAAAATCTTTATTATATTTATCTCATAAAAAATTAATGTCTCCTAATCAGATATAGTAACACCCAAAAATCTCTCTGCAAAATGCTGATGCTGGTCACAAAGGTAGGAAAGAATCTGTGGGTGGTATGCTCACTGGCCATTCTTACTTCTGTAAATGGCCTCAGAGGCTCATTCATTCATTTATTCACTTATCCAACAAATAATTTTTAGGAGCTAGTATTATGTGACAGAATTTCTCCTATGTCCCAGGTACATAGCGGTGAGCAAAAGGAGCCACACTGTCTTTCATCATGAAAATTATAGTTTAAGAGGAAAATAGATGTTAATCAGATAATCACACTAATGAATTCATTATTTCAAATTGAGTTAAGTGCTTTGAAGGAGAGGAATATGGTACTGTAAGAATTGAGAGCAAAGTACACAACTCAGGGGTCAGGAAAGATTTGCCTCAGGAAATGCATGATCAGCTGGAATCCTAATGAGCAGGATTGACTAGGGGAAGGTGGGGCGCTAATTCTAAGCAGAGGAAATAGCATGGACAGACTGGCACATTTCTGCACCAGAAAGACGTCCAGTGTGTCTGCCATGATGAGAACCATAGAGGTGTGTGGTCTCAGATACAGATGAAGAGGGAGGCAGACACAGACTATATAGCGCCTTCTAAGCTACTCCAAAGTTTTCAGTGTTTATAATAAGAGTAATGGGAAGCCATCGAATGGTTTTAAGAGTGGGGTGGTAAGGTGAGGGATTAGTGATTTCATTTATGATTGAAAATATCTCTCTGATTTAGTGTACAAAATGAATTGGAGGGGTCCAGAATGGATAAAAGGAGGCCAAAGAGAAGACTCTTATAGGCAAGAGATGACAGTAGCTAGGACTAAAGTGATGGTAGATCATACAGAGAGAAGTTCAAGGCTTATCTATGACTTGGTACTGAATGAGGTATGGCGAATGAGGGGGACAAATGGATCAAGGATGTCTCCAAGACTTCATATACCTAAAGTCTGCTGAGGCTGTTGTACAATAATACTGTTGTAAAAAGAGTAAAAATTTATTAATGGTACTAATTTCTTCACTATAATTCTTTATTGATTTAAGAAAGATTAAAGTGCTTTCTCTATGCCAATATTTACGCCAGCTGAATAAATGAGATTCTCTTCAAAGAGCTCACAGTTCCATTGAATCATCATCTTCAAAGTAGCCACATCTATGTTCTGAGGAAGTTGGATAGAAGTCTGTTTCACATGCACAGGACAGATATTTCTTCCCCTGGCAGAGCACTTTATTTTCAGAGCAAGCCTAATATCAGTTGTGCTTTTTACCAGAAGAACTAAAAATGTTCTGATTTTGTGGAAAACTCAGCTACCATTATTGTCTTGAGAAAAGTGCCCAATTTTTGTGGTTTATTTCATGGAAAGATATAGCTGGATATAAGAAATGATTACAGAGGTGTAATGGGCCTACTATTAAATTCCATGCCCAAGCAATAGCAAGACACCCACAAAGCAATAGGACTTCTTTATCACTAGACCTGATGAGGAAGCAAATTCCTATGTAGGTCTAAAAATTCAGGTTTTCCTTGCCTGGTTTTGATTATTTCTGGAAACATCCATAACTGTATTTACTGGTGTGTTTTCAATGCTTTGCTATTCTATGCCAGTTATTTGTACTGACAACCAAAAACATACAGTTGGGCATTTTTACTGAACAATTTCTTGTAAAGAAGAGTGTCTATTGCTGACATCCAACATGAAGTTACCATACTAAGTACAAACTAACCGTGGCCTACCAATAACAGTGAACCAAAGTGTCAAAGATTGGAGTGCATTTCATCTTTCCTTAGTAATTATAAGTGCTTTTTGTAAGAAAAAAGTGTTTTCATTTGCATACCTGAACATGCTTGGTGAGTTTAGAAGACAGCTGTGTGTGTCCCACAAAACACAGCTGAGATATGCTGAAATAAATATCAAAAGATATTATTTTATTGCTCTTTAAGCACACAGTCATGTTTTTCATTTGACAAAACTAACCTTCCATTGTAAATGGAAGATGGTATGATTCCAGACATTTGTTAGATTCAATTCAAAAAGTACTCAACACTATTGATAATATTGTTCAGGCAAGGAGATTTAGAAAAGCAACTCAGAAGAAATTAGGCCTCTGTCCTGAAGGAGCTACAGTCTAAATGAAAACCAGTTAGGTAACAGTTAGGTAAATATTAAGAACTAACTTCGTTGGTCTGGCTCCCAAAATGAGATAGTCTCAGCAGCAAGGATAAGTAAATTATCCCAATTCCTGAGAAATAAATTTATTTCTGTGTACATCAAGTTTTCTTTTCAAATATTTTAATACTAAATGTGCATTTCCCATGGGGAGAGTTAATTGAGCAAGTATAAATTTTCATTTTAAAGACTATCCTTCAATAACTGATTCTGCATGACAGTATTATAATATCCAAGGTAGTTTATGGCAGTTGGCCCTTGCAAATCTTGCCTATCAGGAATGGGGGTAATAAAATCTGTTTAGATTGAACCAATTTTATAACAGATGATTCCATAAGTCACCGTATAGTTAGCAATTATCTTTTATTCAAATATTGGTACAATATTGAATATTCCCAATTAAATTAGACTTTTGTTTTGCTAAATGTCATTTTGATGACATTCTGGTATTCTAATTCATCTGCATTTGTCTATTGTCATCCATTTCTTAAAAATATTTATCTGGTCTTTTGTAGCTACCAAAATTTTCGAGGTATAAGATGGGCAGAGCTGATCTTTAAATATTCCCTCCTATTGCTGGAATGTATATTGATTCTCTTGCACAGCGTGATTTGATATAATCAGTTAAATATACCAATTCATGGCTGGGGTATGCAGTTGGCTACAAAATTAGAACAAAATTTGTATCACCAAAAATAAGTGGCCTATTAATGAAAGTGTTTAACCATTTCTGATATTAGATGGTTAATAATGAAACGCACTTCATCAGCATACTGCCAGTTAATTAAAAAAATTTTCCAAATAGAAAACAAAGGAGCTGAGTATGAGATAGCAAATGCTCTGTTGAATCTGTTTTCTCTTTAGCTCAAAGTAAAAAATCGAGGAAGGGAGCAGTGATTTTTCCACTTTGACTCAGGTTAGAATTTCCTTCTGAATATTTTACAATACTCCCTTCTCTGGAATGCCTTTTACTTGTATTCAAATTAAAAATCATGTTAATAATAAATTATTAGCATAGGCTCTGATAAGCAAATTATACAATTATCTTTGCCTAGGAGCAATTTACAAAACCATGAAGTAGATTTTTCTTGTCAACAGAACAAAAATGGTCATTTAATGCTTGTCTCCAAGTTAGGAGAAAGAAAATACTTTGCAATTCTCAACACGCTTGAAAATCTAAGCGACAACCAAATAAAATGGTAATAGCAATTTGCCATTGAATAGAATTATATAAGAAGTAAGTTTGTGTTTTGAAATAAGTTTATTGCTGAAAATCTCAAACAATGCATTTTTATAATTTAACTATTATTTGAAATTTTAAGTTGTTCTGTTCTGTTTGACTTGGTTTTTCCCCATAAGACTCAACATGAAGTGGCTGAGGATTTAGGGTTTTTTTGTTTTGTTTTGTTATTTTCTGATGTTTTTAACTTAGTAGATCCTACATCTTCATAGTTCTTAGAATGTTGCTGCTGTTAGGCATTTCTGAAATTTAAGCAACTACATTTCTTCTTTTCCTGTGTCTATAATGTGTATATGCATATGGTATAAAAAAGATATAATGTCTAATTAATTACGTCTTAGTTTTTTTTTCAGTTGAAAGAACTATTTCATTGTTGAAGACTGCTTATGTTTTAACTACATTTTTTTTTATGTATGTTGGAAAAGGGTAGAGAGAGCACTCTCAAATCTAACTCATTAAATAAATGTACCTTAAATGTGGATGAATCTGACCCTATCTTTAGTCTGACCCTTCTAACTTCTCACAAACCTGTTATTCTCATTGGAGCTTCCTGGATGCAATTACCTTGATCGTTTTATTACAGAAGCGTTTCTTGACCTCGGTTGTTCCCGGTGTTCAGGCTCACTCTGGTTACTCTTTCTTCACGTAACAATCCCTTCTCTCTCATCAAGTGCTGTCACACAATTATACGCATGGTGTCAAAAAAGCCATTTTTGGCATTTGCAATAAGTCTTTCCTGGATGAATCTATTCCTTTTTTAAGGTTTAAGAATATATTTGTAACAACTTTGGTCCTTTAATATGCCTTCTTGTACACATTACCGAAAAGGAAAATAAGCAAAGCAAACAAACAGACAAAAATCCTAGCGGACTAAACTGAGGGAATCTGTGTTAAAAGAAAGGTGAGAAGGAAAGATAAAACTAAGGAAAAGGTTATGTAAACAGAAAAATAAAATTAAAGTCAAATCTCAGTGCTATCAAATGTTTTTAAATGAAGAACTATTTTCAAACCCAGAAAGAATATTATAGCCTACCTATTGGGAACCTATTTTAATAGGTTTAATGTAAATTAAAATTATCAAGATGAGGAAGGTTGCAATACCTGCTTTGAGTTTTTGAAGATTCATTTATTACTGATGAGGTGAAACCTCCAGTAGTAAGAAAAGACTTGGTAGCCGAGGTGTTTGGAGAATAAATGAATGGGAAATGATTCTTTTATTTACTCTCTGTTGTGCCTTTTTTGATCCTGTCATTTCACGTTTACACTGGTCTCAAGTCTTTGGGGAATAGCACCTTCCAGGGACACAAAGAATGCATCTACCCCTCGCCTGCATTCAGGCCCTCAAAGGGCGAGGCTCAGCTCCAGCAGAGCAGCCCTCTTCTCACACTGTGCCCCTAAACCACCCAACTTCTGCATGCTGTAGGAGTTCATTCTTTGGCCTTCTCCTACTTATCAAGTGCCTTGGCTGTGATCTTGAACTCAGGAAGGTCACTATATTCCACCAACAACTGATGCATATTTTTAACAAAATCAGAACTCAGAACTCAATATCTTCTTCTTTTTTTTTGAGGAAGATTAGCCCTGAGCTAATATCTGCTGCCAATCCTCCCCTTTTCGCTGAGGAAGACTGGCCCTGAGCTAACATCCGTGCCCATCTTCCTCTACTTTCTATGTGGGATGCCTGCCACAGCATGGCTTGCCAAGCGTGCATAGATCTACACCTGGGATCCAAACCAGTGAACCCCGGGCCTCCAAAGCGGAAGGTGTGCACTTAACCGCTGCGCCACCGGGCCTGCCCCTCAATATCTTCTAAATTGGTCTATTAGAAAGTAGCTGTATTTAGTAGATAATTTTCTCATCTGTCTATTGAAAATCAAAGCTTTTGCCACATTCTGTTTCACCAATAATGCATGCAAGGAAAGGATGAAGTATATGCAGATACTAGGGAAACCCTTTTTAGGCAACTGTCCTAGAACAGCAAGTTCATTTATTCTTGCTAATTGTTTTATATTACCTAAACTTCCCGATATTAACAAAATTTTATATTATCCGTCACTTTTTCTTGTCCCTTACAATCAATTCACGTGTCGTTTTCTAGGAAATAGACTTGTCTATTTTGCAAAACAGGACTTGGTAGCCATTCCCTGAAGCAGTGGAGATCTGCATTCACCAGTTAAATGAGCATATGTGCACATTGGGTTTGAAAAGATCAGGGCTAAGTTGCTGATGTGGGCAAATCACACAGTCAGCTCATAAAGCCTTAATTACATAAGCATTGCGCTTTCTTAATTCTAGTATACTAAAATCTACAGCATCCCTTAGGAACTTTTGAAATACCCAACAGTCTCAGCATCTCGTTTAGCAACCGTTGACTTAGGCCAGTGATTTGGTTGGGTAGTGTTTGGCCTCAATTACTTTGAAATAAGGAAACAAATAGAAGTCAAGTTGATTATCATATTGCTTTAGTTGGGATGCTTTTTTAATTTAGAAAAAGGGATGGGAAAACAACCTATGATCATCTCTATTCAGTAGGTTTTCAGATACCAGGGCTTTCATAGTAAACAGTAATTTTGTTGCTGGTATCATCTCTGTCCCCAGGAACAATAGCCTCATCATTCATAGCACCAGCGTCATCCCTCTAAAAGAAGACTTCCTGGGGTAAAGACACTGTCATGGTTTTCATAAAATCCTGTCTAGTAGTAGTAGAATGAGTGAGTTACCGGTTGGTATAACAAGCTTTTGTGTATGACTTTAACTGCAATATTTACTGGTGTACTGGAAAATGCTTTGCTGTGAGATCAAACAGACCAGTTCAAGTTCCAGCTCTGCTCCTTTCTAGTTACTCGCTGAGAAAATTAGTGGACGTCTATGGACCTCAGAGTCTGTTTTTTTTTTCTTTTTGTAAAACTGGGTTAATCAGACCTCAAGAATATTGTTATAAGGATTAATATAATGGCAAACAGTCTTGGCAATAGAGTTGGCACTCAATAAATCACAGCTTTGGAGGTTAGCAGCAGAAGGAGTAAGAGGAGAATATTTTAAATCCTAGCATAACTTGCCAGTCAAACACACACACACACACATTCAGCTGTGTACTCAAGGACTTGGCGATATAATACAGAAAGTGTGCTAATCACTTACACAGTTAAGAACTTGGGAATCATGTGCCATTGGAGGCAAATTGGAGGTTAGTATTGCAAACAACCATCTTGATAAATAGGACATGGAGCTGAAATCAATAAAAATGGATTCAATAAAAACAAATGTAGACTGAACAAACAGTTGTTCTATGGGGAGGGAGATGTAAGCCATAATGAATGAAGAATTGGGTGTAAGTCAACAATATGATGGTGCCATATAAAATCCCAGATACTGCTTTGGGGTATATTAATAGGGAGAGCATGGATGGAATGAGAGGTAATTATTTTGCTCTACCAGCACTCTTTAGGCCTCAATTGGGTAACTGTGTTCAGTATGTGTTCCTCAGTTGAAAGAGAATCATAGATAAATTTGAATGAGTTCAGAAGAGAGCAACAAAAATGATAAAAGTTTCAGAAAATGAGATCTATAAGGAAGCATTAAGGGAACTGGGTATGTTCAGACTAGAAGCAAGATAACAGAGGTATAAAATGAGAGAAGGGAGCAATGATTCCCACCAGACACTCAGAGTTGAGTAAGTTGGGCTCGGGCTGGAGTAGATAAAACTTATTTTAAATATTAAAGATAACTTTCCAAGCATAGAGCAGTTTAATGTGAAAACAAGATACCTTTAGTGATTATGAAAATCTACGTATTAAATAATTTCAGTGTCAAACTTGGAATTATCCTTTTGTAGTTTTGGTATGGTGTAAAGGAGAGGATCCAGTTTGTTATCAAGTCTGTTTTATGCTAATCACAGCTCTACAAATATACCTATAGTTCATGCATCTGCTGACATAATTATAGATATTGTTATAATCAATCTACTTTTAAAAAGGGGTTCTTTATTATTTAAACATTTTACTTTGTTGGATGTTTTGTCTTAATTTAGATGGCAGAAGTGTTTATTTTTTTCCTTCAACATTTTTCCATTCTTTGACTCTTCTTCATACTTTTACTTTTATTAAATTCAGATTCTGATATAAAGCTGTAATGATACTAAGTGATGTGAGCAGATTTTCTGAGTAAAAACATTATAACAAGGCTTGCTATACTTTTATAATGTTCTGGTCAGGCAGGTTCAGTAAACTAAGGTAAATAAAGTACTCATTAGGGACAGACCATGGGCTTCCAAAGGCAAGACAATCAAGCTTTTTGTAATATCCTTAGTTATACTTATGATTAATGTGGAATTAAATAAGCACCGCCACACACTATGTGAACTAGACATTATTTTAGCAAATTGAGATTCAGTTGCCTTTTTTTTTTTTTGCAAAAGGGGAATAATACCCACACTTGTAAAAATAAATGAGACTATTTATTTAGAGTTCCTGGCATAGAGTAGGTGTTTAATAAACAACTGTTCCCTCTGCTTGTCTTTCTTTAAAATCTTTGAGTGTCACTTCCCTGTACAAACTCAGTAATGGCCCTCTGTCTTCCGTGTACATTTCAGTTTCATTGGAGCTGCATTCAAGGCCCTCTGTAATCGGACCCTCCTCTTCCTTTTCAGTCTTAGTTTGGTTGAATAGGAGTTTTGTTGTCAGTGTAGTAGGCCCTATTTGAAAAAGTCAAAACCTAAAACTACCCAGAGAGCAGGTCCTAGAAGAATGGCCAACAAGAGGAGTAGTTATGCATACAGATGGCACATGAGAAGCTTAGACACAGAGTTTAGGTGGTATTCTTGGATCTCTTATTCATTTATTTTTTCCATCACGTTGTTGATACACAGTCACTTAAAGACATTGATTTCATTATTCTGCCCAGCTCCTCTAATGGGCTTGGCAAACAGGTGCAGTGGGAAATGTACATTTCTGATTGTAAGCTTTATAAGATTTAATTGCCAACACCTCTGATCTCTAAAATCGGTGTTTGGACTTTGTCTTTCTTTTACTCAAATTTCATTTCCCAGCAGGCGTTGGCTGGCTGCCTCAGATGCTCTCAAGTTTCCCCTGTTGTTTACAAAGGACGTTCCTTTTTCTCACTAAGACTCCTAAGAATGGTACCCTGACCCTGAACACTCTGCTAACATAGCATGGAGTCAGTCGTATTCACTCCAAAAGGTAGATTCAAACCCCTAGAAGTTCTAGAAGTTGAATAAGTTCTTTGAGATCTGGGCCCAAGTCTTCAAGAAAGGAGAATGATCCTTAAAGGGGGAAGAAGAGTAAGGAAGAGAAATAATTAAAAGCCAGATGGAAAAAGGATCACTTCCTGCCTGGACTATTTGCAATGACCTGAACTATTTGCTGGTCACCCTGCTTCCTTTTCATGCAACTACAGTCAGTCCTTTGCAAAACATCCAGAGCTATTAGTCAATTCTTCTGTTAAAAACACTTCAATAGCTTCCCAATTGCCTCTAAAAAATCCAAATTCTTGAACATATCCTAAAACGCATTCATCATTCGGATCTTATGTATCCAAACTTAATCAAAATCACTCCCCCCTTTGGTGCCAAAGCTCCACACACATTGCCTGACATCAGTCCCTCAAACATACCAGGCTCTTCCCGTCTTGGGTTCTTCCATGTGCTTTTTATTATTTGTCTGGGATGCTCTCTGCTGAGCTTTGCATGCTGTCTCCTTTTTAATCATATAAGATTTAGATTAAAGATTACTTTCTCAAACCGTCCTTTTTTGACCTCTCTCTTTGGTTTGTCTTTTTTGTTAATCTCTAACACAGCATAAAAATTTTCACCTCCATGGTACTCCTGTCTATTAATAAGTTCAATATGTTTTTGATTGGATCACTCTTTGTCATCTCTCTCCTCCACTAGACTATAAACTCTACAAGAAAAAGGCCTTTGTCTTTCAATTGCAACATTGTATGCTGACTCCCTTGAACAGTGCCCTGGTTATTAGTAGAAACTTATAAAATATATGTCTTGATGACTCAATGAATCCCTAAAACTCTTAGCCTCACATTTGAACCCTTGGTCTCTTGCCTATTTGATGTGCCTGAACCATTACCAACTGGCTATTAAGGCTTTTATTCTTTGTTTTCTTTTTATTCTTTGTTGACATTGGGCTTTTTCATTTCTGGTTTTGTTAGTCTTTTCTCTAATATGACTCAAACCAAGAGTAAGAAACTCTATGTCTCACCATGTTTCAGAATCCTTCCCTCAGTAAGCACTTATTTCTTCACCATCGAGCTTTCCGTTTATTTGTGAAGTGGTGACTCACATAACCCGGGTTCAATAAATGATTCAACTCCCCTGAACATTTTTGCAAAAGCATTCCAACTCATGTTACTAATCCCATCACTTTTCCAGGTGCTTTCAGATGGCTCATCGGTTACAGATGTACCGTAAATATAAGTGATGCAATGATTGCTTCAGAAGGGGAGCAAATTCTCACTAGAAACCTTCAAATTCAGTTGCGCATGCAAAACAGTTTAACATCAATGCTAATAAGTAACTGATGCCATGGGAGCTTCCTTATTACTTGAGAGGATTGTAAAACTTGAAATGCAAAATTTGCAAGTCATTTTTTCCCCATTCTCCCAATTCATACATAAATACTTCTTATTCTAATATTATTCACTCTAAATGGAAAACTATAACATAGCGAAAAAACAAGACCTCCAAGGTGCTCAGATAATCCTTGGCGTACGAGGTGATGTGGTATGGGCAGGAGTGAATATAGCCATATTTTACTAATACAGGAGCTGAGAACTAAAATGCACGTAATGAATACCTGTTAAATAAATAAAATGACATGTATGATTTATGTAAGCTATAAATTTATGCAAGTAGTGGAAAGTTAGCTCTTTAGTAAATAACTGAATAATGTTTCTGTTGACTATGATTTTTTGAAAGTATATACTTTAATATTTGTTCTATAGAATATAACTTTGGGTTTCACTGGAATTTTTATATGCTAAAGTTTTCATATGGATTTAGGTTCAGCCTAAATTCCCCTAGCCTGCAGGAGTATGTCCATTTAAATTATATCTTTTATCTGCTTAAAAAGGGTAATAATTATTATATTGATCTCCTATGATGTCCTATTCCTTATTTAACATGAAAAGAGTAAATATTATTTTTAGCATCAAAATATTCCATTACTTATAAAATGCCATGATTCCATTCTGTAATTCACTTTTGCCATCAAAACCTGGGATGTTAAATCAGTTCTTTTATTTAAACACGGTTAAAGGTTGCTGGAATCTTAAACTCTAGCCATTCTGTGTAGATAATTGTGCATTTCTTTTAGTTCTGGAGCTCAGTAAGCTTTTGATGAAAAATACAATGTGTAATTCAGAACACTGCCAAGTTGTGATTTTCACCCCAAACAATAGTGATAGGAATATGAACTTGTATTTGTATGTATTATATATATATTTACATGTTAATTATACACATACACGCACACACACACACAAACACACAGAAATGCCTTGAGTTACTTAAATATTCTCTGGAGTTGAGGAATAAAGATATAGAGGAACAGACTTCCTTAGTAATTCTCTCAATTCACATAGCAACATAGTGAAAGAAGTTAAATTAGAATGTATTTTTTAATGCTTAAATCATTGTCTTTTCTCTGCCATGAAGATAATCCAATGCCTTATGTTTAACAACCATTTGTAGCACCAATATAATATATGCTATTAGAAGTACTTGATTGGTAACTTGGCTAAGGGGTATACTATTTGATATTGTATACTCTTTTCATACATCAAAGTTTGCAGCTGAACTAGGACTTTGATTTTTTTAGGATGAGAGGCTAAATTGCATAGATTGCTGTCGCAGGAGAGAACACAAATGCATTTGTAGTCATATAGTAAGCCTACCTTATTCAAATGTAAAATAAAATAAAATAGAAAAATAGAGCCAATTTATTAAAAAGGGACGATGTTCTATAAACCAACTAATTGGACATGGAAAGTTACCATTTGCTTACAACTGCTAGAAATAGGCTTGTTCTCTTTATTCTGTTTTAGATTCATTGGATTAAGGAGGAAAAAATGTCAGCTAAAATAGCATTCGTGTGGGAAATAGCCAGGAATGAAGAGAGAATCATGGCCAGTCACCGCTGTCAATAATCATTACTCTCATTTATCATTTCTGTAGCACTCTTTATTAGCAAAATGCTTTACAGTTACAAATCCTTCTAGCTATAAGAGACCATAAAAGTCCCCAGTTCCCACTGCAATGCATGATGCAGTGGGAGTCACAGTGCTGGCTGGTGTCAGTTACATAGACAGACCAGTGATGTCCCAATCGGAATGCCAGGACACTTCATGCCTTGTCCCCAAAATACGGTAGAGATTGGGAAGGAAATGAAAAGCCCTGGTAAATGCCCTTAAAGAAGTGATCTTTGGTGTGTTGAAGAAGTAGGAGAAACAGAATGGGAAGGAGAGGAACTTGAAAAACAAAAAATAAGACTATTTTTTAAAAAATAAAAGCGTGGAAGTGAAACAGTTGCAGAATAAAGCAGTTCAAATGAGATCAAATATCCCAGAAAGGTATGTATCTGGTGAAGAACTCTAATAGTCTTGACAAAACAGACAAAATCCTGGGAAATGTATTAGTACAGTAAGTTACACAGTATATAATACTTTAAAAAGATATCCTTCCAAGCATGGGTAAAAAGGTAGCACTTCTTGGTGTCCAAGTTCTCAGCCACTCGTTAGAAGGATCAGGAGAATCTTTGAAAAATAATTTGGGTCTCTGTCTTTCTTTTATCTGGGTAATCAGCATTGTCTTACTAAGCCATTACTAAGAACCTTATTACAATGCAATGTTTAAATTTTACAGGTATGTTTGAATTTTTGTTTCTTCCATAGGGCCTCTGTTTTAAGAACCTTTCTACTCTCACTTAGAAAACAGAGGTATATAAGCATATGACATTAAATGCTTCCATCAAAAGTGCATAAAAGAGGATTGTCTTGGTGACGCGAACTGGACGAGCATTGAGAACAATCGGGTTCCGGTTTTGCTAAAGTCACTTGTTAGCTCAATGACCATCAATAGGGCACAACACTTTTATGCCTCAGTTTGTCCATCTTTAAAACAGATGGTTTCTGAGATTCTTTTTTCCTCTGGTATGACTTTCTTCTTCTAAACTCTTCTATACCAGTCAATATCCTGCTTTTGACTTCAGGTATGAAAAATTTTCCTGTCTGTATCTCCCATTTATACTCTATACATTCAACACAGTGAGAAAATGTGAGTACACATATACTTGGACATATAAAATTCTTAATACTTAGTGAATGTCTTAGTCCATTTGGGCTGCTATAACACAAATACCATAGGCTGAGTGGCTTAAACAACAAACATTTATTTCTCACAGTTCTGGAGGCTGGAAAGTCCAAGAACAAAGAGATGGCAGATTTGGTATTTAGTGAGGGCTCTCTTCCTGATTCATAGACAACCATCTTCTTGCTGTATGCTCATCTGGCAGAAGGGGCAAGAGAGCTCTCTGAGGTCTCTTTTTATAAGGGCACTAATCTCATTCATGAGGGCTTTACCCTCATGACCTACTCACCTCCCAAATTCCCTACCTCCTGGTACCATCGCATTGAGTATTAGATTTCAGCATATTAATTTTAAGGGGATATAGACATTTAGCCCATTGCAATACATTACTCTAATTTTTTCCAAAATGGTGTGTGAAATAATTTGAGATGCTACATGACACAGAATGCTATTGCAGTAGCCCTGAATCACATGGTGAGAGAGTTACTCTCTTTTCATATCTCTTCAACTATTGGATTATACCAAGAGTTTTGGTTTGGTGCTAATAAAGCTTTGACACCTTTATGAAAACTTGGTAATTTCCCCTTAAAAAAAAAAAAACTGCAACAGATGCAGCACAGGCCTTCAACTCAGAGCTTTCAACAGAATTGAAGCAGATGATAACACAGTTATTTTGTTTTTGAAGTATTTTCATGTTTGTTTATTTATTGCAAGTGATACTTATCCTCTGTATATAATATAATTTTCCAATTAAAATAAATATAATTTAGTAAAAAATGTATGTATTTAAAAGAAAATATAATTTAAATAATAGTACAGATGGTATATGAATGTGGCAAAAATTGTGAAAAAGGATGACTAAATTTGAGAAAAACTGGGCTATTCTAAATGTTTTTCAAAATAGTCTATTGTGTCACCCCTTGGCAAACACGCTGGACATTTTGAAATTCCACTCTATAAATTTAATGAGCATATTCCTTCAGAGTCTGAAGAGTTTTAACTCACTTTGGCTGTGAAGTCATTGGCTTAGTGTTAAATAAGCTAAGTGTCTCGGAGCTCATGAAATTTGTAATCTTATTCTGATGACAACCATTTACATTCCGAAATCTGTAACTGTATTTCAAACTGTGACAGTTTTACACCACACAATTTCGGCACAACTGTCTTTTCCTTATAATTTCAAAAGCCTTCACAGCCTAGAAAGTTGATGTCTGTAAATTACTTTATAATCAATGGGTTCTGCTAGACATGGGAATTATGTAAATTAATAGACCAATAGTAAATAAACTTCCAAGGGCTTAAGTATTTTTACTTATAATAGTCAACTGTTTTTAGAAATCGAATGGTTTTAAATATATATTATATTTATCACATTTAAATGATGCCTTAAGTCACCTTTTTTTTTAACCTTAAATTTTTCATTAAATATTATTATGGCAAAGGTGGAATTGAAGAAGACTGCAGAATTTATTCAAATATTCACTCATTCACAGGACGTATAGATGTTAAAATATAGTGGTGACCAAAATATAGTCCTTGTTGTCATAAGTGTTTAAGTGGAGTGAAGGAACCAGATAAGCTAGGGATAAAAGCAGACAAATGCTTAGGAGCACGTGATGGGGATGCCTGAATATACCCATTAGTTACTATGTCTTGAAATACTTCTTATGTGCTTAATTTTTATACTAGGTCAGACTCTAAAGCTTGTGAAAACATAATGAACTGATATACCCAGGCAAAATAGAACTTTCTAAACAAGTCTGGTGAAACCTCATAGGACATTCTACCACCATTATCCTGTACAAGGTGGGATGGGAGAGGAGGCTGTGAGATTACAGAATGTTACGTTACTACTTTACTTTTATCTTCTGTAAAACACTTCAGGTTTTATGACATGTTTTCACATGTGTTATCTTATTTCATCCTTATAATGGCCCAGTGAAAGAGATATCATCCTATTTCCCATTTTACAAATGAGGAAACAAAGTCCAATGAAGCTAAGCAACTTGGCCACAATTAGTTATATAGAAACTGACAATAGCTCGACTTGAATCTAGGTCTTTCCACTACTCTGATGTTGATTCTATTACTGTGGAATGTCAGAAGTAGATTATCCAGCTAATTTTTCATCTATTTTATAAATGAGGAAATTCGTATCTAGAAAAGATGAGTGACTTATCCAAAGCCACCTTTCCGGGTGTTAGAGAAAACACATGTATTAAGATAAGAAATTCTTATTTGAAATTTTCCCAAGATGATAATTTGAGAAGAGTTACCTGACCTACCAGTGCAACGACGGGATAGAAACAGTGCCTTGGGAGAATCACTGGATGAGGCATCAAAAGACCTGGGTTCTAGTTCTGCCATATTGCAAACTATTTGAGGAACTCTTGGACACAATTATAGCTTTTCATTTTATAGGATCTCCATTAACTTCATTTGCTAGAAAAGGGGAAAGGTCACCAGGCGGTGATAGGGAACTTTTGGTACAAGAGAAGCATTGAAGAGCTATACTCCACAAGGTCACAAATAGAGGAATGAATGGTTATGGATGGTTCCATAACATCTGGTATCCAAAAGGAGACCAGAATCCAGGAATAAACAGGAAGGCTGTATCCAGAAATTTCTGAAACATTTATGCATCTCTGTAACTGTCAGTTTCATATCCAGATCTCTTCTTGGGTAGATAGTGACAGTAAAATAGTTAAGTATAAAGAGGGATTAGTTTATATTTCAAAGGCAATAAGGAATTGGAGCTTTATGTAATTCTTAGAATTAACTTTGTCCTTTCCTTAACTTTCCCCAATTTATTGCTTTGCAATGCCCTGTATTAGTTTTCTAGGGCTGCTATAAGAAAGTACCACAAACCACCTGGCCTGAAAAGCAACAGAAATTTGTTGTCTCACAGTTCTGGAAGCTAGAAGTCCAAGGTCAAAACGTCAGCAGGATTGCTTCCTTCTGAGGGTTGTGAGAAAGACTCTGTTCCATGCCTCTTCCCTACCTTCTGGTGATTTGCTGGCACTCTTTGGCATTCCTTGGCTTGTAGAAGCATCACTCTGATCTCTGCCTTCACCTTCGCATGGCGTTCTCCCTGTGTGTGCGTCTTTGTCAAAACTTCCCCTTTTAATAAGGGCACCAGTCAGTCATGTTAGATTAGGGTCTGCTCTAATGACCTCATCTTTACTAACTATATCTGTAATGACCCTATGTCCAAATGAGGTCACATTCTGAGTGACTGGGGGTTAGCACTTTAATATATGAACTGGGGGAGACACAATTCAACCTGAATTCAACCTGTAACATGCCTACTTGGCTAAGCAAATCACTGCACATGTACTTGATGAGCGTATCAGTCAGGGTTCCACCAGAGAAACCAGAACCAGGAGAGAGAGAGAGTGTGTGCATGTGTGTGTGTGTATATATATATATATAGGTATGTCTAGAGATATGTCTATATATGTATATATATATGTATATATGTGTATATATATATAGAGAGAGAGAGAGAGAGAGAGATGGAGGTAGGGTGTGGGGGAGGGCGAGATTCATTGATTGATTGCAAGGAATTGTAATGCAATTGTGAGAGCTGTCTGGGCATGTCCCAAATCAGGCCATCAGGGAGGGCAGTTTGGAAACTCTTGGTCAGGAGCAGATGCAGGAGTCCACAGGAAATTTCTTCTTCCTCAGGGAAACCTCAGTTCTGTTCTGAAGGCCTTCAGCTGAATGGGTCAGGCTCACTGAGATTATCCAAGATAGTCTCTTATACAGCCAACTGATCCCATCACTGAAATACCTTCATAGCAACACCTGGAGCACAACAACCTAGAGTGCTGTTCGATTGCATAATAGAGTACCATAGCTTAGCCAAGATGACACAAAACTAACCATCACAACAAGTACAAGGGAAGGGGCAAGACGCTACTACGGTATTCCTTGGACTAGGTGAACGGGGGCAATAATATTGGGTGTATTGTCCGGTAGTGGCCGGCTGACTGGTCCCTGTTTGGGAGGCGGAGTGTGCACAAGGTTCGCATGCTGTTGTGTCACAGCCCAGGACCCTTGGTGTACTTTTTTCTATCCCAGCCCTAATATAACCTTCTGTCTTCCAGTGTATAGCATGAAGCTCTAGCTTCATTCTTCCAATTCAATCCCGTGTTCTCTGAAGAAAAAATGCCCAAAGCAATTTTCACCCCATCACACACTAGTAATCATTTTATTTTTCTGATTATGTTTCTTTCTCTCTTTCAGCCCTTTGGTAAATTACGCAGGGACCCTTTATTCTCATTCTCTCTTTTTCTGTCTCTCTGTGTCTCTATGCTAAGTGCCAGCTGTCATTGCTTGGCAGATAATTACCATTTTACAAACAGTATTTAGGGAAATGACATCAGTTTCTGAATGTACGGCTGTCATGGCTTATTCACAGGGCTTTCCTCTGTTAACCACCTTCTCTCTGTGTGCAGGCTGGGTGGAAACAGTGGGGATTTAAGGGAGGGGAAAAGGGAAGACCCCTCAGCTCCAAGCTTTTGGAGAACAATTGCATCCCATTTGTCATTGTTAGTCTAACAACCCTCATTTCACTCCTCCCAAATTCCCCCTGCCATATTCTGCTTTTAGTGGAGAGATAAATGATTGCTTGTGCAAGTCAGTGGACTGGCTCCCCTATTTGCAGTTTTTATAGCTTAAAGAAGCAGGTGGGTGGAAAGGCAGAAGGTACTGATTTCTGCCTGGGATGATAGTGTCTGTTGAGTGCTGCAGCTCTCTCCCTCATTTGATGTTCTTGATTGTTCTGTTGGATGAAAAAAATCCTAAAATAGTATGAG
This sequence comes from Equus quagga, assembly GCF_021613505.1. NCBI lineage: Eukaryota > Metazoa > Chordata > Mammalia > Perissodactyla > Equidae > Equus > Equus quagga. Next base: position 19,093,263 of record NC_060270.1, on the reverse strand, counting down.
GTATAAAGTGCATTAAATTTCTTAAATTAGTTCAATAATCTGCCTCCCAGCAAAGTTAGTTTAAAGATCCAGTTAAGTACATAAGATTTACTGGATAGAAAAAGGCTAAGAAAATAAGAAACACGTTATTAATTTCAGTTTTGGGGGCCAACTGATGTCATGAAAAAAATGCTACATTTCAAATTAGGTAATCTGTGTTCTATTCTGGGTTCTCAGTTAAGAAAGGTAAGTCATTTGGTCTATACAGCCCTACTTTCCCACTGTAAAATAGTAATATTAACAACAAACTTGTATGTGTCAGGCATTGTTCCAAGTACTTTATTTATGTTAAGCATTTAGCCTCTCAATAACCTTATGGATATATTTATTGTACATATTTTATAAACAAGGAAATGGAGACATAGAGGTTTGGTTACTTGTTTACCGGGTTTGGACTTAGGCAGGCTAGTTCCAGATTGTAGATTGGTGGCTACTGTAGGCAATGACTTTCACAGTGTTTTCAACAAGCATCAAGGAAGTAGGAAGGGGTGGTATAAGAAGTCTTGCATACTGATCATTGGGAAGCCTTTCAAATTTTGTAGCTCCCTGTCTCTCCCACTCCTCACCTCGGTTATCAAGGTTCTGGTATTCTTCCTGAAGTGCAGTATCACCAGAGGGAGAGGACTATATAGTCTGGAAAAGCTTACTCATGCCACATTGATAACTATTGTACTGGAGAGCTCCTAGTCCTTCCCAGGACTAATGGAAAGGATTCTATGATGGCAGCAAATTAGGCTGAATAGCTAACACTTTGTAGAGTTGAATTACAATTTTTATTGAATCAGAGAAGTGACCAGAATGCACAAATATCGTAACTACAAGCTTATGGCAAGCCATTTGGTGCATTTTTACAGTAGGAAATATAAGCAGTTTCAGAATCACTAATTGCTAATTTACCTACAAAGATCTGTTTAATAAGAACAGTTCATAAAGCTACAGTCCTGGTGGCCTGGTGTCTTCCCATCACAGCTGAGAATGTTCTCTCTCTTTTTGTTTTTTTTTTTGAGGAAGATCAGCCCTGAGCTAACATCTGCTGACAACCCTCCTCTTTTTGTTGAGGAAGACTGGCCCTGAGCTGGCATCCACGCCCATCTTCCTCTACTTTATATGTGGGACACCTACCACAGCATGGCTTGCCAAGCAGTGCCATGTCCGTACCCAGGATCCGAACTGGTGAACCCCGGGCCACCAAAGCGGAACGTGCGCACTTAACCGCTGCACCACTGGGCCGGCCCCTCTTGTTATTTTTGATTCTTCTGAAATTCCACATTTGCTTTCTTCCCCACCACAGATACATGCTTTCTTCCCTTCTCCTCGCCTTTCTCCTTTCCCTTTGTTCTCTGTTACTTAAGTTCAGCCAGGATGACACTAAAGGTAGATGTGTTTCAGTTGCTTAAGCCAGAACTGAGGATTAGTTTGATATAGAATAAATATAACACAATTGGCTTTAGAGTTTATGCTTCCGTGAACATTGTAACTTAGTAATGTGACATGAGGGGCTTAAATCAGATTCTATGGGTCGAACTGCAACCTCAAGAAAGCCTCTGATTTGGCAAACAAAACATAGACCTGCAGACCAGGAAGGCTTCCTCTCAGAGGCTGGTCCTCCTAATTTTCGGTCTTACAGCCTTGAGTAAGTCATTTAGCGCTAACTTTGCTCATCTATGACATGGAGATAATAACTTCCTTGCACTATTGTTACGACAAAAAGAGATAATATGGCTTGTGTATGTTGGAACTCGTGGATAGTAACCATTGTCGGTCATACTCTTATAAAATTACTTCTATGGTAGACCAGCACCACATTTCAAATAAACAGCTTCCATCATGGAGAATTTACAAGTTGGGGGTTATTCACCCATTATTGCAAAATATTCCCCCTTTAGGCTTTTGTTTATAGGCTAAAGATAGCTGAAGCAAATAAGTTATTCTGGCCTAAGCAATTGAGTTAAATGCAATGATTCAGAGTTTGTGTACATTCTACATAAAACTACTCACGTTTGACATTCTGGTGGAGATTTGGTGAAACAACCACACCAGACACACACACACACAATGCTCACACAAGACTGCCCCAAATGATCCCATTTCTGACCTATCTTAATGTAACCTTTTCTTCTACTTGATCTGAAGTTCTCATTTAGCATCACTTCTCTATTAGACCACAGAAGGAAGAAAATGGATCCACAACAAACAAACACACACTGTTAAAATTTATTTGGCAGCTAGGACCTCAAAAGATAGAGATAGCCCCAAAATGGGCTTTTCTAGACTTTTTCCATTAACATATAAACAGGTATGGATTTATCAGATTAGTTAGTTATAAGGAAGTGCTGAAATGTGAGGCGGAAGAAAAAATTGGAATTGGGCATTGAAAAAAAAGGCATTAGCACAGAAGACAAACTGCCTCCCTCATTCTTACGCCTGAGGTAGTGAGCCTGTGAGCCTGAGAGCCTGAATCTAATGCTTTAGGCATTCGTTATCCACTGGTCCGCATTTTCTGTTTATAACTTTTCATACTATTAATATATGACTCAATAACAAAAGGTCATAAGGTATTTTGGCTAAAAAAATTCCCTCTGATAAAACAGAGTGTCCACGTTCTGATGAAATATTTCACTGAGTAGATAGAGTTTTTACATTAATGCTGTGACTGTAGGGGGAAAATGAGATACAGAAATAAAGTTATTATTTATTTATACTCCATTTTGTTCCAGAGAAGATTTAGAGTGGAAACTTAGGTAATTATCTGATTATGCAAGCAAAAACAACAGCAAAAAAAGTAAATTAATCGAGGTTTTAAGAAAAGAAGTCATATGTGTGTATGTATATGTGTGTGTGTGTATATATATATATATATATATATATGCAGTGTGTCTAATGTATTCTTGACTTCAATTTTAGCTTTTATTGCATACACTTAAGTTCCGAGAAACAAAATTGGATGAACAGGAACTGCTAGTAACATGGTAAATTATCTTCTGCTGTTATTTGAAGTATGTCCTCAGTGTATAAGTTGAGAGAAGACAGGGCTGTGGCAGGGTGAAGAACTTTTAGGGAGAGAGAAAAGTTCATCTTTTTTTCCTCTTCCTCTCGAGACCCATAGACAATATGTCCTCACAGTCTACATCTGTGCTGCCCAATACAGTAGCCACTTGCCACATATGGCCACCTACCACTTGAAATGTGGCTAGTCTAAAATGAGATGTGCTGTGTACGTGTCAAATGCACACCAGATTTCTAAGACTTAGCAAAATCTCGTTAATATTTTTGTATTCATTATATATGGAGATAATATTTTAAATGTATTGGGTTAAATAAAATGCTTATGAAAATTAACTTGCTTGCTTTTTGTTTTTAGTGTAGTTACTAGGAAATTTAAAATTAAATATGTGCCTCTCAATTGTTCCTTCTGATGTATTCTATTTGAGAGTGCTGGGCTAGACATACAATTTTAGCAGAGAACTCCATGAAGAGTTGTAAGCAAGTGATGGCTTTAAAGAAAGTCAGAACATTCTTGCTGTGGATTTGATGGAGGGCAAGATTCCAGCTTGGTGGGAGGCTGGACAGGAGGTTTTCTTCACAGCTATCATACAGATCCAATTAGCTAAGACACTTTCACCAGCTTTAGAACCCAGAATTAGCTACGTCAAGGAGAATGGAAAGGAATAATGTGGAACTTTGCTCCTTTCCTATTGTATGGGCATATCCATAAAAATGAAAGAAAAATTAAGCAAATAATTCCACTTCCAGTTGCTACTTCGTTCTTCAGAGAGAATTTATTGTGCCTGCGTATTATTATATTTATTTATTATTGTTGACTTTTTCATTCTAGATAGAAGTTGCCATTCTATTGGTTCAATGTCTCCTCAAAGAAATTGTGGCTGAAAGGAAATAGTACTCCTTTTGCACTGAACACAACTGTTTTGTTTGGCAGACAGACAAGAGTGTTTATTTCCTGTCCCAGATGTACCCTCACTTGATGACTTAGTCACTTAACTTCTCTCAGCCTCGTTTTCCTCACGTGTTCCAAACTCAAATATTTGATAATTCTGTGAGACATACTGGAGCACCTTTGTGCCCATTTGTCACTCACTTCTGCCTTGTTCAGTGCAAGGGCGTCCGTGCAAATCTGCCCAGCCACCTATTTCTGCTTGTTCTACATCTTAAAACCAAAACAACAGTGGGGATCTAATTCACTCAGAGGTTTTGTGATTGAGGAAAGCATGTCTGGGTGGTCTCTGATTTGCACCGCCCCCAAGCCCATTCTCTAAATTGGGTCTAAACTGGTTACTATGGCAACACAAGCTCTAGAAACTTGATATGTCTTCTTTAATACATCCTACTTTGAGAAACCTATAAAAACAATATTTCTGTGAGAGTCCAGGGTCCATTCATTTTAATTTAAGGCTGATGCCAGTTAGAAAAGAAATATCCATCAAAATAAAATTTTAAAAATATGTGTATACCTAAACCTTTAGGAAACAAGGCCCTGGGTACAGTAAGGAATAAGAAAGAACTCCTATATTAGAGAGTTACCTGCAGAGCTGTCAATCTACGAATGTTTGGCAGTGGGAAATTTCCTCAGAAAAGAGAAAAATCTCTGAGAGATTTAAAGATCCTATTGAAATTCACACTGTGAATTGCCATTCCCTACAAAGGCCCCTGAAGCTGAGACAGTGAATGAACACAAGTCTCCCTAACTGGGCCAGTGCTGACAGCCTCTGCACCTCTCTTCATATTCCAGCCGCCTCTCCTGTCAGCTGCAGAGCCTGTGGGACTCTCTGAGGCCCGGGGAGAGGCAGGCAGAAGGTTTTCTCAGGGCCTTGTGAACTCCTGACTGGGCTGCAGTGAAGATGTTCCTTCAATCAGATTCCCTCTGTGCTTAAAAAAAAAAACAAACACAAAAGCTGATTTCAGATTCACTTTAGGATTTAAAATCTATTATGTCTTCCAGTTGAGTTCTTTGCACACCTGAAACTCACTTCTTTTAATCACCTTCTACCAGCATTCAAGTACCACTGGTGGATTGACCAGCAAGATTGCTCTTGACGACTAATGCCGCCTGAGAGCAGCTGGCTTTTATTGCTTTCCTCATCAACTGTTTCTATTTTCAGCTCTCATCTGATTCCCTTCACATACACCCCCTTTGACGTTTCATCTCCCATTGGCCTTGACATATGTCTTTATACTCCTCATTTCATTGTTCAAAGTGTATGTGAAAGCACTGGATGGGGCGCCCAAAGATCTGAGTTCTATTCCTGGATTTCCTGCATTCTCTGTCCATGACCTTGAAAGGAAGTGCTTTGCTCTTCTTTCTCTTTGACCAGGATTTGGTAAAGATTAATGTGACATGATTGATTATATCTGAGATGACAATGAAATCGAGCAGTCCTGGGTCTTTGCAGAGAGCCCTCAGCTGGGGATGAGGAGATCTGGCTACTCTTGCTTGTCTCCAAACCTACATACAGACATGAAGCAAAAAATGGAGGACATAGTAGCAGTTGAGATAATATAAGAATAGATACACAAACTTAACCACAGCAGTCAAGATTAAACACGAGGCAGCATTGTAAATAAAAATTATATATATAATAAATAATTTGTATGGCATTTATGTATGATTTTACACATGCATTATCTCATTTTTAATGCTTTGATAGTTACTATTAGAAAGACATTGTTTAAAATATAGTCACAGTTCAAAGCCTCTGACCTGCCTGGCCAGAGTTCGTTCATTGAGGCTGAAGACGGGCAAGTATGATAATCCCTGGTCCCAGGGAAAGGCAGATGTGACAAACATCAGGACTTTGGAGATTATTCATCACTCAATGAGACATTACATGCAAACCTCTAAGCCAGCCTCCATTATGGATTTCTAAGCAACACTCTACAGCTACATACCAGGAATGACATCCCTGGGGACAAGAAAGTCATATAGGTTACAGATTATGTCAGGATATTTCTAGCCCACCTAACAGTTGCTGTAGGAATTGTCAGCTACATTCCTCCATAAGAACAATTACTAACATTCTGGAGCCTTAATTTTTTTTTTTTTTTCCTGTCATGCTTCCTGGAGGGAAAGTAACATCCTGCTCAATACAAACAGTTGTGTGCAAAATCTCTCTCTTTTGAAGTCATTTTGGAAGTATAGAACTCAAGTTTGTGTGTATGGCAGACCTAATTATTTCCTTTTGCACTGTGATTGTTGAAGCATCTCATTTTTGGAATAGATATGACTCTAAACAGTTGCCTTTAAAGTGAGTTTTGTCAATTCTGTATAAGAAATATTATTTCCCCATTATGTATCATTTAAATTAAGTTTAATTCAGCAATCATTTTATGAGGGCCTATTACATGACCAGCGCTGTGCTGAATGTATGGGCTTCAGAGATGAATGAGACACAGCTGTTGCCTTCAAGAAGCTAGCAATCTAGCTGGAGAATCAGACCTCTCAGAAATTAACTCTGGCAGAATGTGATAAATGCTATGATGGCTGTATGAAAAAAATAGGATAGAAGTGAAAGGGAGAGAGTAATTAATTTCACTCAGCTGGGTCAGGGAAAGCTTCGCAGAAATGAAATTGGAGCTGGGCTTTGAAGGATGTTTTAAGATTTTTTCCAAGAGCGAAGAGAAGGAGGAGGGCAGTGCAGGCAAAAAGGATACAGAGTGAAAGGCACAAAGATAAATTTCAGGGAGCAGTCATACAACAGAAAGAAAGAAAGAGAGAGCAAAAAGTGCTGTCACTGCAATGTATGGTGGAGAGGATTAGCAGGACAGAGGATTCTGAGCATCCTTGTCTGTGTCCTGTCACGTGGCAGCCAATGACTCTCTTAAGACAGAGGATGCCACATTAGACTGTTTTTACAACATGACTCTGATGGCTATGGAAAAAAAAAAAAAAAAACAGATTAAGAGAAGAGATTGAAACCTGAAACCAGAGGAACTAATCTGTAGAGGCAATGTGGATCTAAACTAAGGGAATGGCAGTGGGGATGAGGACAAGGAGAAAGGAAGGTAAGAGACCTCTGAGGAGTAGTGTGGGGAACACTTGGTGACTGACTGGACCGGTGAGTAAGAGAGATGCAGGCATGGGATGAGTTCTCAAAGATTTCCTGCCTTGGATGATTGAGTGGATGAGGATGTTTTTGACAGAAATTGAAATGGCTGGAGGAGAGAATACTCACATTTGGAGAGAAGAGACATTTAATTTAGCTGTGGATATTTGCAGTTTAAGATGTTTGTAAAACATCCAAGTAAGAGATCCAGTAGGAAGGTGTAGAATTCAGGAGAAAGGGTGGGATCAGAGGCACAAATTTGGGAATCATCAGCACATAGGTGGGGGTTGCAACTCTAGTAGCAGATTGCATTACCAGGGATGACCTTCCAAAAGTAAAAAGAGATAAAAAGATATCAGGACTCCAAGAACTCTGGTATACGTCACTATTTGAGGGCCAAGTAGAGGAAGAGGAGGATGGGAACATGATGCCAAAGAGGAATCAAACAGAGAGAAGAAAAATCTCAGAAAAATGATGATCATTGAAGCCAGTTAAAGAGTGCATATTACAAAACTGGAATGCAAGGCAAGTGAATTTATTTTTTATTTAGTCAAGGCAGCTAAGATAACCAAGGCAGTGTGACTTCGGGAGAGGGGAATGGCCCAGATGCAGACAGACCTGGATTCTATTCCTCAGTTAACCATTTATTCTCTGTGGGATCTTGGGAAGTGGTTTCTCCTCTTCAGCCTCAGTTTCCTCATCTGCAAAGAAGCATTTGTCATGAGGATGAATTGAAAAAATGTGTATAAAGCACCAGGAAAAGGTGACATACAGAGTAGACAGTTGACAATTGTAGTTCCTTCTAGGATCAGGCAGACAGCCGAGGTTGTGGTGAAAAGCAGGTGGGTCTGATCATTGAGGTCAGGGAAAAACTGCAAAAGAATCCTGGCAAGAGATAGCTAAGTCCTTGGGGCTTCAGGAAAAAGCAGTAAGACAGAGGGCTGCTTCTTCTGCTTTTAGTTGGTGAGGGCGCCCTCTGTGGTCAGTCTATGTACCAGAGTGTGGAGTATTTATTGACTGTATGAGCCACAGTGCATGTGTATGAGCCATGTCAGCACCCCAGAGGTGTTGAAATGTGACAAGTCAGCAAGTGTGATTGAAACACTCAGGGCCCAGTGTTGGGCTAGCTACTGGGGGACACAGAGAAATTAAGGTGGGGTCCTGTCTTTGAAGAACTTAGAACCTGGTGGGAGAAAAGATGCACTTACAGACAACATTAGGAAATTATACCAAGATCAGGGATTTATATATAATAGGAAATTAGGAATGAGGGGGAGGAGGGTGAGAGATAGGAGGCAGACTGAAGACTACCTTAAACTTGAGGAAGAAAATTTCCAACAGTTCAGAGGAAAAGATAGATGTACCTCCAGTTCAGAGACACTAAAATGGTAGCCCGTATAGGAGCGTCTAAAATTCATATTCTAGTTCCATGATCACAAATATTCCAGTGAAGCAGAAAGTGAAGGCATCAAAAGAAACCAAAATGGCAGATCTCCCTTCCAAAGGATCTACTTGGCATTGCCTCTTTTTGTCCTGATACCAAGGTCAAGTGGCCTCCTGCTCTTCCTCCCTGCCCCCTCCCTCCTGTCTCCATCATTTCAGACTTTATCTGGTTCTTTTAATGACAGAGCTTCCTTCTCAATTCAAAGAAACTTAAAAAAAGAAGGAAAGAAAAGAACAGAAAAAGAACAAAGAACATCCAAAGCTCAAGAGAAGAGTCTGATGAGGTGCCATTTGCAGAAATAAGGAGCCACCAAAGCTTTGGAGGCCATGAGCCACTTGTAGCTCGGAAGTGAGCCTGAGTGGGTGCAGCTGCAGGGGACTAGCGTCTCCCCATGCACTTCACAGCACTTTGAGAGCAGGTGGGAGATACACATAAAATGGGAGGGGCCCCATCTCCATGCCATGGGGTGCTCAGGCCCACTGAAAGGAGAATGCTCCTGCAGCATGTCATGTACAGTGTCTTGAGGTCAGATTAGGGTCAATTTAGTCCCCATTTTATGACACAAATATTTGAGGAGCACATACCCAGGATGTATGGGCCCTATGAGGACTAGCACATATAGATACCCCAGAGTGATCAAATGAGCTGGTGTGGAGCAAGCAGTGGTTTGAATCCCCCTTTACAACCTTCTAGCTTTATTTCTCTAGAAAAATTAGTCTATCTCTTCAAGACTCAGTTTCCTCATCATTTCCTTTCTTATGTAAAACATTGTCATAGGGCTTGTGTAAGGATTCTGTGAGCTAAAACATGTGAAGGTGCCTAGCACAGAGATTGACATATGGTAGGTACTTAATAAATATTGATTGATATAATGTGAAATAACTCTTCTAAGATCTTGCTGTGCTGACATTTGTTGCCTGGCTCATGTGTCCATCTAAATGCCAGTGAATCTCAGATTTCAATCCATAATCTAGACTTATTTCTCAGGTCCAGATTTATATATCTCACTATCTACTAAACATCTTGCTGGAATATCTAATAAATACCTAAAACTTAAAATGTCAAAACCTGAACAACTGACTTCCTCAAGCCTTCTCCTTCCATATAGCTCTCCATCTCAGTTGGTGGTAAATCTATTATTCCAGTTGAATAACCCCCAAAATTTCAGGATCTCTTACTCGCACCCCCCACCTGTGAGAGGTACTACCTTATATCGTTGCTCTGCCTTCAAGGTATATCCAGAATTTGGCCACGTTTCTCCACTTTTACTGCTATCATCTTTATCTGAGCAACTGTGCACACTTGTCTGTAGTGCTGCAAGGGCTTCCTACTGGAGTCCTCTGCTTAACTCTTGGCTCTATACTTATTCTCAACAGAACAGTCAGAGTGATCCAATTCAACATGCAAGAGTATAAAATAATCATTTTAGATCCTAATTTAAGCTCACAGATATATCCTCTACTTTTTGTTCTCTTTCTTTCATTCATTAATTCTTTTGTGAAGCCAAGAATGAGTGAACAGAGTTATACAGAAATCCAAGGTGGTATAGGTTTTCCTAAGAAGATCTGAGAAAAGGGGCAACATAATTACAATGGAATGTTGCAAAAAGAAAGTCAAGAGGCATGAAACCTAAGAAAGGATCACTGAATTAGCTCCTCTGGAATTACCAGTAACTGTGAAAAATGCAATCTCAAGGGAGAAGTGAAGAGACATGAGTTTATGAAGGTTTACAGGGTGTGTGACTGGAAATGAAAGAAAACTGTAAATTGTTTTTCTACAAGCTGGTGGTAAAGGGAATGGTAGTTCAAGTACACACTGAATGAGCTGGACTACCAGCATCTTCATAAAAAATGTGACTATGGATAATTGCCAGCAGTGTCAGGACTCTCCAAGCTTTGCTTGCTACCCTAAGTTCCAGAGTTCTTTATCCTGTTTCATTCTATCCTCTTCCTATGTTTGTATGCCTTAGTGAGACTATCTGCCTGTGGTTTATTATTCATTTTGTCTCCAGAATCACCTGGGTTCCATTTTGTGCAGCCTGTATATGAGGTCCACTCACCATGTGTCACTCCACTCCTCCCCTTAACACCCATAACCAGCCCAGGCACCCAAAACATCAACCCTTGTCCATTGCCCTAGACTCCTGCTTGTGGAAGAATTCAATCAGCTGGAAGTTAAGGGAATAATTGAGGTTATATCATTTGAGATGTATGCAACCAGTAAGCAGAAGGAAGTAGCTGACAGAACCTAGGAGATGGAAGATTCGAGGAGAGAGTTATTGACAAAAGAAGATGATAAGGAGAAATGGAGGATGGGATCAGGAATGCAGGTGGAAACTGAACATGATTTCCAGAAATTCCATGCATTTTATTATTTGTGAGCTTGAACTGCAGCAGGGAAGGTAGCTCTTAAAGACCCCTTAGCCAAATCTCTAAGGTCTCTCCAGCCGTCAGAGCACCCCTTCAAGACCATACACCCAATCCTTTGACCTCTCTCCTCCCTCACTGCCCCTCCTCCTTCCTGCTACCTGCCTCAAGTTTATCTGGCTGGACTGTGGCTCAGATTGTTCTTCTAATTGGAAGCAGGAGGTTACCAAAGCCCCAGGTTCAGTAACACAGAGGCTTTTTGCAGTTTCTGTTTGCCATGCCATTAGTGGCAGCCTCAAGCTGAGCTGAAGGCATTCTAAGGCATCCTTGTTCCTCTCCTAGAAATATTTTAAATGTGGGCAGAGGTGAGAAAATGATATCTTTTTTTCTCTACCCCCAAACCAACAACTTTTCTTTTCACAGAAACCGAGTTTCAGAAAACTAAACAAAGAATAGCAATTCCCCTTTGCTGCTACTTCTGGACCATTTTTTGGCCAAGACGTTGCCTAAAGCCTCCTGTGATTATGAAATACCTTTCAAGCTGAAAGTCTTGTTTCTTTTTCCTCTTCCTTCATTAACTGATTGTTGCCGCCAATATAATTTTGTTCTGGACACACTTCTACAAAAGACACTTGAGCTTCCCTTCCCTCTCTTCTCAATGAGCACTTCCAGTAAATGCTATAATTAAAACACACGAATTAGCTTCATCCAAAATCATCACATCTCAAGATTCAAGTTTAAAGGTGCCAAGCTTTACAATTAGAAATTGTTCCCCGTACTGTTATGCATTTCTCAATCCTATTTTTGGTGTGAATTACAGTTTAGACCAAAGTACAAACCTCACCACGCTATAAGAAGCTGTGAATGAGGTTGCCTTTTTTTGGGGACTGTCCATGGTATTCTATGTATGGTAAATTTCCCATAATTGGATTGTATTTTTCACCCATAGGAAATAGCTACTTCTCCTGGAAATCCCCTCAAGTCATTAGCTGTCCCATTGATAAAACTCTTTTTTTATACCACCCACTTGGAGTCTAGTAACCCTGGGCATGCAACTATTTATCCTTTGCCTGTGCTGCTGTGCTTAATGGGTACAGAAGCCTTACTAATGTATTGACAAACGTGCCCCATATGACCAAGTTCTTCATTAACGACATGCTATTGGACAATTTGTTGTCTGTTGAGAGGCAACGCCATTTCTTTGAAACCTCAATACAAAACTGAATCAATATAAACTCTCTGCATTTGCTGAATTTATAGTTCCAGTTGTGTGTGTGTGATAATAAAGACTGCTCATGGAAATGCTTTAAACCCTTGATTCTGTTCTAATAGTTGTGAGGTGGATGATTACTGGCACAGACTCATTTTTCATCTTCTCTGTGAAAATATAGTAGGGAAGGACTATTTTATGGCAATATGCTACAGAATAAATGCAGGAAATATCAAAGGCAATTAAGGCAACAGGATATAGACAAGGTGGGCAAGGTAAAGAGTGGGAAATGGATGGAGATTCTGCAGAAATAGCCATGGAACTCTCAGTTGAGCCAAGACACTTCAGATATGGTGCTTCTGGTGGGGGGCAAGATCAAGAGGCTTACCTTTCATGAAATGCCCCAAACACTATAAAGATTTAGAGAAAATATGAAAGGTTTGGAAAAGATGTTTCTTACATTTCATTAATTCAGATCTCTAGTTTGAAATTTGTTACCAGAGCATTAAAAAAAAAAAAAAAGGTGGTTTAGAAAATTAATACTGTAAACAAGATTATCAGGGGACCTTTTATAAATTTTTCAAGATAATGGTTTGTAAGGATTTTTTGCATATTCATAGTATGGAAATTCAACTCCTGATTAAAAATGAGGCTTCTCTATATAATAAACTGAATTAAAGCAGAGTCTCTGCTTTGGAAATACTTTGGTAGTCATTAATTTGAATTATTATGAGTTCCTATAGACCAAAGCTGCTTTTAATTTTTAAGGACATAACTAATTTAGACATTAACTGCTTTTGACAGGCTTCCCCTCCTGAGATCGAATTTACGATTCTAAACTTTTTTTTTCATTATTATTGACAACTTAATTATCAATTAATATTTATCAATTCCACTAATGTCCGTGTCATTGCTCATTTATTTAGCAAAGAAAGCTTGATATGGCTTATCACACTTAAAACTTATTTCAGAGTGTTTACAGATTTTAATTAAAGTCTCTTAATTGGTGTTGAGTATTGAGTCCTTCTATTTTTTTTTTAAATGTGGTTTGATTTTTGGCTTCTCCATAACTTTCTTACTTAAAAATAAGAATTTAATTTTTAAAACATTTATGTATTTATATTACATTCAGGTATAAGCCCCCCCTCTTTCAGAAACTCTAGGGTTCGTTCTGCCAAACATATAAATTAAAAATGTAATTTTTAACAAATTGCATTATATTCACACTGGAATACTCTGAAGCAATGACAACCATCTATAACTACATACAATGATGTGAATAAGTCTTGCAACATAATATTGAGGGAAAAAAACCCAGATTCCATTTATTTTAGTACATAAACGACAATTAATCTATGCTGATAGAGTAAAGAGTAGGGTGTGATGACTACAAGGAAACATGGGGGGGGCTTTTAGTGATGGTAATGTTCTGTTTTCAGATCTAGTACTGTTTACGTAAGTGTGTCAAGTTTGTGAAAATGCACGAAGCTATACAGTTATCATCTTTGCATGTTTGTGTATGATATGCTTTAATGAAAACATTTGAAATATGATTTTAGTACAAATGCAAAGATTTCTGATTTTGTACACCACGTCAGCTCTCTTAGAACTTGGTTCAGATGCCATTAAGAATTGGGAAAATAAGGAATAGGGTATCATTGTTAGACGCCCTTTTCTTTATGTGTCTGGGGACTTGTTAGAGAAAATAGTTTATACATTTAATAGATGTTGTGAAGCAAAAATAGAAACATATCCCACTTGTCTCTTGCCATCAAATCTTGATTATTTTGACCTCTCTCATCTGAAATGAGGTTATAGCCCCTCAAATGTGCATCTTTCCTATTAAAATATATTCACTGGGAAAATGTAATTATCAGATTTAATTAATATTTCCTCATTATTTTTGACAAATTTAGAGTTCATTGATTTGAAAGGAAAAAATATCTTAAATAAACACAATTAACATAGTTGTATATACATAGACTTATTATTTACAATCATATCTCATATGTCGATAACCTGTTATATATAAAACTTGGCTTTGACCTAATTCCAGTCTTGGTTTGGTGTTTGTTTTTAATCTTGAGCATCATAAATTATTCTTTTACGTGACCGCATTTATTGAGTGCTCTTTACTTCGGGGAGAAGGCTGGATTGAGCAGTTCAAAGACCAGGGTCTTGATTGAGAGCTCCAGCAAGGACAACGGAGAAAACAGTAGCCAGGATACAAACTTCTCATGCATGTCTCTGCACTTGTGTGTCATCTCTCTAAGAGCTTCATTGAAGAAAGTCTTATCTAAGTTTCTTAGGAATAAGTGTGCTCAAAGAGAGCAGAATTGCCAGTTGCTCCTGGTTGCTAACCTCCAGGGTCATTTAAAATCCCCAATAGGACACAGAATATCAAACAGGTGATTTTCCACAGTTTCTCCATTCTCAGCTGTGCTAATTCAGGGCAGGGTTGGGGGGGGGGGGGGGGTGCACTACATTGGTCAGATAACTGAGAGAAGCTGCTTCCAACCAGATTTGCTCCACACACTAGCCACAGGGTCTTTAACCAAAGCTCGACATGTATTTCCCCCTATGCTTAAAGAAGACAAGATAAGAAATTAGCAAATAATCTGTAATCACTAAATCCATCTATAATCATTACATGCAAAACACCTACGCCTATAATCAGTATAAAATTTGCAATGCCTGCCTTTCTATTGTAGTGCATTCATTTTGTTGGTTGGTTGGTTTTGTTTTTTGTGAATTCTTAATCCCCACAAGTAAATAGCCAACAAATAAAATGACTATGTTTTAGTTAAATGGCCATCATTTGGAAGCAGTGGAATCTACATCAGAATCATATATCCAGACACAGGCCTAAAAACTTGTAAATACATGATGTCTTATTGAAAAAAAAGTTTCTTCAAATTTTAAATAGTTCAGTATTGGATTTTTTTGCTATTATATTTGTTATTAAATTTTAGCTATTATCCTAATTGAAATAAATAAATGTGCGTAAGACACATGGTCTAACAGCTCAAGTTCATCAATTACAAAAGTTGAGGTCAACCTTCTGTCTTCAATTTTCAGTCATCAATTATGTTGCATTTACAGAGGTCTGTAATTAGGCCCTGTGCAAGGTTCTGACAGAATTTAAGTGTTTTCTTTTATGCAAGAGAATCTTCACTCTGTTTAGGTCAACTGGGTTATCAATATCTGAAAGAAAAGCAAAATGAAAAGGCCAAAAGTGGGAAAGACAACTGTTTATGAAATTGTTTTATTTCTTACTTGTTACTTTATTATCTAGGCCAGTGTTGGAATGGATGTTCACGTAGATTCAGATTCCTTTAAGTCTCATTCTTCTGCCATTACGGGGCCTTCAGTCTTGGTTCTAAGTTGCCCCTCTAGGACTCCCACTGAAGACTTAGGCAGTACCCCGTGTTTTTAACATCTCTCAATTTACAAAGCCACCATGTGGTCTGACAAGTTAAAGTAACATAATAGCTACTAAGGTGCTACCTCATTACATCTCCTTGATGGGTATTTTAATGTGATTTTATTAAAACAATGGTTTAAAGAAGTAACTTTAAATAAAATTTTAGGTAGCTTGGTATCTATTCAGAGAGTATTTTTAATGCAGGCACCGTTTCAGGCAACTCAGATCCCAACATGTACATAACTGGGTTCTGTCTAGGCTAGAGCCAATCCAGCATATTAAAAATTTAATCCTGATTCCATTCATCATCATTAACTCCAGCAATTGGCCAACATATTTAAATGAAGCAAATTTTGAAGATTTAGGAAGCAACTAGCAGATCTTCAGACATCAAGAATAATATCCACAGTTTAAGAAAATTTGTGTCGACCCAATTACAAGGAATAAAAACGTCATGAACCACATCATTTCATATGAAGTATTTTATTCATCCTCAACCCCAAAGCTTGCAGCTGCTTAATGGACAAAACGAATTCAGATTTATCATCAACAAATGAAAGTATTTTCCCAATCACTTAAATGACTCCTTCTCACAAATTGAGATTTTAGTGAGACCCCATCTTTAATAATAGAAAAGAGACCTTTAAAGTATTCCTCTTTGGAATTCCTCTTTGTGTTCTGGGTGGACTGATCGCTGGACTAATGTCTCTGCTTGTGTGTGGAGAACTGGATGTATTTCATATGTTTATTTCTCTGAGATTTCCATTTTGACTCTATCTCTTATGCTCTAGTTAATGGGTACTTAAAGTGGTACCCATTTTGCTTTATTACTTTAATTTCTTTAAAAGTGAGTTCTTTTCCTCCTCTATTTCCAGTTCAAAGGCAGCATGGAGTCTTAATAAACTTCAAATGTATTTGGATAGCTGGTAAATTTAATGATCTCATCAACTTAAAAAATAGCAAGTAAAAAGTAAGTGATCTTGAGAATAATTAACAGGGCAATTATGGGAGAGGAGAGTATTACACAGAATAAATGGAGGTGCCCTTATTTCTGTCAAAATTTCCGTTGAGAAAATATAATTGTTGTTTTGTTTTTGTTATTCATAGCTTAAAATGTACTCCACATATATAGTACATTTTATATTAGCAATTGAAAATAATTTACAAATGCAACATTACTATAACTGTCCTCTTTAGAGCTCAGTAAACCAGGAAGCAAATGTTTGCAACTGGAGTTGGCAGTGAGAGAAACTAAAGTGAAAGATGGATTCACAGCAGTTTAGTGATAGCTGGGGAATAACTGCTATGGAAGGGATCATGTGTCTTTAAATGAGATCAGTAATGATAAACAGACTATTTTATTTTTCTATAAATGTCTGTAGTTTTATTCCAAAGTATGTTAATATGATAAATTAGAAAGGATGTATATTGGGACCAGCCTGGTGGCATAGCGGTTAAGTTCACATGCTCTGCTTTGGTGGCCCGGGGTTCACCGGTTTGGATCCCAGGTGTGGACCCATGCACTGCTTATCAAGCTATATTGTGGCAGGTGTCTTGTGTGTAAAGTAGAGGAAGATGGGCAAGGATGTTAGCTCAGGGCCAATCTTCCTCAGCAAAAAGAGGAGGATCTGCCGTGGATATTAGCTCAGGGCTAATCTTCCTCAAAAAAAAAAAAAAAAGAGTAGAAAGGGTATGTATTTCCTTTGTCTAATGCATCTTTATTCTTAGCATATTCTTAGCATAAGTCTTCAGTGTTACACTAAGAGTAAGAGCTCGAAAGTTTCTGCCCCCGAGGACAGGAGTAGTTTATCTGGCTTTGTTTAGAATTGCCAAGTGGATGATTACAGTGAAAACTATTGTTCAACCTTTAGGTGATTTTAATATTGTTTCAAAATTCTTTACAAATAATCCCCTTATTGCCTGCACCTGGAGGAGAGTGCTCCCACGGCGCTGTCCTTGGCCCATCACTGACAAGGCCGACTTCTCTTGAGGGACAGGGTAAGTTGTGAGAAAAGTGATATTTTCCCTGTTTTACAGATGACAACACTGATGTAGAAAATGGCAATTTTTCACATTTCATAACTTGTAAGTGGCAAATGCCAGTATTTTGATTCCAGACTCCACTGCTAAGTGCTACAATCGACTGTCCACGTGACCATGTGGCGAGCTCACGCTGAGTTGCATCTATTTGATCACGTTCAGCTAGTGTTAGTCTGATTGTCCATCTTCTTTCTGAACTAATGTCTTAGAATTAGACCCAAATGTCGAAGTGGAGGCAAATTACAAACCCCAGTATATATATAATATAAGTTCATACACCTGATTTACCTGATTTTCTAATCCTTGTCACTTTTTTTTTAACATCACTCAATGGGATCCCTAATCCCTTTCCTTTTTATCACCAATTCATTAGTATAATAAGTTGGGTAGGGTATACACTGCATCGGAGTCATATAATCAAGCTCTTCTGTCAGGTGAGGTCAGATGATCTCAGAGTTTAAAATTACCCCAACAAATACTCAGAGATACTGACAAGTAGGCATTTTATTGCGTAGAGAATTGCCACAACTTATAAGGTTTGTCAACTTGTTTTCTGAATCAGGCTTTAGGGCATATATAGGAGGAAGAAAATGGTTTGTTTGAGCTTCTGGGATATAGTAATTACACAGGTGGATTCAACTATAATCTGAGTCTTTTCATTGCTTGCACAGCCATTACTGCCAACTAGAGGCACTGTGGCTGAGGAGGTTTTGTGACAGGCTCGGTTTAGTGAGGCATAAATCTGGTACTGGAGCAATTGTTTTAGATTCAGTGTAATATAAGAATGGCAGGAGTTTTAGAATTGTCATTTTTCACCATAAACTTGGTTTCCTTCAAATTGTACATATGCTACCATGTACCACTTTACATAATTTGGGCTACCATTTTCATATTCTCATTATCATTATTATCAACATGTTTTATCCTTTTTTCTATGCTTTAAACTTCTGCTATTCTGTATTTTTCTTTCTATTAGATCTCTTAAGATGTCTTGAAAATCTAAAATTGAATAACATATATGCTTTAGATAAAATATTTAAGTTCCTGGTTTAATTGATTATGTGGATACTTAGGTGGTAAGAAAGTTAAAGATTGTGATTCAAATTTATACTAGTTCATGCATTTAGCATTTATTGAGCATCTCCTGTGACCCAGGTACTATATTAGGTATTACAGGTACAGAGCTAAAGATAGACTCTTTTCACAGAGCTCACAGAGAATAAAGTGGAGAGAAGCCACTAGACAGAAAATAAATGTGGCATGATAAGTGCTATCATCGAGGCAAGCAGCACAAAGTTTCCTGGATACTAGGACATGAATTCAAAATGGTGTCTTGGATTATATTTTGATGTAACTATGTGAGAAAAAAAGTTAATGCACACTTGTCCATTTGGTATGTTCTCGTGGTTTTCTTATCACAAAGGACAGAATATAGGGTCTTTGTAGCCTTACCTATAGCCAGGTCTAAGGCCTGAGTGAGCAGGGGAACTTCTGTATTCCTCTCAGAGTTCCTGTTGAGGCACTCAGGAGCACGGGCTTTCCATTGTTTAGAAGCTGAACCCTGGAAAGAGGAGCATAAAAGTATGGTAGAGTTGTAACCCGGATGTTAGCAGGGGAGAGAGGAGTCAATGAGACCATCAAATGGTCTGAAGATGCCATAGTATATGAAGGAGCAGTTACTGCCCAGTATCACTAGTGTCTACACTCATGTTTCTTTCCTTTTCTGCAGAGAGTGGATATGACTGTTGGCTTTTGCAACTTATGAGTTGAGTAACTCAGATCCTTTCTCATCCATATGCATAACACTAGCATAGACATTAATTTCCTTTTTTTCTAAATGATATTTTCTTCTTGACTGGCTTTAATACCTAAAGTTATCTTTACCTGTATGGTAGACACTATGCAACACTTGGTGCCAGAGGCCTGGGACCATTAAGATGGCTGCCATCATTGCTGCCCTAGGCACTTTCTATTGCTGACAGTACTATTTTTCCTTTCAAATTTTATCCTATCAGCAGGACTTGTCCTGGCATTGTTTATGGCAAAGACTACTTGTATAGCACTATTTCTACTCCAACTTTGGCCTTTTGGCACAAATGTAAGCCATCTAAAAGCACATTATTTTAATTATTAGGATTCCTGTTAACTTTAAATGTCTAAATATGCTTTTTTAATACCCTCGATATCCCAAAGTTTGTTTTTGATTGTATATTGTCTGTTTTTTTTAAAGCATCAGTAGCTAGCTCCTATCTTTTCCTGACTTTATGAGTACCCTTTCCTTCTATTTCTTTACCACCACTATAATAAAATAGATAAGAAAAATGAGATTTCAACTTGGTCCTTGATGCCAAACATAATTAGTTTTAAAAATGATCCAGATGTTCTAATGATGTTCCACTATCCCTTTCCACTTGGTTTATAAGCATAGATCAGATTTTATGCCTTGACCCTGTGTTTTGTTACTTTACTTTAACTTAAATTTCTTGACATTTCATTATATGAAGTATTATTTTTTGTCGCCACAATTCCATTTCACAGTATTGAGATTCTAAAGACCTAGCAGAAAAGAGATATATCAACATGAAAGAAGGCCATAAATAGGTTTGTGCTCATGGTGGACTATTATCAAAAGCAATTGTGTAGATGTATAGCCAATATTGCTATAGTCATAGTGGAGCCGGGCCTCCTAATCTTCAACTTGAAATAATTTTTTTTTCCTTTCCTAATACCAAGTCTTGCTGATACCAACCTCGTATAATATCTTCTTTGCTAATATTGATTGTCTTACATTTTTAATTGAAGGCTAAGTCACCGTCATTTTGTAGCAGGTGATAGGTATACAACATATAAGATGTACAGGTTATGTGTCTGATGGATATGACTGCTGTGGCCGTGAAACTATTATAGAGATGTAGTCACACATAGGTTACCATCAGAGGATTCCATGTGAACAAACCAGGGATATCAGAGTAAGAAACCACACAGTGCCTGCAGAAATATAGGTCACTTCAGAGCATGATATAAATGTATTACAAAGTGAGATGAATTTCCTTTTTTCATTTTTCAGTCACTCTTGAATATCGATTTTTTCCCCCTGCAGCTCTTACTTATATCCTCTAACTTCCCCACAGCTCCTAACAACCTCCGATGTTTAAGGGGAAAAAAGGACATTTGTATTTATATGTGTGGATGAATGTGACTATATGCATTATATAGAAATATGTATAGTTTTAATATTCATACTTGTACACACAGAGACATTTGCATATTCCTTGCTGCAGCCTCTGCTAAACATTAGCTTACTTTAAAACCCAGTTGATGTGTTCAGTGTTACTTCTCATGCAGCAAGAATCTCAGCAGGTTGTTGGGAAATATTTGTTTAAAATGTTTTCCTTCTAGAGGGGCTGGTGTTCTATTCTTTTTGCCATTTCACATCATGCCATTCTTTCAAATTATCCCACTGGCACCCATTGGGTCACTGTAGGCACATGGTTGAGAGCTGGAAAATAATTGTGATTTTACCATCTTCTCCTAACAGAGTATACCCTCAGGCCAAGTGGTAAAATACCACCTCCGCCAGCCCCGACATCCATCACTGTAATGAGCTACAAAATCAATCTGTAATTGACAAAAGCATTTTTAATCAAAGTATGAGGCATTTAAAGTCTCCAGACACTGCCTTTTTGTCTTACGTCAGTATTTACTTTATAGCAGGATGGTAGACATTTGATTTTGTTCAAGAGCATGAATTATTTCTGTAAAGGAACAAAGATGTGCATTTCAGAAAGACCCTCACACCCACGTCCCCCCCTCTCAAAAGTAAAGTGGCATAATCCCTGAGATGTGTCATGAAACATCAAGTCAGGAAGATCAGGCTCTACCATTTTAGAAAAAGGGATTTATTCTTTTGAATGATTGCTGATACTTTCTACCTATTATCTCTCCACTTGAAATTACTCTTCTTTGACTCAAACTCACCATATATGCAGAAACTGTAATCCGAAAGGCTACTTCTTTTGTATCCACCTCTCAGTTGCTTACATCTGTTCTTAAGAATTTACAAGCATCACAAAACATTCCTCTTGTTAGTACTGTCCTTTCTTGGTCAAGTTAAACTCTCCAAAGTGTAATATTATGTGGACATTTAGGATGATTAGACATTAAAAGTTTTAATATGTTTCCAAGTAGTGGGAATTATAGCCAAAGGCAAAATATTTATAGGGACATGCCATGGCTTTCTGGGCATGAGTTCCTACATTTTTATGGGATGTGCTCCAGATGTTTAGTATCAGCTGTTCAATTTGGGAACCACATTAGTATCATGTGTTGAAAAGCAAGGACCTTGCATACCGAGGCACTCCCTGCATCTTTTGAATACTTTGGCTTTGGTGTGTATGTGTGCAAGAGAAGCTCCATCACTATCTGGCACAGGCAATAGAGTATTTTCAAGGAAAATTATTCAAAGATTGCAAGAATAACTGAACATAATGTACATAGTGTGATGTTCTCATCTGTGGATTTCATGGTTAATTGTGTGTGTGTGTTGGATGAGTCAGAGCTGGTCTTGCATAGATCAACTTAAAATCTTGCAAATCTTGTCTAAATGACTTTCACATTTCTAGAACCTTAGGTATTAACTATTTTCAACATTTATTCACTGCTCACTTGTTTAGAATGTGTTACCTGTATTTTAATTAATGAATATTGCTGATAATGTAACATTACCAAGTGCTTACTCAACGTCAAGCACTATGCTAAGTACTTTACATATCTCATCACGTACAATTTTCTCAACAATTCCTTGAGCTAGAGCCTATCTTTACTCTTACATCATAGGTGTGGAAATTGAGGGTTGGAGAAGTGGTGTAATATGTCCAAGGTGACATAGCTTCTAAGTAGTGGAAATACAGTTGAACATAGGCCATGTGAATCCAAGGCCCAAACTCTTAATCCCTAACACTGATGGAGCACTAGTACATGTATCAACGCATGTTATTCATCATGTTATACCTTATTGCTGGTTTCAAGCAAGTCTGTTCTCAGTTATACATTTTCTTGACTTTTGTCTGATGAAGCACCACCCATTTTACTTAAACTTGTTTGTTAGGATGTCAATAAAGAAACTATTTTACATCTTTGGTTTTGGTTGGGTTTTACAACCTAGCTGAGTAGACATTAATTATTAAAATTGAAACTATGTTGCCAGTTCAAGTGTACTAATGGTGATGCTTTGGGTCACTTGACGCTTTTGCCAAGAAGAGAAATCACGTTAAGAAAAATTACATTAGACCACGAAATCTTAACTTTTCCTTGAAAAGAAGCAGCAGTTAAAGGGGGTATACATGAGGATAGAGTTAAGGTAAATAATACCTTTACTTTGATAGCTAATCTTTAACTTGTTTTGGGGCAGTTTGGCAAGTTTTAAATGAAAAACAAGAATGAGGATTTCCTTCGATCTATGAGATGCACTTAGTGACAGCTTTGGTCTGGGAGTTTATGTCATAGAACCCCTTATTCTCACTGACATAGCCATTGCTTCTTAGGAGATACTTATTTTTCAAAATATGTTATTTTAACTAATATATCTTATAAGTGCAGTATGAGTAATTCACACACAATTATCTGCTCTTCAAAATTCCTAATTCCTGCACATTCAATAGAGTAACAAATACCACATTCTCACATTGGTGAAAATTTATTTATTCAGACATTACATTTAGGAACAAAAATATACCTCTCGAGTATTTGTAATGCATTTGGAAATGTAGTGAGTGACCCAAATACATAAAACTTGCTAATTACTATTTTAAAGACTGAGCTTTAAAAAAATTTTTTTAACCAGGAAATGAATTTTTTATTGTGATAACATTGGTGTATAACATTATGTAAATTTCATGTCTACATAGTTATTTATTTTGGTTTCTGTGTAGATTACATCATGTTCACCACTCAAAGACTAATTACAATCCATCACCACACATGTGCCTAATCACCCCCTTCTACCCTCCTCCCTCCCTCCTTTCCCTCTGGTAACCACCAAGCCAGTCTCTGTTTCTATGTGTTTGTTTGTCATTGTTCTTACCGTCTACTTATGAGTGAGATCATTCAGTATTTGACTTTCTCCCTCTGCTTTATTTTACTTAGCATAACATCCTCAAGGTCCATTCATGTCTCATCATTTCTTATGGCTGAGTAGTATTCCATTGTGTACCCATACCACATCTTCTTTAACCATTCATCCCATGATGGGCACCTAGGTTGGTTCCAAGCCTTGGCTGTTGTGAATAGTGCTGCGATGAACATAGGGGTGCATGTATCTTTATGCATTCGTGTTTTCATGGTCTTTGGATAAATACCCACCAGCGGAATACCTGGATCATATGGTAGATCTATTCTTAATATTTTGAGGAAACTCGAAACTGCTTTCCATGGTGGCTGTACCAGTTTGCACTCCCACCAGCAGTGTATGAGGGTTCCCTTGTCTCCACATCCTCTCCAACACTTATTGAGTCATGTCTTGTTAATTATACCCATTCTGACGGGAGTGAGGTGATATCTCACTGTAGTTTTGATTTGCATTTCCCTGATAGTTAATGATGTTGAATGTCTTTTCATGTGCCTGTTGGCCATCTGTGTATCTTCTTTAGAGAAATGTCTGTTCAGATCTTTTGCCCATTTTTTAATTGGGTTATTAATTTTTTTGTTGTTGAGATGTATGAATTCTTTGTATATTTTGGATATTAACTCCTTATCAGATATATGGTTTGCAAATATCTTCTCCCAATTGTTAGGCTGTCTTTTCATTTTGTTGATGATTTCCTTTGCTGTGCAGAAGTTTTTCAGTTTCATGTAGTCCCATTTATTTTTTCAATTGTTTCCCTTGCCTGATCAGATGTGGTACTTGAAAATAAAGACTGGGTTTTTAAAGAAATAAGTCGAAGTGGGATTGTTTACCTTTCTTATGAGCTTATAATTGGAGAACTTTACGCATTTGTAGTTGATGACATCAAACCATAGATTCTTACCTTTTCAAACATATTTTAAGATCAGTGCTTCTTTTTCTCCAGAAAATTTTCCTTGTGCTTTAAAAATACATAATTTAGTGGCATCTTCTTACTTTTTATTCCTAATTATGTCATCTTAAAATATGTTTGAATTATTAAATGCCTTTTATTTTATAAAGGCTGCTTGCTTATATTCATTTTGAAAATACCATCAAAATAATATTCTTATCTACTGACACCTAATCATTCTTTGTATCATCCTGTTCCATGGCCACCTGGTCAATTTTGAAACACTTATAAATGCATATCAATGTAACTGTGTCTGAAAGTAAGAATTATTATTAATGACAGTGAATACAATCCCTATAGCTGTGTGATAATCCAGGTCCAAACAATTCCTCATCCTTCTCTAACAGGCATGCCTCTCTGTTGCACAAATGGATATAGAAGATGATGCAGAATGGTTAAAGAAAGCATTAGAATGCCTAGAAAATAAGAAGGGAAACATCCATATTTTCATCCAGTAGTGATAAGTAGTATGGTCCCTATCTAAAACTGTTATTGAAATTGACAGGAGTTAGAATTCATAGCCACCTATTGACCTGAACTAGA
The DNA here is from genome assembly GCF_021613505.1 of Equus quagga. Lineage (NCBI taxonomy): Eukaryota > Metazoa > Chordata > Mammalia > Perissodactyla > Equidae > Equus > Equus quagga. The sequence continues at coordinate 19,068,066 of NC_060270.1, read as the reverse complement.
CTCTCCTTAATGCCATTCGGATCAGAATAACAATAAGAGTAAAGGGCACAGCCCTCTGTTGTGAGTTCCAATGGAGCTTGCCCTAACTGGGATATGCATTACTGTTCTCTCTTAATATTCATCACAATTGATATGGCATATTATGATTCCCAATACCTTTGGCTGCTAATGAATTAATTACAACTCCTCTGGGAATTAGTGTCTCACAGGCAATTCTCACTTATTCAGCTTGATGGAGGGAAGATATCAAAGCAAAGTACAACACATTAAAAATCCTTACATAGCTTTATACTTCTCTCATGTCTCCCCTTTCTCTTCCTTCAACTGCTCCCTGTCATTTCCAGGAACAACTTGCAGTCAAACCAATCAAACTGATTTCCAGGAAGCAAGAATATAGATTGGGAACGAACTTCAGGAGTCCTATAGCCCCGTCCCAGTCTCACTACTGACACAACTTCTGGAAAAACACACAGCTTTCTTGGGCATCAGCTTTAATATTTACAAAATTAGTAAAATTGCTTCCCGTGTGAATTTCAGTGGTATGTTGGAACAGTGAATAGTACATCAGCAAAGAGATTACAAGTACATCAACCAAACTCTCGAGACATGTTAGGCACACTAAAGACTTTGTTTTATGGCAACAGTAAATCAAATATATTATTTCATGTCTTTTATTATCATGCATTTTTGATGAGTGGGATTCTCTACAAATCAAAAAGAATTAGCTGAGGTCATCTTAACTTTTATAATCTATGGTCTCTGGACCCAATTTTTCCTGCCTGCCACTCTGGGATTTTCTTGGGCAATCTACCTAGTAGGGTGCTATTGCAGAAGGAACATTGATTTGGCATTTAGAAGATCTAGGTTCCGAGGCCATCTTAGTTACTAATTAGCTATATGATCTTTGACAAAGATCTCTCTCTTTTCTGGTCTCACTTTCTCCATTTACGTAATTTGGCAGGTGGATTAAATGTAGCTCCAGCATATTCAGCACAGTAACTTCTTTTATTATTTATTTCCATAGACTTTATTAGGAAATATTTAGTTTACTAAATTATAGTAATTAGTTTTCCCATTTTTATTTACCAAGGATTTTTTATTGAATATATATTAAAACAGTGAAAAATAGCAGGAAAGACTACACACACAAAAAGCCGGTTATTCAATGAGATGGTTGCTGTTTTTGTGATTCTATAGGACCATATGAAGATAAGTACTCAGCTTCTATTAGCTTTGGAAATATTACAACTAGATCCTTGATTTTCTTCACTGCCCTAGTAGGCCCTTAAAGAGACAGGAGTCAATGAAGACTATGAACCACTGGACTACACTACCTTTAAGGTCCCTTCTAGCTCACATAACCCGTGATTCTAAATATCAAACTTCAGCCATCCACTAAGTGTTTTGGTTCTGGGCTAGTTTGTTCTTGTCCCTTGAGTGAGCAGAGGTTGACATTTGGATGTTCTGACCCAAGTTCCATAAGGTCCGCAATCGTCCCATTTGGTAGCTCACTGCTGAGACAGATGGTGATGTTAGTTAAGTGACCGGGGTCGAAATAAATACAAACTAAGCCACAAAATACTTTCTATAACCCCTATTACCGTCATTAGAAGATGTTCCCCAAACATAAAACTTTAGGGATGAATGTTTAAACTGACATAGTCTTCTTGGCAAGTGGGTAGAGGAAACCAAGCTTTCAGAGGTTCTCACTTTCATGGTAATGGGAAGTGCCTTCACTTTGGGTTGCCTCAGGCAGAGAGTAGATTATCTTTCTTCAGTTCCAAGTACCAGAAATACTATGGTCTCACCCCATCAGACTTCACCTGTTATCTGACTTTATTCTTCCTTACACACTGGATTCTCAGAAAGAACTGAATAGCCTATTGTTCCTCAAATGTGCTAAAGGTTTTCTTGACTCACTGCCTTTGCTCACACTATTGCCTACACCTAGACATAACCACATGTCCAAAATCAACCTGTTCTTCAAAACCCTGCTCAAAAATTAGTTCCCCCATGAAGTCTCATTTCCCCACAACATAATATTGTACCATCTCATACCATGTTCTGAACTCAGAGCACTTCTGTATAATTCTCCTTCATTCATCCCAGTTGACATTTCAGCTATGTTTTCTGTATGTGTGTTGCCTTCTCTTTCTCTACTAGGCTCTTATCTCCCCTAGCACAAAAGTGACATCATATTCATCTTCACATCCTTATAGTGCCTTGTGCTTATAAGTCACACAGTTAATATTTGTTGAATGACTACATGAATATCATTCAACCAAAGGTTAAGGAGGGAACTGATTATGGTTAGAATGATTTAGAAAGGAATCACTCCAGAACTGTGTGTGTACTTATTTTTTTCCTGATGATAATTAAAGAAGACCCATCAATTCTCCTTCCTGTTAATCCTATTCCCCACTTGGATAGTTTTGTTAACAAGAATTTGCCAATGAAGCAACAGAGCAAATTTGAGAGATTAAGAAAAAAACATAGCAGACATACAGCACTTACAAAAAAAGATATTATCATTTATTCTCTAGTTGCTTTTTCTGCTTGCCAATTTGGTAGATGGACAAGTCTTTTCTCCTCATCCTATACGAACATACCACATTATTTTCTTTGTAAACGAAAGGGGAAGAAAGGAAAAAAGACAGTTCACACTTAAGATAGTTTTAGAAATGCAGTGATGTATGCAGAGTTATAATATAGCCCATAAAGATAGCGCCAAGCACAGAGTCAGCTGAAAGGCCCTGCTGGGTAGTCTGTTCTGACATTTTTCCATCTGAACCATTTCCAGTTTTTCCTTTTTTTTGTGGTTAGAAAGTGTGATTGAAAAATCATACAAGTGCAGTTTTAAAATCATCTTAATGAAGTAATTAAAGGCTACAAAAACACAATATCTCATTTAAGAAAGTAATGAAATAATCAATCCATTTTTTGAATCACTAAGGTGTGTGGAAAAGATGGGACAATAAAAATTTTATTATGTCATCAATCTGAGAATGGCTCCTCTATAACTTATTAAGGAATATTCTTTTTCTCACCCTGCTTTACTGTCAGTCATTTGAGATTGGCTTTGTGCTCAAGCAAATACTCAACAATGATCAGAAATCCAGAGAGAACAGTGCTCACCACTCCTGCTACTGTTTCTGCTGCTCCAATTGTACTACTCTTCCCTCAACTACTTTTATTCTGGCTCAGCTTGACTTAGCATGGTCCCTACCACTACGTGCAGCACGATAGTGGCTAACAGTGTGGGCTCTAGAGCCAGACAGCCTGGGTTCAAGTCCCATTTCTGCCAATTGCAGGTTGCTCACAATAGTTATTTAACCTCGGGGCCAGCCCCGTGCCTGAGTGGTTAAGTTCATGCGCTCTGCTTCGGCGCCCAAGGTTGACGGGTTTGGATCCTGGGCACAGACTAGCACTGCTCATCAAGCCATGCTGAGGCTGCATCCCACAGAGCAAAAGTAGAAGGACCTACAACTAGAATATACAGCTATGTACTGGGGGGCTTTGGGGAGAAGAAGAAGAAAAAATAAGATTAGCAATAGGTGTTAGCTCAGGGCCAATCTTAAAAAAGGAAAAGTTATTTAACCTCTTTAAACCTTAGGGTTTTCCTCTGTAACAAGCAACTAGTAATAGGATCTGCCTCACAGGGATGCTTTGAGATTTAAAGGAGAAGATACATGTGTCCACAGTAGTTGGCAAGTGATCACTGCCTCAAAAAGTGCAGTTATTCATGCCAGTCTTGCCCTCACTCACTTTCCACTGCCTGAATCTGTATGTGTTACTGCCCACAGACACTTATGATACACATTTATCTGCCTTTCTTCCTGGTCAGCATCTTCAGATAACACAGGCATGGCAGGCTTCTGCATGCTCATTCTCTATATAGTCTGTTCCTCCCCTTCTGATGCCTCTTTTCTCGTCCATATTTTATTGCATTATCTGTCTGAGGATGGCTCCTCCATGACTTATTAAGGGACTATTTTTTTCTGACCATGCTTTCTGTCATTTATTTGAGGTGGGCTTTGTGCTCAACAGGTAGTTTCCAGATTGCATTCTCATTACCTTTCCAGTCCCTGTTCCTACCAAAATCAGTCACAATTGTCATCCGTCCTTGGTTGGAGAAAGACTTAATTTGGCTGTCACCCTCAAGGCTGCGACTAGTCCCACCTAGTTCTTCAGTCCCCCAACAAGTCAGGACCGAGGCAGAAGTCATCTTCAGAAAAGTTTCATTTGGAAGGTCCTGGAGGGCTCACTGGGACTGAGAGTGGGTGAAGCTGAGTATGAGGAAGGAAGTGGCAATGAATAGAAGGGAGAGACTGAAGAAATAAAGCATGAGTGAACGGGAGGGAGGGAGCAAGAACAGAAGAGACTGAGAGGTATGACAATGTGAGGAAAGATGCAGGAATTCTCCAATAAAAACTTGAAGAAGCTTCACACTCAAGTAGTGATATAAGGGGATAAAAAGAGGTGAAATACAAGTTAATATTTTAGAAAGCTACTAATAGACAAATATGAAAGCTATAAAACTTACTAAACAGAGGAAAAATATTGTGAAGCTAAGTGTAAGCATAAAATACTTGAGATGGGAGAAGGTAATGAAAAAATCACAATTTTACAATTCTTAAGATGTTTCACTCCATCTGTGTTCTGAGACGCATACTCTGGAAAACTGTGGGGACTAAAATCATGTTGACATGGCCATAAGAACACTATTGCCAAAGGAAGAACTTTTCATTTTTCAGAGTTTCTGTAGATAAAAAAGCTTAGGACTAAATTAGCATGTCATGGAAATATCAAGGGAATATGGAGGAAAACTGTATGGACTTCTGAAGGAACAATATGAATGGCTAATCTGAAAATAGCAAATGCTTTGATATTGTGAGTGAAATGATTATGTCTTCTGAGGTGTTTCAGAAAAAGATCAAGATACTATGACAGTGGGCAGAAGAATAGATCCTGAAGGAGATTAATATAATTATTAGTGTTTTTATCTTCACATTTTTATTACTGTTTTTGCTGTTCTAAAGATTATCTGATATTTTACCACTTTTGTTTTAAGCTCTCTGAAGGTAGATTTCTCCATCTCCTAGAGTTGTATCTTGAATTATTTATGATCTCATTAATTTCAGTTGTTGAAGTAAGGTAATAAAATATTTCTCTAAAATGTGAGTCATTCATATTTTAAAACCTAGTTTTATAGATTGACACAACGCCCAATGATTTTGTCACTGACTTGATTCAACCCCAGTTGAAACATGAGAGGTAGCTATTAGCCAGGGCATATTAAGCAAAGCCTATTGCATAGGATCACATGGGTAGAGTGCTGTCCACAATCTGAAAACGTGCTAAGGGACCAGAAGGAGAAAGTCACTCAGTAGGTAGTGATAGTTGGTGATACTTTATATGGGCATGTCACTGAGAAGCTAGATTTGAGCAGCTCTTTTGGAGATCTTTCAACCTTCTAGGCTTATTCAGACCCATTTAAGTTCTTGACAAATATCATTTGAGGGAAGCTTCAATTATTTGCTCTATTTTATTTCTGGATAAGAGTCTACCTTGAATCTTTGCCTCCTTTTTACCCTCACAATCTTCAGTGTATAACCTAAATAGAAAAGGAATAAATTCCTTTTATGGGCAGCCAACTCCTCATTTCTTTTCTGGGGTCCTCCTGTGCCCTCCAAGTCTAAAGAGTTGAAAGGGATTTCTAAGAAAAGCAGTCCTAGGAAGACATGCCCCTACAGTCTCAGGAAGTTCCAAGTTCTAAAGTCTTCTTTCTGGAAAAATTCCAAAAACCATATACATACAAAGCCATAGTCCCTCAAAGTTTTGAAACCATCCACATTTCCTACCAAAATTCATTTCTTTTCCACTAAGAAGTTAAACTCTAACAACAGTTGAAAGGAACTATTATTTTACTTCTTCTCAGACATTTTCTGTCTATATTATTGGACTGTTTTTAATATTTTATGGCAACTTCTACTTTATGTGACAAAACTACACCTGACTAGCTTAGTTAGAAAGAGTGTGGAGTTGATAAGTTTTGGCTCAATATTTCAGTCCCTTTGTGTGTTAATTCCTATTGTTGATATCCCTCTGTCTTCTCTTGCCCAATTGCCTCAAAACAAACGTTAATTGATCACAGAGTACCAGGAAGCATAATATGCTTGAATGTGCTAGTAGTAGTAGTATGTGCTAGTAGTAGTAGTATGTGCTAGTAGTAGTGGTAGTTTGTAACCTAGTCTAAAATAATCCTTCTGATAACAGCATTTGGAGTAGCTACTCCTTGCCTCATTTTGCCTAGTTTGAACACCAGAATTTTGACTCCAAAAGATAAGGACTAATCATTCTAATTATTTTTATGTTGAAAATGCTAAGACAGATGCTCATTTTGAGAACCCATGGAAATATTTAATTTGTTGAAAATGGCTGTTAGAATTTGAAACAATATTTATTCTAAAATTATGTATATATCATCAAAAAGAGGAGCCTTGGACTCTGATATTGTCCGGTTTTCTCTCTCAGAAACAGACAAAAATTGACAACCAGATGAGACATAAGAATTTTTTCTTGCTTGGTCTGGATCCTCATCTGTCTGTTTGTTGACAGCATCCAAGTGCAGATTCCCAGGCAGTCCATTGCTGTACTAGGATGCTTGTGTCTTTCCTCAGAGCCCCATACAAAGTTTAAACCTTTTATTATTCACGTTTTCAAAATGTATTATTTAGTATTGGGCTGTACAAGTTCATTCATATAGAAAAGCTATATAAAGCTTCTGCCCCATCCTCTAATCTGCGGAGTTGAAGTCTTTTCTTTCTGTTCTTAGAGATAATTTCATTCTGTATTCAGGTAATGATACCAAGATGGGATTTTTTCAAGCATTTTTGGTAGAAAGACTCTTTCTGCTTAGGTCTGAACTCAAAATGGATCCCCTATTTTTTAGTACCTCGTTTGTTCCTAGGTAACATCCTTAAACATTGCCCTGGTGACAAGAGCTCAGAATGCTTCCATTCAATCATTTCATATTGAATATAAAATAGATTAAACACATCTGTGATTATGATAGTAAAGACAACTTAAAGCATTGGATCACCTTTCCTCGGCAGCATTTTTGTGTGAGAAGGACAAAGCATTATTACTAGGGCAAAATGGGCCAATTAAAACCACCTATAATCCCACCACCCAATGATAACCACTCTTAGTAATATTTTGGCATATCGTTCAGTTTCTTTTGATTAATATATAAGCATTGTCTTTTCAAAAATGAAATCTTTCTACATATATGTTTGGTAGCCTGCTTTTTATGAGGAACAATGTATCGAGAACATTTGTCCAGCTCATTAAATATTCTTCTGAATCATGTTTTTTAACTTTCACTTGCTTTGACCTTAAATAAAGCTCTTCAAAAAATAAGTAAAAATTCACATTGGGGGAAAACGGAAGTCTACATACTTGAAAATTTTGTGCAATGATTAAATGATCAGCTTACCAGTTTAGACAAGATATTGCTTCACCTGTCCCAGGATACTATTCCAAATTGATTTCCCAAATAGGGCAACTAATATCTAAACAGAAGGGCTACTTGTCACCAAAGTACAAGATGCTAGAAATAGAAGAGGAAGATTTCAAAAGAATGGCTTAAATATTTTAATCTGAATGTAGGATTTTTAAAAGCTTTATTATCTTGGTCCAAATTCACTTGCAGAGAATAGGATCCACTCCAGCTTTTTCAAACAGGAAGGACTTTTTCAAAGGAAAATATAAGCTTAAAAAACCCATGGATGGGTTGAAGAAGATTTTAGGTCAGAGTTTCAGGAAGAACCCCCAAAGACGTCATTAAACCATCTCACCAAGGGAAGCAGTGCGTCTTCTATGGCTCCAGAAGCTGCTTGCTACATTCAGGAAGTTTCCATTGCTGTTGACTGGTCCATGGTAGGTCTGATACAAGACTGTCCCAAAAAGAGGATATTTCTCACTCTGCTTCACAACACCCAGGAAGCTAGTGACTGTACCGGGGGCCTCTGCTAACACTGCTGCCAAGCAACTGAATGCCTTCAGTCTCTCCTCCTCTCCTTTCCAAATCTAACTAAAATGTTCCAATTGGACAGATCTAAATTACATATAAAAATCTAACTACAAAGAAGTCTGGAAATGTAGGCTTTTGGCTTTCTCAACATTACAGGAAGGCATGCTGGAAAGAGCATCAAATGAATTTGAGCATTAATCCACGGTATCCACAACAAGTATCTAAGGTACTCTGGAAAGATTTATTCATTTATCTCCCTTAGAATACTTTCTAAGGGATGCTTGATGATAAGAAATTTATAGGCCAGTATTGCAAAATACAGATTTCCTCATCCAAATGGAGATGAAACAAACCCTAATCTCTGGTTAGGAGCTGAGGAATCAGATACTCATGATCTGGTGATTGGAAAACAATGGCTTTTTAAGTGTCATTTTCTTGTGTGTCCCCCAAAGTTTGTAGGGTTGGAAAGAACTAGATCTCAAACTTACCAGGCATTAGAAGAATGACAAAAGCGTTATGAGTGAACCAGTAGATGGTCTCCTGTTTTTCCAATACTTTTAGTCTGAGGAAAGAGTATGTCTGAAAGATTTTTAACGTTTTCTGCATTTCATAGAACTATTTGAGGCAAGAATGGAGAAAAAGTAAATAGGTGAGGAGCCTCTCTTTCTTGCCTCACTTTTACTTTGAAAATTTTGGGGTTTCTCTCTTCTCTATATGAAAAATAATCTTATTTCACTACTAACTGTATAAGATTAAATACTCCAAAAAATAAACAAGTAGTTTAAAGAAAGTTGTCTGAGACTGCTGGCTCCATAAACACCATATGTACTTAGTACATCGTTGTTGTAAGGAGATAATTCCAGCAACCTGTTCTTGGTAGCCCATGTATTGTTTGAGTTGTTTTTCTGCTCTTGAGGACTCATAGATTATAGTGATTTATCTACACACTCTCATGCAGTCTCCCTTGTGCACTTGCAAGAATCAGGCTGGAACTTCATACACACTTTTTGGCAATAAGGCAGGATAAACCTGACTCCCCATGCAGCCCGATGAGTGGTCCCCTTGGATACCAACCAGCACTCACTCTAGGTAGAAGAGAACCAGCAATGCCCTGCTTTGCTAGAAGCTGAATATTACGTAATGATCAAGGTAAGTGAACACACTCTGAAGCTTAGCTGTAGTGAATGAGAGATTTCTAAAATGTATATTTTAGAGTTTCTTCAACCAGTAACAACTGTTTCACTCATTCTCATCATTGAGAGAAGACTGAGATAAAGATTTTCGTCTCTTGAGAATCACTATTGTGAGCATTCATTGAGAATACCCTGGTTATATGTCTCTGAAGAAATTAAAACGTTTGAGAATCACCATAGGGCACCACTAATTTTAAAATTGTAGCTGAGGGTCATTCAAAATAAAGAGAGAAAAGAGGAAATAAGGGGGTTTATTCTCCACTTCTAGCAGAGTCTGGTAGGGCAGAACTTGAATTCTTTCCTGCTTCCCATTAACAAATCCCTAGTCTCTCACACACGCGAACACACAGTTCAGCTCTTTGGTGGTTCTGACTCTATGCTCACATGTATCCCTGTATGTCCATATTACATTAACGGAGACTTCAGCTATGTAATTTGATAAAATGAGGTGTAATATCTAATGTATGTTTTCTTGAGCATTCTTTTAGAAATAAGGGGAGATTTTTTTAAAATGGTATAGTTAATCATTTAAAGATATGGGACAATGAAACAAATTCCTTGTTTGGTTGAAATAGTCTTATACTCTTAAAACCAGAAATGTAATTGAAATGTCACAGATGATTAGTTTATAATATAGGTTAATTATTACTAGTAATGAGATATGTCTCCAACAGATTGGATACTTGAACTTTATAAGGTTAATTCACAGTGCTATCTGTTAAAATGAAGAGTCTCAGTTGGAATAGTTTTAGACTTTCTAGAGTTCATTTATTCCTTTCTTGAAAAGCAAGTCTTCAAGGCAAAACTGGAAATGAATTATTTCCAAAAATAGCCTAGACTCACACATGTGTATGAAATAAAATGGAGAATTGTAGATAGTCCTCTGGGTCATGAGCCAAGCCAGATTTTTTTCATTGTTTTTCCTTCATCAGCCAGAAATTTCAGATACTAATTTAGCAATGCTACCAACCTCTTTGCAAAGCACACCATATCAGGAAACTTTGATTAAGAAGGTCAAAGGGAAATTCTTCCTTTTGATTAAATCAAACACTGATATGAAGAATGATGCTGTTTGGATCATCTTCAATGATATGTTATTGACCTTGAATATTTCTTCTGTAATTCTCTCCTTCTGTGGATTCATAATGTTGTGTTATTCTGTTTCTCCTTATGGTCTCTCTTTTTTAAAAATCATCTTTCCAATTGCTAATTCCTCATTATCTTGTTGTCTTCCTCTCTTCAAGACCCACTTCTAGGACATTTGATCTTCTCTTTTCCTATCTGTTCTTCTTCTGATAACTTTTCGTTAGTTTTACCTTGTTAGAAATCTCAGAGAGGGCTTCATTCATTGTACTGTATTCCTTTAGAATTCTGACATTCCATGATCTTCTCCAAGTCAATATTTTTAATGCTAAACTCTAACTGAAATCCAATCAGAACTTCTTTATTCATTTATTCAACAAATATATACTGATAAATTATTAAGTATCAGCCACTATGTGAGGTATTTGGAATATGGCTGAAAGCAAAAACAAATATCACTTCTGTTTTCATGGAATTCAACTTGACTAAAATGTCCTCTGTCTACTCCTCCAAATAGTCTTATATGCAGCTCTTCTCGCTGCCTGTCTTCAGTGGGAAGGAAATAGATACCTCTTCATAGGAAAGTGCACGGAGAGACCCACTAAGAAATGAAAGAGTGAGGCTGGAGGAGGGAGCCTGAGTGAAGATAGAGGACACAGAAGAATGAAAAAGAAAGACAAGGGGGCAGCACCAAAAGTTTTGAACAGATTCAAGCAAATGCTATGATGTGTGGAGCTTTAAGGAGAGAGATGGGGGTAAGGAAAGATTTTAAGAAATCTTTGCTATATATATTTTCTGGTGTAATCTTTCTTGCTCCCTAAATAAATATTTCAATATAGAACTATAGTACTAGTCAGTTCTGAAAAAAGATTTGTGGATTGATGGTTAGTTTAAACATGTCCTGAGTTGATATGGCTTTTGGGATTTGGGGGTCATAAAGCCCTGTTTTATTAAGGTTATTTCTATAATGAAAGTACACTCTTGTACTACAGATGTGTGTCTCTTGTACCCATGTAAAATTTATTGTGTTATATTTTATATGATTGACCTTTGGGAGTGGTAAACTAAGACTCAACCCCTGTCTCAGAGGAGGGAGGCAGGTGAAATGTCCCTGCAGGGAATGTATATTCCCCAGGTCAATCATCTATGGAAGAAAATGGGCCTCCGACAGCCAGAGATAGAGTTCCTTTCTCCATCTTTCAAGTCTCTTTTCTCTCTTGAGTTTGGGATTTAAGGAGTCTATGTATGCTGGAGGAGTTTCTCCCTAGCAATTCAAAATTGTGTGTATATATGGGAAGATTCATCAGATTCTCAGAGCTACCCAAAAGAGGTTAAAAGGCATGGATCTAATTATATGTTATAGTCTTTGTGTTAATTTCCCTTTTGTTACCCTGAGCCTTTAGCCTTTTGGGAATATACCAGCCTAATCTCAACTCTGAATTGGAAAATTAAGAGAAGGGCTGTGCATTTAGGCTCAGGCTAGAATGTTAAAGTGAGGATGTGCCCCACCCTGAGCCAATGCAGTAGTGGTAATATTCACTTCAGATAAATCTCCAAGGAGGAGATGAATCCCAGGGACAGGTGTGAAGGCTGAGAGATTAACCATTTCCCCACCCCTCAACCTGCTATAGAGACTGACTACATTGCTTACCTTGAAGAATTCAGTTCTTATTTGATCCAGCAGTTTTCCTTATATTGCTTGCCAGATATTTTCCCACCTGAATCCCTCACCACAAACTCAGCATGTTCAAAACCAAGTTAATAGTCAACCCACAATATCCCCAAATAATGTAGCACTGCTTCCCCCAGAGTTTTCTATTTCTCTGAGTTTTCCAAACCATTTAGGCTCATAACAATTTTGGTCGTTTCTGCTTCACCTCAATATTTCCTGCTTTCGGCCATTATTCACATGGTTACCTGCCTCTCCTCTTCTTGCTGATCTTTAACACTGTTACCCTTGAGCATCCGAGTAAGGGATCCCTCATTCAGACAACAGCTCAGATCTGTCCGGTACACAGAAATGCCTTGAAGATCCTTATCTCCTTTAACTCCTAAAAGTGTGAGGTTTTTTAAAAAAGGAAGAGTGACATTTGCTTTCCAACATTTTAATTTTTACAAATAGCATATTTAAAACCAAAATGAAAGAAGATTACCATATATCATTACCATTATTTTAGAAAAAATGAAAACATATATATCCTTTATAACAAAAGGTTTAGCTTTTAGAAATGTTTCCTTCTTATGCTTATTTTTCTCATTTACATAAAGATTCTATAAAAGTTTACAAATTGGCACCTTTCCTAGCTCTGGAGTTTGGAAACCAGACCACTGGCCTATGCCATTTAACATGCATGAAGGTTAAGAGTTTACACCCTGGAGTCAGACTGTTATGGGTATCATGGATTAACTGGTACACCTTAGTCAAGTTGCTTCACCTTTCTGATCCTAATGTCTTGATCTGAAACAGCATAAATTGGGGCAATGAATAGTATTAGCCTTGTAGGGTTAAGGTATAGATAAATGAGTAATAAATCACTCAGCATAGGACTTGGCACACAGTAAGCTACCTCTAAATGGACGATATAATAATTACCGTTACTAGTTTTGAACTCCTCTTGTGTTTTCTGTGTTTAACTTTTCATTAATGGGAAGTCCTTTTCTTAAATATATGTATTGATTATTGAAATTAAGCCAGTCCTTTGGATATCTAGTTTATCATATGGGACATCATTAATTGCTAAATTTTTATATTGAGAAATTGTTGCTGTTTCATATATTTAAGGTGAGAGACACTCTTCCAGAAAAGTTTTATTTTCATTTTATGTCATTATTCTTACTGTGAGAATTTTAACTATGTAACTATTTTCAGAAAATGAACTTCAATTTGGCCTTTGCTGTGACCAAAAATGAATTAAGATTTTACTGTCTCATCGAGGTTTAACAAAGTCACCCAAAAGAATCCCCTTTGGGCAAGACTGTAGATGAGTTTTCTGCACCAGTGAATTCCACATTTCCTCATAATTAAAAGGGTGGGTAAAACCCTCCTTACTTGCATCTTAAACCCAAGAATGTTTACCTATGCACATCCAAAGGAATACTGGCCTTCTTCCAACAGAGAGAAATAGTAATTTATTAATAATATTCCTTACAGTGATAAAAGATTATAAAAACAAAGTCCCATTACAGCTGCAAACCCTTGGTATTCAAGGGAGATATTGGGACAGAGTTGGTGAATAGTGATGTTTAACTGTTTTGGTGATGCTCCCACAGCTGAGTAAAGGGCTTTGCAAATAGTAAAACCAAATGTATATGAAAGAGTTAATTTAGTCCTTGGAACTCATTGACTATAATAAGCTTATTTCATTAAAGGAGAATTATCCTTCTATGTGCTAGCATAAATCTTTATTTGATGGGGGGTGTAAAGGGAATAATTAGTGCTCCCTGTTGCATAACTAATGTTCTCATAGGAACAAAAAGAAAATATAGAAGAGATAATTATGCGAACCTTACTCATATCACATATCTAGGCACAGAGGAGCTGAAACATGAATGAGTTGGAAAGTATCACGGGATGGTGCACAGAGGTTGGGGTGTTGAGGTTCACATTCTAGCTCTTACTAGCTATGCAGCCTCGAATTCAACAAGCTCTTACACATTTAGGCTTTAATTTCTTCATCTGTAAAACCAGATTAGGAATAGTATCCTTAAAGCATCTGGGATAAGATGTTTCATCAAAATAGCAACTATAATTAGTGGAACATATCCTAAGTATGATGAAGTGAACTTTATAAATGGAGTCTAAATATCATACACACACAGATAAATCATTGATTTATCAGGTCTTATTGAGCATTTACTCTGTGGCAGGCTGTGTGGTAAGCAATACAGTATGAGATGCTGAACTCCTGGGGCTTTTGAGCTGCTGGCTAAGACTAAATCACCAGATATGGTTTGTTAATGTGCTTTACTAAGTTAATCAATGTATATATGAATCTATGTAAATTTTTTCAGAACACTTGTTAAGCTTATTGATTTAACTTGCATTTTCCTAACAGAACATTTTCTTAACAGAACGTTTCTCCTTTATCAAAAGTTCAAGTCAATAATGCAATTTCCACATGGACCTAGGACAAAGCATGAGTCCAGTGGGACCACACATAAAGGTTAATGAAACTAAATACACCAGATTAGCTTAACTGTCCATTTTTTGTGTGTGCAATACTCAAAAAACACATGTAAGATGTACTTATTTTCATTTGTGCCTTCAAATAAGGCAATGTTTAAACCATTCTATGAGCATGATTATCTTTTTGCAAAGAAATGTTTTCACCTGGAGCGTTAACAGTCTCAAACCATAGTCTGTTCTATACTCCTTCCTCCATGGGCTCCAACTTAAGTAGCTGCTGCTATTCTGCCTGCAACTGAAATGGGTAGTACTGGGGACAAGAAAATAGTCGGTGGCATCTTAAATCAGAATATGCCAAACCATAAGCACTCTTAATGATAATATTAATATTCAGCATTTATTAAGCACATATCATGCATTAAGCACTGTGATAAGTGCTTTAGGAGCAGTAACTCATTTCTTTCTCTCTGTAATCCTATGAGGCTGGCAACAGTGTAAATCTTTTGAATAGATAAGGAAACTGAGGCTTAGAGAGGTTTAGTGCCTTGCTGCAATCCCACAGCTCGTAAGTGGTTATGTGAAATTATGAACCCAGCCCTCTGTCTTCAGAGCCTGTCCTCTTAACCACTACTCTAAACTGCTTCCCATGAAACTGAGGTCTCTGTTGGAAACCAAGGTATCTTTCATACCAGGTGTTCTTTAAACTTCACTGTATTTATTTCTACCTTTCTTATAACCTCTGTAATCATCCACTTATTGAGTTGCAGCTCACAGTATGCGTGTGGGAGGTTGCAGATAACATACCAGCGGTTTGTACTCTTACTCATGCCTGCCAGCTGTCCTGGCACAATATTTATTTGCCCCATAAATCCTAGACTGTTCATTTTTATATAAAAAAATCTGTCAATGACAGTTCATCTTATTTTTCTACTGAAAACACTAGAATATGAGGTATCCTTGACTTCAGGTTCACAGTCTCCAAATAAATGGAATTCTGGCCTCCAAGCCTGACAGCATGGAAGAATGACACAACAGTATTTGATCTACTCACAAACATTCCACCAAGTCTAAAAGCAAGGCCCCATCCTCCTCCCCCAAATTTTGTAAATTACTCTCTGTACCGTCATCAACACAGGTAGGGGCTAATGAAGGTTAAATCATTCTAATTTAGTTGTAAATATGCCAACTCAGTGTTTGAGCTATGTGACAGGTGTCAGGCATGCATGCTTCCTCCAAAAGGCCCCCGTAATGTCTCCCTGTCACTGGCATCATCATTTTGTCACCTAATGCCATATGGTGGAAAAGCCGTTCACCTGATGGTAGAGACTAGACCTACTTTCATAGCTTCCTTTTCCTTTGCTTCTTTTCTAATCATGAAAACAATATGATATAATTGTTCTGAGGTTATTGGTAGAAATGCAATAATTAGTTATACATCTTCTCCCCCCAAAGTTTAGTGTTTAAAACACACTGCTTTGAGTTTCTAGGAAAAACATTTTGATACATCCATTTCCCCCTTGGAAGCTGTTCCATCTTTCCCTTGATTTGTGGAGTAATTACGGCTCCCTTGTTAGTTCATTAACTTTTCTTTTCCATTAAGCGGTCTGTCTTTTTTGACATTACCTTCTGGCAGCTGAAATGCTAAATGCAAAATAATTTGGGATTAAAGGGAGTCCATTTGGTAGTGAACAACGACAAAACGGTAGACCCCTCTCTTTAGATGGAATTTGAAAGGCATTACCATATTTTTATTACATTGCTGAGGAAGTTCCCCAAACCTCAGAGCTAATAATTCTCTGGAGAGATTATTCCCAGAGTGGAGTCGAGAAGATAGGTGCTGTGAGAGAATGAGACATTGGCTACTCTTTTTCCAGTAACTGAAATAATTAATGCTGCCGTTATTTCCTGTGCCTCTAAGGTAGCTCTCACATTGCCTTGCATGTGCCAAATGTTTTTATAGCCCTGCCTCAGCCTCCAGGTAGTTTTGATATGTTTATATAATAGGAAAACTGTTGAAAGTTAATGTGATAGACTGAGTAAACCTGTACCCTGTTTCCATCTCCGCTGAATCTTACCTTCAACATTTTAAGGAGGCATGGTGTTTAGGGAAAAAGACTCTTAATTATGTACTGTTTTCAACACCTATTGGGCAAGCATGAAAGTCTTTGAAGTTAGATGTGGCCTTAGGGTATATACATCAGCAAATAGAAACCCCAAATTTACACTGTCTTATTCTACTTTTGTAACCCTGTTCATGTCCCAGTGCCTGGAGGCTTCGTCATTTCTGACCATTTCCTCCTAAGCTGCAGATTGTAGACTCAGTGGAGTGGCATATTTAAGTTTGATGGATATTTACAGAAATCCTCATCTGTAGCGTGCTATGGAAACTTGTGTTCACTCCTGGGAACTCCATTGTAATACTTCGGTTTTTGTTTTTGATTTCATACTTTCTGAGTATTTGGGGGAAAAATGCTTAGTATGATTATATTTTTGCAATTATATGAACACATATGAGTAAAGCTACTTGAGCCTGGATATGTATACATATTTCACACATCAAAGTATATATCAATAAGATATAATATGGAGAAGATTCCTTAACAATATTTAATATAATGTTCTAAACATACTCAGCTGATGGGAAGTTAGTCAGTAGCTCTCAGTTCCCTTGTGTCATATTTGGGAGTTGTCATGTTCCCCTCAGTACCCTTACCACATGCCCATTCCAGAGCAGGACTTAAAGATCTGTTTGCATCATCCTTTCTTAATGGAGAGGATCTTAAAATATGATGTTGAAAATGAGAGAATTAATAATCCTAAAGAACTTTACACTGCTGGATAACATCTGAGTTAGTAACTTTAACTCTATCTCATTTTAATAGAAGCAATGACCCAGTGGAAGGGGTTTAAAGGAGGACAGACATTCTATAAAATGCATTCAGAACAATGGCATGTGGGGACTATTTGAAAGCATCAAGAAAGGTTTAACTTGAAAGAGAAGATTTAAGAAAGGAGCATGGAGGCATGATGGCTGCCTTCATCTAATTGAAGAGCTACCCAGTAAGACATTTGATTTGGTTCTGAACCAAGAGTGCAGAACTGGGACAATAGGATGACAGTTCTAAGGAGGCTCATCCTTCCTCAATACACAGAACTTTCTAACAAAAGGATCTGCTTTTAAATGCAATCAATGCCTTGTGTTAGATGTTTCTTCCTGGCTGTATTCTGGAAAAAGCTTAAGGGATTCTGTAGAAGAGATTCTTACATTGGATTATACTAGATAATATCTGTGTTAATTTGCTAGGGCTATTATAAAAAAATACCACGGATGGGTGGCTTAAGCACCCGAAATTTATTTTCTCACAGTTCTGGAGACTAGAAGTCCAAGATCATGGTGTCAGCAGGTTTGATTTCTTCTGAGGCCTCTCTCCTCAGCTTGTAGATGGCTGCCTTCTCCCTGTGCCCTCATGGCCTTTCCTTTATGTGTGTGCATGCATGGTGTCTCTTTGTGTGTCCAGATGTCTTCTTCTTATAAGGATACCAGTCAGTTTGGATTATAGCCCACTCCAACAGCCGCATTTTAGCTTATTCATCTCTTTGAAGACCCTATCTACAAATACAGTCACATTCTGAGGTACTGGGGATTAGGGCTTTAACATACAAATTTGGGTTGGGTGGGACACAATTTAGCCGATAATAATATCTAAGTTAATTTCTTATTTCCAATAGTTCTTCTTGAGGAGAACAGGGGAAATTCAGACCATACTGAAGCCTGCTCCCTGGAAGAAGGAAAACATCTCAACCAAAGTGAGGGATTGAGTGACTCTGCACCCTTCTCTAAATTAATTCTCACCACCAAAGGGGGTCTCTTGCCATCTTTCTGCAAATGCAGGTTTAGCCATAAACTGTGCCTTTGGCTTCTGGTTGAATGTGGAGGATAAAATTCATTGTAATATTAAATAGATGAGGTGGAATCAGCTCTCAGCAGAGAGCAGCTGCTGGCTCCAGCAATGTTGTGACAGGCTCTGGAAATTATGCAATGCAAATATAATCATCTGACTTCCACCATCTCTAGGCCTTGACAAGCTCTGCAAATAGGTTGGGCAATCTCTTCTCACCTGGGCTCACACACATTGGCTTGACAAGTGGCTATCTTCGGGGCCAAAGTGCAATGTCTCTGGATCATTCAAGACTGAAGCTAAAATCTGAGCAGAGGTTTGGATGCAGAGTGATTGAGAGAAAAAAGTCCAGGCATACATGTTCATTTTGCTTTTATTAATATAGTTGATATTGATTTTGCTACTAGCAATGCTGCCTGCTTTTTGCTTAGAGCAGCAAAATAAAGTTGGGACACAGACACTTTAGCATCTACTCTATTATTAAGGAGGTTTAATTTTGCTGAGCTTGTACATGTATGATTTCATAACAATATATTAGTTTGAAAGACAATGATGTATTTTTTTTATGGCAGAAAGTACTGGAATAATGAATCTTTGGTTTTGTTAGTTTAGATAGGTCTAGGTTGAATTGACATTACTTAATTGGTAGCTAGAATAAAGTCTGACCAAGCTGAGCAGATCAATGTGGACACCCATGCAGAGTTTTAGAACAAATTTAGCCAATATCCATATATGTAGGTGTTAATGAGCATATGAGAGAAATTCCTTAGTTTGGAGGAGAAAGTCTACATGCTTGATTTGCTCATATACTTGACCATTTAGGGAAACTAGGTACAAGGCATGAAGAAGATTGTGGTTTTTGAAATTACGTATAAAAGTCAAGTAAAATAATCTGTTATCCAAATTCCTTTGTCAGTGGAAACCTAGGCTGTAGAGATTATGTACTCTTGCAATGACAGCAGGCTTCAGTGGAAACTGATCATAAAAGCAGACCAAAGTAATGCCATATAGAACCCCTTTTCTTATGGGAAAATGAGTTTGATTATATTTTTCTGTGCCTGTGTGTGCTTTTCCTGGGGTTAGATTCCTTCCAGGGAGGTTATCTTCTAAAATGTTAATATCTCAGGAGACAAGGAGAAGAATAAAAATAAAATCAGGTGGTTTACAAAAGGAAGGGTATCAACTCCCTTTACAACCATCTTCTCTGATTCAAAGTGAGTTTGTAAACAGCATCAGAAGTAGAAGGCAGCATTTTCTATATTTCCTCCATGTTGGAAAGAATCCTCGACACTCTAACTACCTGACAAGTAAGCATTCTGATGAAGATGAATATGCTACCTTCTGCTCGTATGTTAGTGGTAAAAGTGTGTTGGTTCAATATGTACATTCTCCCAAGTAAAATATGTGTAGTTTTGTAAATAGCCTTTTGATGACACAGCTTTCTCTTCCCTCCAACCCACTATATGGACACATACAAAATGGTTGTCTTAAACATGGAACAATTTTAATAGGCAATTCCAAGAGTGAAAAACTCACACACGCTAGTTATCTGAGTTTAGCATCCTTAGGGCTACCCCATGGAGGTGAATATTCATTTCTGCTTGTAAGCCCTCTGTACTGATGGATATTCGACTATGAGCAGTGTAGGTTGCATTCTATAGCTTCTTTTGTAAACTTGTTTGGAATTTGAAATAAATTTCCACATAAATACTGAACTTTCAGTCAACAAGAGCTGTATCTAAGCTTAATAATACTAAATTCAAAATTTGTCCATGTCTTCATTCTGGACCAGTCTTTTAGCCCCGCTGTCTTTTTTGCCCCAATCTCTCTAAGAATTGTACTTCCATCAGAATTTTATAGTATTCCTTATAAAGGATTTCCTTCTCATTCATTCTTTCATTTGTGTTAGAATGTATTTATTGAGCATCTCTTAGATGCCAGGTACTTGAGGAGGGACTAGGGATGTAGAGATGAACGACTTGAATCAGTTTTGAAGAGAGATCCATGCAAACCAAAGCTTATGGTAGAATGTGACATATATTTTAATAGCGGTCTTTGCAGGTTCTGGAGACCCAGAAGAGGGGACATATCCAGGAGTGTGGATCTTTCTGTATACCAGTCTCTCCATTGCTTCGGGTTAGGTCACATTTATGAGCATATTCTCTTTTCTTGTAACATTCCCCCCAGAAAAACCTTCTTTCTTTGCCTTTGTAGTGGTCAGTTGCCACTCCCATTTGAGAATTATGTAACCACTCCTTCCAACCACCCCCTAGGTACTACACCTGGCTTCAGAGAGGGACAAGCTCTCATTACCACTACTCTTCCTTACCAGCCCTTTGAAAGATTTTACTGCCAATATCTATCAGGTAATGGATATAATCCTGGAGGTGGAAACTGAAGAGTCTCACCAAACTAGTAAACGTTGTCAAAGGATAGTGGAGGTAAAGGGATTCAGAAAAGTCGATGTCCTAAGCAGAGGGAAGACGGAAGAGACAGAGGTGTAGAGATGAGAGATAGGATGATGTTTTCTCTGAACAGTATGACCATAGAGACCATAGATTGCACCCCTTCAACAAGAAGGTTGCCCTTCTGAGACTTCCAACTTACCGACACATTCTCAAATATGTGTTCCTTTTACTTGAAGATGTTCTATTGATCTGCTGGAAGCCGATTTGGAACTTCTCACTGTCTCCTCCCAGCTATTGACAAAAATAAAACAAGAAAACAAAGAGTACTTCTTCTAATATGTTCATCCCCCACATAATCCCTCCTCTCCCCACTTTTCTTTCCATCTCAATCTTAAACTGTCTATCTCTCGCAAAACTTTCAGGGGAAGATAATTGGGAACTAGAAGCCAATGCATATTTTTACTAGTGTGGGTTGAAGATAAATTTGACCTATGTTTTAATGAAAGATCTAAGCTGAAGAATCTTTTGGAACTTCATCCAAGGAATTGGGGTAAGGGACAGGAATTTAGCAGAGAGAAGGATATGGCCTGAAAAAAACAAAAAGATGGCCAAGAGACTGGAGGCAGTTTGTCCACCAATTTTAGGGGTACAGCTTGATGTCTGCTTGCCCTGTTTCTTCCCCATCTTTTATGCCATCCTTGTCAGCATGGTACCCACAAAGGAATGGTGTTGGAATGGAACTCAAAGTAGGAACCATATGATAATGATGGGGCAGGTGTCTCCTTCAATCATTCAACTAGTTCTTTTTTAGGGCCTACTCTGGGGAAGCAATGGTGAAAAAAAAATATCCATCTCTCTAAATGACTTTATTATATTTTCAGCTTTAATGAAACAAAAGCCATTGCAAACTAAGCTTCCAAGGCAATAGTATATCCAAACAGTGGGAAAGTAGCAGCATTGGAGCAAGTCAGATGCATATTTAAACCCCACCTATGTCCTTGGCAGATTACTTCACATCTCTGAGTCTCAGGCCTTGCCAATTAAATGGTGATAATAATACTTACTTCATAAGATCATTGTAAAGATTAGCTACTGCCTAATAAAAATAAGCATTCAAAAATGACATAAATAATATTGTGTAACATATTAGTATGACATAAGACATTGTGACATAATAGGGCACAGTCTCTTGAGGTATGATGTCATGACATGAGTACACACGTGTGTAGCTTCTACCCTCAGAAGCTCAATTTCTAGCCACTATTTCCACCTCCCGAGAATACTATTTTGTGGTCGACGTATCATCTTGATTCTTTCATAACAGGCCTAAGACCATTCAGTTCTGCTGATGGGTTCTATGAGTAAATATGAGTACACTGTGTACACATAGGTGTACACACATCAAGACCTCAAACTCAGGACACTTTGTCCTATTATGACAGAAAGATAAGGCTATTGTGCTATATTGCACCATCAGAATATAAGGTTTTATGACCGTTTCACTGAAATCGTCCCCCTTCAATAGGGTTTATTATGAGGAACTCCTAGATACTACGTGGCTTATCAGCTTTGGGCACATTTTATTATTTTCTTCATGATGAACCACTATAAGAATTGAATAAATCAGTGATATAAAACAAAACAAACACATAAAATTATATGTTCTGAAAATCACAAGAAAAGAAGACTGAGGCAAAGAAACAAAAAATTAGACCTATGAGTTGCCAGGGAGAATATGACAGTGAAAACCAGAGCTGCAATTTTATTGTTTTTTTTTCCCCTTTTCCTTGACCCCTAGAGAATACACAAATAAAATCAATTAATGGGCCTTGAAGAAGAATCACTTTAAACTGTTCAATTAAACCCCGCAATGCAGAGAACAGAAGAGAGAGGAAAAAAAACAATAAATACGTCTTAAAAAATGGACTTGTCAGAGGCGCCAGGGTCCCGACATGCACCATTACTGACGGATCGAATCGCACTTCCATTAACACCATAATCTTATAGACTCCACAGGCTGTAAAAAAGGGATTTACTTTAATCAGGTTTGGTTAGGACTGAATTTGAAAAGCGCTACAAGTGAAATAAAACATGACCTCCACCTCTTTGATTTTTCTCCGGCATTGGTTCCCCAGTATGTAATTTGCTGTCCACCGATGGGTCATTTTTAATGACTATGATCTGCGGGTACATTTCTCTCTCTTTTAGTGGTGGAAATCATTAATCCCAACATGCAATATTCCTTCTTAACTATTTTTCTTCATCTAATCATTTGGTTTAACAATCATTACCACCTCCAAAATTGAAAAATAGTTCTCCTGATGGAACTTTCTTTTAGGCAAGTACCTAGTTTAGGCTTTCTAAAGTTTTCAAAGAATTATCATCAGTTTTACTTAAAATAAGAATGCCATGGCTTTGAGTAAATGCTGAGTGAGACAAAGCTAACCCGCTTTCTTTCTAGCAGCACTTCTCAGTGCCATTCCTATGCTAATGGACTGCAGGGGTCTAGGGTATGCAGTGTGGACCACACATATGGTCTGCAGGACATTTTGAGAGCTTCTTCTGAGACTTATTATCCAGAGAAAGCACAATGAGAAATACTGACTTAGGCAGATTTTATTTATCTCACTCAGTAAATTCCCTACAATAATTTGATTGCTGCCTTGTTGGTAACAAGCACTCGCCCAGAGGGTGGCTGGAGTGACTCTGGCAGGCCAGGTGAGATGAATGGCCGTTAAGGAGCCTGGGAAGTCTATACATCCAAAAGGTGTCAGGATAATTTGTTCTCACTGCTTTTTGCTTCGTACTTGGGCCTTCCCAATTTATCAAAAGATATCAGCTCAATACCAAGTCGGATTTCTCCTCCCTTTCTTCACAGAGCAGGGAGCCCAAGAAGACATGTCATACTAGTGTCAAGAAACAGTTGTTGTCCCTTGAGTGTGTATGCTTTTCAATATTAAGATGAACTATGTTTTGTTCAGTATAGATTTTTAATTTGAAAAAATAATAAAGGGTGTTGACCCATACTGTTTTGTTGGGTCACATAATGCCATATGGGCTTGAATTGCTGTAACTGAGTACTGGTTACACAAAGGTGGGGCTGTGATTTTTGGATCACTTTTTTTATATGTGAGGAAGACTGGCTCTAAGCTAATACCTGTCATCAATCTTCCTCTTTTTGCTTGAGGAAGATTGTCACTGAGCTAACATTTGTGCCAATCCTCCTCCACTTAAGTGGGCTGCAGCCACAGAGTGGCTTGACGAGTTGTGCTAGGTCCGTGCCCAGCATCCGAACCTGTGAACCCTGGCCCGCTGAAGTGGAGTGTGCAAACCTAAACACCATGCCACCAGGCAGGCCCTGTATCACTTATTCTTAATGTAAACTCTGACCCTTCATTATAATCTATGCTTTATTTATTCCTCTTGGGATTTGGTTAAGGTTCTTTTCCAAACTAATTCAAATTTCTTTGTTAACTTGGTGTTCTTTTTGTATCAAGTAGAAAGGGCCACAAGGACCAGAGAGAGAGAGGCTTATGAGAAAGAGCTGGATGGGGCTCAGCTATGCCTTGGGAAATTCTGCTCTGGTAGGAGGAAGGTGGCTCCATCCCACCGTCTAGAAATTTCTAGATCATCTGCGTGGTTGCCTGAATAGAATTGTGTGTGTCCAAGTTACAAAAGACCAAAGGGTATCTTAGAGGAGAGATAACTAAAAGTAGAATTGATACAGGAAAAAAGAGAAAGAAGGAAAGAAAGACCAAACAAGAAATAGTAGCAGAAAGATGAAGAGGAAGGGACAAGAAAATACATAGAGTATATAAAAAGAGGTTGCTTGGCAATACCAAGGGCAGCAGCACAGAGAAGGTGAGCAAATAAGACAATACTAGACAAAACCCCCAAATTAAAGGATCTAATAGGAGATTTGGTCACAGAATTGCCAGGTTTATTCTAGAATCATTTTTAAAAGCCCTCAAAAGCATAAAATTCACTTTAAAAAAGCTCCAATTTTAAAAGCTCCCTGGAGGCACTGTAATAGAAAAGGGCTTTTAAATGTTATTTCTATTTTTTCCCTGTTTTCCTTAGGGGCTGTCTCAGAGGGATGATTTATTGTCTATTATATTTAAAGTGACAGGGCCAATTTTGAAGCCTTGCTACATTGGTGCTAGCATCAAAATACACGGGATTGCAGAATGTGCCCTGCACACAGCCAACCAGTACCTGCCTTCTGTTTGGTTTGGGGCAGCATGACTGACAGAAATGGAATGAGAGGCACATGAGCCTCTACTATTACGAATGCAAATCCAGTCCTGTGGTCCATATGTAAGTGAGCCTAAGTGTTAGAGAAAAAAAATATTTAATCCCTGGAGGTTTTGACTGGATGTTATTCTCTTGAAAGGTACATGAAGCTTTATAAAGGAGATCCAGAGTCATATTTCCTTCAAGCCAATATGGAAAGTCTCAAAACCTTTTATTTATTTAACAAATGCTTATTTCATGTGCTTTATGTCCCAGGCACTAGTCTTAGCAGCTTTGCATGGATGCGGGTGATACCGCTTTGTGGGGAGACGAGAGAGAGAGATTTAATGATTAATTAAGGACATTAAAAAACAATGAGTCTCCTGACCCATAATTTTCCTAAAGAGTTTACATTTAAAGGCTTGAGTGGAGTCCAGGTTCCACAGGTGAGGTGTGAGCCGTGAGTGAACTTGAGTGAGTCATCCAAACCCTTTGAGTAAGAAAAGCATTAAGACACAATCTGCTCCCCTTGGAGAGTGCTCCAAGAATCAATTCAACATAAGATGATTTGTGCCCACACATTGAAAAACTTCGCAGTTAATATAGTTAACCGTGATTGTTCAAGTTTGCTCCCAATTTTTTTCCATTATTCTTACTACTTTGTGCATTGGGGATGTTTTGGCCAATACACATTACATAAGAATTCAGAATCATCCTAAACGCGTTGGTCTCGGGGTATAGTACAGTGGAAGAGTAAATTCCTTTACCTAGACATGCTCCCTAATAAAACTTCCTAAGGAGAATAATACGAAAATTCTTCACATTTTCCCCCTTCGCATTCCATTTCCCCTCAAATATTTTTATTTACTTCTTCTGATTCATATGATACTCGTACAAAATCAAAAAACACAGAAAAATCAAAAGAAAAAAGAAAGACCATTGGTAATCCTATTAACAAGATTTAATCATTGTTAACATTTTGATGTATTTCCTTCTAGTCTTTTAAAATATTATATCTGTATGTTTAAATATGATGTTTCAACATAATTTTAAGCAGAATATACTTTTGATTGTCTTCTTTTCCCAATCTATCCTTTTAAGTAAAATAATTTGTTTAAATATATGACAAGTTGGAATTACATGTATTTCATTAGTTCGTTATTTCCTTACGTTGGAGATATTCTCACAAAATATTTTTACAATTTTGATGATGCAGTGAATATATTTGTACATAAGCTATTATCTTTATTTATGATTACTTTCTTAGAGATAATAGATTTCCAGAGGCAAAGTTTATTTTTGAATTAGTTTGACCTATTTAAGGCCATTTATAAAGATTTGCCAAATTTCTTAGTGGATGTTTTCACCATCATCAGGCAGTGTTCCGGAATGCCTTTCTTTTCACTCCTCTGCCAGCACTGAGCATTATCCTTTATCTATTGTCTTTGAAGGTATATTCACTTATATATAACTTTAATGTATATTTAAGATAAAATATAAAAAATTTTAATTATTTTTGTGACATAGGATAAATTTTAGTCGCATTGTACTTCTAAAAATAATCTATTCTCTGGATCACATTACAAAATATTTGAATTAGCTTATTAACATGAAATTTATATGATGTTTGTAAAAGCAAAAAGGCTTACAAAAAAGTATGGGGAAAATATGAATGTGAAATTTACTGAGTTTCCTGGCAGCCAAAACAAAAAAGAGAAGTTTATATTTTCATTACCTGATTGAAGAAAAAGATACCAGTTTTTCAAGAAAGAAAAACATTTTTTGTGGCCATATGTGCTAAAATGAATGTATTTAATGAAATCTTAAAGAGAGGGTACTTAATATCTTACCGGACAATGCCTTTAACCATGGGATAGCAAATCCAAAAGCATGTTTATTGTGGAGTTTCTTATATCTACCCTCAGTAAACAATGAGGAAATAGTAAACTATAGACCATGAAGTTAGTTCTCTGGAAGACAATGCTGTATTTGTCCAAAATTAATAACTTCCCAATGACTGATCCATTTTGATATAAAGACAATTTAGAATGCCTGTATAATTATTCTAAGCACTTAATGTGTACCTTCATTCTTCACAAAATCCAGTGAGGTATGTACTAAGGTCTCCATTTTACAGGTTAGAATATTGAGGCTTATAGAGGAAAAGAAATTTTCTCAAGATGGTTCAGTTAGATTACATTGGAACTTGAACTTTAGTCACAGGTCATATTCTCAGTCACTGGGCAATACTACTTCCTGCTTTCTAATAGTAGAATTGCTGAATAAAACGGTATCATTAGCGTTTTCATTAAAGGCAGTGAAGAAGAGAAGAGAAGGAGAAATCAATGAGTGACTTTTTCTTTTCTTTTTTCTTCTTTTTTGATCAGGCCTATGACAGTTAGGCTTTTCTGAAGACCAAAGTAAAAAAAACAGTTTGGTCATTGTCTAAAGAAAGATGCAGAATTTTTTCCGCAGAATTTACTTAAGTATGTCACCTTTTCTCATATCCCTTATTTGCCACGGATTGTGCTTCAACCTGGACAGGCCAAGTAGACATATAAAGGGGGACATCTTGGTTCTGAAATCAAGAAAATATTTCTGTTAGAATCCCCACAGCATGGACAACATGCAAGACAGACTGCCACTTTCTGCCATATTAAGTAGGAAGTTCATGAATTGATGCTGCATGTTTCATAATGTTTGCTGTTGTTGATGTTGTTTGTTTAAATATTTTGACTTTTACAGCTTATTTTCATCTCATTAGATCACCCAGTTTGAATGTCGTTATTTTAAAAATACACTTATCCATTTGTAAATAACCAGTAATTTATACGTATAATCAACTCTCATTTATGCAGGAGTCAATTATACAACTTAATAATTAGACAGACTGCCTTGTGACTTTCCATCTTTTGGCCATTCGCGGACACCACTACCTTAGGGTGCAGCAAGGGAAAAAGAGTCACAAATGAATCTTACTCCTGGTTGTTAGATTTCAGCTTTTGCAGACGTTAGTAGCTAAAATTAGTGGGATTAAATTTTCTATGCTATATCATCCTTCATCTGTAATGACAATGACAACAACAGGAAAAAAATTGGTTTTTAGAATATAGCTATCCCAGAAGGCTAATACCAAAACCATAAATACAATAGTCAAATCAAATACTGACCTATGTTGTCAAGCAATCAATCAATCAATCTATTTGTTTATTTATTGCACAGAAATTTTGAAAGTATATCGACCTTCAGTTTGAATAACTCTAGGCCTGATTTTCTGAAAATTTTTAAACAGCTGATACACATATAGCCCTACTGTGTTTCAGGAACTGTTGTAATATCTTTATATACATTAACTCCTTTAATTCTCACAATAACTCTATGAGGTAGGTATATTATTATCCTCATTTTACAGATGAAGAAGTGATAGTAAAGAGAAGTTTTGACATGCCGAAGTTGCATATACAGCGAGTGGCAGAGCCAGGATTTGAATGACAGCACCTAATCTGGAGTTTGTATTTCTAAACATCATTCTCTACAATTCTATCACATACAGTGTTTTCATAGTAATCAAGATTTATGCCTTCTATTATAGATGATTCATTCTCTAAAGAAAACCTCTGCTATGGGCCATCCTTAGATTTTATTCATTCTACCCTATAATTATAAAATTTATTTACATTTAACTCTGTTAATATGTTTCCCATCATTATAGTTAACAGGGAGATTTATATATCTCAAAACTTAACATGTTTCCTCTAGATATGCAATAAACAGTTATAGAATTCTCCTATTGTGATAGAATCAAGGAGTCGTAGAATTGCAAGTGTTCTCAGAAGTCATTTGGTCCAAATCCTTAATTGACACATGAATCTCTTCACAGTGTGGGTTTTTGTGTAGTTTCTTTTGAACCCTTTCTACTGTCAGAAAACTCACTATTTATTAGGAAAATTACTCTACTTGTTAAAAGATCTCTTCATTTGGATCAAAGTCTATGTTTTTGAAATTTTTACCCATTGATTTTACTTGTGGATCTACTCAGGAAAAGCCTAAATCTTTTCCCCATTAAAAATCCCTTAAAGTAGTTAACCTGATTATCTTGTCATTGTTTCCCTGAAATACACTCTCCCTTGATCCGGTTCCTTCATTTTTTCTTCAATTGACAGTGTTCCAAGTCTCCTCTGCCATCCTAGCTACTCTTCACTTGACCTAAACCTTGGCAACATCTTTAAGTGTGGTGTCTGAAGTTAAAATATATATTTGATCTATACAATGACAATCATGGAATAGAGCAGATCTATGGCCACCCTTGCTCAAACCACTGTATATGTTAAGCCTAAGAATGCATGGGTATTCTTGGCAGCATCAACACATTGTTGAATCATAATGAAGCATGTAGTCAATTATAATGATTAAGATGCAAAAGCTGTATATAAAATTGTACTCACCAGTTGGTGCTTATAGTGAAGTGGTGGACCAAGATGAAGTTTATTTATTTTTATATGTATATATTTGTCCACGTTGGACTTTTTTGTTGTTGATTTATTCAAAATGACCTAGAGTTCATTTTCTACCTTGCTGCTATTAAGGTTTAGCTTTGACTCTTCATTTTGGGAAATGAAATGATAATCTTGATATCTATATATCTATATATATTTTATCCAAGTCATAATAAATATGTTGGATAGGATAGTGCCTACAATGCAGCCTTTGCTAGGCTATTAGTCTTTCCTTCAGAGTGATATAAACCCCTGTATTAATACTCTTTAATGGTTATTCTATCGATAAAGGCATACCTAAGTATTTTGGATCCAGCCTGTTTTTCCATTTATTTTTAACAACTGAAACATTTGCTGTGTTACTCCTTAAATCATAAGCGTTTGTTGCACAAATATTAGTCCTCCCCCTTTCTTTCAGGGTTTAGGTAAATTACTGGGAATTAATGCTAAATCAGATCTTTTCAGAATGGAAAAGAGTAGCACTAATGTTCTATGGCATTTTAAGTCTGTGACCACATCCTGGAAATCATAGTTGCTTCTTGACATAATGTTACTTTGAAATGAGCTTGTTGCCTGTGATGATGATGATTATGCATTGATATAGAAGTTTCTTTTCTAAAATACAGCACAATCATTTTTATTAGCCGTTCTTTTCAATAGGCATGTGAGGTACTTCAATAGTAAATTCATAAAAGATTTTGGGCTGTCAGCCCTCCAGTCAAAACATTCTCTTGAGCTGTTAGGTCAAGTTTGATTTTGTGTTTGTGAGACTACAAAATGCACCATTGTCGCCATCAGCCTCCTTGAAAACAGGGAAGTGACAATAAAGAAAAGCAGCAGCTTGCTGCAAAGCCACCCACAAGCCTTTAGCAGAGGTGGGACTAGAACTTGCAGTTCCGAAGTGTTTTCATTGCTGCATAGTAACGTGTGTGCTATATTGCTTCTATGTTGTTTTCCTCTAACTTAAATGTTCTCCTGTTCCATTTAACTCTATTTTAGACATTCTCTTCAAATGTATATTCCTGTTTTTAATTTTATGACATTTCATCGAAAGTAGTTTGTTAATTGGACAATCTGGAAGATAAGCTGTGAATTGGTTGATAGGGGACTTAATTTTGCACCAGCCTTAGATCCCCTACCTCACTCTCCAGAACTTGTTTATTGCTCATGGGAAGCTAAGTGGGCTGTCCAGCTTGCTAGATTAGTGCTCTGAGGCCTGAGGTTCAACCGCTCTCTCCTGACCCTCCTGGCAGTATCAGGCACCCCCCGGGCTCTGCTTGGCTCCGTTTAAGCCAAGCTCAGTGGGCTGCTTGGCGTGTTCTAAATGCTGTGATGCTTCCTCCCGTAATCAGGCTGAGCATCGCTGCTTCCCCCAATCACCCTCTGCACTTAATTGACCAATAGAGCTAGACATATGGAGGATCGAATCACGAACCCAAATCAGCAGTTGTCAGAAGAGATTAATTCAAACAGGAGGCAGCAAAACACTTGTTTTTTTCCCTCTCACTCTGCGCTCATTTTAAGCAGTCTGATGAGAGAAATGATTATTAATATCTCCAGCTGTGCCCTCAGGCAGATGCCAGGAACTTCTGTGAACTGCTTTCCACTTCCCTAGCCCCCCTAAGTCATTCTTTTGGAGATACTTTCTGGCCCTTTGGTTAACCAGTGGCCCTGGGGTGAGTCTGGCATGTTTATGTCTATGTGTCAAGTTCAATCTATACAGTCCTGTTGGGAGAGTCTCCCCTCTGAGCCATGCTGAGAACACTTTCCTTCTCTGACTCCAACTCAGAACCAGAACTAGAAAAGATGAGTGGGTGCATTCTCACTGTTTAATATCTCCTAGGGATGCTTCTCAACCTCTCAGTTGATCTGTCAATGTGTATGCAATTTTTCAAAATGTTTTCAGCCTTTTCTGGGCACTATGAAAAGCAGAGAAACATAGTATATAACCATTGCTCCTGGAAAATCGCGTAAGGAAAAAATGAAAACTAATATTTATTGAATATTTATTATGCGCAAGATATTGGGGTAAGCATTAGGAACTGGATCTTTAAGTCAATTCCTTAGCTGCTCAGTCATTAGAGACGTTTGTTTGCAAGGTACAGAAAAAAAACTCAACCTGGCTTAAAGAAAAGAATCTGTTGCCTTACGTATCAGAGAAAGGAGTAAATTCCTGAGTCAATTCAGGCACAGCTGAATTCAGGGGGTCATCAGGTCCAGGACCTCTCCAGCTCTGGCTCACCACTCGTGGAGCCAAGATGGTTGCAAAGTTTTCCAGTTACATACCATCCTTTCAGCAGTCTTTGTGGGAATGAGAGAGCTACGCTTTCTCAATAGTTACTGAGTCCTGGACCTAACTCTTACTAGACTGAAACGGTGGCATTGGTGTCTAGAAGATGCAGATCAATCGTCTGAAGTCATAGTCTTCCCTGGTCAGAAGTAGATTGTCTGAGTCCAAATACCAACTCACACCTTCAGTTCGTACCCTTGGACAAGTTAGTTAATTTTTCTATGTCTCTTTCTGTATGTATGACCTGTAAAAAGAGAGAGGGATCTAGTAACACCTCCACTGAGGATTTAATGGGTTAATTCATGGAAAATGCTAGGAATGATGTCTGGAACTTGTTGTTTGTGATTGTTTATGTTCAGGATGTGTGACATACAGTTAGGATGCTATTTTACATGGGAAATTGTACTAAATAACCTCAATATACTATCCAATTCGACAATTGTAGGATTTCCTTACAGGTATTAGTGTAGAAAATTTTAGGCTTGAGAGAATAACCTAAATTGTTAACTTAAGCCTGAAAATATGCTCCCAACTGTTTCCATAAGACCTTTCTCTGGACCAAGAATTCCTTTCTCATCACTTAGAACTACATTAGAATGCTTCACACCTCATTATGAGGGCATGTTGCCCTCAGTGGGAGAGGTGCTTGCCCTGCTTGCTTGTACAGCAAAATGAAGATGGAACTTGATTGCAAAAGTCCCCAGCCAATGCCATAGCTTTGTCCTCCAGGAGAGTGATGGCTTTGAAAGGCCATCTTGAAAGAGAGGCCCTATTGGGCTTGGATAGTCACAATCCAGTCAACACGACTTCATCAGTTTTGCATCTCATGTGAGCTAGACAAGGGAAAGACAGCAGAAGACACAAGTGACTAATAGCAGAGCAAACTGTGAGGAAGGAGTAGTTGAGGCAAAGACATTACGTTGGTAGGTAGGAAATGAAAGGACATATGTAGTAGAAGTTTCTCAAAGAAGGTGTGACATCAGTGGAGGATGAGTTGAGTTGTTAAATGAGTTGTTTCCCACTTAGAATCTCTCCTTCTTTATATTTGAGAGATTTTTTTTTTTTCTGCGACAGCCAAGAAAGAGCCTTATATGCTGGACATAGTGGGGAGAGGCTCTATGTTCTGATGGTAACTAGTAGTTAAGGATTGTGATTCTGTTACTTGGTGCCTGGAATGTAATCACTACATGGATAGTGACTAAGTTATACTGTTAGAGAAGTGGGATGCAGAGGCTATAGAGAACATTTCTCTTCCTAAAAATTTGATCTATACCATTTATATATATCACCACCAGCCAATTCATAGTAGTAAGAGAAGCAGCAATATTAGCTAAGAGGGATTTTATTAGTTACCACTGAAACAACAATTCTGACATCACTTTTATTTGCCATAATGCTGTAAAATTTACCTTCAAATTTTACAGTTTACTGATGAGAGATCCTCATGGTGCAGACATTTATTGGCTCCTCCCAATCCATGCTAGAATACGGGAAAGAAGGACAGACTTATCTTCACTATGTATCAGTGAGAAGGTCCTGAAAGCAGACCCACGAGCATCTTCTACCGTCTTGCTTCTCCCCCTCCTTTTCTGTCTTCATCTTAGTCAATTTGTTGTCCATAAACATCCCCCCACTCACACCTGTGTTTCCTAGCATCATGTTTCAACTCAGGAACCATTTATAGCAGTGTTTCTTAAAGCATGGTCCAGTGATCATCTGCCTCAGAAATTTTTATTTTTCTAGTAGCCAAATTAAAGCAAATAAAAAGAAATAAGTGACTAATTTCAATAATATATTTAATCCAATAGATCCAAAATATTATCATTTCAACCTGTGATCAAAAGTATTGCTAAGATATTTTACATTATTTTTTATATAGGAAGTCTTCGAAAAACCAGTGTGTATTTTATACTAATAGCACATTTCAGTTTCAAGCAGCAGATACATTTCAAATGTTCAATAGACACATGTGGCTTGTGGCTACACACTGGACAGAGCAGATCTAGAGACATGTAGGATTATTTCTTCTTAACACAAACTTGCGGTATAGTCAGTTTCATCATGCCCCATGGCTTTTAATTATTGTAGAATATATAATTTTTACTTCTGGTTTGTAAACTGGCCAAAATGAATGATCACAAAAATCTCACATTCTGTTAGCCGTATATCTCTAAAACTCCAGCTAGTAGCTTTTGATTACATAACAAATGAGATAATTATTTTAAGCTTTTTTCTCATTTAAGGAGTATTTCACTCCCCTTCTGTCACCAAGAGGATGATTTATTCTGAGAAAATATGTAGCAGGAACAAATGTTCTTTTAATGATTATGGTAAAGCCATGAGAAATGGGCTTTCTGTGGCAATAGTAATAATACCAACATTTATCAAGCGTTTGGTGTGTGTCAGGTACTATGTGATGCTCTTTGTATAATGTATATAATTTATCTCCTGTGACCTCACCAAGTCCATATGATTATCCTCATTTAATAAACTAGGAAATGAAAATTCAGAGAAGTTAAATAACTCAGCAAAACTCACCCAGTTATTAAGGTTCTCTCTATCATACAGCATATTAAAATTGTGCACTTTTAATGTAATCAGAATTCCCAGAATTTTTAAAGTAGTTTTATTAAGGACTACTAGATTTTTTGTTTTGTTTTTTAGCTCTTCCACAAGGCAGCTATCTCAATCAGAAAATGCTTTCACCAAAGTGATTCCATACATTGGTAAACTGTGAGGTGTCTCCCTGGCTTTGTGAATTACCATATTCACTTCTGAGAATTGTCAGCAAGGAAGCAAAAGCAGCTCTTCTTCTGTTCTCTTTCATTGTCCCCTTATCTCTTAGACCATGGATTCTCCTGATTGACTTTCTTGGTCTCCAACACTCACTCTTTTGCATAGCAAAAGGTAGAGCTTGAGTAATCTGAAAGCCATTATGCTTTTTATCTCCACTGCCTTTAAATGCCCTGTAAATGGAGAGAAATGAAATCCTAACAAAAGCACAGGGCCAATGTGAGAGTCGGGCTGTATCCTATGGGGAAGATGGAGCTGTGAGCACACATGCAGGGACGACTGAGAAAGGAGGTTGAGGAAAGGAAAACAGCTGTCTGGTAAGGCCGCACAGGTGTAGGGGGTGCTCATTAGGTTCCCTTCGGCTCTGTCATTAAGGCTGTGGCAGATGTTCTTGAATGTGACTGGCATAGTCACAGGGGAGGCAGTAAACTCATCTTAATGTTCAGAGCACTGGTGTGGCACCACTGGGCAGAAGGTTGGCAAGTTTCACCTTCTTGCCAGAGTGGCAGCTGCTCTTGTCTCCTTAGTTGTGGAGTCTCTGTTGGATTCCTCTTTGGCAACCGTATCATATCTCACAAGCTCAATTCTACTCCCTTATAACTGGACTTGAGTTATTAAGAGGAGAAAATCCCACATAAACAGAGGCAGCATAAACAGAATGAACCCTTGATACTTAGAGGCTACAATGTAGTCCTTGGCCTAGAATCCTGTGAGAGCTTTCCCAATATCAACCCAGCTCCAGGAAATCTTAAAAAAATTTGTAGCTGAGAGATAGTTGCATGGGCTGGCAGCATAAAGCCCAGAGCAATCTTAGAAATTGCATCTGAGACCTTGGAATTTTTCCAACTCTACTACATAGGGCAGGATAGATCAAAAGTCATTTGTTTTTCCTGAAATTGGCAAAATGCCTATTTAACCCTAAATCTGCAATAGAAATACATCATCGTTTTTGTCTTCCTTTCAAAACAATTCTACATCACAGATTTCTTGGACCACACTCTAGAAATATAGATTGTTACATTCTCTGGTCATGGATAGAGATAAGGGGAAATATTGGTTACCAGAAACACAGCACTGTGGCCCTTTAACAATGAAAGGTGAGGACTAATTTCACATACTGATGGGTTTATCTGGAGCAGGAATTTGGTATGATTGTGATGAGGATTTTTAGGCTGCTTAATTTTAAAACGGTTTATGATGAGGATTTTAGGCTGGTTACTTTTAAAACTACAGATGAGAAGCAGGCTCCGAGGACTGGAATTTTGCTTGCCCTTCTGAGAGACATTTGCGTTTGTGAAGGAAGGGGGGGTGACCTTGTAGGGACCCGAAATTGGCCACCCCAGGATATGTCTCTTTGGCATCAGGATTGTTTTGGGCTGATTGCTTTCGATAAACTGGGACAGGGAAGGAGGCTCTGGGGAATGAAACTTGCCCTTGTTGGGACACATTTACATTTGTAAGGTAAATCTCTATCTGTAAAAGGTGCCTCCCTCTCTGTACCAGGAAGAAGAGGAGAGATGACCTTGTCCCTAGAAGCTCTTAATGGGGAAGGAAAGAACTTAAGTTGCTTGCTGTCTGGCAATCTCATGTAACTGGTTTAGGGTGGTGGCTTCTAACCTTTACTTAATCCGATTTGATTCTTGTCTAAAAGTCATGGGATCACCCAATGACCAGACCCCACCTGCACTGATACCATTTTAACTTTTTTTTGTTCTTTCCTTTGTCTTCGTAAAGAGATGACTCACATACCTATGCCTTAAATTTAGCCCTAACCCTCAACTCGGGGCAGCAGCAGGAGCTCTGACTGCCTGTGGTCCTGTCCCGATGCTACACTATTCTCTAAATAAACGAGCACTACTGCCAGATCTTAAGAGTCTAAGAAATCTTTCTTTCGACTCCTCGGCTCACCGACCCCACATCAATTGGACTAAAAATCACCAACCCCTTTGTGCGCTGTGTTGTATACATTCGTTCAGGTCTTGGTCTCCAAGCATTGCCCAAATCCTCAAGCATTAGACAAGACAGAGAAATCTTAGTATTTGATATATCTTGTGTGAAAATAATCTTTCTGCAAGTCTATCTCTAGGATATACTATTCCTTGTTTTTTTTTTTTTTTTCCTTTGGGGGATTCCAAAGCACTTGGCACCTAGGAAAATGTTGGTTGTCAATTACTGACCTTTGAAGGAAGATAGATGGTAGTTTTCAGGAGATGGCTTTTTAGCTGTTTGTCGAGACCTTACAATTAGCATACTTTTAGTGATTTTATCAAGGCTCTGGGTCTAGCTTTCAGCCTCAATGGTCCAAATGTCAGTCTTAGCAATGTCCAGAGTTGATTGGATTTGGAAAGCTGACTAATAATAGTATGACTTACAAAAGACTGAACTATGAGCCAAAATACCAAGTTATAAATTTAAAGTGATATAAGGATCAGAACAGTCAAATCAGTCTGCTTACTGCATCCCTCCTTATAGGCCAATCCATGTGGGGCAATGAGTTGCTTAGTACCCAAGAGCTTAAAACAGGGACAATTAGTTGCATGAGTCACACATATATTGACATAAACCATACATCCATCTCCAAGGTGGTAACTATAAATATTTATTGAAGGCTGACTATACACCAGGTGCTGTCCCAAATGCATGATATATATTAACTCAATTATTTTCACAACAACCCTAATGGTGAATCCTATTATAAAGCTGATAAAAGGGTAAAACTGAGTCACAGATATGCAAATAAGTTGCCCAAGGTTAAAAAAAATAGTATGAATTAGAACCCAGGCAAACTGGTGACTCCAGTTTTTAAACATGCTTCTATAGTGTATACACCTGTCACAGAAATTGGGCAGGTTACTTGGACAGGAACTATCTCTTCGGCAGTGTTAGATACTCTAGCAACTTCTGGCCCTTTGGTTTTTCTTTTCTACAGCCCAAGCTAATCTTCCTCGCTTTGTTCAGCTTTTCTCTGGACAAGATGCACAATAATTGCTTGGAGTCCAGCTTATTAAATTTCAATCAAACTGCTGCATGGTTTTCCTGAGTTCACCTTGATGGAAGTTATATAGAATTCTCAAACCTCTTTGTTCACATGTTTATAAATATCATGGCCTGGTTT
Organism: Equus quagga; assembly: GCF_021613505.1. Classification (NCBI taxonomy): domain Eukaryota; kingdom Metazoa; phylum Chordata; class Mammalia; order Perissodactyla; family Equidae; genus Equus; species Equus quagga. Next base: position 19,030,395 of record NC_060270.1, on the reverse strand, counting down.
TTTGCTAGAGGTGGCCAGTACATATGCATTATCTCTGCATCCAACTAGTTTCATTCTCAGAGGACAACCTCATGTCCTGGTCTTCAGTGGATTGTGCACTGCTTGTCCCTAGGTGCCACCCACGTCTTTAAAATCCAAAATTCTTGGAATTTTCTCAGACTCTACTCCTGTACAACCTATTAAATATCAAACTCTTCCATGACTGCTGAGACCCAGGGCTGACTGCAACCTAGGCAAAACTTTTCACTTCCCAGGGAGGTTACTCAGAAGGATCTGACTGAGGGAGAGTCTGGCGCCTGGGATTCAGGGGTGCAAAGTCAAATTTTCTGTTTAGTGATTTGTTCACATACAAAGAAAAAGAGGTTCTGGGGCTAGCCCAGTGGCATCATGGTTAAGTTCGTGAGCTCCACTTCAGTGGCTGGGGGTTCGTGGGCTCAGATCCTGGTCATGGACCTACACACTGCTCATCAAGCCATGCTGTGGTGGTGTCCCACAAACAAAATGGAGGAAGGTTGGCACAGATGTTACCTCAGGGACAATCTTGCTCAAGCAAAAAGAGGAAGATTGGCAACAGATGTTAGCTCAGGGCCAATCTTCCTCACCAAAAAAATCAACAAAAGGAAAAAAACGAGGTTCTGAAATCCCTTGATTGGTGTCTTCGGCACTATTCTGCTGCTCCCTAGGAATGTCAAAGACAGAGCAATTCTTTAGTTGTTTATTTGGCTATACTTCAGTTCAGCTGTCCTTTTAAATGCCCTAGATTTAATTCTAAAGCAGATAGTTTATCCTTGTCCATTCATCTCTATTCTGAGTATATCACAAATTGCTTATTTTATCTGGAGCGAGTTCTCCTTTGAAGTCATTAGAAATGTCATATAATCCAGAGCTTCTTGGAATATAGAGGGAATCAGAAGCAACTGAGTTATTATTAAAGGGGTAATTGTTTTGCTTTGTTTTCCTTTTGACAAGGAAATTTAAAATCATTATTTTTTTAGAGTTTTATGTATATATTGTTTTTAAGATTAAATGAACCTGTAAGGAGTTCCATCACACAGATATCTCATGAGCCACTTTACAAAAACATTGCCTCTCTTAATTTCTTGTATCAATACAAGCAGAAAAGCAGGCCCATTTTCAAGGATCTAGCAGAATTTTCTCTTTGGTAGCTTAAATTTGATCTGCAAGCACCAGCTGGAATTTGGAACATGACTTCTTGAAAAGCACTAATAAGAGCCAAGGGAGTCAACAGTCTCTGCAGAACTGGAAGAAACCTATTTGTCATCAGAGAGGTATAAAAACCAAAACCCAAAGCTAGTGGTAGGTTTGTCCGTAGTCCCAAAACTGTTCTATTTTTAATACATTGATTTTATATTTGCCACTTTTCATGGATTCTAGATCGCTTTTTAGTATTTAGGATGCATCATGAATTATGATGATATAGTGTCTTAGCAATTGTTGTATTTACTTTATCCATAATCATTGGTTCCTCTAGATCCGTGCAGTCCCATGTGCTAACCACGAGTCATATGTGGGTATTTAAATTTATATTAAATAAAGACTAAAAGTTCAATTCCTCAGCCATACCACATTTCAAGTGCTTGATAGCCACTTTTGACTAATTGCTACAGAGTTGGAATCACGACAGGTTTAGATGTCTCATCTCCTCTCTTATCCAGTGCTGGAACCTTCTTCTTGAGAGCTCTTGCAAATCTTTTTTCAGGCACTGCTTGAATACAGCCTGGTGAGAAAATTCTAGTCCCACTAGTCCACAAGACAGCACATTCCTGAGTTGGATGCTTTCAAATTAAAAAAAAAAAAACAAAGTCCTCCTTTAAATTAAACAAATATTTAACTCCCTTTAAGTTTCACCTATTAGTCTCAACTAAACAGAAAAAAGTCCAATATAATACACTGAATCAAATTATTAGACTGTTACTGAACCATCATATTAACATTGCTGTACCATGTAAACCTGTTTTTTTCGGTCATTGCAGAAGCAAAGGGGCAGATCAAGGACATTATCAGTCCTTTTGAACTTGCATATAGCTATTAAAACAGAACACAACAAACTCTCCTCAGTGAAGCTCGCAGTTGATACTGATTTTGTAATCTGCAAAGAACACTCTTACTGCTGACAATTCTCATTTACGCCTTCAAGGATGCATTCCACAAGCACCTAGGTCTGATCTCCTCATCTCTCCAAACAGGCAAAGGGACTATGAAACGGGTATGCACTTAATGCAGTCCTGGGGCCCTACCAGAGTGTTTTCCAAATAATGAGTAGCAACCCATCAGCAGGTTGTGAATAGCATTATTTTTTAAGTAAAATAGAACATAACATAACAGGTATGATAGGATAGAAAATGTCAGAGTGCACTGCACACACTAAAATAAAATATTTTCTTGTATTATTTGTATGTAAATAACGAGTCACAATCTAATGTATTTCTTGCTGAGAGTTGCAGTTTGAGAGCTGCTGTAGGAGCAAGCCTCTTTGGGATAGTGGCCATAAGATACGACTTATCCTTTGGTGAAGATTTTGCTGAAAAAAATCTTAGAAATCTAATCTGAATTCATGTGCTTGTTTCCCAGTTTATTCTTGGCTCTGAATAGATTAGACACCTTGTAAAAGTTAAATCCATTAGGTCATTTTATTTACTAGATAACAGATGGTCATATCCCATTACATTGTAATTTGGTCAGTATTTGGAAAGGTGTTTAAATGAGTGTAGTAATGAAATTTCAGTCTCATCCTGTACATATTTATTTAGCACCTACAAGATATACTGCTGTGTGTCAGGCTGTGTGTCTGAGAGGTTCAGGGTATGGAGCAGTGTTATTAGTCAGATGGCACTTTAGATTGCTCTTAAAATGTGGTTAATATTTTGACAACCCAAATTCCATGTAGGGATGGAAGCCAAGAATAGGAATATATCTTCTGTTTCTTAAAAAAAACTATTTATGTGATAATACCTATGTTTGTATGAGTTTTAAAAACACTTAAGGTAATTTACCTCTTAACCTTATGACTAGTATTATTAGTCTTTACTACAGAAGAGAAAATTGAAAATCCAAGATGTTAAGTGACTTGGCCAAGATCACATAACTAATAAATTGACCTAGAACTTAGATCTTTTCTATGTATTCCTTCTTCCAAGCATTCATGCGCGTGTGAAAACAGGACTTGGACATTTACTCATTTGCAGTCAGTTTTTAGAAGGAGAACAAAAAGGTTAATAAGTAATTCCTGAAAATGATTTTCTAAAGATGCTACTACAATTTTTACCAGCTCTTGTGAATTCTCTAAGTTAGCCAAAATTCACTAGGAATTAAGGCATTTCATTATTGTTACATTCACCATATATGTATTTTCTCCTTATTACAAGAAGACATGACTGCAAAGGGAGGCACGGCTTACTGAATTTCTCTTAGACCTCCCATCTGATCTGTTTTAGGCCTTGGGCATATGAGTGCATAGTAATTTGCATGGTAATTAAACTCATTTAGACAATACACTGCTTAATAGGGGATGGGACAGCTTCTCACCCAACACTTCATTAAGCTACCTGTGCTAAGGCCTTCCTAGATGGCAGGGTCATGTCCACATCGCAATATTAAATATGTTGTACATTTGTTAAACAAAGAAAAAAAGTTGGCCAACTAGATAACACGGATGTTGGATTCAGAAATAAATGTTCTTTTCCAAATCTCCCCTGTTCTTCTGTGTATTTAACTGTGCCTCACTTATTTTTCACTTGTGCCGTAGTCTCCATGTTTTGAAAGCCACTCATGTCCAGTTACTTTCAGCAGGAGAACTAAGAATAATGAATAAGACCGTTATTGCCTTCATGAGCTCACAACTTGGACTTGATGACATGGAAGAGAAGACACAATTTGCAAAATGCGGCAGACAGTAGAAGATACAATGTTAGTGAGTAACAGAGGTTGGATTAATTTGCTAGGATTTTGCCAAAGAAGAAACAATTAACTCTAATAAATATATCAGGGAAGGCTTTTTGGAAGTATATGTTCTTTTGTTTTATTTCATTTGTGTTAAATTTTATTGAATTCTAATGAAGTACTAAGTATTCTTCAAACTTTAATTATGACAACACCCCTATGAGGTCAGAATTCTCATTACTTTTATTTTACACATGGGGAAACTGAAATACAGATAGTTAAATATCTTGTATTTATAAAACCTTGTCCAAGGTTACTCAAATTTAAATGATGGAGACTGGACCCCGCCATTCTTAACCGCTGTACAGGTATAGCTCTGTTGACCTTGAAAGATCAAAACTGTATTGACGGGTGATGAGCGAGGGTTGGGGCAACCGATGACGTGGAATCATGAGGAAAGGTACAAGCTCAGAGATGCGTGTGCTTATGTCACTATGAGCTGTCCTCTTCCTAGTTGCCAGTGCGTAGGGCTTGCAACAGCATATCAGGGGAATGAGGCTGCTAGAAGAGGCCTGGGGAGAAGATGAAGCTTCCCGGGTAAGGGTGCAAACAAGAAGAGGCCAAGGGCAAAGCCCAGAGAATCGCTGACATTTACCAGGCAGATGGCAGGTGGTGAAGGTGATAGACAGAAAAATGCCTCCTCTATATCTTTCATTGAAAAGTAATGGAAAATAATTAAAATACAGATAATGAAATAAATACTAACTGTGAAGGACCGTGTCCTTCAAATATTTCTCGAGGAGCTCTCCTTCACTAGTGCTCTGCTCTCACTCTGCAGAACTCATTCCCAACAGACTGGTATAGAAGGAAGGTTAAAATCCTACGGTGAAGAATTCCAACAGCGCACACCATACCCATCCAACTTGCACTCCCCAAATTTTAACACATACTCTGCCTCCCAAACATACACAAAGAATCACCACCACAATGCTATGTGGAAATGGCAAGAAATTAAATAAGTAAATGGTACTCCTAAGGAGCACTACTCATATTATTCACTCCAAAAAGGAAAAAAAAATCAAAATTAAACAAAGTGAATAGTTCTTTGGCTTTTGGAGTGTGTGTGTATGTGTGATTTTGCTTTAATTGCAAGACTTCAGAGTCTTTAATATGCTGATAGGCACAGTGACTCACAAGGCAGGAGGTGGCATATGATGCACTTCCCAAATATGGGCTCTCTGGGATCCTTTTTGATAGAGCACCTTTTAGGATCACCATGGAACACTCTCAGGGAGATGCTGCTCTGCCACCTTGTTTACTAAGCCTTGTATCCTGTGCTTTGTGTCCTGTGCAAAAGAGGCAGCACCGATAATGAAAGGTACTTGCAAGTAGCATTTCCTAAATTGTTTCTCAGTTCAAATGTCATGTTCTTTCTTCCATCTCAATTTCTGCAGCCCTTTGTACCACTCATGCAACTTTCATCTAATATTTTCTCCTATTTTACTAAAAGCTCCTTGATAACAAAGATTGCCTCTTCAGCTTTTGAGCAAAACTATTTGCTAAATGAATGAATGAGAGTTAAGGAATCTTCTAGATATATGACAAGACTAAAAAAGTGTTATGGATAAAGAAAGAAAATGACTGAGAATCCTGCTTTCTTGCTAATTGTTTATAAACATAGAGAAGGAGGGGCACATAAATCATAGAGTCAAAGAAAGGAAGCCCGGTATTGCTGTCTGTAAATTCACTACATTTGTTCGTCCATTACTGTCATATAGAAAGAGTTGAGGCAGAGGTCCATGATGCTCGTTTGTGTGTGTTAGCCTGCTCCCAGTGAGATCTGAGGTGCTCTCACTGAGTAGGGTGGAGTTGGGGAGCAGTGCAGGCAGAAGAAACTCTGGTTTACTGATAAAAGCTGAGAGACTCTAGAGATTAGATGATGAAGGAAAACCTGTGCCCGGTTCTCTGATAAAATACCAACTTAGTTGGAGCAATTGATTTGTCAGTGGTCATCAGCAGTGGCAGGTGCAAATTTAAGCACACCTCCTATCCAAGAATTCACAGCTCCTGGGGGGTAAGGCAAACAGCAATTTATCTTTAGAGGAGATGGTGGCAGTCTATAAGAGGCAACCATATTAAGAAGGCTTGCAAATTTATTTTACTTTATTTTTACTTTAAATTTATATCCTATTTTTAGGAGAATTTAAAGATTCTTATTTATAAGCATTTTTTTTATTGAGTTAATGTTATTTAGGGAGAAGATGTATACTATGTGATTGTTTCTGGAGCTACAAAGAGGAAGCTTGGCTGTTATGTCATGTTGTTTAATTAGTCAACAGTGGCATGTAGAATCCTGACCCCAAGACCCTGTTGCCTTAATCAGGCTCTCAGGATTGGTTTGGCAGATGTAATTATATAAAGTGACACAAAGCTCACAATAGAAAAATGTTTTGTGTTTGTTTTTTGTTTTTACCTTCTTGCATACTTGAGACTAAAATGGACCAAGGAAGTCATCAAATAGGAGAAAATAGAATGAAAAAAAAAATAGGTGTATCTAAGCTCCTTATAGTACTACCAGAGGTGTGGATGAGTATGAGAAAAATCCTACTGGTCACTCAACGTGAACATCAGTTGATGTCAATCAGCTTCAGAGGGCTCCAGTTTGTACCTTCCCAGACTGCTCTCACAGCTTCTCTAGTTACCAAAAGATGGAGATGCTGGCTCTTAGTTCAGTAGAGAAGTTGCCTTTGAAAGCCATCCAACCTGGACTGAGGAATACTTCACTGGGTCCCACTCACAGAAATTCTCCCATGCAGGATAATCATTCAAGACAGAGGAATCGGTCTCCTCTTTCTCTGTTGTTTCTAATTTCCTGTCATTATCAAGGCTCATTCTTTCTCATGTTCTCTACAAATCTTTAGTGTTTTCTTTTGCAATTTTATCTTCCTTTTCTGCCCAAGGTTGTTATCGAAGACTTGCTTTTCCTCTTCTGTCTCTGTATATTCCCCTTTTAGAAGACAATAAATTTAGTTGATTTTCCTTAATAAAAGCATCAGAAAAAGAATTAGTATATCTTTAACTTTATTTTTGCATCTACATTAGTGCAGTCTTAATCAGACGGCAAAGACTAATTTGCAAGGAGGTGTCATACACAACACTTTGGAAGAGTATGTACATGGTTGGCAATTCATTAGATTTCTAATAGAGATATTCCTGATCTGTTCCTGTCTCTTGGGTTGGTGATTTGCTAATGGTAATATGTGAAGTGTGACTCTCATTTTCCTTTAATTTGGGAAGCCTTTGGGAAATGAATGTGTTTTCTAAATAGAGGAAGAAGTGTAAGACAAGTGATTGTGGTAGGAAATGTTGCCCAGCAGAGTTGGGGTGGCTTCTGGAGGGGTCTAAGTATAGAATAATCTGGTAAGCTGTCCTTTATCCAAATGAAATCTTCCCTCCGCCATATTGAAGAAGAATATGAAGGAGGAAAGCGAACAGGGAAGAGGAAGGTGGAAAGGAGGAAGAGGAAAGAGGGGGAGGAGGAAGAGAAGGAAAGAAGGAGGAGTGGAAAGAAAAGAAAAAGGTGGAAGAACAAGATAGGGAGGAGGAGAAAGGAGGACAAGAAAATAGAGAGGAGAAGAAAGCAAACTAATATACTCTTGGGAAAAGAGAGGGAGGGGAAGGGAGAGAATTTGGGAATATAACTAAGTATTTACAGGGGCTTCCCTGAACCCTGAAGACTGACACTCAGCTGCCAGGACTGTGTGTCTAGACCCTTGATCCAAAGCTCCAGTCTGCATCAGCTTCCTCACTTTTGTCTTACCTCTCAGCATAGCAGCCCCAGGGCTGTCTCCCTACCTTCAGGGACATTCCTGCAGAAAAGGAGAAGGAAATACTATAAAAAGTAAAATTAGAGAAAACTAGCCATAGCTGATGCTGGTTGAGTGTGAGGAAGAAGAGGCCTGCTCTTTGTCCAGAGCCTAGCAAGGGCTTCCCCTTGACTCCTCTGCGGATTCTCCTTAGTCCCTGAGGAAGCCATCTCCTCTCACCTGGGTAACCATATTCTGCACTGATCTTGATGCCTTGTACCAAGACCTCAAGGGGAAAAGGGAAGGAAGCGAACACTGTTTGAGCATCTATTATATGCCAGATGCTTCCTCATCCATTATCATTTCATTCTCACTACCTTGTGCCATAGGCATTATTATCTTCATGCTACATTTGAAGAAAATAAGACTCAGGAAATTGCTGTTAGTTTTCAGTTTCCTCATGAGTAAGGGGCAGATTAGAGACGGGACCCAGGTCATTGTGGCTTCAAAGTGCATGTTCTTTACAAGATGTCAGACTTATAGGTTGATTATGCTTCAACAGTGGAGTTTTCTTCATTATAATTAGAACTGCTAAATTGAGGCTGGCCCAGTTGCCTAGTGGTTAAGTTTGCATGCTCTGCTTTGGAGGTTCAGGGTTTTGCTGGTTCGGGTCCTAGGCGCCGACATGGCACAGCTCGTCAGGCCACGCTGAGGCGGCATCCCACATGCCACAACTAGAAGGACCCACAACTAAAATATACAACTGTGTACTGGGGAGATTTGGGGAGAAAAAGCAGAAGGAAAAAAAAAAAGATTGGCAACAGTTGTTAACTCAGGTGCCAATCTAAAAAAAAAGGAACGGCTAAATGAAGGTAAAGTTTTGCTTTGAGTTTTTCCCTTTCTAGATATAGTAAAGCTTTATGCTAGGGGAATATTTTAGCAGAGCGAAGGAAAATTTTACTGTTGTGGATTCTCTTTCCAGACTAAATCCTAGAGAATTTTATTTATAGCATCTATTTTTCTTATGTAAGTAGTGTGTACTTATTACAGAAATATTAGAAAATGCATGTGAACGAAAAGAGGAACCAAAAAAAGTTGTCTGATTCTGCTACCCAGAGATAGCGAGCGTGAAAATTATGGTGTGTATTCTTTTATGTTTTGTGTACAGTCATAAACTATGGTAAATTACCATGTACATAATTTTGCAAATGAATTTTTCCATTTAACATTACATTATCAACATAACATAATTGTATATAGCACTATTTTTAATAGCTGCCAACTATCCTGTCGTAAGGATTTCCATAAAATCTATTTAATCAACTCCATATTGTTTGACATTCAGGTTGACTTTTTTTCTCCCCACTTCATAAACAAAAATCAGATGAACATCTCTACAACATATTCTTTGTGAACATTCTTAGGTGCTTCTTTATTATAAATTCTTAGAAATAGAAACTGCTCTATCAAATTCTTATATCTATTTTTAAAAATGTAAGTATTGCCACATGTGCTCCAGAAAGTTTGTACTACTTTGCAATTCTGGCAACACTGACCAACAGGAGGAATACCATTTGCTTTTATCTTTATTACTTTAATGGGCAAAATGGTTATCTTATTCTAACTTTTATTTCTTGACCGTTAATTTGCTTTGGCAATATATATTTTTCTTATAAATTGTCCGTGCAGCTATTTTTTCCAGTTTATTATTTATATTTTAATTTTATCAAAGGTTACATATTTATGTATTTAAATCTATTGCTCTTTCCCATTTTTCCTTCATGTTTTCTGACCTTGGTGTCATTCTGAGGAACTTCTTTCTCATCTCAGGATTCTACAAATATATAACTAAGTAGGCTCACTAACAGAGCCCTGTAAGCTCATCCTGGCCCAGCCAAGTTGCAAACCCTGCAGTCCAGATTTTAGTTTCTGTTTCCTCCTCCACTGTTCCCACGACTCTCTTAAAAAGGCTGATATCAAGGACATTGAAGACGCTATCCAATCACCCTTTTAAAAACAGACAGAGTATGTATATGTTTGTCTTATATACATGCCATAGTATATAAGTTTGTCTTCCTCTGGAGAATGTTAGTTTAACAGCTTCATGGAAATAATCGGAAAGAAGAGGGCTATTACTTTTCATCTAAGGTGCTGGCCCAAAGGATGAAACTCTCTTTCGGCCGCTGAAGCTTCTGGCCCTGGGCTTTGTTTCTCAAAGACCCTGGGGAGCACCTTGCACAAGCACAGAAGAAAGCTTCCCAAAGCCCTTCTGAAGCTTGCCTTTAGTGGCATCACAGGACCCAACAATTGCCATCAGCCTTGAGAAGCTCCTCTGCTATAACCTGGTGAAGCCAAGAGAGGCTCCAGCTCCTTGCAGGCAGATGTCGGACTAGTTCCCATGGAAGAGGAAGTTTGCATTCAGCCCTGGTTCCAGATGAGGGTGAATCACCCTTGTGTGCGCACTAGGTTGAAAGAAAGTTCCCTTTAAAGAATCTCAATGTTCCATTTTCACATTTTATGAGGTCCATTCGAATTGTTTATTGTCCTTCCACAAGAACAAGTTTCTGTTGCTTGGATTTACTGCATACATCAGCAAATATTGAACCTCTAATGTTGACATGATGTTCTTCCTTGGAAGAAAAACCCAGTCATCTCTCTAAGGATAGTTATCAAGCTCAGGCTAGCTCGCTGGGTAGTATCAGTCACTACCTCATCATCCCAGAGAATATGCCAGCAAACTGGGCCACCCTTGGATTTCCAGGCATCTACAGAATATGGTAAATGCTTGACTTATTTTTCAATATACCAGAGAGCAGCTTCCAAGTCACCAAGACAATAAAAAGAACAAAGATATTGGAATCAGTTTGAGATGAATTTTAAATAGCTAATTTCCAAGATAAACCTCGATTTCCCCATTTGTAAAAGAGGAAATAATATTTTCTTCTTATGGCCATTGTAAGAATTAAATGATATAACACACATATAAACCTCTAGCAAATATACTAGGAGTTATGCAATGGATTTAATTAATTATTCGTTTTTGTTTATTTCTAGAAATGATGTTTGGCAGGTGTCCTTCTAATGAACAAAGTGTCCCAGTCAGAGACCACATTTTTCCCCAAGGCAGCTCTCCTGCACTCTTTTTTCCTTGTTGTAGAAGCCCCAGTACTTAACCCATTCTTTGCCACCTAACCCTCCTTCTGAACTCCCAAAGCCCCCTGAGAAAAAAAAATTTTCCAACTTCTTACAGTCCTACCATTTCTCAAGCAGTTTTTCTTGCTGGTTTCTACACAAAAACAGACAGAGCTGGGTAAAAAGAAAAAGAAAATGTCAGTTGCAACATATCAAAGAAGTGTAAGATAATTTTTTTTTTCTTAATGAATTGGTTGAAACTGCCTCTGGTTTTTTAATGTGAATGGGGTCAGAGCTTCCTCTATCATGGCTTTGTCCTTCCTGAACTCCTGTTCTTGGATTAGACCTTGGAACCCCTGGAAGCCATTTCAAGAATTCAGTGAAGTTTTATGAAATGTGAACTCTTTGAAAGCAAAGAAATTGTCTTGTCATCTTTTATGCCTGGTGACTAGCACAAGGCCAGCCATATTGGTCCTCAGTAAGTGTTGTCAGGTGTCGAATATAAAACTGTGTTTCTCTATTTCTATAAAGAGAATGCGCTCTTTGTACATGAACCAGAACACAAAACGGTAGTAGTTTTTTGTAGGGACAAATAACACATTAAAAGGCAAGCTATCCTATCCTCATAGAACACATCTTTTACTAAAAGTCCTCACATTTTTCTCTAAATATTAATATAAGTAGAAGGGATGAGTTTTAGACTCATACCAAATAATAATGTCCTAGGCAGGAGCATGTGTGATGATGGAACACCAGTGCGTAGCACCAGTGATGAAGGAACCCAGCGTGTAGACAAATGCTGAAGAATTTAGAATTTCCCCCTGGACCTTAACATCAGTCACTATAGTGTAAACAGTCAGACATCTTGAGTAAAGACTAGGAAAAATGTAATTCATTACAACCAGGGTGACTCTCAACCACGGATTGAGCCAAGAGCTATATTAGGCAGAGTTAAAAATTGAAAAGAAGTATAAGACACAGCTCCTAACCTTTTTACTCTTAAAAGGCATAAATGGATATTTTTTAATTTATAATAGCTAACTGACCTTTTAATCAGGGATATCGTGCCTCTGACCTCATGGAGCAGCTGGTTCTCCTCCTCATTTACCATTCAGTCCCCTGTTTATCATTGGCAGCAGTCCTTTTACAGGATCAAGGGAAACCTATATAAACAAACCTGGTCTAAAACATCAGCAAGACTATCCCACTGAGAAAGGCAGATCCTCAGACCTTTAGGTCATAAAGTATTAAGTTGCATCTTAACTTGCTCTTTATTCCAGAAACTCTATGACTAATTAGGAACCATGGAACATAGCATTTTCTGATATCAGTTACTGTAGTCATCACCACATATTTCTCATTGGAAAATCAGCACTTTGCATTCATTGTGTATTATTTGCTCTGTGATTCATCAGCCCTTTTCCTCCACCTGCTTAGTCCTTCTATCTGTGGTCTGCAGATGGAAGTTGCCTTGAGGACAGAGGGAGATAATGGGAGGAGGATAACATGGGTGTGATCCTGCTAGTTGGCTTAGTCTTGTTGGGAACATTTGTCAGTAACCTTGTCTTGAAAGAATGAGTGTGTCTTCATATCCCCATCTTAAAAATGAAAATCATCCTGGAACAACTTGAACAAAGCATTTTATTTTACCTCTAAATGAAAGCCAAGGAGAGCTCAGGGTCAGACTTTGCAAAATTTGGCCCAGGCAGAGAGAAAAAATGAGCAATAGCTTTCTTGAGCTGTGAGTCTGATCAACACATTTGACTGCTGTGGACCCAGCGCTGTCACCCATCCCTCAAGTTTGTTACTGGAAAGTCTCGTCAGGGAAAGATGCTCACTGTATTCTCATTGTGTATGCAGACCTCTCTGCAAAGAATCAATTATCATGTAGTGAATCAAGCATAGGTATATTTATGACGGACGTACTATATATAAGATACTCTGCTGGGCCCTGGGATTGGATAATTGAAAAAGGTATATTCTCTGCTCACAGGGACTTGAAAATGAGAGAGGCAGATGGACATTTATAGAGATAGCTAGAATAAGAAGCCAAGTATGTTAATTGAGAGTGAATATATATATATATATTTATATGTATGAAAGAAAGTGGTTGTGTAGAAGTGAACAGATAAATTCAGATCTCATCAGTCTTTGCAAGCATTCAATGGGGGAAAAATAGGAGAGACACAAATCACAATATGGAAAAATATAAATATTATGACATTAAAAAAAATTAAATTGACCTTTATGGACACATACATGTTTGTCTAGATGTGCACACTATGTGTGCATATCTGCATGTTATGGTATGTTAAGAGTGTCTCCGCATTAATCTGTGTGTGCAAAAGTAGGGACAAAATATAATTAAGCTGTTACTTATACCAAAAGGTAGCTGAATCCTTTAGCAGATTTATAAAGATATGACCATTGTGTTCCCCTTGATAATGGGAAAAAGCAGCTTTGCTGTTTCCCATTTTATTCTCTTGCCCCAATTAAGGGATTATCATGGCAGTTTAAGAGCTGTGAGCTGAAATGATGTCATGGCAGCCTGTTGGTGTCTGGCCTGCTCCTTCACATGTACCAAATGGCTAGTTAGCTATTTCTAGAGGAAAGGGAGGTATTATGGGAGTAGTATTCTCTCATGTAATCACTAGGTCATATGGTTCACTAGTAATTGATAAAAAAAATATATTTTAAGTACCTTAAAATTTTGTGTAGATAATAGGAAACATTACCATAAAAGTAATTCTGCATTTACAAACTGCTTCTTGTGGCAACTGTTGAGCAGATATAGTATCATCCAAGTTTAGCAGATAAGAAAGCTGAGACCAATGTAAATATGCATGTCCTGCCTTGGGTTACATAAAAAGTTAATATATAAAACTTATCTTTGCCCCAAATCTATGCCATATTCTTCCTGTCATTCTTGGACAACCTCCAAAATTCCTTTCCCTTATGTGAATACTTAATATTTTTTCCACAGATCCCCCCTATATAATCTTGTTGACAATATTTGGTCCCTTTCCTGTCCATGGTGATAAACATTTTTCTTAGCAAAAATTCAATGGGAAGTTCATAGGATATATGCTAAACACAATGTCTTACTTTTTAATAAGTGGACTAAAAGTAATTTCACTTAAACATTTTCCTCCTAATATTAAGTTCACTAGTAAAGCATATTCAATAAAACTACACATCGCCTTCATACTCCCTGAATTTGAGGTTCCCACAAACTTAATTCTGCCTGATTGTCCTTAACAACAGTTTTGTTTGGGGAGGCCCAGCTCGTTTTTGGACAAGGAGACTTTATCAGTATGCAAGCAGCATTTTACCTCCTTGCTGGCAGCCTTCTGAGATGGGACCTTGAGATGTGAATCCCTGAAATCCTTGCTCTTTTTACCGTAAGAGATGAACTCCTTGCCACGGGATCTCGTCCTTCAGATAGAGATGTATTTTAATTCATCATATCTCTGTACCTGATGTTGGCTCCAGCTCTGAAATGCAAATCTCATTCCTCATGTCCCTGTTGCCTCCTCAGAGGTTACTTAAAAGAACATATAGACAATACCTCTGACAGCCCCTGCTTTCAGGAGATCTGAAAGGTGAGGCTTTTTATAACGTATGCTTTCAATTCTGCGGCCGTAGCCCACTCTGACTTTCACAAGACACATATAGGCCGGAGTGCATTAAATTTGATTAAAACTGTGGATTTTGTTTACACGTAGGAGAGAATTTTGAGCTCACTTAACAGATGCCTTCACAACCCTGATACCAATCAGTGGAAAGTGCAGGCTATGCTGCAAAAATCAATACACCATTCGCTTCGGACATTTCAAAAGAAAGATCGAGTTTCTGAAGTTAGAAATATGTTTGTCCCCAAATCATTTTAGCTCTCCTTCCAGAGCTCTCTTTCTAACTTTTTCTGTTTTTTTTTTTCTTTTCTTTTTCCCATCATGTTGATTCAAGCAAGCACTGGCAAAATGAAATCCTCAGATAGCGCACTGAGCCCGGACCAGAGTAGGTGCTTCAAAATAAGAAATGAACGAGCAAGCACTATTTATCTTTTTCTATGCTACGGGTCATATAACCCAACAGCAAAGGAAAACGCTAATGGCTGGTATTTTTTCAGCAACTACTACATTATTTCTTTCTTGGAGAGAACGCTTTTTCAGTAACTGTGTCTTCTGATCCATATGCATAAAAATATTTCAGTTGTAAATGATCTGACCACTGAAGTGTAGAGAGGGGAATGAATCAGTGTTGAGAACACAAATAAAGAGAAAAACTGTTAGGTAAAAAGCAATAAGTTCAAAACAATTGAGTACTACAAGTAACACCTTTTTTTTAGTAGAAGGTAAAATGTATTTTAATATTCAGTGGCTCACTGCCATTCTGAAGATATGCCTATTTTTTTAACTTGTTTTTTGCTTATACTATTTAAAAGCTCTGAACACAATCATGTCTACCTTTGGAGAGATTTTTTTCTTTCAATTTATTGCTATACCTCTGAAAAAAGAATGACTTTGGATATTTTTCCTTGGCAAATATGTGTTAGAAATAAACTAAGTTCTAAAAACTTTATGAAAACTACTTCTCAGGGAAAGCTTAAGTCATTGCTTTGAACTGTCTAGATCACTAGATTAATCCTAATTGTTTCACAAGTAGCTCTTGTGCCACATTATCCTGTCCTTTAGATAACAGTAGTACCATTTCCGTAAGAATTAAGTACCACTCTGTAATAATTAAAGCATGCATACACACATATTTGTATCTAGAACATTCTTAAAATAGTATATTTTCTTTATTATAGTGTCTTTTATTTTTGGTAAGAATGTTTGCAAAATCACTTTCAGGATGGAAGCAATCATTGCAATGAGTGTATCAGCAGTTAATTTGAACACAAGGACAGCTGTGTGTCTTCAAATTGTTTCTTCCTGTCGTTTAATATGAGAAATTGTTGATAATTTAGGCAAAGATAAAGGCTAGTGTGCAAAAGGGAGTTTTCAGGCCATATTATTCTGATGGGCTACTTGGTTTGAATTCACCATATATAATTTGTGAAATCTTCATTTATCTTGCTTGCTTAGATAAATCCAAATGACACAGGTGCCTTCTAGTAGAAATAGGTGTGGATTAAAAAAAAAAATCCATCCCCCAATCCTTTGGTTGATTAGACAGGGCAAATATTTTCAGTCTTCAATAGGCTTGCGGTGGAAATCCTGCTAAGACGTGAATCCCTCCTTACAGAAATTTCGCTCTGCAAACACTTCCACTGCCTCAGTGTGTGCAGTCTATTGCGTGCTCTGCATGAGACACCGTGCAAAGAAATCCAGGACACGAGCACTCTCATTAAATTTCTGAGAGTTCAACGGCTGGTAAATATTTCAATTTCTGTATTCTAGGTGGGAAAATATAATTTAACTTGCCCAAAATTTTACTTAGTTCAACAGATGAACTTGAAAAGGAATGTACCATAAGATCAAATCGTGCTATTAAAAATAGCATTTTGAGGGGCGGCCAGGTGGCAAAGCAGTTAAGTTGTTGTGCTCTGCTTCAGTGGCCCGGGGTTTGCTGGTTCTGATCCCAGATGCGGACCTATGCCCGACTCATCAAGCCATGCTGTGGCAGGCATCCCACATATAAACTAGAGGAAGATGGGCACGGATGTTAGCTCAGGGCCAGTCTTCTTCAGCAAAAAGAGGAGGGTTGGCAGTGGACGTTAGCTCAGGGATAATCTTCCTCAAAGAAAAATAAGATTTTGAGGGACAGGGCTCTTCATAAATAAGCCAAATTAAAACCTAGCGCTCCCCCAAAATGTTTTCTTGATGTTTTTCTCGGGACCTGTGAATGGGCTAGCATTCAATTGTTTACTTAATTTTAAAATAAATAAGTAAATAATAAATATCATTTCCAGGAAAATTTTTATTGTTCTGTCTATTTCCAGGCAAAGACTGACCTAGATATTATTGAGAGGAATGTTTGGTTAACTAAGTCTCTTTTTATACATACTCTGTAATAGTCAGTGTTGATCCTTGACATTCGCAACAAAAAAGGATAAATTTGGGGATTGGCTTTTCTTCCCACCAAATGGTTAACATGCCCTGTGTCATGTGTTGCTTTACGGGTCTCCCTCAAGGAGCCATTTATTGGTATTACCACATCTATAGGGCAGATTACTGTACTAGGTTCTATGAGGATTAAATATATATGTGGATATATAGGTGAATAAATATATACGAATCAAACATAATTCATAATTCTCATATAAGTGAGAATTAAGTGTATACATGAATAAATATGTGTGTGTGAGAGAGAGAGAGAGAATGGGAAAATGAGAAAGAGGATGCCCTTTTTTTGCCCTATTTTCCTGATGATAATTTATATCTGGAGGCAGGATAAATATGTGTGATATATGTAATTAGATGATTTTAGCGCTGACTTTTTAATTTATTATAGATAGCAGTGGTTAAAAGAATGAACTTTGACATCAGATAGGCTTGAGTTCAAATTCTATCCTGTCATTTATTAATAGCTGATATGGGCAAATTCATTAACCTCACCAGCTCTCTGTCTTTAGATGTAAAGTGGGGTAATAAAAGTCTCTCTTCATGGCTTTGTTGTGAGTATTAAATAAGGCAATACATGGAAAATAGTCACCCCTCAAAAGCGTTAGTTACTCTTAATCGTAATTCTAGAGGAAAAAATATTTCAAGTGTTTGTAGAAGTGAAGAGTTTTCTCTTTCCTTTACTAAGCACCCAGTGAAATCTAATTATTGAGGAGACAGAGTAAGATAATGGTGAAGGAAGACGTGTACATCACACTGACAACCCAGGCAGTGTTCGTTCATGCATTAATTGAAGTGGATATTTGCCGTTCATCTACTATGTGCCAGACCAGGCTCACTGCTTGCTCTAGGGATGAAAGCAAACAGGAGAAACACGATCCCTGATTTAAGAAGTTTACAGTCTAGTTGTGAAGACAGACTCATTTTAAACCAACAAATAAATAAAATAATTAGAAATAGTCGTAAATACAATAAAGAGCAAGTAGAATTCTGAGGTGGAGAATAATGTGCTTTAGGTAAGGAAATCAAGGAAGGCCTCCCTGAGGAGGTGACCTGCAAGCTGAGATCCAGAGGATGAGAAAGAACCAGCCATACACAGGATAGAAGCACCCAGAGCATGTGCAAAGGCCCTAAGGGAGAGATGCTTGTGGTTTATTTCATCATCATCACCTTCAGCAGCAGAGCCAAATTGTCCTGCTGCAAATCAGGAGATGTACATTTGATAGGTTCATGCTTGTTTAGATTTATTTGTATCTCCAAACTGGTATTTCAAGAAGTTATAAATGCGATGATTTCACTATTTTTGAAAACAGATGCCATTTGTGTATTTTAATAAAACAAACAACAAGAGCAACAAAACTTTGTGGCTTCTTGTTTAGAGACTGAACATAAAGTCAAGTGGGTGATGACCACGACCACTGTGTGGTCATTACTGAGTGTAAAGAGAGAAGCAAGACCTAAAAATAACAATACTATAAGTAGGTATTAGGTTAGGAAGATTTGAAATAGACATGATGGGACCCACAGTAATATATTCTCTCTGTTTTATATTATACCATATCTGGGTCATCATAAAATACCCAGAATAGGATTTTTGTCTTTGGAGAGCCGCATTTAGGTCGGCCACTTTCTGCTGGGATGCTAGATTGCTCCTGGGAATAAATGCACCACTGCAGGTTGAAGACCAGAGTGTACTTGGAAATAGGAGACAAAGGAATTGGATTCAGAGATAATGCCCTCACCCTAAATTAAAATATGAAAAGTTCAGTAAGCTCACAAAAATCTCCTAAAGCCTAATAGCACTTCTAATAGCTCTTCTGAAATACCCACCCTCCTCTCAGGACTTAGCAATCTCCCCAGAGTTACGTGAAACATGCTTTCCAGAAGCATTGTCTAGACCAGTACTTTTTCCACCTTTTCATCTCCACACCACACCTGTACAGTGTTTCAGCTTTATTGCCCCGTCCTTGTAAATACATTCAACTCTCAATTACCTTCACCAATGATGGGGAGCGTTAGTGCAGATAATTGAAATTGGTGAATAATCTGCTCCATTGGGCTGCAGCCAGCTCCTCCTACCTGGGCTGGATATTTTTTTGTGGGGAGAGAAGGCAGGGCCTGTGCTCTGAGAAAGAGCCTGTGCTGAAAAACAATCTTGTTTCCTACCATGCTGGCTAGATTGAGATCAGGTCTACAGACCTGAAGACTTCTAGAGCATTCTGGGGATAGCTGCATTTCACTCTGCTCCAAAGACTATCATTTGGATTGGAGTTGTGGAGTCAGGGATGAGCTGTTTAAGAGCCAGAGACGACTGGGCAAGTGGATATGAGCTAGACAGGCCAACATCTATATAATTCTTAATAGCCTCTAACTTAGTTCTGCTCTCAAAGAAATAGAGGCATAGACGAGTATGCCTCCTCATTCCTGCTTTATTTTATTATTCCTCTACCTCAGGCTATCACAGACGGCTATTGGTATCTAGGGCATTTCTCTCCTTGAGGAATGTCAACAGGGGCTGCTCCAGTTTTAATAAACTCTTTAAAAAATAGTGTCACCCAAGTTCTGATGACAGACAGCCTCTTTTGTGAGAGATTCTGGGTGGTCAGGAGTCATAGAAGCAAAGATTGCTGATAGGAAGTGATCCGTTGGAGAATCATGATTCCATCAAATGGTCTGCCAGGATCCTAACCCTCCAGAGCAGAGCTCAGTGCATTGTAAAGATCGTCATGACCCTAAGCCTGAGCTCACGTAGACCAGTCGATCAGAAACTTGGTCCTTCTCCCCAGCTGCTGTCCATCTGCTCCTGGGCTCTCTCTCTCTTTTCCCATCTTCGTCCAACTTCATTTCACTTTTACACATCTTTCCCTGTCATTCTTCCTTGCTCCTCTTCCTGACATTATCTTTTGGTTACCTCTCTGATTCTCATTTTCTATGCTCCTTCTTCCTTTTATAAAATCTCTTCTCTCCTTAGTTCACTCCAAAAGTCTTATTTTTAATATCTCCCTTAGGTCCCACCCCAATATTTTCACGTTCTTCACTCCCCTCTGCCCTAGCATCCTGCATTCTGATTAGATGCCATATGTATAACAAGGTAGACAGATGTTTTGCTGTTAAACTAAAGGGCTTTTTAATCTACCAGAACAGAAACCAGGAGCTTTCTTTTTGTTTGGGGACATCAGCAATTCATGGCACAGGGCTTAGGAATACAAATGAGGGTTTTTTTTCTT
The DNA here is from genome assembly GCF_021613505.1 of Equus quagga. Classification (NCBI taxonomy): domain Eukaryota; kingdom Metazoa; phylum Chordata; class Mammalia; order Perissodactyla; family Equidae; genus Equus; species Equus quagga. The sequence goes on along the minus strand of NC_060270.1, from coordinate 19,010,265 downwards.
CAAGCAGTGTGGAGTCTCAGCATGTTTCTCTTCCTTTCTTCTTATTTTACTTGGTCTGCAAAGTAAAAACCTCCACATTGATGGATTCATAAATACCACTAATGACACTTAGATCTCTGTATACACAGTGTTTTCACCAGTGGGCGCAGCTGGCATGTGTCCGTGACTGTGAAAGCATTTTACCTATGTATCTATCGACATATTTTTCTTTTTAAATCTGTGACCATTGACAGTGTTCATTTTGATGGGTTTCTCAAGTTGCAATTTCCCAAATCTTTAATCAAAGTGAAAGTGTTTTCATTTCTTTCCGGAACTCTCTTGGTAATCGGGCATGTCTTTTGAGTAGACAGTGAAGGCACATGGACAGCCTGTCAGACCACGTAGCCAGGAAGGTCATGCCTGCGCTGCAGTTTCTGACAGCCGTTACCCTGTAAGGTTCTCCAGGTGCTGCTCTGACCCAAAAGAGAAAAATGTGAGCAGAGGAGCCATCAGTTTGGAGTCCAGCCCACCCAGATAAAGGCTGCTGTGAGCCCAGAGCACATCTGGAGAAGAGCCCTCGCAGAGGTCAGCTTCTGTCTCTCTTTGGGGTGGGATGTTTCATCAGCTGCAGCGATGGGGCCCCACTTGCTCTTGGCCAGCAGTTGATACATGGAGGTAAGGAAAAGGCTACTGTGGAGGCAGAGTGTCCAAGCTACACCCAGAGCCCTTTCACATAGAGTGCGTACCTCCAAGTCACCAGGAGCCCTAGGGGGAATTCAGCTAAGATCACATTTCAGGGTCCCTCACACCCCTCTGTGCCTACAGTTTCAGCAAAAGCACTTGGTGGTTTCGTCTTCTCTGCCCTACCTTTTATGATCTTTCCTAGTGGCAAGTGTCTGATTTGCCCCTCTCTTTTTTCTCTCTGCTATGTTGGTGCCATCTGACTACCAACTCAGAGGTCATCACTGATTAGTAGTGCTGGCGTATTGACCCCCTCCCCTGGTGAAGAAAAGCTGACACCTGGAACACACGACCACAGTGGCCCCTTTGTACAAATTCGAGCTCTGAGTGTAAGGAAGGCATGTGTGTTACGTGATGGTCTGGAGCTTTTCTAACTTGTGCAAAATTGCCATCAATGTTGGAAAATACAATCCTACAATACTTACCTCTGACTACCTGGCAAAGTGAGTTCTCACCAAATAATCCACAGCCACGGATGTCTTTAAACCTGGTGACATTTTTCTTGATTGTACTTTACTTTTTGCAGGCATATTTAATTTGATATTGCATCTTTGCACTTGGCATTCACAACATGTTTTTTTGCTATGGGATGGCTTTCCCTAAAAACTCCATGAAAGAAAATAGAGCGATTACAGTTTCTGTATTTTACAGATGTGGAAACTGAGGGATAGGTAGACCAGGAGCCATTCTCACAGAGAGATTGAGATAAATGATTACAACTGAACCCCCAATCCTTAGAGGGAGAAAACAGTTCATCTTTTCTGCATGAGTGAGACTTGACTCTCTTTCAAACCAGGTACTGTGAGACTCAGATGGAAAGGGCCACCTGTTACGGAGGTGATATAGGTCAGGGGATAATTCTCAGCTGTTCAAACAAATAAACATCAACACCCCAGGTCACTTCTTCCACCTGCTCTTTGTGTCCATGGCACCCTGCTGTGTCGCCAAGCCATTTACCCCTTTTTAATTGAGCAAACCTGGCCTTTTTCTGCCTATGCCTTTTTTGGTTTTTTCCTGCTACAGTTAAAAAATGCACACACTATGATAAAAGAGAATGCTTACTACATAAGCCAAAGTCCATTACCAAGGAGGCTTGTGCTAGAACTCCACAGGTGCTGTGGAAAGACAACCTGTGGGTATGAGACTGGCCAGGATTGCACAAAGCTAGCAGGGACCACTGCCATCGTGTAACTTGGCAGAGTGACCTGCACAGTGGAATTCCCAGCTATTGATTGTACCTCTCACAAAGAATCCTCTCTGGTCAATCAGGAGGCCTAGGAAATCACTCCCTCCGTTTTCTAAGAGCAGCAGAACATGTGATGTGGAAATCCCCAGTCGTCTGGGTCGAGTCCTTCATGCACAGCAGGATGGCCAGTGCAGTCCAGAAACCGGACCTGTCTCAGAGCATAGTAAGATGTATTCTTCCTCTGCCAGGAGCCCGCAGTCTCCCCACGGAGCAGACTCACCAAGTCCCAGAATCCTCCGCTCACCAAGCTATTCCCATCTCTTTGAGGGAGCTTGCTCTTTGCTGTTCCTCTCCATGAAGGCTTTTTCCACCCCCACACACTTCAGAACTTCTGTTCACTTTCAAGTTTCTGTTTTTGTTCTTTTAAGATCATTTCTCTTCAATTCTTTCAAAGCTTCTTTGAGGATTCTCAGAGACACAAAACACTGCTTTTGGATTGTATCCTGGTTATTTCAAGGAGGTAGCTGAGAACGAGATCTGTGTGTGCCTGTGTGCATGTGGCCCCCTGCATCAGGAACGTTCGGGCGCTGGCCTGCGAGTGTCCAGGGCAGAAGATGGCGTGGCTGATTGATCCGGGGCAGATAACCTGTTGGATTGAAGGGAAAATGAGTTTTCATTCTTACATTGTGCTTGTTTGTCTCTGTAACCTTGTAGAGGTCATGCCACCAATCTTCTCTGTAAGGTCAAGAGAATATACTGCTCACCTAGCTTCTGTATTTCACAGGTAAAAGGAAAACACGGCTTATTACTCAGGTTCTTGTATTGCCTGATTTTTAAATACTCCATGTGTAGATGTATAGGGCTTAAACACATTCTTCTTTGCATCCTCAACACACCCATTTAAGCATAGAATTGTGCCAGGTCAGAAGGCAGCTACAGTGTCGTGTTCAGAGTCTGATTTCTGGAACCCCTGGTCTACCACTTACTAGCTGTGCACCCCATTTCCTCCTATGAAATGCTGATATGATACCATCCACTGCATAGTGCTGTTTGGAGACTTAATGAGCAGGTGTAGGAAGGGCCTTAAAGTAATTAAGAGTTTGCTTTAAGCCAACCGATTTTCTAGACACCTTAGATATAGCAATGAAACAAACAAATCCCTGCCTGTGTGGAGTTTATAGTTTAGTTGAGAACAGAAGAAATAAAGAAATAACTAAAATATAGTATGGTAGGTATTGTTAAGTGCTAAGGAGAATAATAAAGCAAGAAAAGGAGATAGGGGATGTTGGGGAAGGGGTTTCAATTTTAGATAGGATGACCAGGGAAGATCTCACTGTGGACAGGTGCAGGAAGAGTACAGGAGGTAGAGAGAAGAGCAAGTGCAAAGGTCCTGAGGTGGGAGCTCATCTGATGTCCATGAGGAACAGGGACAGAGTCTTTGGGATGGAGTGGAGCAAGTGAGGAGAGACTAAAAAAAAAAAAAAAGGGGTCAGAGTGATGACTGAGGACCATGTATGGGGCCATTGTAAGGACCTGCGCTTTTAGTCTGAGGGGAATAAGGAGCTTTGGAGGAGAGGAGGAATAAATGACTTAGGTTTTAACAGGATCATTCTGAATTCTGAGCTGAGAATAGATTGAAGAAGGGCTGGAGCAGAAGCAGAGAGACCAATTAGGAGACTATCCCAAGAATCGGGGATAATGGAAACTCAAGAAGTATTTGTGAATAAATGAATAAGTTAATACATTTGTGCACACTCTTGGAAGATGCTAAGTCTCTAAGCAGTTACTTTGGCTGTTGGCTCACCAAATTCTGGAATCAGGGCTTCTTCTATACCCCTGTGTTTCTTTGTATTCAGGTAATGATGCCTGTCCTGTCGCCATCAACCTCAAAGCTTCAAGAGACGAAACATCGGTGATGATGGATAAAGCCAGAGAGATTTATGATACAAGACACTAAGCAAGTGTTGCTCTAAAGCAATGCTTTACTTTTGATCTGTGAAACAGGCATTTCTTTCTCCTTCATCACCTAGCAGCAAAATGAGCATCATTTTTAATACAGAGAGAAAAATAGGGAGACAAAAGGAAGTGGAGGAAAAAAAAAACAGGAAAGTGCTGTCAGCATATAGAGTGTCGGGGAGAGCTGTTGGTCATCAGGACTCTGACACAGATGAACTTGTCTTTTTTTCCCTCCTTTCCTTGAAACAAAGGAGAAATCTCTTAGGGTTTTCAGCACTTTGGATTGTCTTTGTCTAGTGTTTCTGCTCTATCATAACTTGCTAAATATTTAACGATCAGCATAATGACTTTAATCAATGATAACAGCAATAACTAGGGCTTTGAGATTTCCAGACCATAATCCATTTAAAACTCCATATTAGCGAACAAAGACCTGAAACTCTATGTAGACAGGAATATATCTGATCATCAGACGTGATGAGAAAAGTTCTTTAGAGTTTCATAAAATCCAAGCACTAAACTAATACAAAATTACTCTCAAGGGAAAAAATAATAATAAATGCTGGGGAAAAGATAATGAGTACTGTTTTCAAATTCATGGCAGTAGGTCTGTGGTTACGTTAATAAAACATACCCAGTTCATTGTAGGTAGACATTCTCACCTCCAGTTTTTCTCCAGATTTAGGAGAAGAGCATCCGTGGGGAGCGTGTTGGTAGGTGAGGAAAAGAGGAGAGAATGCAGAGCAGCTCCCTCCCTTCATTGCCAAAGAGTTGTGGAATCTCATCTTTGTTCCTGGTTTTCATAGCACAGAAATTTCCTCCTTGGTTTAGAGTGAATCTTTCTGAGTTGAAGATCACATTTTTAAAGTAAAGAATGAGATCTGAAAAAGTCATTACTGCCAACATTAGGAGAAAAAAATTCAAGAAGGCAAAGTTAAGCCTTTAAGCCCCGAATATCAGAAAAGACTTCTTCCTTTCAACATATCCGTATAGTGAGAGATTGAGCATTGCAAAGGTGATGGGTTCGATGGAATATTGTGTCACAAAAGTAGCCAATCCTACCCCAATGATCTGGCCATTTTCATTAATCTAGTCCTCCACAAAAGACTTGGAGACATTTCCTAAAGCTTTCCTGTTCCCATTTATTTTCCCTCAGAGTCAGTACCTGTTTCCTAGAAGATGGTGTTAGGTTGTAAGTATGTTCTCTGTGGGAATGATTGAGCACTACTCCAAAGTTGATGATGTTTCTGCCTAGCCCCCATATGACTTAAGTTTCCCAAATGGACACATAAAATGTAGTATATTGTTGTTTCTTTCAGAAGCCTGAACTTGCAGAATATTTCTGGTAGTAAGCATCACAAGGCAGTACTCAGTCATATCCTGACTACTATGGGATATTTAAAGATTTGAAATAGCAGATAAGTGGAGGGAAATAATGCTTAAGGAGAGGGAGCATAATAAAGAAGGAGAGGAGAATGAAATAGACGTGAGCACATTTAGAATAAGCAGCAAGTGGGAAAGAAGAGGAAAGTAATAGAGGGTTTTTTTTATTTGCTTTTCATCGCTCAATATTTCTAAAAGCATTAGTATACTTTGTCAAGTACTGATCTCCTCTTGCCAAAAATCAAAGAGGCAAAATAGAAACAAACTATAAAATAAAGGTGAAGAAAGGGTTTTAAAGTAAAGAAAGGCACAGATAGAACAAAATAGCAATTTTTAAAGTAATAAAATTGAAAGGTGCAGGTGATTTGAGGGAGAGAGAGATGTATAGTGAGAAGCTGGAAATCAAGGAAAGAGGAAGAGGGGAAAAGAAGCAACAGATAGTAAAGTAAAAGAGGGACAGAGGCACTGATAACAGCTGGGAACAGCTTGAGAAAGGTCATGTCTGCCTCCTGGTCTCCCAGCTACACAAGAACTGCAGTGGACTGTCAGGGCAGATAAACAAGGGAGGGTGGGATTGAATACAATTTACAGCTTCCTTGTCATCCCAGAAGGGAGCTGAGATGAATCCACATGCCTCTCAGATTGTCAGGACTAGAGGGTCGCATGTTGGCCTCATTAACAAACAGCAAACGGAGAAGGACACCTCCATAGTCACCTTCCCTAGGAGATGAAGTCCCATGTGGTATTGACTACCTTCTGGCATCAGGGTCTTTGTTCCTCTCCCCAGTGGGTTCCTGTTAACCATGGTGACATGGAAGTGACATTCTTTGCAAAGTGGGGCATTTCCAAGTTGAAGCACTTAGTGGTTCAGATTATAGGGAAAAAAATGCAAACAGGTTATCTGCCTGCGTGTGGCCTTCCTGGAGAGGCAGCTGTCTTCAGATAGACACCTGCTCTAAGGAAACATGAATGCACTGAGCAAGAGAACTTCGATTACGGATTTTCTTCATCTTTGTCAGAAACTAGCACATTTAAATAAAGTCTTGGATAAGGAAAAAATGCACAGATGTGTGGAAGTCAACAACAGAGGGTGACATTCAACATAGCTAAATTGTTTTCATTTCCCTTCAAATGCTCAGTGCCTTTCTGGTTCCCACACATTGTGAAGAAACCGTAATTCTCGTCTTGGGAGTAAACCATGAATTTTGCAGAAAGGAAGCCTGGGCTTGTGAGTGGGTATGTCTTACCCAGCCGAGACTGTTCATAAGAGGAATATAAGTTTAGCTTCATATGTTTTAAACGTGGTCACGTTTTTGGCAGTGTGCCTACTGCCATAGCGGTAGCTCAGACCACTGATATTTGATGGGATATCCATATCCTGTTTAAAAGCCTGTGAAATACTGCCCATTGTCCTGAAAAGGGATAATGGACTGGAAATAGACGTTAATTGTTCCTCAAAGGTAATGCTTTGAATTTCTCTAAATCAGAGTAACAGAATGGTTATTTGATTGTGAGGAAATATGATAAAATTATTTTTCTTGTTTGTTCTGGGCTTTGTGGAAGGTGGGACTAGTATGAGAGTGGGGGAGCTGATCAGATTTTGAGGCTTAGAACAGAGGTTAGGGGGAAACTAGAGTTGTATTTTATTCAATATTTTACTCAAGTGATGATCTGTAGATTTCAAAATCTGTATGTTCCCCAAATGACAATAAGAGGCAGGAAACTACATCCAACAAGGCTGCCCTCTTCATCCCTATGCCCTGGGGATATCATGAATGCCTGCTATTTCTGGGTTTGCAGTTGCCAGATCCTCCCAGTGGAGTAGTAAGAGTGACAGGACAGCAAGCCTTGTCAATGGAACTCTGGCATTCCACTGGTTGTTTATCATGTTCAGCATTATCTTTGTGCTCTCTCAGCTCATTGGTAGTACAGTATATCAGAATCAGGAAAATCAGATCAGTCCCCGTTTCTTCCTTCTACTGGTGCCAGCATTTCACTAGCACACTTGTTGTTGGTGAAATGTATAACTCTACACACACATACAGTACCAAGTAGGTACCAGTGTAGTAAAGGGGATGTGGATAGAATGTAAAACGTTCTCTTATAAGCATTGCTCATATAAGATAAGAGAGACGGGGCAGGGGGAGGGAAATGAGTCCCTTACTTGATTATGCACATACTGGGAAAAAAATACAGGTTTCATACAAGATAGTGTTTATATCTACATGACATCAGATATCTTAAGGAAATTGGGAAAAAAATCTAAAAATGATTCAAACACATGATCCATTGGATAGAAAACCCTAGATACACACTCATTGGACATCTGATTGGCTTTCAGCTTTCATCAATAAGTGTGTCATTCTTGGTGCATGATTACACGTGTGTGTGTGTATGAAGAACAAGTAAAATTGTCTATTTTTTTAACACTGTTTAAATTGTTTTTGTTAAAAGTCCAATGGACATTCTGGGATCATACAATATTGAGGACTGTGAGTAAACAGGATAGAATTGGGATGATAAAGTCACAGTGACTGTCCCTTTTTTGAATCTTGTTTTTCTCCTGGAATGAGATGGACCTGACACTATACTTCTTTTTATAATGGATAGAAACTGCCTAATTTCCTTTATCAGAGGTGTCTCTAAGATGACCACTCACATGAACAAGTCATTCAACAACCAAATTCTCTAATTGAAATGATACAAGCACAGCTTCCCTTAGATCCCTTCATTTTTTAACTCTATTCCATGGAGTTCTACTGCAGAAATGGAGACACAATCTCTGTTGAGGCAAGCTTGAGTGTTTTGTTTCCCTGTGACTTTGAAACTTTCAAGTTTAAAGTTCTTTTTGCTTTTCTAAAAACTTACAAGTTAATGGAGATACAGGAATGGGAAGGATAAATGTGGAAAGCTAAAAAAAAATATAGGCAGGAAGAAAAGAATGTTTGGTGACAACACCATAGAGAAAACTGGAAGAAGCTGCAGCTGCAACAAGAAAGAAGAGGAAAAAGTCAACAGGACTAGTATAAAAATAGAGAGAAATGGATAGAGAGGAGGACATTGAAGGTGGAAAGACAACCAAAGGATAAGATGTAAATTGAGGCGAATAAATGAGCCTGGAAGAGAAACTCTTTTGGAGGACAGAGGTGAGTGAAAGAGAAAAGATGCTGTAAGGAGTACCGCTAAATATGGTTACAGGGAGTTGTCAAAGATCAGTAAATAAAACGGTTTATTGTTAAGGAGAAATTAAAATCAATAGTAAGAAATGGTATAAAATAACCCAGATTAACCTGCAGAGAACTGAAAATGTATAAAAATAACTGCAAATAAAGAGCAATATAGCATAAATTGACCTTTCTGTATCCACCCCTCACTCCATTCCACCTCCTAATCTCTTTCCACATATGAAATATGTATTTGGATGTCTTTTTTGTACACTTAAATATAATTTTTTTGTAGAAAACAGAGAAATAGCAATGTTTAGAAACATCCATCTACCATAGGGAAACGCCAGTTTCAGCTCCTATTTAAAACATCATAAGTATGAGCTCCCTTGACAGTTATTTAACCTATGATGACAGGTTACAAACTTCAAAAAAGAAACAACAACGGCAGGTTTATTTATTCTACATGCCACATACTCTTCATAAATAAATAAGTATTTATGGAAACTCATTCCTTTGCTATTGTTTACCCGTCACTCACACTTGTCTTTCTGTAATAGACTGTAATGTCAAAAAGCCACAGCTTTATTAATTTGATGCTAGTTGATTTGTGGTGGAAGGCTGGAAAGAGCACAGGTTGTTCTGTATAGCAGCAAATCTGGAATGCCTAGCCTTGTTGTCCTGAGAGGTCTTCAGCTCCATCAGCAGTACCCCTGGCTTCTCTGGCTTTCAGAAGCACATTATCTAGTTTCTGGTCAACACTAGATGGACGCTCAGAGGTAACTAGCATCCTTGCTAGTCTGGAGACTGTGATTCCACTTCACCAACCAGACTGGGCATTGATCAGAGAGGGAGAGAGCTCAGCCCCGGATTATGAACTATTTTATGGAATTGTGTCTTACCTACATTGGTCCTCCAAGCCAGGATAGTGATAGATGGCCTCTCTGGAGCTACTCCAATCTTTCTCTTTTTCCTGGAGGTGTGACTTAAAGCTGGGGTCTTCCAGGGGAGGTGGGAAGAGCAATACTTTCCCCTATGGATCATTTGCCATTACAACCACAATTGAGTTACAATGCGTTATTACTATCGCTGTTGTCTCCTTGAAACATTTTTCTTTGTAACTGAAATATCTCAGTAAGAAAATATACACTAATCTGTTTCTACTTAATAATATGTAGATAAAGAGTTCTATGTAGTATTTTATCAACTCATATATTAGCCACACCCATCCCACCAAAATTTTGTTCTCCCTATTAGGAAACTATGGGTGTATACATGAGGATATTTGTGTTTGTGTGTAAATGATCAGAGTTTGCTTGTATGGTAATCCAAAACTTCCAAAGATAGTCAAGTAAAGAGACTCTGAATTACACATGGCTACAAGGCTGCAGCAGGCTTGGGTCAGGACTCAAGCCAACATCAGCACAAATTCACAGACGGTTCTTAATAGAATCGGATCTAAAACTTTCCCACAACTGAAATTTTATGTGTGTGTATACATACTATGTACTAACTTTAGAAGTCAGAAAGCTGGTTTGGGGGAATATGGGTACATCTTGTGTTGTAACAAATAATCCAACTGTGTCACACACATCTCCCCAAAGTCACCCAGTGCTTATCCTTGGGACTGTGTCAAAGTCCCCGTGAGATTTCAGTACTAGTCTTTTGCCATTGTACTTACCGTGTGACCTTGTAAAAGCCTCAGTTTGCCTCACTTCCTTGCTAATAAAAATGTGATTGATGGCAATGTCTGTCATCACACAGTGAAAACTTGAGAACTAAATGCATAATAAAGTGGGCTAAATTTGAAGATGTGAAATAATAATGCAAAACATATAGAGCCTTCAGAGGCAGACACCATATAAACTTCACACAGGCGTGGAAGCTTGTCTTCTCCCTTGTTCCTTGTAATTTATTCTTTACACTCTCCTACATTATAGAAGTCTATAAAGTGTTTGGAGGATATACAATTTGTATGAAAGAGGCTATAGAGAAGAAAGATGATTCATTCTAAACATATATAACCTGCAATCCCTTTTTTTTCTTTTACCAGTATATTGCAAAGGAGGAAAGTGAGCCTTACCTGATATACAGTATTGGATTTAAAAGTCAATGGGAATGGTTCATAGGGATCAGCAGCCAATTTATGGTTCATAGTTTGTGTATTAATTTGAAAAATATTTTCGAATGGTTTATGGTGAACAGTCTCAAATCAATTGCCATACCATTATTATTGGAAAAAACAAAAGACTGAATTCTGTCTCTTGTGAAGGTTAAATTGAAGAGAAGCCTGCCTGTTTCTTTTTGTAGTCCTGCCTTTTCTAAAATGTTAAGGGGTGAGCCCTAAAAAGCGGAGTAAAGGAGGCAATGGGCAGATCATACCTCCTCCCCAAGGTCACATTCCACAGAACGACTCTCTTCTTCAGGTTCCAATATAGAGTGCTGGTGTGAAATGGCCTCAGTGTGGTCTGAACTTAGAACTTTTTCTAATTAAATTTTGAAGTGTTTAGTGTGTTTTCATTTTGGTTTTCTAATTTGATAGGTCTCATTTGTGCCAATACTATGGATTTCTTAAACCCTTGCTTCGGTTATTAATTTCTCAATTGTCCCAGGCCAAGTCGCTATGCTTTGATCTACACATAACAGAAAGGAGAATTGGAGAAATTATCCAGAGAATTTAGGTCCAGCTAGCATGATTGTCTGGAAAAGCCTCCCTTTCAGATAAAGTGTGTGGTTTACATAAATTACTTAAGAGATAGCTTGACCCTCCGCTTCTCTGAAGGTAGTCATACACTTAAACTTTGGGGAACTGACTCTCATTCTAATGATTTAGGGGAAATCTGGGAGTAGGGGATGGTTTCAAGTTTATGACTCATTATTTCAATCCACAGAAACCCAGTCACGTCAAGAAGGTCAGTCATATCTATTGAGTATTTCCCTGTATAATCCAAAAGAAATCATCCTTACCCCAGTTCTCATTTAGCACCTCAGGATGCTATGGGTTGGGAGTGAACAGATGAGTTTCCCTGCTAATGTAAATCTTCAGATGACTCCTCTTCATAATTTATGATAAATGGAATTGTAGATCTATAGGCCAGGAAATTGGACTGTATATTGCTTATGAAATTCTGTCTGATATGGTAGGTCTTAAAAGCATTTGGATTAGATTTCCTTGCTACCTCAAAGAGGTCAATTAAACAGATACTGTAGCAGAACTATAGCAGAAACCTGAAAAACTGAACCGACCTTTATCTCATGATGTCTCTGGGTCAATTCTTGGTCTTAGTTGAGCACACCAGGAACATTGCTGCCTATAGATTCCTTGATGAGGAAACAATGTTCCATCTTTCTTTGAAGAAGTTAGAACTTTCCCTAACTCACATATTGATCTGAGAGTGAGCATCTCCTCCCCCCAATCTACCCCACCTACATGACCACTTTTGTAGAACGGATGCTCCAAGAGTTGCTGGGAGGAGTGATAATGGGTGTGGGTAATGAGGCTTCTGGAAGAGTAGCTTTCCTGAGTGAGTTGTGCCTCTTAAGATGACTTGAGGAGCCAGAAGAGAGAACTCTTTGGAAACAGTATGTCAAAGTAGCCAGAGGCTAGAAGCAAGGGTAAGAACCGGGGATTAACAGATAATATGTGATTGTGTTATTTGGTATAAGGTGGTTATTATTAGAGGACCTTGGCAAGCACATATGTAAAACTCTTATTTGATGATTACTAAGCATGTGTTCTTTAACTTATTAATGTTACTTAAGCTATAAAAGAATAAAAATGTTGTTCATATATTATAAAGAAAGCTTCTGTAGTAGAAATATTAAACAGATCATTCAGGTTCACCCAGAGAGTTAGAAGAAAATTCTGTGTTAAAATATTTTGAGGGACTGATCTAACTAGTGAAGTCAAACTGCCCATACTTTGCTAACTTTCATTATCTTTTTCTAAAAGGGGTCAAATCCCCTTTATATAATCTATATGTTATATAATGTTAATACTTTAAACTGCTACATTACCAATAATCCCCTTACCCTCAAAGCAACTAGCATAGGTCAACAGACAATTAAGATTAGTCGATGGTGACTTGGCAGAACCCATAAAGCTCTCTCCTGAGTACTAGAAAGTTAATTGGATAACACAACTGCATTTATCAGAGGCTTTCAGCACAAAATACACAGCACATTTTCAAATGGGGAGCTTTCCCATTTCTCTTTCTCCATGCTGGCTTTAGAAATTAGATCCAAAAAGTTGGATGCTAATAGTAGGCAGTATTATGTCCCTAGTATTGCCCACAGGCACCATGCTGGATGTCGAAGATATAAAGATGTTTAAGACATAGGCTTTACCTTTTGTAAAGAGAAGCAGACATGAAAAAATTACAATACTGAGTGGTAAGTCCATAATAGAGGAAGTTGCAATGTACAGTGGGAGCCCAGTGTCGGGGTACATTTCCAAACTTGAAGTGAGAGGTGGAAGATGTAGAGGGAGAAGGAAGGGAAGACTTCATAACGGGGGAGACTCTTATCCTAAAAGACTAGTAAACAACTTGACCTATGGTCCATGCAGAAGCAAATGAGAGGTGAGGTAGTGGAGAAGGGAATAGGATATTCATTCAAGTAGCTTCTCCATGAAAAGGAGAGAGCAGGGACAGGAAGTGAGGGTGGATTCTTTTTCAAGATAGAAGATTCTTGAGTATGCTTGTATTCTAAGATGAAAGCAGTAGAAAGGGAGAGTTGGAAGATAGAGGAGGAACAGAGGCAGTGCAAACAGACTTAGAGGGGTGATGGAGAGGGAGAATTCAGAGTACAGGAGGAAGGATTAGCCTTTGGGGTGACTGACAGTCCCAACTCCCAAGGCCCAACAAGGGAAAATAAGTTGCAACCCTGTTCACACATATCTGCCAAATAGAGTATACACTGAAATTCCCTTTGTGGTAGTGATTTCATACCACTGCTATTAATGTAACACAGAAACTACAGTCTGTAGGAAGGTATCTCTGTTTGTTATTTCCTCTACAACTGTGTCTGAATAGTGCCACTATCACCACCAGAATAAAGAAAGTAATCACTGTTGGCTATGTATTTAGATTTATTGATATTCTTAGATAATATTCATGGCGGCTCCACAGGCTGCAAGCTTCCACACTGGATGCTTAAAAATAGGTTGAGGAAAAAAAAGATCCCCATATGATACCCATTCCAGCAATCATAGGCAATTACTACAGACACACATAGAACAAAAAGGAAGTTTAACATGAGAAGACAGACATACACCTTTTAAGGAAGGATAATGTCACGGTGTTCAGAATGTTATGCCCTAGCTGTGAAATGTATTCTAAGGAAAATATCTGAATTTATTCAAACTCAGATTGCATAGCTTATTTTATGAAATGCCAGTTTGCTGGATGAGGAGAGAAGATATAATTTCCTTTAAAACAGCATGCAACATATGAAAGCTAGATTGTAAACTGTGTATCTAAAACTGTCAGTTTTTGGTTTGGAAAATTAACCCTGTGTGTATCAGGCACTGTGTTAACTCTTGGAGATACAAGGATGGGAAAGTGCTGGGTCCTGAAGAAACTTGTAATTTGGGGCAGAATCTCCCAGACTGCATTACATAGAATCATGAAACATTGCTCTCCTCTAAAATGTCCATAGGCATTTGATCAAAAAAGGTATTTTATGATCCAGCACAACATTCCTTAAGGAATTTGTTGAAATAGATTATTTAGTTTGCTGCAGAATTTTCCAGAACCTTTACTATGAAACTGGTCATGATGAATCAATAAAAGGAAGATTTTCTTCACAATGTACCTCTAAATTTATTGAACACAGAATTATTTTTTTCCACAGAGTTCCAAGCAACATCTTGTACAATACTTTCCAGGTCTGTAAAGATCCTTTTCAGTTTAATCCCGCCCCCTCATATTAGCTACTTCATAATGGGGGCTCTGTGTTTATCATAGACATACCAACCAAAAACAATTTTATATTGGGTCTAACCGTATGAAATTGTTGTTACTTGTCAATTTTTGTCTTGTGAATATAATAATATCATAAGGTTGAACCAGATAACTCACAAAATGGCCTTTGTTCTTGCCACTAACGGATATTGGTATTACAAAATAGAACAGACCACTGTCTAGTGAATTTTTCTAAAATAAATATTTAGTACAGATAACTCAAGCCATTGCTGAGAAATGTTTTCTCCTTGACTGATTTTAAGCTGAATCACACAAATCCTACTCCCACTTTTCAGTTGTTCTATGAAGAGATATGGTTTTTCCTAGCCTTTTCAATCAAGGACCACAGATGAATGTGGATTAGTGAGGTTGAAAGCAAATGTAGGCAAAAGGAATAGTGGGCAAGTGGAATCTCAGGTTGTCAGGAAGCTGGCCTATCATCTGTCCACCCCTTCGTTATGTGGAAATCCTGAAGAAACTGCTATCCTTTTCAGTCTTGTTCTAACTCAACTTCTCCCTGCTTCTCCAGTAAATCCACTTGAAAATGTGGAAATCTGGTTTCCAGGTAGAGTTAGATAAGAGGATTTTTAGAGGGGAGTATTCATGACTTGGAAAATTTTCTCTTTTTTTTTGTACTTCTGAATTTCACGTTTAGCAATTAAATTAAATTAAAAAATGAAACGGTAAATTCTACACACTAGATTAATCAGTTAAGTGCTATTCAAAATATTAAAGTTTGTTTCCCATAGTTTTTTTTCTTTTTCCTTCCAAACAGTTTATGCCCATTAAAACTCGGGAACTGTCCTACCAGAACAAACCAATGACCCACTCAGTCTAGAATCCTGCTTCTAACAACAGTTAATAGTGAATGCTTCAGAGGAAGATGGAAACGTTTGATAATGCTCTCTATCCGGTGGAAAAACCTCTACCACCTGCAGAATGAATACTTATAGATAGCAATGAAGTGTGGAATGCATCTGATTTTAAGCAGGTAGCCTCAAGCCTTTAGTCAATACACTACATTATATTGAAATGCATTTTTGTTCAAGTCATTACAGAACCAGTGGTGCAAACCTGATCATAAAAAGAACCAAGTATTAACCAAAAGCTAAGAGATGTGAATTTACTGATAATTTTACGGAAACTTTCTGTTTTCCTTTAGGACTTTTAGTGGCAGTGACGCTGTCTTACTCATCTTTGCATCTTCATCTCCTAGAAAATTCCAGAGCCAGGATGCATTTGTAGAATTGCATCAAATATGATTTACTCTTAAAAACAGAAATGTCTACTGATCCAAGTCTTCATGACATATATGCATGGGTGAATGTATGTGTGCATAAAGTCAATATTTGTATGTAAACTTATGGACTTTATATATGCATATAAATGTATATATGGTCATGCATCACTTGATGACAGGGATACATTCTGAGAAATGTGTTGTTAGGTGATTGTGTGGTTGTGCAAACATCATAGAGTGCACTTATACAAACCTGGATGGTATAGCCTACTACACACCTAGGATACGTGGTACTAATCTTATGGTACTACTGTCGTATATGCGGTCCACCATTGCCCAAAACATCGTTATGCAGTGCCTGACTACACAATTCATACCCATAGTGTTTTAATAGTTGCAACATCAGCCTCAGGCTTAAACGTAAAGTTATTCATGTCTTATATAACTTCATTGTAAGTTGAGGGGTTTGCAGATGGAGGGAAAGAAAGGGAAAAGTTGTTTCTATTCATAAATGTAGGGTTTAGGGCATTATAGTTCAAGGAAATTGTGATATAGCTCTTTGATTTCCATCATGAAATGTTCAGATTATTGTACATCCCTGGGACCAGACAATCCAATTAATTTAAAACCTATGCATTGGGTCTGACAGTCCCAATGGAATTTTTTCGAATAAATGTTGAAAATGTCAACTCCGTAATGTGGTAAAGCCTGATTTCTCTCTATTAAAGGCACCACAAACCGTTTATTGATTTTTTAAAAAAACAGAAATAAGAAGAATCATGTACCAATTGAATAGGAAGTCAGACAATCCAATTACAGTTATGAAACTGAAGCATTGGGTCTGACAGGACCACTGATTGCAAATGACTGCCAGAAAATGCAAGAGAATTGTTGCTCATCCACATACACATATACCCAAGGACATGTCTTCTGGAGCAACGAAGTAGCTAAAATGAATAGTCATGGAAGGCCAAAGGCCAAAATTTTATTACCTGTTTATTGTAGTCATATTGAACTGTATTATATATTTGAAAGTTCACCAGTGGTCAGTGGCCACTGAGGGACTTTTGTTTCAATTATGCTCTACTGTTGAGTGATCTGACCATCTGAAATCTGTACATAAAATGAAATTATTATTTCTTGTGCTGGATAAAAACTGACCTCTTTCAGCTCAGCAGCACAGTCTTTAATCTGTGGCTAAAACTTTATCCATCATCATCCAATATTTATTGATTGCCCATTTGATTCATAATGTTGTATTAAGGTGCTTCAAGAAAAGCTTGTTGAAATGAATCACAGAAAGATTTGATTGCTAGACTTGGAGAGGGGCAAGAGCTCTGTTAAGCAGATAACCTAGTAGTGATCATATTGAGAGAAAATAGGTTATTTCTGAAATATGTATGTGACAAAATTTAACAGTCGTCTTTTTATCCACCATATGCAAGATGTGGGAGTGGAGTTGAGTACTAACAGTGGCCCCTGATAGTGACAGTAGGGAGATGAGAACTCTCTGAATGATGCCCTTTCTGGATGGTGGGAAAACAGTCATGAACTGTTGGCATCATCTGAAGCCATCCTTAAAGGAGGTGAGTTTTGCTTTCTTAACACAGCACACTCCCTCCTCTAAGAAGTGAATTAGCAGCTGTTCTAGGAAGAGAAGAGGAACTTCTTTTAGATCGCATACGTTTTGAGTTGTTTGGGCTCCGTTTGCACAGTAACAAGTCAGCCTGCCTCATATCTGCTGTCTCTCCATAGTGGCAGGAAGTTTGTAAGGACCTTTGATAAGAAATAAATAAATGGAGGTTCACTTTCTAACCCATCTGACTTCAGGTTTCTGTGTTCCTGTTAATAGAGAAACTGCTGCTGCCATGGGATGCAGACAGGGAAGAGGACCCATTCAGAGTTCTGCAGAGTCCTTTAGATACAGGGCCCAATGTCTCTACATAAAATTAAGTGGAATCCTCTGCTGCTATTGCGAGTCACTGCAATCATGGGCTATTTCCACACTCCCTATGTGTATCCAAGGAAGTGTGAAGCATTAACTTTCTGACCCCAGGACCTAATGCTCCGTTAAGGACATCTCAGATACTGAGGGAACCTAGAGAGTAAAACCCATGCTTCTTCAATCTTGTGACCTGAGTTCAGAGATTCTTTATCCAAATTCTCTACCATAAACTTTCCTTGACCCCTGTGACCCACACTAGATGCCTACCAGGATTCTACCTTTTGTTGGCACACTACACTAATCACTAAATGTTAGCTCCCTCTCACCAAGGTTCAATGTCAAAAGTCCAAGACATGTTTTCTTCTAGAATATAAAGGCTGAGACTCCTATCAGAGCCAGCAGTCATCTCCATTGTAAAGAAATAAATCAAAAGTCTTATGTAATAAAACAATACATCCACAATCTAGGTATCATTAAAAAGTATGAGAATTGCAGAGATTAAAATAATATATGCCTTACAGGATTTTTAATGACCCCTGTGATTGCTTAAAGGTATGTGTCTTCTTCAGTTCAAAATCGGGAAATAGGGAGAAGGTACTAAGGAGAGAGCTCATTCAACCCCTCATTCTGGGAGAACTGGTTTCCGTAACAACTGGCTTTATTTCTGTGTTCATGTTCCCATATTATCGTTCCTGTCACTCTTAGAACGTCCCTTGCCATAACAACAAATGACATGCAAAAGGCAGCCAGATCTTGTTGGTAAGTCACATCTTTTGCTTTGCAAGCAAATGTGTTATTGTTTCAAAAGATAAAAAATAGATGAGTGACATTTGGCTAGGTAACATTTCACTAAATATCTAAATATCTATGGAGGTCCTTATTTCTTCATTCATTTAGAATTGGCATTTTAAAATTTGTTACTCAGAAATGGTAAAAGTAAATAGTATTCCATAAACTTAGAGATTCATCAGGGAAAAGAACTCAGTTTATAGTTTTCATGACTCATTGCTGCATGGCAGCATCTGTTCTGATAATGGTTGTGGACCCCTCACAGTTCTGTCAGTCTCTCTCATATTAGTGGGAATGAGAGAAAAGAAACCAGCATGGTGTTGGATGATTTACAAAGTCTCCCAAATCTCTTTCAAAATATGCAATATTATCACCATTTTGCATGAGAAAATTAACATGGAGAAAGAGTAAGCCGCAGTAAAATCCTGTTAAAGGGAGGAATCCTATTTTGAATCTAGTTGTTTAGGTTACAAAGCCTGATTCTTTCTAGACCACCTTGGTAAACACCACATAATTCCCCTGCTCTTGTAACTAACAGGCTCCCAGGTGTATTGCTTTTTACCACTGGCTTAATTAAGTCATTAAAGTTTACGGTATTTTCGCTTGTGAGTATTTGGAAACTATAATTTCTAAGGTGAAAGTTGGTATACAAATATCTCTGTCATTAGTTTCCTTTTCTTGCCTCCAAGTCAGAAAAGCTGATGAATCCACAAGTGGAGATCAAAGTTACCCATTGTAAAATGACCCCATTTAAGAATGTTACAGCGTAGGTGAAAAAGCTTAGGTTGTAGAAGTAAACACAAAGTGAAAAATATTCAGACATGAAGTAGATTTCTGTTCAAAGCATATCTTTTTGAAGATCAGTTTAACTTATTTGATCATAGACTTCTAAAGGAAATGTGGTGTCAAAGTTGAATCTTTAAGCACTACAAACATGGATGCTTCTTAATCTATCTTGCTTAGCATATCACACAGGACACATGACACAGCACAAAGAGATGGAAGACTTCACTCAAAATCGTCGGCAACACATGTAAGGCAATTCTGTTTCTTTTCAAGCCATTTATTTAGTTAGCAGTAAGTCACCCAGTCTGTTCGTTGGGACTGGGGAAATGAAATGGAAATGTTTGTTCTCGGTCCTCGAGGAGAATACACCCTTGTGGAAAGACAGACATACAAACAACCACAGTATGACCTCACATGTACAAATTGCAATTGGTGCACACATACTTGGGTACTCCAATGCTTGCACGGAAGAAATAATTCCTGCACATGGAAGATGCCCAGCAAAATGAATGACTGCAAGAATATGTGGTTTCATCTATATTTTGTCTCTGCACTAATTTCTATATGTATCCAGAAGTATCTGAAAGTCTGAAGGTTATTTCTGGGTACAATAGCATGGTGACATTAAGGCCCTGGGCGACAATGACCAGAGTTACAGAAATAAGCCTCATGTCATGTTTTGTAACCCAGACTCTGGACCCATAGACTGTTTAACTATGGCAAATCTCAAAATTATAGAATTTGCTAGTACAACTCCTCTCTCTTCTTCATCATGCTGATTATACTTTGTAGCTCTCAGCTGAATATCCTGCAATGTTTTGACATTTTTCTCTGCTCATTTCTTAATTTTGCTGCATTTGTTATGAAATTTTCATTCCATGCTGGCAAAAAGTACCTTGCATTCATGGCGAAAAGGAAAAATTAAAATTTTTCTTTATTGCTTAAAGATTTATTTTATTTTTAGGATGCAGTCAATGATACTTATACTTTTGACGAAACAAATCCTTACGCTTAAGACCAGATAGTAGATGGTGACTACGTGACTGAGTCAGTACTGATATGGATTGGCTTACTGTTGGATGCTTTGGGAGAGAAGGCAGAGACTGACTGAACTAAAACATAACAACAACTTCACAGTGAAGGCTGTTTCTCATTGATATCCACAGAAGTATGCAGTGGAAAGTAAAGAGTTCAGATGGAGCTCAGACACACAGATTTCATCTCAATTGTGTCCAAATTTCACCTCTGTTTTATTAAAAACAAAAGGATGTGTAGAAAGCAGATGGTATGCTAAAGAGCATGATTTTAAAAAGGAGTAGAGAAGAGGGATCATGAGGAAGGGTAATAATTGGAAATGTTTTCCTGGGGAAGAGGAGACTAGAAGATGGCTAGTCCACTTAAAAAAAGAATTGCTATGAAAAGTATGCAGATCAATTGTCCTGTGTGTCTATGAACAGCACAAAGTCTGTTAAGATGTAAATGCGATTATAATAGCAAACAGGCTACTAAAAGAGATATTTGAATCATCATCTTAACAACTTCTCAAAATAAAATGGAAGCTGCATTTAGGTCAGGACTTCATATTTTTAAAAGATGATTTCCTTTAATCCCAATATTGGCATTTCTAGGTATGAGGCTACTTTTTTTTCTCTTTAACAAAGATAATAAAAGGAATAGGAAAGAGCTGCCACTTCTGGACTTGTGGTCCTCTAACCTCAAAATGCCAGCAGTCTACTAAGAGTGGAGAAAAGTGTGGCAACCAGCTTGAACATCACTAGTGTGTCCCCACCTACTACTTTCAGCTGTTATTATCAATATTTGCCTGAATAACTTAATGGCTCTTCCAATTCTAGATTTCTGCAATGCTGTAATAAAGAGGAATCTATTGATTCTCTGTTTGAAATGTAAAACTAATACACTTTACAAAATTATTTCCATTGTAGTAGATAAAGGAATAAAAAACTGAAAGACAATAGGGGTATATGAGGATAAATAGAAAATAAGTAAAAGATGAATTACAAGATAAAGCTTTGAAACAGGGCTCTGGAAATAAAGAGCAGTTCAGAATTGCTTACAGAAGAAAAAAAATAGCTTTCTAGGAGATCTACTCTAGATAAACTACCATGAAAATATCTTGTGCATTCCCTATAGATGGTGTCGGAAGAATGGATAATGGCATGCAATAAATCTGTTGAGAAGTAATCATTGTGTGAGTAGATTAAACTATGTTGCAAAAATAACAATTGTTCCTTCAAGATCCCTAAATTCCAGGAATGAGTTCAGGAACAGGTTAGTCTCTGGAGGAGAGTAGGAACAACCGGTCTGAAGAATTATGTTCCATATTATTGCAAAGTGTGGTCCCAGAAGAAAGTGCTGTTCTTTGAAAGTGTACTCTGGTCCCAGGGCTGTAGTCCACCCTAGTAGCAGCTTGATGTGTATCACAGGAACCAGCAGTGATGATGAAATTGGAAGAGTTTGAGACTTTTATGAAGAAAGCATAGGTTTGATCTATGGCATATTGAATTTTAATATAACAGTGATGAACTTTTATAAATGACCAATTAGGAAATGTGTGTGTGTGTGTATTTATTTGGAGGGAGGGAAAGTAGGATGAGATAGAAAGAGACAGAAAGAAGAAAACAAGTAGAAATTATGGTCACTTGAATTTTTATGATATGACCTTTATATGAGATTTATTCCTTTGTCCTTTATATAATGATAAATTTAGGAGGAAAAATAAATATTCAAAAAGAAATGATTAAATCATAGCTGTTTGATTTGACAAGTTAAATGAGAGACTGAAAAATGAATCTACTTTTCCAGGAATAATACCTTGAAGACTTGAATTTATATTGGCTTTATACGTTGAATGTCCTTTTTTATTTTATCTCCAGGACAACCCCAGAGGATAAGATCTTTAGCACAGGACCTGATATACTGTAAAAGCTCAGGAAAGTATTGATACCTCAGATAGTGACAATGATGATAATCAGGAAGCCAGATTGGGAAGGGTCCAAGAAATTAAACAGATAAAAAGTTGGTAGTTCATAGACTGTTGGGAGTCACCGAAGAGAATTATATGAATATCATGAAGTTAAACCTAAATGTGAGTTATGGAGGAAGCCATGGTAAGATTTGTTACTCCGTGATAGTGGAATGAGATACTCTGGCCTCCAGAAGGCGAGAATTGAAACTATTCTTTCCTTGCAGGAATGCAGGTTTCATGGTTAGAACCTGCAGAGTTAAAAGGAGAAATTGATTAAATATGTTGCTTCCCACCTCAGCCATCCACAATTTATCATTTCTAGGTACTGTGATTATTTTGCATTCAGCACAAAGATGGCAATCTGGCAGGTTTGTGAGCTTTGAGACTCCAACAGATTGAGGCTGAATTCTTACTTGTTTGTCAAGGTAACAGAGCATGCTCCTGTCAGTCAATGTGCCTTTTCTTGCCTTGTTGAAACCCTTTCTACTCTATGCCAGTGTCAGTTGCGTTTTGCAGATATGGCTCCAAAATATTGTAACAAAAGTTGCTATTAATTTGAAGATGTTTTGGCAGGTGAGCTCTGCTGTTGTAAATTGTGATTCTAAATCAATAATTTACAGAGGAACAAGTCTTTGTTGAAATATGAATGCTATTTAACTTCTAAGAAAAGTAAAAAGCTATACAGTCAGTCATTTAATCAGTCTGATGACAATATTTCTTAAGTATCTACTAGATACAGAAACCATAACTTGTGCTTTGGGGAAATACAGAAGAAAGTGTTGGTTCATCTCTCCAAGGAATTTCTCCATTTGAGAAGGTAGAATATATCCAAATAATTAAGGACCTTTTTAACATTCACTGATTTTTTTAAGACAAGAAAAACAGTAAATACAAAATACCAGGATGTGATTCATCTCTGAATAAAAACGTAACTTGGTGAGTTAAGGCCAAAGTTATTGTGTGGTAACAAGGCTTTCACTACAAGCTTTCCATGTTATATAGCACGGCTTATGTTTTTTCCAAATACTAAGAGCAAATGAGCAGAAATAAATACAGCTTCCTCTTAGAATTGAATAAAGCCCCAATTCCAAGTATTTGCTTTCTTTAAACACCTAAAATTTTCTTTGGATGAGTAAGCATGTGACTGCCAGGATGCCTGCCTGAATACACCAGTTGGCATAAAGAGAAAGAGGAGCGGTGTGAAAGTTCCCAGCAAAGTAATGATCCCCATACAGTGCGGGGGCAACAGTGAAGATATGACAGCTCCCCTCTGTGCTTCATATCCCTCCAGAACATTGAGCACCACAATTGTTGAGTAGGAGAACATGGGACTAGGAGAAAACGGAGCACAATATATGGATTGCTTCTGTCTTCTTCAATAGCCCTGTGACAAAGTTTAGAATGATGACTCTAGAAATTCACCTGGCATGAATAGCTCTGTAATGAAATTTTACTGTTGCGGAGGCGTAAAGACAAAGGAAAGAAAAGAAGGAGAAGAAATGGCTGTGTTTGGCCCCTCTCTGGGGATTGACTAGTAATCTTGACATCTTGGAATGAATCAAATCAGTGTGGTAGATGCTTCTCAGCCCTGTTCACCATTCTTATTTGTTTTCCGCAAGAACTTTTCTGACTTTTGTCCACTTATATCTTTGTTTCCCTATTTTTCCTGGTTTCCGTTACAACTCTTCCTTCTTCATTGTTATTCAATCATTCCCCTTAGTGAAAACAAGTGAGTTTTTAAATCTTGAGTCTCTTTTTTGAAATCATGATTTAAAATGGGTGGTTACTGGGGGCAGGTTACCTCAAATGTCAACTGGAACCAACGGATAGGGACTCTTGCAGAGAGGGAGTGAATACCCGGGAACCTCAGGCAAGTCAATCTTATTTGGCCCTGTTTGAAATTGCCAGGGCCAGAGGTCCAGGGCCAGAATCATATCCAACTATTGTTCGCTGAGCATCTAATAAGTACTGGGAAATTCGCTACATGCTGGCACTTGTATTAGCTTTCTTTTATTGCTTATAACCCAGTGGGATTGGTGGTATTACTTGCATTGAACTGGTAAGTTCGAAAGCATGTAACCCACTGTTGAGAATCATGCAGCTCTTAAGGAATAGAGCGGAGATTTAAGCTCAGGTATTGTGAGTTCAAGTCCACTGCACTTTATACTTATGACGTTAAATGTAATATTCTAAGCTGTTACCTCGGTATAATATTTGGGTCATACAACCGATCTCTCCAATTTTGCCCTGTTCATGCTGATTTCCATTTAGATCCATGTCCTAAAATTATTTTCTCATCATTCCGGCCAGACAGCAGGAAGCAGAGACAAGGGCATGATGATTGTGTAAAGAACAATGATAATAAAAGCTAGCACTTATTGGACATCTACCAGGGGCACTGTGCTAAATTCTTTATATGGCTTGTATAAAGAATCTGACTGCATTTTTGAGGATTGATTGCTAATAGCTCTGAAGCCCCACCACTCCCCTTCACCCTTCTGGGCAAGCTGTTAGGAATGCCTCGGTGCTCCCTCCTTTGGGACCAGCAGGAGGTTCAAACCATGCGAGTCCTGGCCTGTGCAAGGGAACGCTTACCTCAGCCCCACTCCCTAACCATCAGAAAACCCTAAGCAAGTTATCCCTCTCTGTTCTCTCAAGCCATTTTTGGACCTGCCTAGGAGTCCACTCTGCTCTCTCCAGAAAGTCTCATTGTGTGAGGAGTCAGCCTTTTCACACTTCCTTTATGTATGTGTGACATCATCAGTCTTGTCGTCCAAACCAAATTAAGGGTGAGAAGTCCATCTTACTCTCGTAGAGTCCTTAACACATGCCTTACCACTAATCCTGCAGCCATGCATTTATTATTATCTACTTTACAGATGAGGAAGCTGAAACGCAAATGAAGAACTAACTCTGTGTTCTGTGTGTGTGTGTGTGTGTGTGTGTGTGTGTACAGGGGGATAGAAATTGGCTAGAAGGCTAGAGGAAGAAATTGGAAAAGAATTTGTTTTTACAAACCTAAGAAAATCATTCTTAGCCTTCCCTAAGCAACAGCGACTGGAAAGACTTGAAATATCAGAGGACTAACAGTTGAGGTAGACAATGTTTTGTAAAGTTTTATAAGGTCCGTGGTAGGTGTTCCAAAGACAGGTATAAGGAAAATTGATATTTCACAAGTTCTTGCCTGTTTATAATCAAATTGTGTCCTTCAAATATATAAAAGCTCACCCTCAAAACAGTTTCTAGCTATGTTCCCTGAAGAAATAGATTGGAAAATAAAATCCTGGCTGAATTTTCTCTCCCTACTGGTTTGGAGAAAGCTTAATTAAAACGTGTTACCTTCTAGAATCCCTTATCAGAGTTTCAGTGAAACTAGAATGGGATTTCCAGAGCGTTTCCTTTCCTCATCTTTTCTGCTTTATCTCTAATCCCAAAACTCTATCAGAGCATTGTACTGAGCTTCTGTTGTCACTAATAACTCCTGTTCTCTAGTCTGTCTGGCAGAAGCACGCATAGGCCGTGAGAGCTCTAGGTCTAAGAAGCAGGGACGAGTCCACTTACTGCCAAGATGTGGGCAGCTTCTGAGTACTCCGGCCCTACAAAGACAGGGGTATCTGCCATGTAGAGCATGCAAAACAATAGTGGTAAGAGAGATTTCTGAGAACTCATGCCAAAGTTCATGCAATGCTACCTACTTTTCAAAATTTTCCGTTGAAATTATTCCATAGGTGTTTTGTTAAAACATCGTGAAACATGTGTCTAAGTAACTTATTCTATTTTATACTATTTGCAATTTGTTACTCTCAAAACTTAGCTTCACGTTTTAGACACCAATTTCATCCCAAAGTATTAAATTTCTTTAGTGATGCACATTTCTTTATAATTATTTTCTCACACAGACATCATTTGCCACAATCATCGTTTGCCTTGACCTTAACTATAAACGACGCCATCTCTAGTTTTTGCATTTGTCTGTGCACTTTTATTCTATGACTCATTTCCAACCTATCTTTTCTTTTCACATAGTCTTAACATGTCTAGTGCAAGGAAGTCTCTTTTGGACATCTTCCCTTTGTCAGGAAAGAGAGGTTCTTGATAGGAGATTGTCAGGATTTAACTGGGGTCAGAGAATAGGAAGAGTTATGTACAGTGGATGTCTGATTATAGCTGATAAGAGAAGATGGAAGACAAACAGACAGAAAAAAACTTCCTTGCTTGAATTCTGAGAGATCTGAAAATAATAGCTTCACCTTCACATGAAGTAAAAATAGAGATGACTATTAAAAGCCACATTATTATATTAAGCGGTGCAAAGTAAATCATTGTACTATACCTGTAGTTGTCTACCTGTGGTATCTACTGTGTTATTCAAGATCTCCATGCACTCACCATAGGAGAACAAGCATTGTTACCTGACTGTACACGTAGTAAACTAAAGAGGGTATTATGTAGGAAAAATACTGCAGAAGAAGTGAAAGAAAGAGCATGGTCTTTCAACAATTGAGAAAGCATTTATTGAGAACTTACTCTTGGGGACCTCTAGAGATTTTAAATGACACTAATTGAAATGCTGCTAGTGACTTGAGAAAGTTCTTTAAAAATACCACAGAACATTGAATTTGGTAACAGTCCTAGGTCTTTTTGTCAAAGCATTTTCTGTTTCTTTTGATCAAATACAGATCAGGCAACTTCCATTAATCTACTCTCCAGCCCATTTTGTGTGTGGGGGTCTAGATACACATTCAGAGTTGAAATCAGGATATTGAGATTCATATCACACCTTTTTAGTCCTTGCATAGCTGGGCAAGCCACATAATTCCTCTGCACCATAATTTTCTCTTCTTTCAAATGGGCGTGTTATACTCTATCTCATAGGAGCAGTGTAAGAAGTGAGTGGGATAATGCCTTGAGACTGTGAAATCTACATAAATGTTAATTGTTATTTTTGTCCCACAAAGTAGATTGTTAGAAATAGAATCAACTTCTTATTATTTGGGTGGTCACTTTTGGCTGCATGCAAGTTTTTGTTTGCTTATTTATTTGATTTGATGGTAATGAGGATGTTGTTATAGGTGATGGTGATTTTAAAGTATTCTTTTTATGAAATTTAACTAAACAACTAAGTTTTCCCTTTCTTGTCTCATTTTCTGAGCTATGTTAAAATGGGGACTAGAATGGATCACAGGGACAAATGCTATGGCCCAAGGAAAGGCCAAATAAATCCTAGACAGCCTGCTTTAACATAAACCAGAATGCACCTTCTTTGGAAGTTGTACCTGGATTAATTAAAGAAAAAATTAATGAGTTGAAAAAGAGTTTGTGGACATAAATACTAATCTTCTACCCCCAAGCTGTTAATATTTAGAATGCCCTGATGATCTCAAAATTATTACCAAAAATT
The DNA here is from genome assembly GCF_021613505.1 of Equus quagga. Lineage (NCBI taxonomy): Eukaryota > Metazoa > Chordata > Mammalia > Perissodactyla > Equidae > Equus > Equus quagga. Next base: position 18,982,746 of record NC_060270.1, on the reverse strand, counting down.
GATGAGCTTCCAAATGTGCCATAGAGGTACTTTGCTTTAAAAAAAGGAGGATGAAGGGGTGGATGGAGCAGAGAAAAGAAAGACTTATACCAGCTCTCATATCACAATGAAAACTGAAATACCTTTATGAATCAAATTTTTGACATTTGGAATCAAAGTGTTACAGATTCAATCAGCCTTCCTTTGAGAGAACCAGGCATCCCAACCAAAAAATAAATTGATCAATCAATTAGTTAAACTCAAAGAGGTGGATTGATATAAATTCATAGCATGTGCGGTAGGGAAGAACCAAAACATACTTCATAAGTGTCAAATAAATGTGTCTTTTCCAGGCAAAGTTTGAAATACAAAACTCCTAGACTTCATTCCTTTAATTTAGCCTCAGGATCTTAGGTACTCAAAGTATTATCATCACTGTGTGGATGAAGCAACAATGTCCAAAAATGTGAAGTGGCTCTGCTAAGGAGGTATAACTACCAAGTTCCAGAACTGAGTTCTGGAATTCAAGTTTTCTTACTCTGAGTAAAATTGTTCCTCTCTACATTGGCAAATTTTTATTTTATGCTAAGGAAGATTAGCCCTGAGCTAACATCTGTGCCGATCTTCCTCCACTTTATATGTTGGTTGCCTCCACAGCCTGGCTGAGAGTGGTGTAGATCTGAGCCTGGGATCCGAACCCTTGAACCTGGTCACCGAAGCAGAGCACCCTGAACTTAATCACTGTGCCATGGGGCTGGCCCCAGGCAAATTTTTAAATAACAGGGAGAAAGCTGCTTTTCTTGATTCATTTTGGTAATAGCCTTCTCAGAAAGATACGGACATATCTTCCTGGGACATTCAGGTTTATTTTCCGCAGAGGATGATTAGACATCTGCCTGGTGACCTGCCTCTGTGAGCCAACCAGGAGTAAATGCAGCTCTCTCAATACGCAGGACTTACCCATCCATGAGATCCAACATGGAGTGTCCAGCTCTGCTTTCAAGCTGCCTGTGATTCAAGTCCCAGTGGATGCTCTGTTATAGGGACCAGCACTGCTTGCGGAAACTAGAGACACTTTCATAGATTTGTAATCTTCACACAATCTCACTCTGAAGAAAAATGTGAGAAATAATTTTAATACTACTATCTCCATTGTTAAATGTGCAGTAAATGTTTTAAATAAAAGTATTTTAAAACAACTTCTGTGTATTCAACTCTGGAACAACACTTTTTACTGCACCTCAATAGATCCCAGACAAATGTGCATAATATGTACACAGTTATGTTGTTTTTTCTTCATTAAAATGCATTAGATTTATGCTTCTCATATTCTGTTTTGAGAAACCACATGGATCATTCTGAAGTTTAACTGATTTCTTTATTGAAACAAAAAAAATGAGTTACTACCAAGAAAATGCTATTATTAAAGAATGTGAAAATAAGTAAGAAAAATAAGATTACATATTAAATGTTATCCTATAAAAATGGATATCTGATCTTTAATTAATTAATTGATCGAGAAGACACTGCCTGTCCCACAAGTGGATTCAGTAATAGACTCCTAATTCCAGCTTTAGAAATTCCAAGTTTTCATCTTCTTCTCCTTTGCTCTTTTCCTGTTTTAACGTAATTTGTATTGACTGTCTAGAGAAAACTATGGATGATGAATAAGACAAACAGTCCAGTTTGGGGTAAAAATGGAGCCTTCACGTTTCTTCAAGTGAGTTAACACAGGGCAAAGGAGCAGACACACAACAGCCACGTGACAGTGCAGGCTTAAAAGTGCCATGAGTCTCTCTCCTCTAAGGGAGATAAATTTTGTCACAATTTTTTTTCTAATTCAAACATTCTGAGCCAGTTTTCTGTGTTGGTTGGGAAGCATCACAGAACTAGAAGATAATAGAAATAGACCCAGAGACAGACCCAGATGGGGGAATTGGCATAATAGTGAAGTAAAAGAACAAGCTTTGGGGCTTGAATGAAGGACAGCAAATGCTGACTGTACTGCTTTCTGGCTGAATAATCTTGAGCACACGTTACTTAATCTCTCAGAGGCTGAGTTTCCTTCTCTATAAATAGGGCCAATAAGGTTCTTTTTTTGAGTAATTATTACAGCTAAGTGGTACTTAAATATTCAGTACGTATTCAATATTACTATCCATAAATCTAGGACTCAGTCTTCCTTATAAAACTATAGCATTACAAATCAACTTCAACAATTACCACAGGGGATGAAAACATCCATCCATCACTCCCTCTTTCGAAATGCGGATAGACCGCTGAATAACTATGTGAAAACCTTCCTTAAGTACAGAGTTTTAGAATAAATTGTTCAAATCAAAGTGATGAATACATTGACATAGCAGTTATTTTCTTCTTTCATATGAAAACAGCAACCCTAATTATTTTTCAGACTGCCATTCTAAAAGCCATTAATTCACATGCCAGGGCAAGTCATGATCAAGCATTAGTTAGCGCTTGATGTAGGTACTTGTGGTACATTCAGGTGAGTGTCACAATGTGAAGTTTCAAACATAAAACCCCCCAGTTTTGAGCCGTATCTCCAAATTTTGCTGCCAAACCAAAACTTTTTCCATTTGAAAATGAATCGGACAAACCCAAGCCTCCTAAGAACAAGCAGACAGGCTTTCTGTCCTCCCCTTCCTGTATCCTTCCCTCTCTCCATCCCACAGGTACCTTCCTGAAGCATCCCGCCACTTGGAATTCAGAGTAAAAGTGGTGGCTGTGTGAACAGGGCAATAAACATAAATGATACCTGTGGGTAATAGGTTTGAAATTGCTGTGTTCCTTGGTAACTGGATATAATTACAAGTACCCTGGATTCCATGGGGCTACGGTGCAATTATCACTCTCATTTCAGAATAAAAGGGAAGGATTACAACAGTGTTGCCACAATTCAGTAAATGTGAAAAAAGAGAACTTACCAGAAAAATATCAGTAGTTCTGCACATTTTTCTCAGTGCTCATTTCACATTGGGAGGCTGTGTATTTATAAGTCTAGAAGCACACAAATCTATGTGATTAAATCCGTTTAAGTTACAATACATCACCATTACAGTAAGGCTACTGCAGGGTTTCTTGGTAAGTAAAAAAAAAAAAAAAAAAAAAAGTGTCGGAGAGTGATGAGTGATATCGCTGCATTGTAGCAGTGGGCAGGTTATCATATATTTGGGAAGTAATTAAAGACGATTGAGTGATACTTCCCAGCCTAATGAGTGATTCTGCCACAGCCTCCCAGCAGGGAGGCCCCTGTGTGTTGCTTCACATTTCCATAGTATTTACTGGGGTAATGAGTGTTATTGCTGTGGTGTAACAGCAGGGTGCACTGCTCACTGTGTTTCCCTGAGAGCTCTGGCATAATTAGAAGGCAAAATGTGATTGCTGTTTGGCTAGACACCAATCATGAGCTATTCCTGTATTGTTCCATAGTAATTACCAAATGACATAGTGCTATTTCCCAGGGTATTTACTTTGGACAAATAAGGACGATTCGTTTAAATTAAATTAATTAATTTATCATTTTGCTATTGTGGCTTAATGATATCGGTCCGAATTTGGTTATAGAATATACAATTGTAAAATTGTTGTTGACTTGTAATCACTGACATGATGCTTCTCCTGGGCCTTGGAAGGAGGGTTGCCCTCGCATTGGTGGTGGTGTTCAAGTGTCATGGAGCAAGCAGAGAGGAAGGGACGGCAGAAAGAAGGAAAAATAGGTCTGTCACAAATGGTCATCCTTTACACTTTCACAGTTACATTTGAACGGTACGTGCCCCTCCTTAGATTCTAAGAATAGTGCCAGTATGTCAATCAAGAAGACATGTAGTCAGCAGAACAAAGCCTCAAATCGGCCAATATTTTGACTTGACCTTACATGATGTGAGTATCATCTGTCTTGATTTCACATATTTTCGACTTACTATCCTCACCAACGACAAAAATATCCCATAGATTCTGATGTTCTCGCTTTGGAATCTGTACTGTCTTCCCTCTTGATTTTAAATTGAGATAATGTGGTCCATGTAAGTGCAGGAGAAGCGCTTTGGGTTGGCGGGTCTGGAGTGTGTGATTCGGTTCTGTCTCTCCCCTTAATAGAGATTTCACTGGACCATGGAGAATGGAGATAAAGGATACGTGCCCTGGAGTCTGACTAACTGAGTTCAAGTCCCAGATTTACCACTTACAAGTTGGGGATCCGTGAGCAAATGTCTTAATCTCTCTGAGCATCAGTTTCCTCCCTTGTAAGAGGGGGAAGTAGTAGTACCTGCTCATAGGATTATAAGACTTGGTGATAGAATTATGTCAAATATTTATCAAAATATCTGTAGAGAGTAAGCTGTCATTAAATGTTAGCTATGATTATTATTCAACTTGTTGATTCTTAATAAGAAAGAAAGTATTATTCGCTCCTTAAAGTCCCTTCCATCTCCCCAAATCTTGGATTCAATGGAATTTTGTTTGTGGCTGTGTCAAAAGAAAGCAAAAAATAGACACACACACACACACACACACACACGCACCCCATAAAAGTAGGGCTGCTTCTTAACCTGAAATGTCTTGTTTCCTCAGTTCTTCACTTTACATACAAGACAGTCAATAAATCTGAATTCTAGCTGTGGTAGGAACAAGAGAGGAAAGAACCTCAGACTGGTCAAATAGGAAGAAAAATTTATCCACCATTAACACTGGTATTTACAGCACTGCATGTGCAATTAACTTCAGAAATGGGAGCCAAATGAGAGAAAGCTGTCGAGGTAAATTCAGTGAGGTATGTGAAATGCTCTTCCTCTAAGAGTCTGTGTGAGGTGAGTTGTGATTTCTCTCACTTTTAGGACTCTCTAAAGAAAGGATTTTAAGTTGAACAACTCTCATCTATCTATTTTCGCCCATGTACTATTTAGTTTCCTTGTAAATTTCTCCAACTTGAAATTGATTTATATCGTCAAAGATCCTGGGGCTAAAAGAATTTCTCCCCTTGCCACATAGCACAGAGAAACTTAGAAAGTGAACCTCTTAAAGGAGACGCTAGAACTCTAGTCAGTTGCTGGGAATAAATTGTGGTAGTTAGTATTGTGGAAAGTAATAATAGGAGAGTGAACCTTCTATATTAATGATTCTGTGCAATGCTAGACATTAGGCATTTGATAGAAACTTCATACTTGTATAGAACTGGGACACTTGAAGAATGGCTCTGAATTCCCTGCAATTAATGTTGAAACTCCCTAGATGTGGAAGCCCGTGCTGACAGCAAATAGCCTGAGAACAGAAAGTCAAGGGATCTGCCAATGACATAAACTGAGTAAATCAGAAAGTAAGACTCAGACATTTTCCCTCAAGGCATATATCTACGGACTTCACCAACACATGCTGTATTGATCACAATGTTGCATATATAATAACATATATATTAATTATTCAGTAAATCAGATGCATTTATAGCTCCACAGAGTGGGTTCTTAGAGTGTGAGTTAACTCTTTTATTGTCTTTATAAGACTCTGGATAGAGAGGTAAAGGGAACAGGCCAAGACGATCATTGCAAACAAGGATTCTTACATGCAGAAATGTCAGGCTTGGTGGGTGGTACCCCTGCAGAATTGTTCCTCCATGTGGCTTATTTCTTGTCTAGGTAGGCCACATGGCACATGTGGCTCTGGAAATCTATTCCCTGTTAATGCTGCATCCTCCATCATTTCACCATGGCATGTCCGTCCATCTTTGTGAGCACAATTTTTTATTAATCAGCGAAACGTTTGGGCCTTTGAAATTGAAATGGATTTCAGTCTTCTTTATATATTAATTATTGATAAATGGATCCTGGGAGACAAGAAAGAAGCCTGGCATGATTAAAGACAGATAGTTTTTAATTTTATGTCTCTTGCAGTGACAGAGAAATTTAGTTTAATAGGAGTAATTTTTCACAGGAGATGCAATCATGAGGAAGGGTGTGCAGAAAAGGGGCAAAGCTGACTGAAAAAGAAAGAACTCACAGGAGACATAGGATGCTTCTATAGATTACCTAAAAATTTCCTAGAGGCATTATCAAGAGGTGGGGGTAAAAATCCCTTGAAAATGTATCTGTACTTTTATGGGTATGAACTGTGACCCTAGAACCAGATCCTATTAGATTATTTTCAAAAGGTCTACATTTTCAACAAAGACTATTTGTGTCTTTTACATTATTTCAGATTCTCTTAAATTAGTCAAAGTCTCAAACAGTCTCAATTATGTAATGTCTCAAGTATCACATGAAAAGTCCATGAAGTATAGTAGAAAACTATCAGACAAATAGAATTGCTGAGTTCCAGCCTAGCTCCATCATTTATTAGCTTGCCTTGAGGCAGTCACTCAACATTCTAGAGTCTCGGTTTCTCCATATAGAAAATAGAGATACTCTCTCTTCCACCATGGCCATAAGTAGTTTCTGAGGATCAAATGAAAAAATTACCATGAATAGTTTCTGAGGCTCTTCTTAGCTCAAAACATCTAAAATTTTCTGATAAAGAGAAATATATTTTCTTATGGGTCCATCAGTTACTAATTATTCCATGCCAATATATTTCTTTTTTATTCTCCATATATACAACTAATCCAGTTCAACAGCACAAATTTATTTGAGCCTTATGATGATGTTCCAGAGTCTATCCTGGGATCTGGAGATAAACAAGAAAAAGGAAACCTAACTTGCATCCCTAAGGATTCCTCAGATCTCATTTCTTGTTGAAGCATCTTCATTTTTATGGGCTTCTATAGGGTTGGCAGGACCCCTCCCCACCAACTAACAGTTTAGCACAACGAACCCACCACTGTTGTATTTAGACGAGTCAACCAGGAAGGGAAAAGCATTACATTAGGATGAATAACACAAGGAGAAGGAACTAGAGAGAAAGAAGAGGAGGAGGATTTGCTTTTGTTTAGAAGTGTGAGACGAGCACTGGGCCAAAGCTCCACTTTAAGTCTGCAAATTTCAGTCTTGGCTGTCTGATTGATAAGGAAAAAGTCCCTCGACACAACCCCACTTTGTCTATTTAATGATTATCTCTTCACCGGTCTTCCATATAATCTTCCTAAAACCTTTTCATTATTTTCTTACCCTGCTCCAAAGCCTTGGATGGCTCTCACTGGCACTCTCACCCCATCTTTCTGTACTCCTTCCCTTTTTCCAATCTCCTTCCCTCTTCAATACATCTTTTGTTTTGGATGTGTCTCGTGTCTCCTCAATAATATCGCTGGCTTCCTTAGAGAGTGAAGCCTGTCTTGCACAATTATTCCCCCATAACTTGCATAGAGTAGGAAATTAATAAATGTTTCTGGATTGATTGTAACAATAATTTAGCATTTGGTTTATAGTTTTATATCTCATCCTAATTTCTGTGAGCATAATTATTTTGACACTTGATTATATTATTTTTTTTAAAGATTGGCACCTGAGCTAACATGTGTTTTCAATCTTCTTTTTCTTCTTCTTGTCGTTCTCCCCAATGCCCCCCAATACATAGTTGTATATGCCTCTGGTTGTGCTACGTGGGACACCACCTCAGCATGGCCTGATGAATGGTGCCACGTCTGCGCCCAGGATCTGGTGGATGAAACCCTTGGCCACTGAAGCAGAGTGCATGAACTTAACCACTCGGCCACAGGGCCAGCCCCTAGATTATAATTTTTTTAAGTAATAATATTGTCTTGAATTTTTTATACTCCTGAGGGATCTATCAGCAGTAGATTTTAAAGAGCTATTTGCTGACTGATTGATACTAAAATGTAAGTTTTCTTGGAAATCAAACCATTTTTCTTAGCGAAGTTCACAGAAAGTATCATCACATGACATCGCTTTCTTGATCTACTCCATTCTTTTCTTCTAGCAGCTCAACATACATGTGCACACACAAATAAACACAAACCCAGCCAGGAATGATTATTGTTAAGGCTGCGTTCTGCAGAAGGTCATAGCCCCAGTTTTTCTGCTCTGGGCACCACAGTCTCTACTGGGATTGTCAGAGCTCCAACCAGCACATGTATCTGTCTATTATAACACCTGAAAGCATACTTTAAGGACTTTATGACAGCAACAAATATGGTAGTTGAGAAAAACTAAACCTACACGTATAATGAGAAATGCACGCATTTTATCGTACAGATAGCTTAAACATACTGCTAATTACAGACACTGCTTTACACTGTAGAAATGGGCAAGAGATTAATTGTCCTTCTGGTCCATTCCGAATTTCTCTTTCTATTGTTTTGGTTCTGCATATCTTTTTTGGTATGGTCCGCCTTCTTCTTGTCCCCTCTATGTGTGCTAGGATTGGTCCGGTCTTTGTATTGAGGTCTTATTACTATTTTCAGAAAATTCTAATTCTTTATCACTGTTTTGCCAAGGAGGCTTTGCTTCCCTCCAATGAGCTTTGCATAATGCTGGCTGCCAGCCTTACTTATTAGGCCAGAAATGACTGTGCTGTGCCCCAGCTCACCCTTTTTCTAATCTAAGGATTCTGGGTTCTAGCCAAGAGCATCTAGGCTCTGTTCCTTTTCCTTTTTTTTCCCCCTTAAGTTAGGTTGGGGTTTGTTGGACTATGAACTGAAAATACATTCTACCACTAGATAGACAGATACAAGCAGACTTCCTCTGTCAAAGTACTAAACCACCCCTCTGCTGCAAGTGGGTGTGTGTGTGTGTGTGTGTGATGGATAGGGAGATACTGTGTAATTATTGCTTGCAGTATTGGGTGTACGCGTATTGAAATAAGCTCTCTGTGAATTACCAAGGTAAATCAGTTTCCAAGAACTCTCAGACTTGGAATATAGACAAAACCCTTCTTGTTACATTGAGTACTACCCCTGAGGCTGCATGAAGAAACACAGACTCAAATGATACTCAAACTTACAACAAGGCATGTAGGGTATTTGGCACATTGGTAGCAATAGGTTCCATTTTAAAATGTAGACGAAAGATACGCCAGGTCCAAATGACGCTTTGTAAGCTAAACCACAGTAAAAGTTGTGAACTACATCGCTCACTAGCACATTAAGCTATAAATAATGCAATATTTTTATGGAGCCCAGTGAAAGACCAGATCTGACTCAGTCATTTCAACATGATTGGCCTCTTTCATTCTTTAATTGTTCTCACCAATTTCAAGAACTAAACTTCACTTGAAATTATGTAGGCTTCCTCTCTTGAATTTGTGTTACAAGTGTAGGCTTATCTAAATGTTAGATGGTAGGGTTTACTTTTTTGCTCTGTTTTGTTTTTCTCTTTTCGCTGAATAAAGATATTTGTTTCCAGTTATTATCGTCATAATGACCCTGCCAAAAATAATAATATTAGAGGCCGAGTGGGTCTCCAACCAGGCTATTGTGGGACCCCCTAATGCCAGAGCCAGATCGCCTGGCTGACAATCATATCTCAACACAATTGGCTGTGGTCACAAAAAGAGAGAGTGAGGAAGAAAGAAAGAGAAAGTCAGCAGGCCTGATAGGAAGGTTGCAGGCATTTATATCTAAATGGCCTCCATGTGTAGCATTTGGCTCCTGACACAGGGTTAGGAAGGGAATATAATGAGGTTTTCTTAAATGTTCAAATAAATAGCTGGACCCCCCCTCTTCTCAGTACCTCTTTTTCTCCCTTACGTAGATTTAAGTGTAATCGAGTTTAAGGATTAAGAAAGGCAAATTTAGCAGGAGGCCGCTGTCTTTTTTCGGTCTCTTTTGCACCCTTCTCTGCTCATGTAGTAATTAACCTTCTGAATAATCATCCTTGCAATGCTGTTTGCACTAGTCTTCTTTTTCTCATTGCTCACTGTTCTTAAGTTAGAGCTTGACTAAGCATCTCGAGAAAGAACAGTGAAAAAGATTTCGGGAAATTGTATAAATTTATCCGGGGTCCATCAGTATCCTTTTGAGGACAACTTACCTTCTCTTTAATGCATCTACTTTTCCCTTTCTCCCCACACTCAGTCTCTCTGGGTATACACTCCCTGGTTTTCCAACTCACAGGGCACCAATGACCTGAGCTCACAAGCCCTTCAAGAGGCAGAACCAGCAATTTCCAGGTATTTGTTATAGTACTTGAAGTTAACAAATATTCTGCTAAACATAATATTCTGGTTATTTGACAATATTAGATCAAAGAAATAATCTATTCTTTCTTTTTATATATACACCTTGAACACACATGCACCCATTATGTGTAAGGTATTCTGCTAGATACCGTGGAAATTAGAAAGATGAATTAGATGTGTTCCCTTTCTTTGCAATTATAATTTAATGTGTTTCTTGCATCATCTGCATAAAAGTGATTGTCAGAGTCACAGAGCGGATAATGTCCTAGTGAGAGAGAAATATGAAAGAGCAGAAGGCAGAGGTTGGAGCCATGGGGGTCAGTCCATGTTCAAAATGCAAAGTGTTGGGAAAAAGCCAGAGTGAGAGACAGATAAAAACTGACTGAAGTGACAGAAAGTGGATCACAATAATGCAATGTCAGAGAGATGTGAGAAGCAGAGAGTTTCAAGAAGGAATGGGGCAAAATTAAGTTTCAGAGAGGCCAAAGAAAATCACCACTGAGCAAAAGCTATTGCATTTGACAATTAGGAAGATGCTGAGATCCTTGAGAAAAGTGGTTTTTCCAGATCATGGAAATGCACCTGAGTTGCACAGGCTTGAAGAATGAGTGTTTGGTGGGGAAATAGATACGGCAAGCGGATTATTTTGAGAAGTTTGGTGTTAAGGGGAAAAATTGCGAACAAGTAGGGATCATGTGATGAATGAATGAAGTACTACGTGTGCTTTGTTGTGTGGTGTGGTGTGGGTGGGTGGTAGGGTTGTAGCAAGAATGTGGTCTGGTGACAGGAGTATACTGTGTGTGTGTGCGGGAAAAAAGGAGGGATAGAGGAAGGAAGGGATAGTGGGGAGAGAGAAAGAAAGAGAGAGGGAGAGAATACAAAGGATGATGGAGTGCTTATAGGAGCCAGATCCTGGAAGAAGTGGAGGGATATGGACTGAAGTGGGAGATATTTACAAATATATTTTGGATATTCGCTTTGGAATTGGAGAATCGTTTTCCTCTAAGAAGGAAAAGATCGTGAAAGGGCAACTACATTTGGTGAAATGGCACAGTGGCCAGTGCATGACTATCCTGGAACTCGTCATTTGAGAGGTTTGAGTCATTCCCTGAGTGCCCTGGGCTACAGGATTGCATCCAGTGTTCAAGATGCCTGTGGTATGAATTGCAATCGCAACGAACATGGATAAATACAAGGTGGATGAATGGCTCTAAGGATTCAGTTGAAGTTATAGAGTAAGAATTTTCAGTCAAACAGTTCAGCACAGCTTTGTGCCTATTTCTCTCATAATTATAGGTAACCAATAGCTTTGTGTACACAGGCAGGAGGTTGAACAAACAGAGTTCGTGAGTCTTATTTAATAAACAGGTATTCTAAGTACCTACAATATATTCCAGACACTGCATTAGGCTCCGTTAAATACTGATTTTCTTGTGGCAGCCACATCAGATAATATTAATCTGTTTGATTAATATACTTGACCCTTAGACAGGTAAAGTAACTTGCCTCAGATTACACAATTGGTAGATAACAGAGGCAGAATAGGATAACATCTTAGACTATGGAGCCTAGTTGCCTGAGTTTGCATCCCAGTTCTGCTACGTAAGTTTGGGAAATTTTCTTAATCTTTCAAAATCTTAGGTTCCATATCTGTAGAACGGAGCTAATAATATTACTTACTTCATTTGCTTTACACAAAATTAGATGCGTTAGTACATGTAAATCACTTACAACAGTTTTGGCTTATTTTAATATTAGCTACGAATGTTATCATCATCATCATCATCATTCTGATTTTCCAAGTTTAAATTCAGTACTTTTTTCCACTGTACCATAATTTCCCAAGCTGTGCCCTATGAGCCATAAATTACCTAAGGTATTATCAGGTAAAAAATGACACCACAGTTGCAAAAACTTGGAAAAAGGACATTAGATCAAATTCATCTAGCTTCTTTACTGCAAACGACTTAGAACCTCTGATAGCTTAATACATCTTGGAACTTGTAAGATGGGAATATAACAAAAAATAGTGCTTACCTAAAATCTATACAGAGCTTATTTTTCTCTTTAAAACACCTATTAACGTTGTAAGAATTAGTATTTTTCTGTGGAACACACTTGCAAAATTTTTACTCTGCACTTTGACTACTAAAAAGAACAATTTTGAAAAGACTGGTGCAAGTTGGGTTTGTAGGAAAGCAAAGTCAGATAAGGGCTGATGCTTCTAAGGATTGTCAGGGTTTGGCAGAGTCAGGCTCACAATGAGGGCAGGAGTAGATTCAAGAGATGGTAAAGAGCAGGAGAGGGAGGTGAGAAGGTGGGAAGAGATAAAGCTACAATGTCAAGATCTTGGAGTTAAAGCCATTCTTCATAATGACGAGACCCACTATGTGGCTTTGGGGAGAAGAAGAAGGAAAAAAAAAGATTGGCAATAGATATTATCTCAGGGCCAATCTTTTTAAAAAAGGTCCATCATGTGGATACTGATACATATGTATACTTATTATGCTATACTTAAAAATAGACTTAGAGGAGAGAGAATGGAGAAAGAGAAAAAGAGAGATAGGGGAAGTGAGGGGATGGCTCTTAGGAACCTACCTAAAACCAAAAACAGCATTTGAATTTTAATTCAATTATTATTATAATCAAATAAAATAAAGCATCTTTTTTACAGCTTTTCCTGTTCTTTGAGTAGTTGCTATCTTTGTTTTTGATTCTAGGGTTAATTTTTAAATTGAAGAACTGTATCTAAAAGCAGTTTGTGTCAAGAATCAAAATAAACGATTTTCTTATTGGATTGGCACTGTACAAAGCAAAATGAAGATGTTAGTAGTTATATAGAGAGTTTGCAATGTAGCTATTCAAAATAAAATATTCTTAGTTATCTGAGATTATTTTGTCAAATAAGGTAAGGGAGGAAACTGAAAGGAGTTACCTTATTTTTGTGGTCAATCTAGTATAAACATAGAAAAGATGTGAGAGCCAGAGACAAACAGGACAACTTTATTTATGTCTTAATCTATCAAAACTACACCTACTCTAGAAACCTTTAGGAATCTCTGGGATATTTCAGCTTTGTATTGCTTTGGTAGATGTGCCTATTGACCAAATTTTCCATCAACACATTTAGTAGGAAAGTAAATAATCAAGCATGGACAGAATCTGCAAAAGCTATAGAATTTAGAAAAGACAGATGTTTATTGAAGTATACCAAAAGTGAAAGTCTGCTAGCCACATTTACCATTCCTTTCCTTCCTTTCAATAATCCACTCATCTTACAACAACTCTGGGCCAAACACTTGGCTGGATGGATATTGAAGATAGAAAGGTGAATAAGAGGTAGCTCCTGCTTTTAAGGAACTGAAAATCCAATAGGGACTTAAGTATGATTTAATTCTCTCTGCATTTATTGAATGCTATCTATGTAACTGGCAATGTTGTAGGAATCTGAGATGCTAGTTCCTAGAATTTGTTGTCAAATATCATGAAGGTTAAAATTGTGGTGTCAAAGGCTAAGGGAGAATTGAGAACAAATTCCTAAATTAACCTTGGCAAATCAGAAAACCTGATGTTTGGAGTTGCCAAAAGAGTGTAAGTAAAAATACAGAGATGTCAAAGAACAAGATATATTTTTGGAACTTCAGATAGTTCTGAGAACCTGGAACAAGCGAGAAGATAGGATAGGAAATGACAGGAGATGATGCTGAAGGAGCGGGAGTGGAGGGGGTGGGGCTGACCTGTATTGGGAATTGGCCAAAGCTTCCTATCTTTAAAGAAGAAGGCTTAAGTAAGAATTGAATTCAAAATGCATCAAAGGGATGCAGAAAGGCTAGGGGAAAGGGAAGCACATAGAGAACTACTTGAAAAAAGAGGAGTTGCAGGAAAGAATGGCCATGGAAGTGTGTAAGTTAACCTGTATGGCACGGAGAGTTGAAATCAGATACATAGGAGAGACGGATGCGTTTAAGGGTCATAGACTAAGAAGGAAATGGGGCTTGAAATCCAGAGTAGAGGTTTTACTTCATGAAGTGGATGACAAGGAACCGTTAGTGTCATGAGAAGAGGTCTGATGGCCCTGAAGTGGAGTACTCTATCTATGAACCACTTCGATTCTTCATGAGAGCACAGAGCGTCAGGCAGGGGCCTAACTGGCACCCGAGGAAGTTGAAAGATCAGATATAATTCAAGCTACCTGTCTGATTAACTCCCTAGGGCAAGCCCAAATAAGCCGCAGGGACTGATGCTAGTCTCTAAATAACATTAACATTGGCTTGTGTCAATTAATTAGGGAATTAATGAGCAGTTAAGGGGCTCACTCTTAAACAATTGGTCATTTATAATGATTAGTATGTTGTGCACTGTGATGTACCAAAATAGTGAATTTTCAGCACTACAATATTCAGGAAAGCAGTAGCCGGTGAGAGAAATTTTGAACCATAAAATTATCATCTGGAAAAATGTATTCATATATTTCTCTAATCATTATTACCAATTTTTTTAACCTGGGCTTGAAAATAAACGTTCCAATACAGGCCTAAGATGAATAACTGTTTATTTACTCTGATTGCATACAGATAAATTTCTGATATTCTGTGCTTTTTAAATAATAGAAATGGGCAGAATAATCCATATCCACCCCCTCTGAATAAATAAATACATGGGTCAACTAAAGATGTATATATAGAGACAGATATATAAATCTCAAGGCTGATTAACATTCAAATAACTATTGCTTTTCAGCATCAGGCTTACACAGACGCACAAGCAAATAAATTAAATTATTAGCATGAACTAAAAAGGAAATAGCTACCCATGGTTCTGAGTTAGGCTTCTCTTTATGATCTAGCCATCTCTCAGCAGGTGAAACCCTTACTAACCAACAGGAAAACTGCATGATGTTGTCAGTAATACAATGGGCTTTCAGTATTTTAGACTGAAAAAAAGTGTCATTGGTTAACAGTCTCACAGAGAGATAATTACGGGAATAGATCTGGCAGAGTGCGCCTCCCAGTCACTGACCTGGAGTAATGGCACCTCTCTTTGTACAAGGACTATTTAAGGAAACTACAGACATTTCTGTAGCTAGGCCTTAGAAGGTGGCAAGGCTACCTGAAGGCAAGCCCTACGGATTTACTATTGAAAGAGTCAGATGGCTTACTTGGACCTAAGAAAAGGATGTTTGTTAAAATTGATGTAGTGAATCAAAAAAAATCACACTGAAGTACTTTAGAAAACATTCTTGAAAATTAACATCCTCAAAAATACACAGGACTAAAAGAAAGATACTGCGTGCACGTGTGTTCAACTGTTAGCAGATCAAACATCTAATGTGCTAGATACTGTCTTAATCCTGCCACGCATTCATTTACACAATGCATTTTACTAGGTTCTGAGCTTTGGTTACAAATTATATACATTTAATACATACCTTTCCTGGGATCGAGAAAATAATGTTTGTGAATTCAGTCTCTATTGTAAAACTCACTCAACTCTAGTTCAGGTAAAGAGGTCCTTTCTGTTGGGGGGAAAAATGGGTGTGTTCACTATTTGTTCCAGTTGTTATGTTATATGTGAGATGATGTGAAAGGTGAGCAACTGTCTGTGTCCTCAGTGCCTAAAAATTTAGGCCAGGGTACAGAAACAAGGAAAAAGTAGCCTATAACTATCCTACCTGCCTTTCTGACTCATCTCTTACTTCTTTGGCCAGAAGAAGAGGGAATCCAGGGTGAGATAAGTCTCTCTAGAAAAAGAGAAGGGAAGGGAACATAGAAATTTAGTATCTACATAAAATTTTGATAGACTGCCTCAGTCTCCCTACAAAAGATTAGACAAAGTCAGCAACAACTTCCTAATTGGCTAGAAAATTCCACAAATGCTTCTAGTAGTAAAAATTCCATGAAAAGACCTTGCATCATATAATGTCTTTAGAGATAAAACTCAGTCCTTTGTTCTTTTTGCTCTCTATCTCCACCCTGAGGAAATAGGGTATCCTGTCTACAGGGTGGCAGGTGGATACTTGTCTACTCTATTTCAATGGTAGGAC